>NC_064620.1:485452108-486077108 GCF_023898315.1 Schistocerca nitens
GCTTTTTGAAAATCACTTTTCAGCAATTCAGGTGGTGTTTCATTCCATACAGCAGTGAGGAGATTGGAAAAGTCACGTTTGCTAATTTTTACCCCTTAATGATGTGTCTGGTGACGAGTTAACTTTTGGTCCCAAGTGGATTTCACACTCTTAAACACTGATACATCCATCGGCTGCAGGACGAATTATCAGGCTCAACATTGTTGTCAGTCAAACAATGGTTCACATACTGTACTTTAATTGAAATGGCGGCATTCTTTACAGTTTTGTGTCATATTTTATAAAAGGAAACATGGTTTAAAAATATAGTAGACTTAAATAAAAAATAAAATATACCTCACACAAACTCTGTAGACCTACAAATCCAGCACATCAGGTATTCTGGTATCCATATGTACAGGAAGGCTAGTTTAGTTGATCTAGTGTGATGGCAAAAACAAGGTTACAGCTTAAGTAAATAAATAGGTTCCGGTAAGTTTGTTTGGGGCGAGTGTAACCCCCCCCCCCCCCCCCCCCGGTTACGCTTGCCCCAGCCGACTGGTTACACTTGCCCCACATGGGAAAAAGTTGGGGTAAGTGTAACTATGCCTGGCATAACAAGAGCTCTATCAGTAGAGTAAAACGAATCTCATATTTGAAATTATCATGCAAAAGTTAGTTTGAAACCAAAAAATTGTGCAGTTATCTTTAAAACTGCAAAAATGACAGACCACCAAATTTTGAGTATGTCACTCTCTGGCAGAGTGAAAATGATGACGTCCATTCAAGTCCAAAAATTAATTACCAATTTATGTCAGATTTGACAACTTATGGTTAAATATAACAAAGAAAGGAGTAAACTAACATGTGTGATAAATCAGCGGTACAAATACAGCTTCTTTAAGGCACCATAAGCCATGGTTACATTAACCCCATGGTTACACTTACCCCACTTCACCCATAGTTCTAAGTTCTAGGGGACTGATGACCTCAGATGTTAAGTCCCATTAGTGCTCAGAGCCATTAGAACCATTAGATAGTTGATACTTCACGCCCTGGAGTTAGTTTCTTCTAGTCAGACTCAATGTCACGCCAAAAACCGTTCCCCATTGCCAAATTGCCACAACTGGTCAGTTCAGTACGTCCGGCTTTCTTACCTGTTGTGTTTAGATCGGGTGAAACGTCCCCTTAGAAAAATTAGTGAATTACTGTGCTGATAAACCTCTTACATTATTTGATTTTCAAACAGCTGAGCAGAACTGAACGTACTCTAACATTTCCCTCTTTACCTATTCTGATCAACACTAAACTGACACACAATATTTTTAGCGCAACGCAATCTGACTTTCAATAATCCCTACAAAAGAATGGCCCTGACTAACATTACCCTATACCTTTCATTAATCACTTGCCTCACAAAAATCTTCGTTACTCGAACTACTGCAATACAGCGAGCGCCACTACTGCCAGCTAAATAAAAGATTCAAACTGCTGAAGGCACTAACTACTGATAGGCATAGTTAGCAAATGAAAGATTTTGATAGAGAACAAACAATGTATTTACCTTAATAGTGTTCAAAAGTCATAATATATATAGCAGTTCATGACATCCAGTCTGGACACACGTCCAGATCATCCGCTCTCAAAACTCCGCCATTTCTCTCCCCACATCCACCACTGCTGGCGGCTCACCTCCAACTGCGCAACGCTACGCGCTGTGAACAGCCAACTGCCCAACACTACAATAGCAAATTCCAACAATGCAAACCAACCACAGACTGCACACAGAAGAGTCAGTGATTTTCATATAGAGCGCTATGTGGCGTTATCAACATAAAAACCTAAACAGCCTACTTACACGGGAATCCGTGATCTGGCCATTTTATTTCGTATTTCATTACACAAGATAACCACACCAAAAACAATACGCACACACACACACACACACACAGCAGTGCGAACGACATACACACGTTTCATACAGAGCGCTAACCAAACCTTACTGGATCCTTCCACACTAGACGCGGTTCAGTGCCACATTTACATTTATTATAATCACAGAGAATGAATGGCTTACATTAGATAAGTTTCGCACGACGTTATGTGAAGCCAAATTTTTGAAGGCTGCAAATCATCGCTGTTACTGAGGTTTACGCAGCGTAGTGTCGTAGCACATCAACATGTCGTGTATAGCCCGATTAAAATTACTTGATAGATGACGTCTGTCACTAGCTGCTGCAGTGTTGCCGTATTGGCCACTAGCTACCGATCAGTTATAGGTGACACGCAAACACGATAGGTCACTTCACAAATGCTGTTAATGTGTAACGAGTAGCAACATTGGAAGCCGCCGCCGCGAAGTATCATGGAAATGCAAAATGCTCTGTTGACGGCAGTTTTTACGTGGTCAGCGACTGAACTGCGGTAGACGACGCGCTTTGTATCCCTGAATTTAAAGTCAAGTCCTGACGCAACCACAACCTCGTGATGCGCAATGTATCCGAGAAAACGGTGGTCAAGAGTCAGCGGCAGAACTAAAATCACGATCGCATTGTTTACGGCGATTAAGGGTAACCTCTACGAGCAAACTCGAGATAGAAAGACCTCAGTGCCAGCGTTAAAAACAAACTGTAGTTTCTCGCTGTCATTCATTGATTATCTGAAACTATACTCACACTGGCTACACAATCTGCAGCTTTATCAGCCAATGAGCAGTGCTGGTTGACTCAGTTGTACATTATACACGATACAGGCAGATCCCAAACCAAAGAAGAATGATAGGAAGAAAAATAAGAGCAAATGAAAAAGTCAATACGATAATGAAAATGATACAGCTAAGAAGTGGAAACCAAAAGAAAATTACATTTCAAGTAGTTAATTGATAAAAATGGTAATGAAAGTCTCTTGATTGAAATTCGCAGTATTTAACGATATTCGAGCCTACAACCTTCTAAATGCCGATTATAGTTACTTAATGTTTGACACTTCATGCACTGGATCTAGTTTCCTCCAATATGAGCAACCAACGCCACATCCGAACGGTTCGCCATTGCCACGTCAACTAATCAGTTCACCTTGGCTTTCTTTCTAGTTATGTCGCATCCCGAACCCTTGATCTGGCCCTTTTACTTCGTATTTCATCACACATGCTAACCACACCGAAACATACACACACACACACAAAATCATGCTAACAATATGCACGCGTTTCATATACAGCAGTAACCCAGATCCTTCTGCACTGGACGCGATTCAGTTCCACGTATACAGATTTATAATCACAGAGATTGGCTTATATTAGGTAAGATCCACACGACATTATGTGAAGCCGAGTTTTGAAGGCTGCAATTCATAGTTGCTAATGGCGTACCAGATCATAAATGTAATATCTTTACGCAGCACAGTGCCAGACATAGAAAATTTGTGTGGGTATTGGAAGAAGACAGCACTACTAAATCAAAAACGGACCATGAAGACACAACAAACACATACAAATATCACAGTGGTTTTAGCAGTCAGCGCCATAAAAGAAATACGGAAATTTTCAATTTATTCAAAGAGAAGACAACACCACTTACGGGTTCTAGCCTTCTTGTGTTACTAGTGACGGTGTCAAATGGTTCAAATGGCTCTGAGCACTATGGGACTTAACTTCTGAGGTCACCAGTCCCCTAGAACTTAGAACTACTTAAACCTAACTAACGTAAGGACATCACACACATCCATGTCCGAGGCAGGATTCGAACCTGCGACTGTAGCAGCAGCGCGGTTCCGGACTGAACCGCCTAGAACAGGTCAGTCACAACGGTCGGCAGTGACGGTGTCTGTTAGTTTTATGTATCAGGATTCATCTGCAAGAACCTTTGTATAGTTCGCACAGGATACTGTGGCCGATGCGCAGTGACAAGTTTTTGTCCAAAGCGCTGGGCGAATTCATTCGTTTGTGCGGAAGGGAAGACCGGGAAGTGTTTTCCACCTTTCGGCCGGTCAGTGATGACAGAATCGAGGCCCGCACCCTGCAATCTGTCTCAAACGATGTCACGGAAATAATTCGGCAACAAATTTCATTTTTGCTTTGCTGATACTTTATATGTCAGGTTCATGATGGTCTGCCCATCATTTCGTTAATGGTCATAGTTACTCTGATATTTACGTGAAAGTAAAACACTGCACGAAATTCGGAAAATGGAATGAAAAATAGGGGCACTATGATTTTGTGAATAGTGCATGTTACATAATGTGTTGTTGCCTATGAAAGTTAGCTAACGTATTGAATTTTTCTTTATAGGTAGAGGTATCTGTCTGTCACCAATCTCGAGAAAATTGATCAGATACAGCACACTCATTTGCGATCGCGCTTGCCAGCAATAAAGCCAGTATCCACAACATTTTCATATTTTTTAAACGGTTTGAGGTATGGGAATGAGATTTTGGCAAATGATAGCATACAAAGAGGAGAGTATTTTTCCGTATCGTTATTATGCAAAACTTAATTATCTACAGTGTTATTCTATAACTACAGATTTCTTCGATGAAAGAATGTAATTTTTAAGGGCCATCGATAGCTGGTGAAACGAAAAACGCTATGGGTTTTGGAACAACGTATGTGAAGGCATTACAGTTTTTTTTTGTACAGAGGATGTGCTTTTTCATAAACTACTGACTTTACTTTTCCTCAGTTCCTCATTTAAAAAACTTAATAAACCACTGTTTCAGAATTCTCTCCCAATTGTGTCTGCACAACATGTTAGTGAGGTGAGACAGTGTAAACTCCACTGTGTTCTGGCAAAAGAAGAAAATTTTGAGATGGCAACCAGAGAAATCTGTAGGTTTTACTTAAAATTCTCCACTCTTGACGCTTTTCTGAAAGTTACAAATGGTTAACGAGCCAGGCAAAAATAAATAGCTGCATTTTCGGCGGAATTTTTTTTAGATACTAACGAAGGTAGAGGTGAAAGTAGATCTTTCTGAATGGTCACCATGCAAGTGTAGGCGTGGAGGGGCCCCACTTAATATTTGCAAAAAATGTGAGTGTAGGTTTCAGTTCAGAACGACATTTTCCCTACAGCACTCTGAGCGACCCCCACCACTGCCGCTCCCCACACGCTTTACCTGCTGACTGCGCATCTAGCGGCCACGTCATTTTGTGCGCACTATGCATGCCATCTCTGTAAGTTCTGTGAACAGTGTATTCCAGTGACGTTGAGAGACTCTTTAGTTCTCAGTAGTCACGGATTCTTTTGATGTGTAAGGGGCGATCAAAAAGTTTCCATGCGAAGGCCGTACAGTGCAGAATCGGAATGCCACTCTGACAAAATCGCCCTGAGCGTGAGGCAACCCTCCCACTAATGCACCCGGTTGAAGACACTCATTTGGTAAAAAAACCGTGTCCTGCTGTGTAAAGAAGTCAGTAACTGTCTGCTGCACATCCTCATCTGACAGGAATCGTCGTGACTACGATGGGCGTTTGAAAAGTCCGTGCAAAAATAAAAACTACTTACGTGTTTGGGGTAAACATTTATTATTTTTCGACATAGTCTCCTTTTAGACTTATAGACTTTGTCCAACGGTGCTCTAATTTGTTGATCCCTTCCGAATAATAGGAACTGTCCAAGTCTGCAAAATAGCTATTAGTTGCTGCAATCATCTCCTCGTCTGAATAAAATCTTTGTCCATCCAGCCGTTTCTTCAAATTGGGGAACAAATAGTAGTCCGAGGGAGCCAAGTCTGGAGAATAGGGGGGATGTGAAACGAGTTGGAATCCTACACACACCACAACTGTTGAGGTGTGTGCTGGTGCATTGTCGTGATGGAAAAGGACTTTTACCCTTTTCCAGATAGTCGATGAGGATTATCCCTTGCGAATCCCAAAAGACAGTCGCCATAACCTTTCTGGCCGAAGGAATGGTCTTCGCCTTTTTTGGTGCAGATTCTCCCTTGTTAATCCATTGTTTAGATTGTTGTTTGGTCTCAGAAGTATAGTAATGTATCCATACGTCATCCACAGTGACGAAACGACGCTTAAAGTCCTGCGGATTCTTCCTGAACAGCTGCAATCCTCGCAACACTTCACACGATTCCGTTTTTGATCAAGCGTGAGCAATCGCGGAACCCATCTTGCGGATAGCTTTCTCATGTCCAAATGTTTATGCAAAATAGTATGTACCCGTTCAATCGAGATGCCCACAGCACTAGCAATCTCAAGCACCTTACCTCTTCTATCATCCATCACCATATCATGAATCTTATCAATGCTTTCTGGAGTCATAACCTCCACAGGGCGTCCAGAATTTTCAACATCACTTTTGCCCATATGGCCACTCCGAAAATTTTGAAACCACTTATAAACTGTTCTAATCGAAGGTGCACAGTCACCATAATGTTTATCAAGCTTCTCGTTAGTCTCCTGAGGCGTTTTGCCTTTCATAAAGTAATGTTTAATCACTACACGATAGTCTTTTTCGTCCATTTTTTGACAATCACTTGACTTCCTCAATTCACACGAATGCCAAACACAAAGAAATAGACCAATATGGCTGAAACTTGGTGTGCGTTCTTTCCAAAGATGCTACTAACTAAACATGACCTCGATACGCGCCAGTGGTGCCATCTCTCGGACTTTGCACGGACTTTTCAAACGCCCCTCGTACAAGGCTTTTTTTCAGGGACCGAAGGCGTGATAATCGCATGGGGAAAGATCAGGACTACTGAGCAGGTGCTCGAGTGTCTTCCCCGTGACATTGCGCAACTTCTGCTGGATAGCCGCGCGTACTAAGGCGTCTTGCCAAGGTTCGCGCGGCTGCACCCGTCTGAGGTTCGAGTCCTCTCTCAGGCATGGTTGTGTGTGTTGTCCTTAGTGTAAGTTGATTTAATTTAAATTAAGTAGTGTGTAGGCCTTGGGACCGATGACCTCAGCAGTTTGGTCCCATAGGAACTTAACCACCACTACTTCCGCTGGTGTCCCTGATCAACCGATGTCTTGTGTCAAATCGCGACCAGTGCAGAACTTGGCGCATCATTCCAAAAGAGTGCTTTTCGACAGACATGCTGCCCCATACATATTGTTCATTCTGCTATGGATGCCTACCAGCGGTGTTTGTCCTTCGGCAGTCAAGAAAAGAATTAAAGCACGTGTGTCCTGTTTGGATGCATTTGGTAATAATGTCGCCATAGTTCACTTTCCGCATTTACCACAAGCACGTTGGAAAGACACAAACGCTATACTAATCCCTTGTCAAGAAATCAGTTCTTATATACCAGCACCGAGGTCGCGCTACATTGCATATATGCTGCAGCGGTGCCCTCAAATGGGAACATTTTGATCGTCCATTATAGAAGACTTGCCAATGTAGTCCGCCATTAGACCTCTGACTGGCTTTATGTTGCTTTCCATGACTGATAACGTTCTCTCCTGTGCCAGCCTCTTCTTTTCAGAGTAGCACGTACAACCAACGTCTTCGATTATTTGGGGTTATTTTTATTCTGTGCTCATCAGACTGTTCATTCTATTCACCAGGCCCTGTAATTCTGCCTCACTTTAACTTATAATAGCAGTTTAATGAGCGAGTTTTATCATTGATATCTTTTCACTCATAAACCTTACTTTTATTTACGTCATTACTTCTTCGGTGTACGAGTATAACTGTTTCATATACTGGTCTCCTATTCTTAACATTTGTGTGTGTGTATTGTAATCTGGACAGTGTGTCAATAACGCAAATGGTATGTTTACGTAAATGCTATCTGACGAAAAGAGTCGCCAAATCCATATGAAATTGTGTAATTGTATTCCAGTTAACTTTTCCGAAAGCATTAGGAGAACTTAAAACTGTATACTAAAGAAGCTAGGAAGCTATCCTGTCGTATTGTGTATTGTGCAGTACAGTACATGTCTTGCAATACTACCACACAGAAGAAACAGAATTAAAATTCCGCATAAAATTACAAACCAAACTTTGGAAAAATAAATGCCCAAAATCCTTCTATCTATTAAACTGCCCTAAAAATTAACGAGCCAAAACTGACCATCTAAAATTACGAACATTAAATAGCACACACGCGAACATGTAACACTGCACTGTAAGAGTAAGAATGTCTGGCAAAGAAATGAAATCTGAATGAGACTTTTGCTGCTGATAATTTGTGATGCAATGCTTGCGTACCCTACTGTTTGTAATGTATCCTATTCCCGTTATAGCATTTTGCTGGATTTAATATCATTCTACAAAATTTTCGTTTCATTATTTTATTGATAGCTGTAATTTTCAGCAACTGTAGTATACATTTCAGAATAAAATTCAGTCGTCAGTTGCAACACAGAGTGTTCGGAAATTCCCGCTACAAACTTTTAGGACTTGTAGAGGCGAGTAAGTACGTAATATTTTAAATAGGAACCCACGTCCGAAATGTACCGTTTCCGTGCTACATCCGTTTGAAAACATATTTGCTAGGTATGTACGCAACCGAGTAGTCATGATGAGGGATGATTACGTCGGATCTGCTGATGTCATTTGACGTCTTTCCTATCTCTCTGACCTGGTTCGAGCCTCATTCACTTTTCTGTGAGTGTTGAGAGCTACGTGACTGAGAACACATTTGCAGAATACACCGCTATGATCCTTCTGAATGGTGAGGCTCTCGGTAATAGAAGAGCTGCTCCTCATCTTTATCAAGACCGTTGTTCACAACGTCCGACTCCATCGTATATCCCTTTCTCCACAATTACGCGACGGCTTCGAGAAAGGCTATCTTCACCGTCAGCAGGCTTGACCGTTGTGCTCCAAGGAGACGCAGCTTACCCGAACTGGAAGAGGCTGCACTGAATCACGCTGAAGAGAACCCGTCAACGAGTACAATTTCTTTGGCTGTTCATGAGTGGTATGTAAAACAAGTGATGTACTATGTCACGCCCAATCGATTACTTGTAAAAGTGGTCATGTTACCAAACACATTTTCAAGTGGTTGGAGCACTGAAACGGTACGTTTCTGAACATGGATTCCAGTTCAAAACATTTTCTACTCATTCCCCTCCACATGTCCTAGAAGTTTGTAACGCAAATTTTCGAACACCCTGTACACGCAGAGTAAAAATATATTTGCATCTGAAGATTGAATTTTATTCAGAAAGATTTTCATTTCACTTCACTGACCACCAGAATATCTGGATTGTGCCTTTGCATTTCCATTTTCAGATTTTTCTAAAGTGACTGCCACATATAAACCTCTCATATTCCTGATTGACTCTGTAATGTTTCCTTTTTGTTGATTTTTCAGTCTCTTTTTCATGGTGACATTCCACTTGGCAATTCTGTCCCAGAGATCCGGCTGGCCGGAGTGGCCAAGCGGTTCTAGGCGCTACAGTCTGGAACCGCGGGACCGCTACGGACGCAGGTTCGAATCCTGCTTCGGGCATGGATGTATGTGATGTCCTTAGGTTAGTTAGGTTTAAGTAGTTCTAAGTTCTAGGGGACTGATGACCTCAATCCCATAGTGCTCAGAGCCATTTGAACCATTTTGAACCAGAGATCCGAGTGGGAAGCTAATCTGGAATTTTTTCGGTCATCGTAACACTTTTTCACCACAGGTCACATTTGCTCCAGATACGTCTTTTGCCTTTAATTCAGTGGATTCCATTACCTTTCGCGTCCTCGCGCCATTGGTCTTTGCTAATCTGATCCCACAGAGCTGCTACTGCCCAGATTATACGCCAGTGGTTATAATGCGACTTCTCTGCGGAGTCTTAGGGAGTAACCGCATGTGGCATCTTGGTGCAGAACTAACCATCTGCTGATGACGCCGAGCTTGTTGTTCCTGTCAGTGGTATTACAGGTGAGTGGGCTATGAGCTACCGTGTTACGTACCAAGTTACATGCTCCCTGTTCATGAACAACATTACACTCTAGATGCATTCACCACAGTTATCTGCACTAAACACCCACACCGCTCCTGCGAAAATCAGCTTGCTCTTTTCTCTTACGATATCCTGCAATCTATGGATGGAGAACAACAGGCTGAGTCCATATTCCTAAATTCCCGGAAAGCGTTTGATGCTGTGTGTCACTGCAGGCTGTTGACGAAGGCCCGCATATACGGATTATGTCCCCAGACATGTGAGTGACTCGAGGACTAGACATCGTGGATGGGACGTGAAACCCTACTCTTCCTTGTTATGGTCGTTCTTCGAAGGAAACGACAACATCGGTTGTATGGCAGGTAATCCCTCCTGGGAGGCTAAAAATCCATTTGAAACTTCCTGGCAGATTAAAACTGTGTGCCGGACCGAGACTCGAACTCGGGACCTTTGCCTTTTGCGGGCAAGTGCTCTACCATCTGAGCTACCCAAGCACGACTCAAGCCCCGTCATCACGGCCTTACTTCCTCCAGTACCTCGTCTCCTACCTTCCTGCGTAACTTGCAGGCTTCCGCCGGCCGCGGTGGTCTAGCGGTTCTGGCGCTGCAGTCCGGAACCGCGGGACTGCTACGGTCGCAGGTTCGAATCCTGCCTCGGGCATGGGTGTGTGTGATGTCCTTAGGTTAGTTAGGTTTAAGTAGTTCTAAGTTCTAGGGGACTTATGACCTAAGATGTTGAGTCCCATAGTGCTCAGAGCCATTTGATTTTAACTTGCAGGACTAGCACTCCTGAAAGAAAGGATACTGCGGAGACATGGCTTAGCCACAGCCTGGGGAATGTCTCCAGAATGAGATTTTCACTCTGCAGCGGAGTGTGCGCTGATATGAAACTTCCTGGCAGATTAAAACTGTGTGCCGGACCGAGACTCGAACTCGGGACCTTTGCCTTTTGCGGGCAAGTGCTCTACCATCTGAGCTACCCAAGCACGACTCAAGCCCCGTCATCACGGCCTTACTTCCTCCAGTACTTCGTCTCCTACCTTCCTGCGTAACTTGCAGGACTAGCACTCCTGAAAGAAAGGATACTGCGGAGACATGGATTAGCCACAGCCTGGGGAATGTCTCCAGAATGAGATTTTCACTCTGCAGCGGAGTGTGCGCTGATATGAAACTTCCTGGCAGATTAAAACTGTGTGCCGGACCGAGACTCGAGCTCGGGACCTTTGCATTTCGCGGCCAAGTGCTCTACGATCTGAGCTAACCAAGCACGACTCACGGCCCGTCCTCACAGCTTTACTTCCGCCAGTACCTCGTCTCCTACCTTCCAAACTTTACAGAAGCTCAGATGGTAGAGCACTTGCCCGCGAAATGCAAAGGTCCCGAGCTCGAGTCTCGGTCCGGCACACAGTTTTAATCTGCCAGGAAGTTTCATATCAGCGCACACTCCGCTGCAGAGTGAAAATCTCATTCTAAAAATCCATTTGTCTGGCACTGGTTTGTTGAGTTCCCTATTTGAAAAACATTTCTTCTGCCACGGAATGTGTGTGTGTGTGTGTGTGTGTGTGTGTTTGTGTTTTTGCTCTACATTTACATCTACATACGTATTCCACAAGCCACCGTCCGTACGGTGCGTGGCGGAGGGCACCACGTACCAATCCCAACCACTCGAGCCGTGCTCAAGAGTGGTTCAGATGGCTCTGAGCACTATGGGACTTAACTGCTGAGGTCATCAGTCCCCTAGAACTTAGAACTACTTAAACCTAACTAACCTAAGGACATCACACACATCCATGCCCGACGCAGGATTCGAACCTGCGACCGTAACGGTCGCGCGTCTCCAGACTGTAGTGCCTAGAACCGCTCGGCCACTCCGGCCGGCCTCAAGAGTGGGTCACATCAGCGTTACATGCGCCATCTCCTTTATAGATGAGCTTCACCTTCCCAAAAATTTCCCAATAGAACTAAATCGAGCATTCGCCTTCCCTACTACCAGCCTGACGCGCTCATTTCGTTTCATATCGCTTTACAACGTTGCGCCTCGATATTTAATCGATGTGAGTGCGACAAGCAGCACACGACTACAGCTGTATTCGAACGAAACAGGATCTTTCTCCTACTTCCATTTATTTACACTTAGAGCTAGCTGCCATTCATCACACCAACTAAAAATTTTGTCCTAGTCACCTTGCACCCTTCTACGATCACTCAACGACGACTGTACACCACAGCGTCATCAGCAAACAGCTGTAAATTGATGCTCACGCTGTCCGTCAGATCGTTTATGTATAGACAGAATAAGTGCGGCCCTATCGCACTTCGCTGGGGCACTCCTGATGATACCCTTGTCTGTGATGAACATACGCCGTCGAGTACAAAGAACTGGATTCCATTAGACAAGACTAGACAAGAATGGAGAATTAAGTCAAACGTGACTTTTCCGAAGGACCCTTCAAGGCATTCATCTTAAGGGATCTATGGAAACCACGGAAAACAACAGTCTGGATGTCCAGACGAAGGCTTGAACGCTGCTTTTCACGAATGCGACTGAGTAATCTTAACTGCTGACTCACCGCGCTCTGTCACAACGAGGAAAAAAAACCCCATCAACGAATGTTGTCATCTCCACATTACGAATGCAACTTATGGCAATAAAGCAGCAGATTGTTAGTTTTACGCATGTAAATCGTGGAGGACGAACAGTTTTTCCTCTTAGTTTTCAAACTACCCGGAAAGTCATATTTACTGAATGTTCGTCGTCATTCGAAGTGTCTGGTCTTCTTCCTGATAGACGTAACGGAATGCTGGGAAGATTCATTACCAGACATCAGGTTTCAGATATGTCTCTTTCTGAACATTTGTGTGGCTTGTCTTAACGCTCTTCGATACCAACTAGACTCTCAGACACTAAAATAACAAGCTCTGTTAACTTGTTTAACCCGGTCTACAAATGCTATGTTACTGGATGGTATTATAACAGGAATGTTCTTGAAAGTAATGCGCATCCCTGGTGTTTCTGGCGTAAGCTCGTGAATCAAGGAGCTTTGAAAGATTGTCATCCAATGGACGCCACAGTGCTACAATGAATCGACTACTCTTGTAAGGATCCCACACTATTTCGCAGCCTAGCAAGGGAAGGAGAGATGGCAGCGCGCCGAAGTAGTTCCATACGGAATACACAAATGCCCTAGCTTAAAAGCCAAATCTCGTCACAGTGTCTCTTAGTGTTGAGGGCAATAAATTATGGAACGGGGGGTTTAATTCGAGGCACCCAACTTATTAAAATGGACTGGACCGTGCGCCGTCATTGGTCTTCTCTTTGCCTTCCCTTAATGCCATATAAATATGGAATTAAAGGAAGGCAGAGGGCAAGACCAATGATGGCACACTGTATCATTTCTCTCAATATTATAAATTTGTTATATTGAGAGTAATGATACAGTGGTTAAGAAACAGGATACGTCCCCAATGACGACGTGATGTTAAACTCTAGCCTTCCTCAAACTACTTCATTCAACAAGAACGAGCTGTCATCACAACAGTCATTATATGTGACACCAACACAAAATGGCAGATGAGATGATGGTCATTGTAAATCCTTGTTCAGTGAATATCATCTCTCCCATCCCACCCCTCCCCCTAATCCTCCATACTGCCATCCTCCCCACTGCTACACCCTCACAACCTGTGGACTGACGTGAGGATGGCTGGAGAGGAATTTGAAATATCAGTCATCCAAATACGAATTACTGGGGCTATTAAGAAATTTCTGTGCATGGCACATATACGACGTTAATATCAATGAAATTTGTTTTTCGTTATGTCGGTAGTACAGATTTACCTGTAAGTAGCTCCGGCATATCAGAAGATGACTGTGTGGGAACTACGACAGAGGACACTGGACAGAGCATGACGCCAAATTTTTAATTCAGATCCCTGGTGCTCAAAATGGACTCCGTTTCTGGCGTGGGAAGCGGCAGTACATGCGTGAAATTCATTGAAGTCGCTGACTCGAATTGCATGGAAAGGCGTGACAACAATCCTCTTTGGAAATGTGTTAACTGGGTTGCCTACATGAGGTGTGAACTAATTCGATGTGGAGTAACCAAGTGGACAATTTTTCTACATGTCAAGCTGACGCACCTCCATTCTAATGAAACTATGCCACGGCGTGTTTTACGGAACGAAACTTGAAGAGATGCTCTATTCATTGACATTTGTTATTTTTCTCTATGTCTTGTAGTTGTCACCAGTCCCCTAGAACGTAGAACTACTTGAACCTAACTAACCTAAGGACATCACACACATCCATGCCCGAGGCAGGATTCGAACCTGTGACCGTAGCAGTCGCGCGGTTCCTGACTGAAACGCCTAGAACCGCTCGGACACCACGGCAGGCCCAGAGGTACTTATAAATAATCGTATATAGAGTGAACTTAATATGCAGAATAGTCTTGTTTACGAGGCTCCTTAAAGAAGTTTTTTTATAGGCGTTTCGTTCAATTGCACACACCCAAAAACTACAAATAAATTTCTTTGATCCGGACTGTTTATCGCCAACAGAAATTCACCCAAAGTTGGTACACGTGTTTAAGAAATCTGTCCCTTTATTCTAATCAGTATACAAATGAGAAATTAATTTCAGACGTTTTTTCTGTTTCTCTTGATTGTTACTATGCGAAAGTTGTACTAAATCTGAAGTCACAAGTGGTTGCCTTTTAAAGTTGTATGCAATGGCTGATACCAGAGGCGTACCAAAAGGAAGAGTATGGATCGTTTTAGTTGAAGGATTGACTTAGAGACAGCTTTGTGCAGATGGGATGCTGCTTCCTAGAAAGGTTGCCAAGATCAGGTGCGAAAACAAAATTCACGACAATGTTTGATATTTCAAAATAGATAATAGTTCCCTCATGCGAAAGACGTAACAGCAATTTAAGGACAGGTTAGCAGCGACCAGTCAATCACACACACACACACACACACACACACACACACACACACACACACATAAAAAAAATCGAGTTTATCAGCTGCGACGATTGTGTCCAGTATTTTCTAAAATGCAAAAGGAAATTTTTATTATTGATAACCTTGAATAAGATACAGTCAAAACCCAACACCAATACGCAGCTCATCTGGACCAAATGAAGGAAAAAATGCGTGCGGGGGGATCTCGAATTGCAAAAAAGACGTTTTGTAGACTTTCTAGAATCGCACATCAGGGACGGCATCTAATCAGTATAAAAACGTCGAGTATTAATCTAAAAAGGGGCTGAGTCGACAGTATGTACATTTCTATAAAGAAAACACAGACGTTCAAAACTAGTTCAAGAAACTTTTGTCGTTAACCTCAAACGTATGTGGATTACACACCACGTCACTCGATTTCTGGGTTGAGGTATCATTATTACCCTGATACAGTAACTAACACATGATTATGTGTCTTCAGCACTCATCGATTGTCCTGAACGACGTTTCGTTGTATAGCTATTAAATAAATATGTTTCCTTGAATTTGCTTAGGTATCTCCGTTAACTTGGGGATAGATATGGTCTAAGGAACGATCGAGACAACGATCTTCTAGAAGAGGGGTACGGCATTAAAAAGCATAAAGGAGCAACAACAGAGAGGAGCACCATAGATTTGTTATGACTGATGACTAAAATGCACAGAGAAATCTGGAGGAATGCATCTTAAATAGCTGTTGCTGATGAAGCATGTTTGGTGATTTTTTTTTCTGTCAGTTGCCGAAAATTTGGTTTCCAAGCTGTCTTGCAAAATAACTTTGGTTATTGTTCGAATTTCCCAGTTTCGCCTCATTCACAAATAATGTTCTTAATTTTGTGTCATACACACATTCGGCAAATAAACTGTCATGTATTAAAATTGCAGGTTTCTGGATTACGCGATGCAGAGAGGGCACTAGGAGGCGCGACTGGTCGCTACCGGCTGGTCTTTTCAGGGCCGAATGCACTTACCCTGAATATTTATATCCCTACATATTGATTCCTTCTCGGCCTGATGTTTCACAAGGGTACCGGTTGATCATCAGTAGAATAAAGGATTCGACTTTGCTTCCCCGTATTGTGCGTCTGAAGTATTTTCCCCGAGGCCGCAGAATGACAATGGCCGTTCAAAGTTCGCTAGGTGACTGGAAGCAACAGACTCTATTCGGTGCGGCCGCACTGCGCCCTCGCCACAGCTCTCTCAGTAGGTGGGAACTCTCGAGTGCACGAGCACCGAGCCCGGTGCAGGCGCACCCGGCACGGAAACAAAGAGCTGGTGGGGCAAGACCGCTGCAGCAGCGACGGAAACGCGGAGAAAAAGAGCGCAGGAGGTGACGTTGCGGACGTTCGCTCGACTGGAAGAAAGGTTGCGTCACGGACAGAACGGAGAACGCGGAAGTCGCCTGCCATCGGTAGCCCATTAGTCAGCGGCGATAGGGATAGAGCACGCAGGAGCAGTCAGAGAAAACTCATCTAGTGAACATGTTCCACCTTCTACCTTCTGGTATCTGATATGAGCTATTCACACTGTCAGCGAGATACCTGTTAATGCCTTCATTAGTTGCAGAGATCTCGTTAGAGGTCTGTACCCGTAATCTGTATACTCCACTAATTAGTTTAGTATAACCATTCTGTTCCGTAAGCGGTGGGTCGAGATTTGATTTGCAAAGCGAGCATCGTTTAAGGGATTAAAGAGAGCTGTTGAAAGATCACCTCTGTTAAAACATTGTCAAACAGCAGCAATTTGGCACTTTTAGGACCTTCGCACATGGAGTGACTCAAAAGCAACTCGATGCCGATGTGCGTTGCTAACGGGTCGGCAGTCAATCACATCCTCTTTACTTCAATAGGGCTCGGCAGTGACTCACCAGTACAGCGCTTGCAACGCGTAGCCAACAAATTGCCGGCGACTCGGCGCCCGCGTTGCCAAGTGATTGAGTTGCATCGTGTCTTCTGACACAACTTTGTATTTGTTTACTTTGAAGATGAACGAGCAGCTTGTGAACATTAACTCCGCAAGGGAAGTGGACAAGCATCCCATTTTATGCGAGTTCCTAGGGTACTGCGGAAGAGATTTGTCAGGGAAAGCGGTGTATGAAGTGGGAAAAGAATTTCATATTACACATTAAGTTACTATACAGTTACTGTTTAAAATAAAGTTACTGATAGATGGAAGGCAATGTACAAGACACTGCAAATCATATCAATAGCATTCTTACGTGTGACTGGCAGCCTTCTTCATTCTGTAAAATTACATTGTCAAATGGAAACGAAAGGTGAAAAGCCACAAATCTCAGATACGTGGCCGGCCGCTGTGGCCGAGCGGTTCTAGGCACTTCAGTCCGGAACCGCGCTGCTGCTACGGTCGCAGGTTCGAATCCTGCCTCGGGCATGGATGTGAGCGATGTCCTTAGGTTAGTCAGGTTTAAGTAGTTTTATGTCTAGGGGACTGATGACCTCATGTTAAGTTCAAATGGCTCTGAGCACTATGGGACTTAACATCTATGGTCATCAGTCCCCTAGAACTTAGAACTACGTAAACCTAACTAACCTAAGGACAGCACACAACACCCAGTCATCACGAGGCAGAGAAAATCCCTGACCCCGCCGGGAATCGAACCCGGGAACCCCGGCGTGGGAAGCAAGAACGCTACCGCACGACCACGAAATGCGGACTCTCATGTTAAGTCCCATAGTGCTTAGAGCCATTTTTCAGATACGTCTAAATACAATGCTGTTCATATTCAAATGATTTAACGAGCACAAATTACCACACGACATTTCGGTGAATATAAATCTCCAGATAACTAGGTTTTCAAAATAAAAGTAACGATGTTTTATGGTGGAAGAAGTCTACTGTGCCAACTGTAGAACTGCTGTCTGCCACGGCTTCTTTGGATGTACGGATGAATCCAGAATTTTCTTCGTTTTCTTATTCATGTGTAATAATAGTAGAGAACCACATCTTCTTCCGAGCTCGAATGTTTTACTCACGGTTGGCTTTATCGCTGAAACAACCACTTTTCGGTTATATCGCTTTTTTTAGGTCAGTTTAACCTGACTGTTAAAGCCACTCAGAACGACCGGTTTGTCAAATAACCGATTTTCAGTTTTTTCTGGTATTTCCTGTAATAAACAAGGATCGAAAAATTTTGACTCTTACAGTTTCAAGAAACATAGAATCAAAATATTATATTAAACAGGCAAATTAAAGAAAACTTCGTCCATCTACCTTTCGCAGCTATTCTCGAATACAACATAAAAATCACCAGTATTCTCGTTTTGATTTTAATTTTTTCAGACTCTGCTCAAAAATCATGTTGTAATCAGGGATCATATCAGTATTTGGGAATTACGAATAGTCAATGCTAAAGGATGAAAACTGAGATCAAAGAAGTCTGTTTTTAGAGTTAATTTGTCCGCTTTCATAGGCTACAAGTAGATAAAGGCATATAATGTAGACCTACGCAGCTGATCAGCTACTTTCTATTCTTATTGCGCATTATGATTGAATAGCTGTTAAGTTTTTACACTACTGGCCATTAAAATTGCTACACCACGAAGATGACGTGCTACAGACGCGAAGTTTAACCGACAGGAAGAAGATGCTGTGATATGTAAATGATTAGCTTTTCAGAGCATTCACACAAGGTTGGCGCCGGTGCTGACATGAGGAAAGTTTCCAACCGATTTCTCATACACAAACAGCAGTTGACCGGCGTTGCCTGGTGAAACGTTGTTGTGATGCCTCGTGTAAGGAGAAGAAATGCGTACCATCACGTTTCCGACTTTGATAAAGGTCGGATCGTAGCCTATCACGATTGCGGTTTATCATATCGCGACATTGCTGCTCGCGTTGGTCGAGATCCAATGACTGTTAGCAGAATATGGAATCGGTGGGTTCGGGAGGGTAATACGGAATGCCGTGCTGGATCCCAACGGCCTCGTATCACTAACAGTCTAGATAACAGGCATCTTATCCGCATGGCTGTAACGGATCGTGCAGCCACGTCTCGGTCCCTGAGTCAACAGATGGGGACGTTTGCAAGACAACAACCATCTGCACGAACAGTTCGACGACGTTTGCAGCAGCATGGACTGTCAGCTCGGAGACCATGGCTGCGGTTACCCTTGACGCTGCGTCACAGACAGGAGCGCCTCAACGACGAACCTGGGTGCACGAATGGCAAAACGTCATTTTGTCGGATGAATCCAGGTTCTGTTTACAGCATCATCATGGTCGCATCCGTGTTTGGCGACATCGCGGTGAACGCATATTGGAAGCGCGTATTCGTCATCGCCATACTGGCGTATCACCCGGCGTGATGGTATGGGGTGCCATTGGTTACACGCCTCGGTCACCTCTTGCTCTAATTGACGGCACTTTGAACAGTGGACGTTACATTTCAGATGTGTTACGACCAGTGGTTCTGCCCTTCATTCGATCCCTGCGAAACCCTACATTTCAACAGGATAATGCACGACCGCATGTTGCAGGTCCTCCTGTACGGGCCTTTCTGGATCCAGAAGATGTTTGACAGCTGCCCTGGCCAGCATCAATTGAAAACGTCTGGTCAATGGTGGCCGAGCAACTGGCTCGTCACAATACGCCAGTCACTACTCTTGATGAACTGTGGTATCGTGTTGAAGTTGCATGGGCAGCTGTACCTGTACACGCCATCCAAGCTCTGTTTGACTCAATGCCCAGGCGTGTCAAGGCCGTTATTACGGCCTGAGGTGGTTGTTCTGGGAACTGATTTCTCAGGATCTATGCACCCAAATTGCCTGAAAATGTAATCACATATCACTTCTAGTATAATATATTTGTCCAATGAATACCCGTTTATCATCTGCATTTCTTCTTGGTGTAGCAATTTTAATGGCCAGTAGTCTAATTTACTGCTGTTCCCACAATCTCCTCCCTCTTTCATTATTTCATAGAAAAGGCAGACAAATCTTTAATCTTTTAAAGCAAATGAAGCATTGTACTTCATTGTTATGTCACTTCGTAAAAATATTACCAGACCAGGGCTGGTGCCATTCTCCAACACAACGGATGTCAGGCGGCGACAGCGAGAAGCCGGCCGAAGTGGCCGTGCGGTTAAAGGCGCTGCAGTCTGGAACCGCAAGACCGCTACGGTCGCAGGTTCGAATCCTGCCTCGGGCATGGATGTTTGTGATGTCCTTAGGTTAGTTAGGTTTAACTAGTTCTAAGTTCTAGGGGACTAATGACCTCAGCAGTTGAGTCCCATAGTGCTCAGAGCCATTTGAACCATTTTTTGACAGCGAGAAACTACTGTACAGACCAGGTGGGAGCAAGTCTTGCAGACAGCACGCACACGTGTACCTTGAGCCAAGACATACAGCAACAGGGACATTATTCTCCCAGCAACACTGCACCGATTCTTATGGCTTGTGTTTGTTCCTCGTTTCTGTCAGCATTGTTGTTAAAATAGCACAGGTCCCTTTTCTCATTTCCTGCAATAACGCAATATTTCACAATAACGCAAAATTTACATGTAAAAATTACTTCTTTCTTATGTAAGTTTTATTTAGAAACGAAAAATTTTAGCACTGTTCCTATGGGTAAGTAATATTTTGAGTTTTTTTACCTGGTTATTAGTAAAAAATAAAAAGAAACAACTGTTATAACCGAGACCAAACAAACGCCGAAAAATATGCTTTATTCGGAACTAAAATACCGTTATCGGTTTTAACCGGTCGGTGTTTCGCGTCCCTAGCTCAGTATACAGATTGTAACAAAAAGATGCTCGAATATGACAAACAATACTCTCTCTCCTCCACGCTCGCTCACGGTAACTGCAGGGCTCTCATACTCAAGAGTTGAGATAGGAATTCTTTATGGTCCCTGAAGGCCTGTGATTTTGGGTGCCCACAAATCATGTCATCTGCATCGTCATTTATGACGTAACACGTGCAGATGGAAGGTTCAGTTCTGGGAGAGCGGCGGGGGCACTTGTAGTTTGTTACTGGGTCCTCTCAGCATAATTTGTCACCACCTCAATAGCCATAGATGGCTAGGATTTTAACCCGCCAGGGTAGCCGACAGCGCTAATGTGCTGCTTCCTGGACTCGGGTAGGCGCACCGGCCCCAGATCGAATCAGCCCGGCGGATTAACGACGAGGGCCGGTATGCCGGCCAGCCTGAATGTGGTTTTTAGGCGGTTTTCCACATCCCAATAGTTGAATACCGGGCTGGTCCCCACGTTCCGACTCAGTTACACGACTCACAGACATTTGAAAAACGTTCGCACTATTTCATGACTCACACTAGACACAGATAGCTGGGGTACACTTATGCCATCCTGGGGGTTCGGAGTGGAGACAGGAAGGGCATCCGGCCACCCTCTGCCACTAACATTGCCAAATCCGCCATAACAAGGCCGACCCTGCGTTGCTGCAGGATAAAAGCCTACTGGAAAAGAAAGAAAGAAAGAAAGAGATGGCTAGGATTTTAATAATAATAACAGCATAAAATATAACCTGTTAAATATAATATTGGTTTGCTTTTATCTGTTATCAGTACATCATTTTAACCTTTTCAGTATCGCTGAAACGTACACTGGGTTGATAAAGTCATGATATATTCCTAATATCGTGTCGGATCTCTTTTGGCTGGTGTAGTGCAGCAACTCGACGTAGCATCGACTCAACAAATCGTTGGAAGTCCCTTGCTGCCTGTGCAGCCCTCCATAATTGCTCACTTGTTGCTGGTTTTGGAGTTTGTGCACGAGCTGACCTCTCGATTTCGTTCCATAAATGTTCGACGTGATTCATGTCGGGTGATGTGGGTGACGAAATCATTCGCTCAAATTGTTCAGAATGTTCCTCAAACCGGTCGTGAACAATTGTGGTCTGGTGACAAGGCACGCTGTTATCCATAAAAATTCCATCGTTGTTTGGGAACTTGAAGTCATGAATGGCTGAAAAAGGTCAATGACCTGTTCAGTTGGATCAGAGACCCAGTCCATTCGTTGTAAACACAACCCACACCATTATGAAGCCACCACCAACTTTGGTGCAAAGCTTCGTGGCGTCTGCAGCACCCTCAAGCTCTATCATCAGCTCTTATGAACTCAAATCGGGACTAATGTGACCAGGCCACGGTTTTTATATCTAGGATCCAATCGATATGGTCACAAGCCCAGGAGAGGCGCCGCAGGCAGCCATACAGTTACAATGGCACTCGCATCGGTCGTCTGCTGCCATTGCCCATTATCACCAAATTTCACCACACCGTCCTAACGGATACGTTTGTTCATACGTCCCGTATTGATTTCTGCAGTTATTACATGCAGTGTTGCTTGTCTGTTAGCAATGGCAACTCTACGCAAACGCCGCTGATCTGGGTCGTTAAGGGAAGGCCGTTGGCCACTGCGTAGTCCATGGTAAGAGATAATACCTGAATTTTGGTATTCTCGGTGTGGAGTCCTGCACACTCGTCTCGTATAGGTTGCCTAAAGGACATGCGTTCTCGGAATGCTATACAACAATTCAAGCAAATCAAGTTAATAATTTTTATTACAATAAAGAAGATAGACAATACTTAACTTTGTATTACAAAAACGTGTCGCAAGAGATAGGCGATAGGCAGTCAGAGTCTTTCTCTGTATACTATGTCAATACAAGCAATGGATATGGATCAATAATCACTGCTATCGTAGTGCTCTTCTAGTGCCGGTCTAGTGCTCTGCGGCAGGGGCTGGCAGGAGCGGCGCTTCTATTTTCATTCTTGTAGAGGCCGCTCCTGTCGTGATGCGGTCCTCGTCAGCGGGCTGTTGGCTGATGTCGTCTCACAGCCTTCTCTGCTCTTATGTTCTTCATCTTCGTGCCGGCGCTTTTCGATACGCCGGAACCCTTGGAATACTGAATTCCCTAAGGGTTTCCGAAATGGAATGTCCCATGCGCCTAGCTCCAACTACCATTCCGTGTTCAAAGTCAGTTAACTCCTGTCGTGTGGCCATAGTCATATCGGAAACCGTTCCACATGAATCACCTGAGTACAAATGACAGCTCCGCCAATGCGGTGCCCTTATATACCTTGCGTTCGTCGTACTACCGTCGTCTATATATGCACATATCGCTGCTCCATGAGTTTTCTCACCTCAGTGTATATGTCCCAAGATAGGTTAACAGTTAATCGGTGGAAATTTGCTGCTCGTTATTGATATGCACCACTATCTTACTGATAGAGGAAAGGTTGCTAATGGTTTGCAGAATTTTTATAATTACAGCTTGCACTTGAAGATCGTGCTGCCTCCAAGTTTCGTTGTTAACCCTCTGTTTCCCACCACTCCGTTCTGTCGAATCGAATTAGCTGGCGCCTGCAGATAGGCAACCCAGTGAATAGATTTGCAAAGTGAACTGCTGTCGCACCTTCGTGGAAAATTCGTGTCAATCAACAGCACGCGTGTTTTGGCGTTTGCCACAAACGAGGTCCATACTCAGCATGTGTAGTGTGAGTTACAAACTTGGAGATGTTCTGTCCATTGACGTGTGTCTGTTTTCTACCTGTTTTGTAGTTTGTGTGGCGTCTCCTTCGGAAACTCTGGAGGTACTTACGAAAGCCCCTGTACTTCCCACCTCACTCCACTTAGGACACGAAACAGTGAGAAATATTTTTTTCGTGTTGTTACTTCTCACTATGCCATTAATTAAAATAACCGTACATTAATGATTCTCACTCCAAAGAAAACTATTGTGAAAAGTTTAAAATAACTTTCCAGAAACTTTATTTCAGAAAAATTGAGATTTTTGTGTGCCGTGTAATTGATTTAAGAACTACAGTGTGGTGACAAAAGTCATGGGATGGCGATATGCACATATACAGATGGCGTTAGTGTCGCGTGCTCAAGGTAGTAAACGGCAGTGCATTGGTGGAGCTGTCATTGCTACCCAGGCGATTCATGTCAAAAGATGTCTGACGTGATTATGGTCGCATAACGGGAATTAACAGACTCTGAACGCGGAACAGTAGCTGGAGCTAGACGCATGGGACATTCCATTTCGGAAATCGTTAGGGAATTCAGTATTCCGAGATCCACAGTATCAAGAGTGTGACGAGAACACCAAATTTCAGGTATCACCTCTCGCCACGGGCAAGGCAATGGCCGACGGCTGTCACATTTTGTTGTTAATGGGCTATGGCCGCAGATGACCGGCGCGAATGCCTTTGCTATCAGCTCGGCATCGCCTCCTGCACCTCTCATAGGCTCGTGATCATATCGGTTGGATCCTAGACGACTGAGAAACTGTGGTTTGATGAGGTGAGTCTCGATATCAGTTGGTAAGAGCTGATGGTAGGTTTCGAGCGCAGCGCAGACCTCACGAAGCCATGGACCCATGTTGTCAAGGCAGTGTGCAAGCTCGTGGTGGCTCCGTAATACTGTATGGGCTTGTTTACACGGAATGGTCTCTAGTCCAACTGACCTGACGACTGACTGAATTCATTGTGGTTCAGTTCCCAGACAACAATGCGCCAGGTCACCAGGCCACAATTGTTCGCGATTTGTTTGAACATCTTTCTGAACAAGAACGATTTGGTCACCCAGTTTGTCCGACATGAATCCCATGGATCGTTTATGGGACACACTCGAGAGGTTAGCCCGTGCACAAAATCCTGCCCTGGCAACATTTCCGCAATTATGAACGGCTACAGAAGCAGCATAATTGGATATTTTTGCAAGGAACTTGTTGAGTACGTGCCACATCGAGTTACTGCAGGACGCCGGGCAAAAGTATGTACGACACCGTATTAAGATGTATTCCATGACTTTTGTCACCTCGGCGGATAATAGCAGCAATTTTGACAACGTCATAATTTACACGATGGAAAATCTAAGCACACACTCACCGTCACTAGTATTTTACTTTGCACTACAATTGAGAACACAGGTCTACACGATATGTCTATATGTGGGAGTAAATGAGGGGAGGAGGAGGAGGAGGGGAAAATGCCGTTTCTTTCGGTCGTTTCCGCCTACGTTCATGGAAGTCAGTATTTTTGTTATTTTTTCCTTAGTCTTGCCTGATTTGAGTGTGCGTTATTCAATTTCTTGTGGTTTGATGGTTCTGGTTGTGGATTCAAGAACCGTTTTGGATTTGTAGTTAGCAGAAGGCGTGGTCAGTGTAGGAATCGACCCATTTTTCTGGTTTTGGGATGTTCACTGCAGCTGAGCAGAAAGACAGGCCCATGTACATGGGAAGCCCTCAGGCTGCAAAATACCGTGGCAGCATAAGGAATTGGCACACATACCATTATATGTACATTACAAACAAATAAAGATGACGCCAAGACACTGTTATAATTATTTAAATATACAATAGTAAACATAAGTTTCTTCTAGTACAATTGCTTTCCGACAGCAAAACTATTAGTTTACAAGAAATCATTTGCACTACTCACATAAATGAAGTTAAGGTATCTCTAACTCACGTAACTTAGTTCTAGTAGCCCGTGTGCATACCGTTGACATTGATGACAGCTCGTAGACATCTTGGCATGGAGTGAAGCATGTTGCGAGTAATATCTGCTAAGATCTTCGACAATTCCTCTAAGAACATCGTCTGAAACTCCCGCTTCCCTGTAGAAAGACCTTTTCGAACTTTTCTATCCAAGTGTGCCCAAACATGGTCTACCGGGTGAAGATCAGGGCTGTGTGATGGAGTGAAAATCCTTCTTGGAGCACTATCTGATAACCACTGCCAAGTTCACAAAGCCGTCTGTGTAGGGTCGTTGGCTTGTTGAAAGTAAAAGACACCATCAAGAACTAGTCTCTGGTCACTGCCGCAAAAATGGCCTTGCAACACACTGATATATATTTGGATTGGATTGTTTGGGGGAGGAGACCAGACAGCGAGGTCATCGGTCTCATCGGATTAGGGAAGGACGGGGAAGGAAGTCGGCCGTGCCCTTTCAAAGTAACCGTCCCGGCATTTGCCTGGAGCGATATATGAAAATCACGGAAAACCTAAATCAGGATGGCCGGACGCGGGATTGAACCGTCGTCCTCCCGAATGCGAGTCCAGTGTGCTAGACACTGCGCCACCTCGATCGGTGATATTTATTTACGATGATCCAAGACACCTTCGATAATTGCCAAGTCACCAAAAACAGAAGCTGCCATGCATCCCCAAACCATTATGCTCTCTCCTCCATGTTTTATTGTAGGTAGGACAAGTTGTGATTGGAGCTCTGTATTTGGTTTGTGCCAGACTTTTTGCTTATGTCAGATCCAAACAAGTTAAACCTGAATTCGTCAGAAAGTAGCACAATATTCCAAAATTTAATCGATTTTTTGACATAATCTTTGGCGATCTGCAAGCATTTTCTTCGATTAACTTAAGAAATAAATGGCTCCTTTCTGTGAGATCTGCCATGAACAGCAGCTGTGTTCAAAACATTCTTAATAGTTTGAGCACTTACCTGTTTGTTGGACTTTGACTGGATGTCCGATACAAATGACATTCCACTTTTAAAAGGCCCTTTTTATGCAAAGCAAACTGTCCTTCGACATTCCCTACATGTATGGAATCTTGGACGTGCGAGCTGCATTCATAGTCTGTTGTAAAAGTCTCTTGAAACTTGTTGATGACTGACCGCAGTGTTGCATAATTAAGGGAAAGTTCTTTACTAAATCTCACTGTAACTTTTACCATGCGAATGGAATAAAACCGCCTTTTTAGGGAACAAAATAGAATGCTCCTTCCCCTTCAGACTTACAGTGGCCGCCAGGCAAACGACTGAACTGTTTGTCAGCTCCGATTACACAAATCTGGTACTTGCAGCGCTGTCTGTCAAGCAAGATAACAAACAGTGTACAGTGTGCCCTTTCTTCTCTGAGCAGGAGAAAATCTTCATTTAATTGATAACATGTGTCTCTCTTGTGCTGCGAAAATATATTAATATACGGACTATTTCGTTTATTGAGTCAGATTATTAGTATACATATAATGTCCCTAGCATTAATACATTTTCTATTAGATGTGAAAAGGTGTCTGTGTCAGTACTGTTTGGTATCACTGTACACTACGTTAAACAAAGCTTGTAATTTTCTTGGATTCCTCGTCATTTTAGAGACTTTTGAATGTGTACAAATAGTGTACACAAAGGGCAATAAGTGGTGGCGCTTATAACTCGTGCCAAGCGGTTCACTGCCTCTCGCCTGGAGCGCTTCAGTTCCGACGCCGTGTAAAACGAGCGGTGGGAATGCATCTGACGAGCTACAAAGGCAGCTGCACAGAGCCGAAGGCAAAGATATGCCTCGCTTCTGAAAGAACGCACTTGGATCATTTTTAAGCGAATCGCTCCAGCTGCAAGCCTGTGGATGCTTGGACTACCATCTGATAGCTTCTGTTGTATTCACAAATGCACTTGGCGACATACTTACAATGTGGCAGGGAGAGAACCTCCTACCACCGAAAACTGTTGCTGTTATGAGGGGGTTCGATGGCACGCAGCAACTGTACAGCTTTATCAAGGGGTCAAATAGGACCAGGAAACAGATGGCAACAAAATTTAGCAACAATTTACATTGATTTACTGATAGAAATGTTACAATACTAAACTGAAGTACAATGATGCGTGACGATCAATACAAATCAATGCACCAGGTCAGATTAAAGGAAGAGATCGAAGCTGTTGAGAGGCGAACTGCTAGATTTGTTAGCGGCAGGATGGAGCAACATGCAAATGTTACGCCGATGCTTCGGGAACTCAAGACAAGAACAGATACAAAGGTAGTATCTTGAGTGCCCCGGAGAAGTGTGATAAGACTGCTGTTATTTTCTATATGCATTAATGATCTGTTAGACAGGGTGGGCAGCAATCTGCAGTTGTTTGCCGATGATTCTGTGATGTACAGGAAGGTGTCAAAGATGAGTGACTGTAAGATGATACAGCGATGAATGGCAATTGGTTCTAAATGTAGAAAAATGTAAGTTAACGCAGATGAGTACGAAAAACAAACCCGTGATGCTCGGATACTATAGTGTCCTGTTTGACACAGCAACGTCGCTTACATATCTGGGGATAGCGTTACAAACCGCGTGGGATTAGCCGAGCGGTCTCAGGCGCTGCAGTCATGGACTGTGCGTCTGGTCCTGGCGGAGGTTTGTGTGTGTTTGTCCTTAGGACACTTTAGGTTAAGTAGTGTGTGAGCTCAGGGACTGATGACCTTAGCAGTTAAGTCCCATAAGATTTCACACACATTTGAACATTTTGAACATAACGTTGCAAAGTGATATGAAATGGAACGAACATGTGAGGATTATGGTAGGGAAGACGAATGGTCGAATTTAGTTTACTGGGAGAATTTTAGGAAAGTGTGGTTCATCTGTAAAGGAGACCACATATAAGACACTAGTGTGACATATTATCGAGTCGCAGCTATCGATGGGGACAGTGGCTGTCAGCATGATTTGGATAGCTACCTTTAATTTCGGGAAGACATTTTCGTCATTGTATTTATCAACGATCAGAGTTTTTCTTGTCTTGATAGCCTAAATGAATTGCGGCTTGACAGCAGCTCCCTGGACTCCAAAATTGCTGCATGCTATTGTTCACGATCCAAATCATAGCTGCAAATTTTGCCAGACATCCTCATTTGGTCTTTAGCATAGCTGAGCAACGTTAATCAAGAAGTTAACTTCGCTAACCGTTAATCCGTTACTAAAAAGGTTAACTTACTTAAAGGTTAAAGCGTTACTTTACAGGAGATTTATCGAAAGTGATAGTTAATCGCTAACCGTTAACTCATTTACTATGCATTGGTCCACGCTAGCTTGAAACACACCGCTGCCAATTGCTGCAATGCCAAAAGACTCCCCAATGCTTTTCAGTCGTATTCTTTGGATTATTGTTACTAGCTCCGCTGTCGATATCTGAACTCCCAAGTTTGAGTGTTATTTTTGTCTTTCCTCGACTGGACCCTGCCTACGCTGTTTCTTCAAACTGTACATATCGCA
The DNA here is from genome assembly GCF_023898315.1 of Schistocerca nitens. Classification (NCBI taxonomy): domain Eukaryota; kingdom Metazoa; phylum Arthropoda; class Insecta; order Orthoptera; family Acrididae; genus Schistocerca; species Schistocerca nitens. The sequence continues at coordinate 485,480,926 of NC_064620.1, forward strand.
ATTCATGTGCTGTCCTTACGTGTTTTTTCAAATTGTTAAGACTGGAAGTGTGAGCCCTCATCGTTGATTTTTTAGGAAAGCACAGTTTACGATTGAAAAGTATTTGTTTTTCCGATCTGGACACAAAATTAACGTAATCTCGTAAATGCTAGAGCTAGAATACGATTCTCGCTCGCACTCGATTGTTTACATCAATCACGGGCGCCCCGGCGTATCCACACACGCACATGATTCGAACTTGTCGGAACACGATTTCTGTGGGTGGCGTGGCGACATTTTTGTCGTAAATAGTAGGTACCTAATTAACGATTAGTGGACTCGGAGAAAGTTAATGGAAGTTAAAGAGTCCGTTAACTTAAAATTTGAACCGTATTCCAAAAATTTAAGATCGTTAATTGGTGATTAACTGATAAACGGTCTTGTGCCCAGCTATCGCCATAGGTCCTCCCTGTCGGTATCGCAGCACAGCCCCCTTGTTAGACAAGACACCCGACCTCTTCATTCAGTGAGTGGAACGTTTAGTTCATTTCAGCACTTCTTCTTCCCCCACCTCCCTCATCGTGCGCTCTCCTTTTCTCTTACCCTTACTCATTTTTTTCTCCCGTCACAAAAATGTGGCTCTACGGAAACGGGGCTCAGGGCACATGCGCCAAGTGTCATCCCTAGTTACGTGACCGAGTGTGAGTGAAACTGAGGAAGGTTGTTACTGAAGAAACCGTTCCACAATGTTTGCAGTTGGCCCTCTCGAATACTAAATCATTATCTTGACAGTGGCACCATCAGTGTTAACCAGCAGATTTCTTCACTCAAATGCTGCGAAGCTTTTTACTCTTGTATCTCAGTCTCTTAAGTGAATTACGTGCCCGATTGCAAATGGTCCACGTGGAATGGAAGTTGGAGCTGGACGCATGGGACATTCCATTTCGGAAATCGTTAGGTAATTCAGTATTTCGTCATCCACAGTGTCAGGAGTGCGCCGAGAATATCAAATTTCAGGCGTTACCTCTCACCATGGATAACGTAGTGCCCAATACTCTGCGAGGTGCCGGGGCTAGCAGTGTATTTATCACTAAGTTCTACTAGAATCCACATATGTAAATCATGCTCTAAGCCCCCCCTATTCTAACTCCGACTTTTGCTGTTGCACAAGGATAAAAGAAATACGCGAACTGACTCTAATCAACCCTGCTAGTGGAGTAGAAGAGAGTTTGGCACCTGCAATAATTTAATTTGATAAATAAGTTAAATAAACCAAGGTTTCATTAGCATAGTGAGGAATGATAGGGTTGCTCTATCGATTAACAGAATGAAAGTTCTGTCCAAAATAACAATATGATTTATTAAGATTAAACACAGAATAGTAAAAGAAATACAGGAAATATTTATAAAACATCAAATTGGCTAAAATTGGAGATTCATACAAACACTATAAAGGTGAAGTTGTCCCTAACTTAGATCGTGAGGTTTAAGACGAAGTGGTATGTGGAGCCAATTCCTTTCCACTCAAATCTCAAGAGAGACACACAGCTAACCCAACAGTAATTGCTGCTACTCGAAACAGAACGAAGTTAGAAAAGGATGAACAGGCGCGCTCTGCTGAGCTCTGATTGTCACCTAGGAAAATCCCTATCTGCCGGTGCTGCGGACGTACATTACCAAACGGTCTTCTTATCTCCCAGAACACGATCTGGCGTACCGCAGGCGAGGGCTGGTTGCTTCGACGTCCTCGACCGAAAGGCGACTGCCGACTACTTATAGCACCCGTACAGGCGAACACACAACATTCCCGCCCCCACGACAGTGGCCGTGGTTACGTTCCAATCAGCAACTCGAAAACCGGCGGAAATTCCACTCCATTGCCGGGGCACTACCATTCCACCAATGGAGATTCTTGGCGCCAATTTCTGTGCTGATTTTGCTCCGTCACGGAGCTATGCCCTGAGCAAGCCAATCACAGTCCTATTTTGCAGAAAGCGCGGGAATTTTCCCGCCACAGCTGCCTGGGTACATAAGTCATTCCCACGCCTCGCTGGTAGCCCGCCAGAAAGTGTTTTCGCTAAGCTTCTGCGAAGCAACGGAACCTCCAGCCCAGCCGCCACTTCCGGCTCCAAACGGGCGCGTCTCCTGACAATGCCGGCGTCCGGAAAGCATTCACTCGACCCCCCACGCCTGTCGGCATACCCTTTCAAAGTCAGAAGAGCCCGCCTGTCACTGGACCACCCGGGTGACGAGAGACGCTGCATGGGAAGTCCGCGTGTGAAGGAATAGCAGCCCTCCACCGCATGCAAATAGAGAGGAGAGTCGTAAGATAGAAACATGAGAGGGGGCTCATGCCACCTCTCATAGCCCCTACGCCATTTTAGATTGTAATTGGTGAGCAGTTGGCTCACTTAGGAGCAAGGTAGTGAGTCAATCGCCCAAGAACAATCTCGCAAACTGGCTCCACATGCCGCACTCTATAAAGAAAATCACTGCAACTGAAAAATGCAGCTCATAGAGGGAGGATTATTTATGATGTAGCCAACTTCACCTTCTTAATATGGAACACTAACACTCACATCACACATCCATACCCAGGGAGCCCCTTCCAAACACCGATTCACGCAGACATTCACGCTCTAAATATGGCCCGGGCATCTGAGCCAAATATGGAGCAGTTTATTCTTTACAATCAGAGTTGGAGTGCTCCGCAATTAAATGCCCAAGATGTTACAACAATTTTAATCATTAAACTAACCTGAACTCACTCACACATGATACTATTTAAGTTAACAATCTCTTTGTGAGCTTTCAGAATCTAATTACAACCTCCGATTCATTCTGTCTCCCTGCAGCAAGAATAACCTTTACAAAATGTTCCCTGAACTGATGGTCCATTCACAATGACAGTGGTGGTATCTGCTTCAGTTTATGGGGACTTCAGGCACACTGTTCGCATACACACAACAATAAATACAAAATACAAAAAAAACATGGTGTGGAGAACAATACAGTAATTTGTAATAAGAATTACAGTGTAAAAACACAAACACATACAAGGTATAACATACATTACAAAACCAACATTAGAGAAAGAAATTTAAGAAAGAAAAGAAAAAAAACAAGGTTCATGGGGCATCAAGTTGTGCGTGCACATTGCACAATGTTCACGACTGTGCTGAGAATGAGGCACTAAATCACATTGCTAGAAATATTCGAAGCACTTCACACATTACACCTTACTGACATCACATAGGGCTAAACGTCGGGTGTTGTTGCTATGTTGTTGAAACGGCAGTAGGGTATGCTGGAGCATCTGCAGTACTCTGTTGAGATTGGACCAAGACCCACCCATATGATGACGGCAGTATGGTAGGAAGACACAGTGACAGGCTCTCCTTACGTCGATTAATTGTCTCTGAGGTCTACTCGTTGGGATACATCACTAGTCTAGGTCTCTTCTCTCGCTGGACAGAACTTTACGTTTCCCAATATTGCAGTTCGACGAGGGATGATGGCACGTGGAGTGACTCCACAAGTGTGTGATGTCATCCATACAGGATCGAACTAGGAGCGACTATTGTTAAAACTGCTCTCTAATAGAGAGGAGAAGTAAGAAATGAGACCATACACTTGTTAGTGTGGCACGATACTGCTTTGTGTATGCAGATCGGCCAATGCTAGTGAGTTGTAAAAACCCAAACAGGTGAGTATAGAGCGTCCCTTTCTGTCCTGAGGCACATGAGGCGCAGGTTCTGACACGATATGTGATCTTCTTCCTGTACTCACGACAAGGTGGTCTGCCGCAGGGAATCCCTCCAAACGGCTGCCGCGTCCGGAGAGCTAGCAGGCTGTCGCGTGTGGGTCGCGTGTCAGTGTCAACGGCCAGCCCCACTTTCGCTTGTGGCCTGGCGAGGGTCCCGCGTAATCCCTCAGGTATGTGGCCGGGTGACTGTCAGCCTGTGGACCGGATGTTCTCGCCCTTCACGTCAGGTGGGGAGCTGACGCTCTTTTCTTGCAGGTAGCCGTAGACCTCTTGTTCCCGCTCCGGCCGGCCTCCGCATTGCCACGATCCTCGTCATCTGCACAATTCTTACAAAAATCTTATGCCTAACTTTTTCCCATGACCTTCTATGTTATAATAAATTTACATAATGAAACATTGATGGTCTGTCATTTCAGACACTCTTATTTTACTTTTATAGTTATTAATCTATGGCAATCATTATAACATCTAATCTAGACATGGAAATAATTTATTTTGATATATGTGTAGAGACCGATCTCAGTATTGTACATGGTGTGTGATAACTGATGCTTTGTAATGGATGAACAACTAAATGTGCGGGCCCGCACTAATATTACTATTAATTATATAGATCGACAGTAGACATGCTCAAGAATTAACTACCATATGCCAACGATCTACATTCTATGTCTTCTAAATAAATTATATTATTATGCAGGCTGAAGTTTTACTGAGCTATAAAGAACATGCAACTATTGTACGTTCGAACATGCAACTATTGTACGTTCGCTCGCCGGTCGTCCCTCCATCTCGGGTCTGTGGTTTCATGATCTGAAAAATAACATCCCAACAGGCGCGCGCCAAACACAACACTTGTGGTAGAAAACCCCCACAATATTAATCTAGTTATTGTAAAAATCCTAAAGTTTAATTTATCCTAGAATATTCCTGTTTCGTTGAGATGTCTCGCTGCTCGCCGCTATTGACGACAGTGATGTGCGCGCCGTACGACATGGCCTCCGAGTTCTCACTACGCCTCACTGAAACTCCAGAGACTGGGTTAGCCATGGCTATACACGACAATAAATTTATAGTTGCAACTTTCTTCTATATCTGATGCGGTTTTCGGGATCAAAGCACACCTTTCCAGAAGCAATGTAATATGACCAAGCCAGGGGTGGTTCCTGTTGAGGATTCAGTCGCCCAACACACGCCAGCTACACAGTATGTCACGAATATCCAAGTATAAGTCCCTGGTTATTCATCTGTGACAGTCACGAGCAGCACGCTAAATCCCCAACCAGCACATTGGCATGGTAGGCTTTATGCTCGCATTTCTCTCGTCTAGGGCACCATTGGAGTCAAACGCTCACAGGATCACCCCGACTTGCAAGACAACGATGCTGGCGCAGCTCTGCAACAAAAACTATACTGCCCATATTCATCCTCGAAATCACGCAATATACCACAATCTTGCCGTGCACTGACGCGTGCCTGCAAGCATTGGTACGAACTGGTTGTGGCCGCTATTGAGCGTATCACGACTTCTCAGAACGCTTCTAAGAGCACGTTCTTGTATGCGCCCGTTTGTGCAACATCTCGTCACTCATCATTATCCCTCAACATGGACACCAGATAGGAAAGGACAAAAACATTGCTCATGAAAAGGTAGTGTCTCCTACTCCATCGACATTGGAGATCGCGAACATAAACAAAAAGAGGATAGCAGCAGTAAATTCTTATGCAAGACAACGCAGCGTGTTAATACTTTAACAATCTTAATCTATTAATGCAACGATTATTGTTCCCCGAAGAACGGTTCATATATTTGCCTATTCTACTATGTACACCACTTAAACTACTATTATTCCACGAACTTCTTTGTGTGAGAGATGTGGTGGAGTTCTATGGACTAGCGCCAATCCCTTGTCAGACTCCCCCTCCTCTGACGTGCCTTAGGATTTGCAGGTCTAATTTGAATCTCCTGGTTCTCCTGTGGTCCTTGATTTCGCTCTCTCCAGTTACGGTCGCTTCGCCGTTCGTTATTCCTCCTGTCCCAGATTCCTTGTCTAGATTGACCCTGTTCCCTGACGTTCTGGTTTCCGTGTCTCTGGTTTCCATAATCTTGAATTGCGTAACCTTGATTTCCGTAACCCTGGTTTCCTAACTGACGAGCGCGATTATGCGATCTGTTGTCGTCTGCCCTTGCTGGCCCGTGGTATTTGTTATTTTGCGCCTTCTTCCTGTCCTTTGCGTCTTGTTTATCGAAGACTACTTCGAGTTCGCGCAATAGACTCTTGAATGCTTCGATGTCAGACCCACACTTGCCGACAAGTGTCTGTTGGTACCTAACTGGCAATTTGGAAAAGCAAAATTTAATGATTTCTCCCTTACTATATGGACTATCTAAAAATTGATTCTTCTTGAGTAAATCATCAAGAAATTTGGTTGCGCTCCTATGCCCGGACACTTCCAGTTCAGGACAAAATATTATTTCCTCTTTAAACCTGTCTTGCGTTTCCTTTGACCAGTAGGTCCGCAGGAATGCACCAACAAATTCCTGATAAGTCCGACACGTCACTGCCACACCCCACATCTTTTCCGCGGCTTGGCCTTCGATGTGTCCACACATGAATTCTAATTTTGCCTGGGTTGGCCATGATGCTGGTAATGAATTTGTGAACTGCATCACCCAGCTCTTCGGATGCATCGACCCTCCATTTTCTTTGAACTTCTGGAATTTTAGTATTGACAGGAAGTGATTGTGATCAAAATCCGTTCTGATCCTCGCACGGGTGTTGTCACTCGTTTCCGATACTTGCACGTCTGCTGAGTGTCCTGATCTGCCTTGCTGATAACTGTGATGTGCTACCTCTGTATCACAGTGGCAGTGGCACTCAGAATTCACTCTCCTAAGTGGGCTACAATTATTGGAGCTATTACTAGGTGTTTCTGCGTGTGCATTGTTAGTTCCGCACTCTGTCACTGGGCTAGAGCACGGCGGGCTTTTCCTCGGAGATACAATTCTGTGTACTCCATCATTGGTATCCGAACGCGCAGTACTCGTGTGCCCGTTTCGCTCTAGTGTTGCTATCCGACTCTCTACTTCTTTCATTCGTTTCGTGATGTTCGTAACCACAATATTACCTTGAGTCTTTAAGAATGCTAGGGATTTTGAGTGGGATTGTGTTGTACGTCGCAAGCGACCTGCGAGTTGAGAAGTTACTTTCGCGATTTTCATTGCCCCTGTTGCTGCCGTTTTGGCTAGGCCTGCTACCTTTTGTGCTACCAATGACATTTGTTTTGCTTCTCCACATTCTTTCTTTATTGTTAGTAATTCCCCACGAATTTTCCCTATATGCGAAATTATTGCCTGAGTGTCCTTCTTACGCTGTTCGTCAGCTTCTTCCTTCTCCTTCTTGCGTTGTTCGTCAGCTTCTTCTTTCTCCTTCTTACGCTGTTCGTCAGCTTCTTCTTTCATTGATCGTAGGAAGCTCAGTATTGGGTTAATGTCATCAATTTGATCCTCGTCACACATGGGTGATGTAACTCTGGACACCTGGGCGCTAGAGCTCTGACGTGGCCGAGCTGGCCCCTGTCTGCTCTCGTTCGTTTGATTATAAACTTCTGCTACCGTCTCGACCTGTGTGACTGTCTCTGTTTCATCCTCTACCTCACTATCATAATCACGGCCGCAACGCTGCTCTAAGATCGCGTCCAAATCACCTTCCTCATCAATGACCCTGGCGTCCTGTCCTGCTAAAAATGTGCCCATCTCATCTCCGAACCTATTCCCGTCAGTAAACTGCCCCTTATCCATTATTCTATCCTCTTTTGTTTTAGCTTCGATCGATAATAGTCGTGCCTTACTTCTCGTTATCATTCATGAAAAACAAATTAATCTAGAATGCACAATTAAATTAATCTACTCCATATATTTTTACACATCGACATAAAATTTCAACAACGCTGTTCCAACGCTGTAATCACAAACACAATTTGATGTGGTACAGAAACCGCACACAAATCCGACAAAGTGCGATGCGGTACGGACACCACATCAACGAAACACAAAAAAACAATGAACAAAAAAAATATATACACTGAAAACAAAAACTGTAATCATGCGCCGCTACTTAAAACTAAACGCGGAACTACCAGAAAAAAAACTTGGGTATTAATCAATAAAAAAAATTAGAGAAAAAAAATTTGAATGTTCGTTCTAAGATTACTGTTTGTTAATCAGTGATTCTCAGGAAAGATCCGAGGCTAAGGGTCGCCATATTATGCGAGGTGCCGGGGCTAGCAGTGTATTTATCACTAAGTTCTACTAGAATCCACATATGTAAATCATGCTCTAAGCCCCCCCTATTCTAACTCCGACTTTTGCTGTTGCACAAGGATAAAAGAAATACGCGAACTGACTCTAATCAACCCTGCTAGTGGAGTAGAAGAGAGTTTGGCACCTGCAATAATTTAATTTGATAAATAAGTTAAATAAACCAAGGTTTCATTAGCATAGTGAGGAATGATAGGGTTGCTCTATCGATTAACAGAATGAAAGTTCTGTCCAAAATAACAATATGATTTATTAAGATTAAACACAGAATAGTAAAAGAAATACAGGAAATATTTATAAAACATCAAATTGGCTAAAATTGGAGATTCATACAAACACTATAAAGGTGAAGTTGTCCCTAACTTAGATCGTGAGGTTTAAGACGAAGTGGTATGTGGAGCCAATTCCTTTCCACTCAAATCTCAAGAGAGACACACAGCTAACCCAACAGTAATTGCTGCTACTCGAAACAGAACGAAGTTAGAAAAGGATGAACAGGCGCGCTCTGCTGAGCTCTGATTGTCACCTAGGAAAATCCCTATCTGCCGGTGCTGCGGACGTACATTACCAAACGGTCTTCTTATCTCCCAGAACACGATCTGGCGTACCGCAGGCGAGGGCTGGTTGCTTCGACGTCCTCGACCGAAAGGCGACTGCCGACTACTTATAGCACCCGTACAGGCGAACACACAACATTCCCGCCCCCACGACAGTGGCCGTGGTTACGTTCCAATCAGCAACTCGAAAACCGGCGGAAATTCCACTCCATTGCCGGGGCACTACCATTCCACCAATGGAGATTCTTGGCGCCAATTTCTGTGCTGATTTTGCTCCGTCACGGAGCTATGCCCTGAGCAAGCCAATCACAGTCCTATTTTGCAGAAAGCGCGGGAATTTTCCCGCCACAGCTGCCTGGGTACATAAGTCATTCCCACGCCTCGCTGGTAGCCCACCAGAAAGTGTTTTCGCTAAGCTTCTGCGAAGCAACGGAACCTCCAGCCCAGCCGCCACTTCCGGCTCCAAACGGGCGCGTCTCCTGACAATGCCGGCGTCCGGAAAGCATTCACTCGACCCCCCACGCCTGTCGGCATACCCTTTCAAAGTCAGAAGAGCCCGCCTGTCACTGGACCACCCGGGTGACGAGAGACGCTGCATGGGAAGTCCGCGTGTGAAGGAATAGCAGCCCTCCACCGCATGCAAATAGAGAGGAGAGTCGTAAGATAGAAACATGAGAGGGGGCTCATGCCACCTCTCAACTCTTCACGTAACGACCGGGAGCAGCGCCGTTTGCGTTACAGTTGTCAGAGCTAAAAGACAAAAAACGCTGCTTGAAACAACCGCAGAAATCAGTGTGAGACGTACGACAAACGTATCCAGTTGGATAGTATGGCGAAATCTGCCTTTATGAGCTATGGCAGCAGGCGACCGACGCGAGGCCTTCGCTAACAGCCTCTCCTGGACTTGTGACCGTATCCGTTGAGCCCTAGACTGGAAAACCGAGGCTTGGTTAGATGAGTCCCGATGTCAGTTCGGGGTAGGAGCTGATGGTAGGGTTCGAGCGTCGCGCAGACCCCACGAAGCCATGGACCCAAGTTGTCAACAAGGCACTGTGCAAGCTGGTGGTGGCTGCGTAATGGAACGGACGAGGTCCTCTGGCTTCATAATGGAATCGACTGGGTCCTCTGGTCCAACTGAACTGATCATTGACTAGAAACGATTATGTTCGGCTACTTGGAGACCATTTGTAGCCATTCATAGACATCAGTTTTTATGGATGACAATGTGCCACGTCACTCGGTCACAATTGTTTCCAACTGATTTGTGGACAATTTGAGCAAATGACTTGGCCACGCAGGTCGCTCGCCATGAATTTCATCGAACATTTATGGGACATAATCGAGAGGTCGTTCGTGCACAAGTGAGGAGTTCAGAGGGTTGACATATTCCGTATGAAAGGCAATGTCTATTGAGAAGAAAAACCGCATACTGCTGGTAAACTTGCTTTATCAGATTGGTAGCAATAGCAGCGCTGCATTGCGGAAATATTGTCTACAAAACAGCTGCAAATAAGCCCTATGTCAATAAATGAGCTAAATATTATCAATAAATTTAAAGAAAGACGAGAAATAGATGATACAGCAGGGAGAGGAAGGCGGCCCATTCCCATGGTAGTTGTTAAAGAAGTTGCTGTACCTATTAGCGACCGTGCAACACTTGTCTCAAATTCCGCAGCCAGTGCTCGAGCTGTGTCGTGGGAATTGTCTCTCACCTGGTCAACAGTTCAAAAGATTTTGCGACACGTTTTACACTGGTAACCCTACAAGATTCTGAATGTGCACCAAATGAAGCCCCAAGATAGGCTGCAATGCCATGACTTTGCCCTTCCTTTTTTGGCATTCATGGAAATGAATGACAACAAAATTTCACTGCACCACACACTTATCTTTGTACCTGATGACTGTATAACAGACAAAAACCGATTTTGTAACAAATAATAAATATTGTAGAATATAAAACAAATGTTATATGTGTTTCATTCATAACAGAGAATTAGTGTGAAGGTGGTTCGATGAACCCTCTGCCAGACATTTAAGTGTCATTTTCAGAGAGGCCATGTAGATGTTGATGTACAAATTTAGTATTTTTTGTACTGTACTGTATACGCACTGTAAGTACAATTTCGTTATTTGTTATCCTTTCCGTCATTGCAATTTTAGTGGCTAGCAGTGCAGATTTATATCATCCTTCACTGGTAGCTTCATCATCACACTTCACGTCTATACTTACAAAGATTTTCACTTTTCGCCACATCTCTCGCTAACTTCTATCACAGAGAACTGCACCGACGAGATGGGTCCACGAGCTTCTTCAAATGGTTCAAATGGCTCTGAGCCCTATGGGACTCAACTGTTGTGGTCATCAGTCCCCTAGAACTTAGAACTAATTAAACCTAACTAACCTAAGGACATCACACACATCCATGCCCGAGGCAGGATTCGAACCTGCGACCGTAGCAGTCGCACGGTTCCGGACTGCGCGCCTAGAACCGCGAGACCACCGCGGCCGGCGAGCTTCTTCGAACGTAGAGGAAGTTGATTATACACACGTTTCAATGACCTCGTACCGGTGCAAGCTGTTGTTTATTAGCGGTTGGCGGTCAGGAGCCAGGTGGCTGCTGTAGTGACGGAGGAGATACGGACCCATTAAGTCGCAGATAAAAACGTCAAGAGAGGCTCTTCTCTGGCGCAGGTGTGAAATGCACATAGCGTCTCTGCGATAAGCTAGCGTTGTTGGAATTTTTTTCGAATGATACGTAAAAGCGTTATCACGAAAGGCGAATAAACCAGACTACCTATAATTTATGAAGGACTCAACACTGTTTATCTCTCAATACGTTCCGTGGTACTTTTGAATTTTGTTTCAAATTGTATCACTCCGAAAGATATCCTAACCAATCATAAATGGGTTTACAGAACGGGCTCGATCGTCTTGTCATCTACATATGTATCTACATTTACATCTATATCATTATTCTTCGATTCACTATTAAGTGTCTGGCGGAGAGTTCATAGAACCACCTTCCATTCGTCTATCATTCCACTCTCGAACAACACGCGGGAAAAACGTACACTTAAATTTCACCGTGCATGCTCTGATTTCTCTTATTTTATTATGCTCATCATTTCTCCTAATGTAGGTGGGCGACAACAACATATTTTCACACTCTGAGGAGGAAGTTGGTGACTGAAATTTCGTGAGAAGATCCTGCCGCAACGAGTAACGCCTTTCTTTTAATGACTGCCACTCCTATACGTGTGTCATATCCGGTATTTCGTGATAATACAAAGCGAGCTGCCGTTATTTGAACTCTTTCGATGTCCTCTATCAATTCTGTGAGATGCGGGTCCCATACTGCACAGCAATACTCTAGAAGAGGGTACAGCAGTCTCTTTACTAGACGTGTTAAATTTTCTAAGTGTTCTGCCAATAAAGAGACCTTTGGAGAAAAAAGAACCACTTGCATGAATATCAAGAGCTCAGATGGAAACCCAGTTCTAAGCAAAGGAGGGAAAGCAGAAAGGTGGAAGGAGTACTTGAGGACAATATTATGAAAATGGAAGAGGATGTAGATGAAGATGGAATGGGAGATATGATACTGCGTGAAGAGTTTGACAGAGCACTGAAAGACCTAAGTCGAAACAAGGCCCCGGGAGTAGACAACATTCCATTAGAACTACTGACAGCCTTAGGAGAGCCAGTCCCGACAAAACTCTACCATCTGGTGAGCAAGATGTATGAGACAGGCGAAATACCCTCCGACTTCAAGAAGAATATAATAATTCCAGTCCCAAAGAAAGCAGGTGCTGACAGATGTGAAAATTACCGAACTATCAGTTTAATAAGTCACGGCTGCAAAATACTGACACGAATTCATTACAGACGAATGAGAAAACTGGTAGCAGCCGACCTCGGAGAAGATCAGTTTGGATTCCGTAAATATTTTGGAACACGTGAGGCAATACTGACCCTACGACTTATCTTAGAGAATAGATTAAGGAAAGGCAAACCTACGTTTCTAGCATTTGTAGACTTAGAGAAACATTTTGACAATGTTGATTGGAATACTCTCTTTCAAATTCTGAAGGTGGCAGGGGTAAAATGCAAGGAGCGAAAGGCTATTTACAATTTGTACAGAAACCAGATGGCAGTTATAAGAGTCGAGGGGCATGAAAGGGAAGCAGTGGTTGGGAAGGGAGTGAGACAGAGTTGTAGCCTCTCCCCGATGTTATTCAATCTGTATATTGAGCAAGCAGTAAAGGAAACAAAAGAAAAATTCGGAGTAGGAATTAAAATCCAGGGAGAAGAAATAAAAACTTTGAGGTTCGCCGATGACGTTGTAATTCTGTCAGAGACAGCAAAGGACCTGGAAGAGCAGCTGAACGGAATGGACAGTGTCTTGAAAGGAGGATATAAGATGAACATCAACAAAAGCAAAACGAGGGTAATGGAATGTAGTCGAATTAAATCGGGTGGTGCTGCGGGAATTAGATTAGGAAATAAGACGCTTAAAGTAGTAAATGAGTTTTGCTATTTGGTCGAAGTAGAGAGGATATAAAATGTAGACTGGCAATGGCAAGGAAATCGTTTCTGAAGAAGAGAAATTTGTTAACATCGAGTATAAATTTAAGTGTCAGGAAGTCGTTTCTGAAAGTATTTGTATGGAGTGTAGCCATGTATGGAAGTGAAACGTGGACGATAAATAGTTTAGACAAGAAGAGAATAGAAGCTTTCGAAATGTGGTGCTACAGAATAATGCTGAAGATTAGAGGGGTGGATCACATAAGTAATGAGGAGGTATTGAATAGAATTGGGGAGAAGAGAAATTTGTGGCACAACTGGACTAGAAGAAGGGATCGGTTGATAGGACATTACCTATTTAGTATTGGAGGGCAGCGTGGAGGGTAAAAATCGTAGAGGGAGACCAAGAGATGAATACACTAAACAGATTCAGAAGGATGTAGGTTGCACTAGGTACTGGGAGATGAAGAAGCTTGCACAGGATAGAGTAGCATGGAGAGCTGCATCAAACCAGCCTCAGGACTGAAGACCACAACAACAACAACAACAACAACAACAACTTTCTTTGGTTTGGTTTCCCCACAACATTATCTATGTGACCGTCTCAGTTTAAGTGATTCGTAGTTGTGAATCACTGAGTATTTAGTTGAGTTTACGGAATTTAGGTTTGTTTACGGAATTTAGGTTTGTGTGACTGAAATTTAGCGGACTCTTTTTAGTTCTCATGTGGATGACTTCACACTTTTCATTATTTAGAGTCAACTGCCACTTTTTGCACTGTACAGATATCTGGTCTAAATCATTTTGCAAATAGTTTTGACCATGTTGGTAAATGACTGCATCATCGGCAAACAATTTAAGAGGGCTGCTTAAATTGTCAAAAAAAATGGTTCAAATGGCTCTGAGCACTATGGGACTCAACTGCTGAGGTCATTAGTCCCCTAGAACTTAGAACTAGTTAAACCTAACTAACCTAAGGACATCACAAACATCCATGCCCGAGGCAGGATTCGAACCTGCGACCGTAGCGGTCTTGCGGTTCCAGACTGCAGCGCCTTTAACCGCACGGCTACTTCGGCCGACGCTTAGATTGTCTCCTAAATCATGTATGTAAAGCAGGAACAACGGAGGGCATATAACACTTCCTTGAGGAATGCCAGATGTTACTTCTGTTTTACTCGATGACTTTCTATAGTTATTACGAACTGTGACCTTTCTGACAGGAAATCACGTATCCAGTCACACAACACACGACAGAAGAAGACTTCTGTTTGTTAATAAAAATCACATTTTGTTGGAATAAGGTTATTAAACATAGCACTTTTAAGGTTGGTAGCGCGGGATTGGGTTCGGTAGAGAATTTTTTAAAAAATTACGCAATCATGATAATCCGTTATTGAATTTGGTTAAGCGTCACCGGGACACTGAATTTTCGTTACACGTTGCTCATAATAGAGGAATATATGAACGTCTTGTCACACTGTCCGAATTCCATGCCAGTTTTGCTGTATCGTTAAAACCTGCATTGCCTGCAGTTTTTAAACTGTCTTAACGTCATTAATTAGAGCCAAATCAGAAATACTAATGAAGTGTCCTTACGAAGCCGCTCTTCAGTTTCGCTTTATATCTGTATTGCAGGTTATTTTGACGGTACTCGCCGAAACAGATTTAACGCTATCTCTTCGCTTTGATTATATTGTTCTTAGTTTTACATTTGCTGTGCACAGCCCTGAAAATATAAAATTATTGAGCCAAATAACATGTACTGCGCACCACAATTTTCGCTTTTCTATTTGTTGTGTCTAGTTCATACAGTCTAGACACAATGAGGTAGCTAGGTGCACGCTAAACTAACGCAGACGGGCTTGAAGTTCTGGAACATGAGACTTATTAATGAATAAGAAGAAAAGTACGTAGCGTTTTAATACTTATCTTTAATTCTCTTGTTGGAATACATCTCTCTTGAATATTAGTGAGCTATAAGCACTGATACAAATGGCGCCTTGCTAGGTAGTAGCTATGGACTAAGCTGAAGGCTATTCTATCTGTCTCTCGGCAAATGAGAGGAAGACTTGGTAGGTCTAGTCGCAAGCAATGTAGTCCGTACAACTGGGGCGAGGTCTAGTCCGTGTCTTGTGACCTGCCATGTGGTGGCGCTAGGTTTGCGATTACACAGTGGCGACACGCGGGTCCGACATGTACTACAGGACCGCGGCCGATTTAAGTTACCACCTAGCAAGTGTGGTGTCTGGCGGTGACACCACACTATTCTTTTATAAAAAGGTATAGGACACGAATATAGCAAATGTAGAAGTTGATGTAGGATAGCCAAAGGATTAGCGGCAAATACTGACTGATGAACTGAACACACTATATCAAGCTCCCTGGGAGCGTCTCCTAGTTGAGGATATAGCAAGGATTGTCAGACAGATTTTTAGAACAATGGTCGTCAATCTGCGGCCTAAGGGTCGCATGTTGCGTGTGGGCTATATGTGGCCCGGATCAAGTGTTTCGTGTGGCCCGCGGATCTCAGCAGTATTTTACAGTAATACGCTTCTAACAACTAATAGCTGAATCCAAAAGCTGCAACTAACGTTAAGGGCTTCTAAAGAGCGTATTTTTCTAGATCAGTAAGAAACAAAAATACTTGCAGAGACATTAGTATTTTAAGATGTGGTTAATTTTAACTGACATTGGTAAATTTGACCGTGAGCTTACGTCACGGCAGAGTCGTATGTGGAGCGGTCACTGCAATGTTGATAAAAATGAGAGAAGGAATATTTTATTTTTTGTCTTCCAATGCTGACACCTCAACGAGCGTGCGCAAACAGCACCAATCAGCTGCAGTGGTGCAAATGTCAAACAGAAGCAACATGTGTTCGTGAATGTGCGTTATACATACGTTCATATCTAAATGTGGTAAATGTTTGTAACAAGTAATATGAAATCAAATTAAGACTGTTGTAATACAATACAATGAGTAATGGGAAAATAACGTAGTAAAATTTGTGGTCATGTCTCATATTGCAATTGCCGTTAACAATTAATGTAAGGTACTAATTTAAGTAGGTTACCAGTTAACAGAAAGACAGACGAGAGAAGGTGTTGTAAAGTGGTCAGGACAGGAAAAGTGGCCAATGCATATTTTTTGCCCTGCTGCTTGACGAGAAGTGGTCAGATGAGTTCTAATATCCAACGCCATTAAAATTTGAAACAAATGAGTGTTCGGTCAGTATTATTTTCAGTCTATAAATAATAGGCTAAAAATGATAGGTTCATTTGTTTAAATTTTAATTTAGAAACGGTCACTGAATCAAGCAGCCATTTTTAAAACTTTACATCGCCATTGTAGTCAGTGAGATTGACAGAGGAAGCTTTCTTCGTTGCTTTATAGTAAGTTGGTTTTTGTTTTTTACTCGCCTTACGCAAGAGAATACAAAAGTCGTACCCAAAAGATGTGCTGCAGTCACTTGGTATTCTTTCAGATAGTAGGACTGTAGAAGCCTAGAAAGTTTTCCTGGAAATCAAAACAACAAACATGGGATCTTGTTGCGATGACAATTGGCACAGCATCCGCTTAGATACAGAAAACTGACCGCAATGTAAGCCTTCAGAAAAATGCATGTAGTTCCAGCATATTATTTACTTTTTCACTTAGAAATATTTCATGTTATACCTTATGATATGTAGATTCCAAATGTTTAAGTGGTAAGATTCTATCATGAGTAAATATTTCGTCCATACGAGGGCTACGACTGTCGATACATACAAATAAAACAAATTTTTTCATCAGTCACTTGCTTATTGTGATAAACAATTTTAATCATTAGTAAAAGACGCAAAATAACTTACACTCTCCTAGGACTGCGACTGTGAAAAGACGTTTGTATCCTCACCAACACCAGACATGTAAATAAACAGTTATCCGCCTGAAGAAGACGATGTGAACCATCGAAATGCGTACGGGCAAAATTAACAAGTGACTGGCGCATTAAATGTTTTATTGGTAAACTTATACCAGTAACAATGGTTTGGTGAATACTGAATTTCGATTTGAGTGCCCACTACATCCGCCCGCCCCTCCACCATCATCTTCCGATTAGACCTGAGATGTCACCAACATGTTCGATGACCATTCCAATTCCATATCTATGACTCAGCCAGAATTGGAAAGAACTTTGACAGTTCGCTTCTTATAGCTGACGCAGTTTTTAAATATATAATTGTGACTACAGTATGTTCACCATTAAAGAGGGGAAGGGGGACGGTACAACAAAAATGTTAGTACAGAATTGGAAGACCAGCAGAGGAGATGAGAACACAAAACGGAAGCACAGCAGCTTTGCGATTGCTGGAACCAGTGGTATGCTATGAAAAAGAGGTCGGGACTATATGACACAAAAGATAAAATTGACTTTAAGAGATCAGTTGGCTTCTATTGTGGGAAATGACCCATCGCCATATGATCTACATGCAGATGGGCCACATACTATGGCGGGTCGGTATGGGACTTATTGAAAAAATGCTTGTAATCTTGGACTAATAATGTTGTTTTTTCACTAATGCGAACTATGTGGACAACAGTATTATTGAGAAAAGATATTACATTTGTACACAATGTTTTAACGGTCTGTCGTAGTTGCTACTTTAATAGCACATGGTAACCAAACAGGAACAGATGTAGTAGAATAAAACATTAGACTGTAACAACTATGTAAGTGGCTGGATTATTTTCTGCAGCAGAAAGGATAGTCCACTGCGACTGAAAGCTGACACCAGAGTAAATTTCGCACAGGATGGTACAACAGTGTTAGTAGCAGTTTTATGAACGATAGCATGACCAAATTATAAAAAAAATTGTATATGCATCTAAAATAGCAAAATTAAATTAGGAAACACATTTATTTTATGAATAAAAGCAAGAGGTCATGTCCAAAAGTTCTTGAAATATATTAGATAAATAAACTTATGACATCTTACCTGGATCTTATTCTGGACTGTCCCTGTGAAGCAAATACATGGATCCCCACGTTTCTCCCATTTTGGAAGTGCATTCTGGAAGGCTTTCTTTGTTAGTATTTAGCGCCCTATGTGATTCTTCTTGAATCTGCCTGACTGTTATAAATCTTCGTCCCTTCAACTTGATTTTCATCTTAGGGAAGAGGAAGAAGTCACACGAAGCTAAGTCTGGAGCGTATGGCGTGTGGAGAATAACTGTCTTCTTGTTCCCATTCTGGAAACATCCCCCAGGCTGTGGCTAAGCCATGTCTCCGCAATATCCTTTCTTTCAGGAGTGCTAGTTCTGCAAGTTTCGCAGGAGAGCTTCTGTAAAGTTTGGAAGGTAGGAAACGAGGTACTGGCAGAAGTAAAGCTGTGAGTACCGGCCGTCAGTCGTGCTTCGGTAGCTCAGTTGGTAGAGCACTTGCCCGCGAAAGGCAAAGGTCGCGAGTTCGAGTCTCGGTCGGGCACACAGTTTTAATCTGCCAGGAAAGTTTCATATCAGCGCACACTCCGCTGCAGAGTGAAAATCTCATTCTGGAAACATCCCCCAGGCTGTGGCTAAGCCATGTCTCCGCAATATCCTTTCTTTCAGGAGTGCTAGTTCTGCAAGTTTCGCAGGAGAGCTTCTGTAAAGTTTGGAAGGTAGGAGACGAGGTACTGGCAGAAGTAAAGCTGTGAGTACTGGCCGTCAGTCGTGCTTCGGTAGCTCAGTTGGTAGAGCACTTGCCCGCGAAAGGCAAAGGTCGCGAGTTCGAGTCTCGGTCGGGCACACAGTTTTAATCTGCCAGGAAAGTTTCATGTCTTCTTGTTTTTTAGTAAATAATTCCTGAATGATGTAAGCCATATGCAGCTGTGAATTGTCATAGTGGAATACCCAGTCGCTTGTACGCCACTTCTGTTACAACTGGCAAACTTTTTTTGGCCGAGGTGAAGGAGGACTGTTATATTGCAACGATTGCCGATTAGTCTCAGCGTCAGGGTCAACCCAACCTTCGTCACCAGTGACAGTCTTTGCAAGAAAGTTTGGAATGTCTTGAAATAGTTGTTTAAAGTTCTCTGCAAACTTCCTCGCAGTGTTACTTCTGTCTGTGTGGAAGCAGTCATAGCCCAAATTTCTCCGCAATCCTTCTCATGTTCAATTCTTCTGAAAGATTACACCCATAATATGTTCCAAAGGTATTGCAGAGGTCTTGGGCAGTGTGTCTATGAACTTGCAGAGTCAGATTTCTCACTTTCTCAACATTTTTGGTGTGGTTCCTGTTGACACCCCAACAGTACGATCATCGTCATAAGTTGAAGTTCGCCCATTTCTGATATATTTATACCTGTCATAATACTGTGTCTGGCCTAAGGTGTTGTTTCCAAAACTTTGTTTCAACATTTGGTGTGTTTCTGCAGTGCTTGTGGGAAGTTTAAAACAAAGCCTTACACAAACGCACTGATTTTTCAAGTCAGCCATCACAAAACTGTAAACTCATGAAAGCATGGCATTGGGAATATGATCATCATCAACAAACCAAACCACTCTGTTCAAAGCCAGTTGGCACACTGAATGGAAAGGTATTACAGTGGACTCATAACCATTTGCCCGCAAAGTTCTAATTTTATGAATTTGGGGACACTACCTTGCTAATGATAGTGAGAAAGGCCCTACCGTATTAATGCTTGAGTGTTTCTCTGCCTTAGTGTCTGCCGCTATGTCATCACAGGGTTCATCAAAATCTGTCAACTCAGTGACAGTACAGAAGTTTCCTAGAGCTCTTTGCTAATAAATGTGTGTGGCGTCTGACTGAAAAGAAACGATACTGATATTGCAATTTATGCAAACTGAAGTCTATGTACTTCCAGAGAAGACCAGTGACTTTTTTATTGTGCTGTATTATAAAAGTCGATATCTTGGTCGCAAAACATTTTATTACTAAAATTATTAATCAATTTAAATGAGATATTATGTGATCAAGACATTGCCTTTTATAATCTACTGCAATTAATCTACCGTAATGAGTTATGATAAGGATTTGGAATTGCTGCAGTAAGATGTCACAAATACCCACTCTTTTTCATTGAGTGCTATCCAGAGCTTAGCTAGCTCTCGAAACGATACCAAATGGTTTTCAAAAGTTATAAAACTTACATGAGTGTTCATTTAATTCCTTATGTTTTCTACTAATTATTTCAAATTAAAAACTTTCCAGTTTAAATCTATTTGTTATTTTGTGATTGAAACTGAACTTTATAGCTTTTATTTGGTTGTTTAAAACTGCGGTACACTTTTAGTAGCCATTATCTTAGAGACTTATCAGGTTTCGATCTAACTTGTTTTGAATTTTATTTTTAAATAGTGATATTTTTAGCTTTATTTCAAAACTTGTGGACATTATGAGATATCAGATACATGTTAAACAGGAGCAGCAGTTGAGTGTGTGCTGAATATTCATAATAGGCCTATTTATCATCAGGTTTTCCTGCTTGTCGGTTTTTATGCTTTCTTATAATTATTTCTTAACTGCCTACTGCAGTGTGTGGTTGCAGTTGCCTGAAATGGCTTCATACAATGCCATATTCAGTTTTTCATATTTATTCATCAACCTGATCTCTGTGATTATGATAACCTATGTACGTGATGATGAATCGCATCTCGTGTGGAAGTATCCATTAGTATTTGGTTATTGCTGTGTATGAAGTGTGTGTATTCATTGGCATCATTTTTTGTGTGATGAAATATGAAATAAAAGTGCCAGACCCATAATTCTGGATCCAAACACATCAAGAAAGAATGCTGGACGAGGAATTTGATGTGAAATGGCCAATTTTTGATGCAGTTTGGCAACGTCGAATGGTTTGTATGTGACACAGAGTGCTCTGATTGGAAGAAACCAGCTCCAGTGCATGAAGAGTCAGCTGTCAAGTGATTTTAATCAGAATGTAGTATTAACATCATTTTTAATCTTACTTATGCCACTATACTTTAAAACCAATTGATAATTTTTTCCTTTGTATGAGCTACCAATTTTTAAGTAGAAATTCGTTGATAAAGTAGAAGGATTTGTCTAGGAGAAATGAGTTTAGGTAGATAGGTTGAGGAACCTTAGAAAAGAGGGGCAGGTCACTTAACCCCAATCTGAAACAGGTGGCTCCCTCTCATCCTGAAATCTGAGTTCCCTGCTGCTCCTTTCTAACCTTCACCAACCTATCTCTCTTTCCTCCCCCATGAAGGAACTAATGTTTCCAAAATCTGGCATTAGTGTTTTCACTGTTAAATGTGTCTCTTGGCAATAAGGGAAACTGATCTCCTAAAGGTAAGTACTGGCCAGACATTCTTCTCTTTGCAATTTTATAGTGTTAACAAAGGAATTTCCCTTTTGATTCGATTAAAAATAAATATACCCTTCTCATGATTGTGCTAGGACCTTGAAATGTTTTTATTATATTGATCCTCTGTGAGAAATAACACAGCAGTTGTAACACTGTTTTTTACAAAAAATGATTTTATTTTCTTCTATTGTGAGACAGAAATGACCAACGTAGATTAGTGTCTCCTACTATACGCTATTGGACCTACAAATGAATGAATGAATGTATAAATCAGTGAAAATACGTGATCACGTAACTGAACAAGCTGACACAGTGATTTAGGCAGTTAATCACTATTACTTGACACGAGGCTTAAATGTCATCACTCCTGTTGGTTTAGTTTTCCTGGAGTTGCCATTAATCACTTTAGCTGAATTTTTGAATGGTTGATTTATTTATACAGTTTTGTCTGTGTGACAGAAATAATTGAGGATCAAAGCAGCACACCAAACTGCTTCTCTTGATTGGTGACAGTAAGCCACTAATTCACCTGCCATAAAAGGTCATTTATGTGTAAAGTGTTTGACATAATTATCCACAATCTGGTCCCCGGTATGTGAAATTGTACCAGTTGTTACTATAATTTATAATCAGTTCAGTTCGTACATTGCTCCATTTTAGGCAGAGAACTATCAAACAGATCAGAGTGAATTAAGCAGATCACAAACTATACAATTCAAAAGTCGGTTTGGTGTGTGAGTAACATTTTGGATAATTTGAAAATGCTGTTGAGGAATAAAATCTTAAGGTACTATATCATTGATCGTATCCTCTATTAATTCACTGTGAAGACATTTCCAAATATATTCTGTGAGACATTATATTTTTCTTGTACTGCCTGCCAAGGAAGTCGTCAGAACATGTGCTGTTTTGAGTGCTGAAGACTATTATGATAAATGAACACAACTGAAATAGGATCCACACACAGAGCAGTTTTGCATATATTATGCTTTCTTGCTCTCTCACTTAACTTGTGGAAATGTCCTATGAGGCAACTCCTCTGGTGCAAGAACAGTACTTATGTGGGCAGGGGAGGGGGGAGGGGGGGGAGGAAAAGGCAAGGGGAGGGAAGCAGTGAGAACATTCAAGCATTCCAAAGAGAGAGGCACGCTGGCCACATTTCAAAGAAAGAAAAATACCTTGTCTCTATAGTAAACCACCCAGTCTCTTCACAGTGAAAAAGCAGCCATAGTTCTATCTACGATTACCCATCTGGGTAGCTGTGTGTGTTAAAGCATCGCTTCCAGGATGGGGATGTGCACCGACCCCATATCGAATTTGTGCAGGTGATTAAACATGCTGGCAAGACTGGATGGGGTTTTCAGGCAGTTCCTTACACCCCACTAGGTGAATGCTGGTCTGGTACCCAAGTCCCCTCTCAGCAACAAGATTTGCAAACATTTAAAAAACTTTGCTCACTTCCTCATAAATAACACTAAATGCATAGAGGCGGGGTACACATGTTTTGTCATGGGGGGTTAATGGAGTGGCAACAGGAAGGGCACCTGGCCACCTCTTAAATTAATCATGTCAAATATGTAAGTAATCATGCTGACCTTGTCCCAATGAGGGACAAAGACATAAGAAAAAGAAGAAGAAATTCTATTTGCAATTGTGGAATAAGGAACATAAATGAGATAGTTTTAGAATATACTAGATTAATTGAGTCCTAAAATAGTTTCAAATATACTAGAATAAAGCTGTAAAACAGGCTGTCCTTGATACTGAGAGACCTGCTGAGACCTACCATACAATTCCTATAAAAGGCATGCACAGAACCCATAAATCATAGCTTTTTTTATGTGGTAGAAGAATTTTATAAAAATGTGGTATTCTAAACCTAATAAGTAATTTTAAATTTTAAATCTAAACATAATTTGTAATTTCAACATAAAATCCCATTATGATATAATATTAATACTGTACCCAAATCATATACACGATCAGTGGTTGATGAATAAATATGAAAATCTGAATATGAATCATTCATACTGTTTATGTCATGTCAATATTCCAAACAACTGGATCCTCTTTTTTTTCCTTCTACCTGCTAACATACCCAGTGATACAAAAACACCATCTTAATTCGTGTTGTCTCTCACTGAAACTCTTTCATGGTCTAGCTCCATAATTCAACACTTGTATTCTTATGGCTTAGTTGTATTAAAGAACATATTTCAAATGGTTGAAGAATCAAATTACACTACTTAGACTCTGCTGTTTGCACTTCTAATTTGTGAAAATATAGTCTGAACATTCTGCAATAAGTGACCAAGAATTATGTATAGTCATTATAAGATAAGGTTAGGATATACTAAATGCATTTCAGTTATCTCCATTTCTGTGTTCCATGGTACATTTCAACGACAGTCTTCAATAAAGTGCAACAGGATATTCTCTCTAGAGTGTCTTCATCTGCACTACCAGACTAGTTGGTTCAGGCATTTACCATTCTGTTGCTTTCAATTACTTCTACTGATAAAATGAATATCTACTGTCCTGGACATACCATTAACTTCATCAATAATAAGTTATTTTATTTCCGTCTATGACACTTTCTTTAGCCACTTATATTGCACAGTTGTGTTTTTTGTATGCAAATATGTCATCATATCTGAAGTTCAAGAACTTCCTGTCACACTTAACTGACAAATTCTTTTTGCACTCGCAATACTTACATTGTAATATGGTTCATGTGATGAAAATTTTTCAGGAGGAGGGGTGTAACTGGTGACTTACTTGTAAATGGCCTGCAACGAGACCCACGTGAATTCCAAAGTATGTCCTGTTACATCATGCAAGATGACAAATTGCAGCCACACTTGTCAGTAAGTGAGGCCATGACCTTTGCTGCTAATCTGAAAATTCCTGATCATCATCGTAAACATGATAAGGTAAACAATCACTTTAGTTTCTTTTTATTGAAATGTATGTTAATGAGGACTACATATTAAACCCCTCTTAGAAGTGTGAATAAAGAGAAAAATGAATTTTATTTGAAATATCAGTGAATATAATTTACCTATATCACAATATCCTTTGCTAAAGGCAATTAGTTTTTGAACATGAATCTCCCATCTTCAGATTACTGAACAATCTTTAATAGAGGGCACTGTGACAGAAGTGAACCACAGTTATTGTAATTAAATGACACATGGATAATGTTATGAGGTAATGATGGTAAGTCAAATGTTTTCTACATTTCTTGTTTCTTGTTTTAATTTAACTGAATCTTAAGCATTTCTTGGACTGTCTGTAGTCCTATGACTACAAAATTGCTTTTTATACAGGGTGTACATAAAGTCTGGGAACACTTTCAACTATTTATTGCACAAGAACTAAACATTGTACAGATATCATACATATGTCATTTTGAAGAGAAACCCTGAAAGT
Source organism: Schistocerca nitens (assembly GCF_023898315.1). Taxonomy (NCBI): domain Eukaryota; kingdom Metazoa; phylum Arthropoda; class Insecta; order Orthoptera; family Acrididae; genus Schistocerca; species Schistocerca nitens. The sequence goes on from NC_064620.1 coordinate 485,505,819, forward strand.
ATTTTTTCATGTATACTGCCACAGTGTAGTTTGATAATTTGCCAATAGTCAGTGCTAGTTGCAAACATGGCGAGTTCAGGTGAGGAGCGAGCTTTCTGTGTGTTGAAGTTCGACAAAAACTAGTGTGCTACAGCTGTTCAGTGGATGCTTAGAACCAAGTACAGTAACAAGCCACCAGCAAGGGAGGCCATTTACCACTGACACAACAAATTCGTTACAATGAGTGCCTGGCAGAGAGAAGCGGGCGTCCCAGTGTGAGTGAAGTGAATGTGGAGCGTGTACGAGAGACATTCATAAGGAGGCCAAAGAAATCAGTGCATCGTGCATCCCGTGCACTCGAAATCACTCCAATGACTTCATCTTTCAGCAGGATGGGACTCAACCCCATTTTCAGTATGAAGTTTGTGGGTGCCTGACCACGGAGCTGCTGCAATGATGGATAGGCCGTGCTACCGAAGGGGACAGCTGTTTGTTTAGTTCTTGTGCAATAAATAATTGAAAATGTTCCCGGACTTTATGTACACCCTGTATAAAAAGCAATTTTGTAGTCATAGGACTACAGACAGTCCAAGAAATGTTATTTTAAACATAGAACAGTTTCAGTCTTGTTTCCCATATTTTTTCAATTAAGCTCCTTCTTTTTCCTCCCTCATCCCAGCCTACCTTTATATTATTCTACTTAATAATTTACCATATGATACATATAATTCCAGCAAATGTTTCATTATATGTTTACTTTTTAATATTTCAGAAGTAGCTCGGATTCCATGGTACTGAAAATATGTAACAAATGGAAACTTAAACCAATTATGTTAGGTTGCACAAATGTGGTGGTTCATTATTGTTATTTATCAATTTCACAACAGTTTTATACTGAGTAGTTGTTAATTTACTATCAGTTAAACTGATGTATGGGGTTTTCAGAGTTTGTGTCTTGGGAAGGAATTTTGGTTTCAGCCATGCCTTACTTTTATAATGTTATTCATTGGTTTCCTGTTTCAATAAATTTTACTCTTATTAGTAGACATAGCAATACATAAATGCCACCTGTTCTTCAAAATAATCACTGAATTTTACAGCTAGCATTTAAAAAAAGTTTTTGTAAAATTATATAATAAATTTTATGTAATCTTCAGTAATGCAATTATTTATGCAATGAAACAGGTTAAGTCACAATTGTTTCATTACACCATGACCCTAGTGCCACCTAGCAGTTTATCCCACTGGTATCATTTTTGATCCTTGAAGGTAGTTTGCACTTGTCTATTGTTAAGGATTGTTGACTAGATACCATGTATCCATTTGAGTAAGTTTCTACTGGCTCTTAATAATGACATTAAGTATTTGGTAAGCTTTATACCATATTTTACTTTCTACATCATGATTCTGTTTAATGGTGAAGAAGTAACCTGTTATGTATTTATATTGATTCAATTTTTGTCTTTGTGTTTTTTATAGTATTTGATAATAACATAAGTTGAAGCCTGTAAGGCATAGAGGAATAATAAAGTTGTGGTTCAGACATCTCATAGTGTTTTGAGTGCATCCAAAGGCCACATTGTCACACAGTGCTTATACACACATTGTAGCTGATACACATTTAATTTAACACTGAAAAATTCGACTTCATCTAGGTAGTGTATGAGTTTCTTTGGAACTTCATGTCATGCAGGTTTTTTGGCAGACTTGATACACGAGTACCAAGGTTCTTTTTCTAGAATTGTCAGTTGGTATGGTATGCTTAATATCTCCTTTTCTGGGTTATACAACCTGTGTTGCATTTTAGTGCACTTTCTATATCACCAAAGTCATTGTCGTTCAGTAAGAATGAATGACCAGAAATAAAAAAAATTAGGGTCATCATTTTAAGAGTGACATGTTGCTATGGAGCAATCTTCAATATCAGAATCATTTTTATGTTTCTGTTCTGCTCCCCACAAGAATCAGACCACAAAATTAGTGCTTTAACTTGTTCACTACCATTGCTAAGAATGTGTCTCCTCAGATAAGATCCTATATCTTAGCTCCAAGATCAGCAACTCCTTCAGTCCACACATAACAGTGAGCCTCATTATTTTTTTCCTGTATGGATTCCACAGTTATAAAACCATAGTTGCTGTTTATAAAAAAAATTGTATTAGTTGGAATTCAGGGTAAGGGTAAAGTTTTTCCAAGTCAGATGTGGTGGGTTCCATTTCTGCTTGTGTTATCATATCCTGTTTCAGTAATATTTGTGCTTCCTCTGCTTTATCTACATGTATCCTATAATCCACCTTGTGCCCTTCCTCAGAACTTCATTATATATGGAGTGGATTCCTGTATTAAGTCTCTCACAAACATTCATAATTACCAATTATGTTTCAACTCCAATATGTAAACCAGCAGAATGTGTGACATTCTTACTTGGATTTGGTTCCATATTGCATATTTCAAATCACTGTCACATGGATACAGCAAATGGTAGTTGGTTCAGACCTCTCTACAGAGCAGCACATTGTGGAATGGAGTTAGCTCTATTTTGCATGATGTACTACACAATCACACATAGTTTGCAACAAAGGACCAGAAAGTGGAAAATGATAGTTTGTTCCCTGTGAATTGCCCAAGACTAGAAATGGAAACAATTGACAGTAGCACAACTACAATTACAGCAGTGGAAACTACTTGTAGATGAGGTGATAATTAATCATTTAGTTGAATAGTATCGCACTCTGCCAAAGTAGATGTTAATAGTGGTTGGCAGACATCATTGTACTCAGATCCCAAACAAGCCCAGTTGTAACACGAACAGTCCAGTGAATAACCAGTGCAATGCAGAATATTGTCAGTACTTCGGTCAGCTGTGGAGATGAACATGTTCACTTGCTGGTGACATATTGGCCTTAAATCGGCTGGCTGGAAGTCCGACGTGACCTACCAACCACAGATAATGTGTTGTGCACCAATGCCAAATGTAGGTGTAGTGCAGCATATCAGCAGTGTGGCATCAGCTATCAATATGCCCTACAAGATTACAAGAGATGTAGCAGGGTAAAGTGATGTCAGAACAGGACTTGAATTCATTTTTCTGCGATGAGCATTGCGTAAACTTTTGCAGCATCAGTGTGTTTTCCATAAATGCATATCAAATTTAGTTTCTTCCCTTCTGCCCTTACATGTAGTTCCTTGCTGTAACCTTGTAAAACTACTGCTACTTTATACAGAGAGATCAGTAGGAAAGTCATAACCACAGTCTCATATAAGTTTCAGAAGGAAATCTTCATTTTGAGAAAGTCTGTACTGAAATGCATTTATGTGACAGGCTACCCTTCTGTGCTGGAGTGGAAATAAATGTGGATCTTTGCTTTTGTGGACTGTGTTCTCTTATGTGAGACATCTGAGATCTTAGTCATATCACGTACATTAATTCTGTGTCACTTATAGTATATGGTGAAAAGGTGGTGGTGTAGTGAATCATTGTATTAAGTTGTGTAATATGCTTGCATGATCAAGATTAGCGATCACTACCTGTGAAAAATTGATTTTTTCGTGATATTTGAAGTTTACTCTCATGCACATTTAACTTTTACATTTCTTATTATCGTAATCCTGTGTAACAGATGTACATGTTTTCAAACCAAAACTTCTAAAATGTAATTCCACACAATGGAAAATCCAGGATGGAATGTAACAATATTATGAAAGTTGCCACTCACCATATAGTGGAGATGCTGAGTTACAGATAGGCACAACAAAAAGATTCTGACAGTCTTTTTGTTGTGCCCATGCGCAACTCAGCATCTTTGCTATGTGGTGAGTGACAACTTTTCATAATATTGTTAAAATGTAATTCCTTAATTTCACATCAGAGTAATGAAAAATAGCAGTACATTTATTCTGGGACACACATAATAAGATAAATTTCTATTTTCTTTTTTTCTGGGGGGTGGGGGAGGGGTGGGGGGTATGTAGTCCCCATTCAGTTTTCTAAAACAAAGAAATACTTGATAAAATTCAGCAGATACTTCAAAGCTGCATCTTGTAATATAATTGTATTAGTAGTAACATTCAAGAAATTAATGTGTTCAACATTTTTCTTGTTGTATTGGTAGACTTTGTGCCATCCATTCTTAGGAACTGTGGTGCTGTTCATTTGTATTGCTTTATCAGTATTTTTCTTGCAACCATTTCTCAAAAGGCAAAATAGTACGTACAGTTTCAGTTAATGGTCTGAATATTTTCTGTTTTATCAGATTCAAAAAACGCTGCAGTCACTGGGACTTGAAGAATCACGCAAGACGAGAATAGGCAAGCTATCAGGTGGACAACGAAAAAGATTGGCCATAGCACTGGAACTCATCAACAATCCTCCTGTAATGTTCTTTGATGAGCCAACTAGGTGAGGATAATCTCTTTCCTTTGCAGTGTGTAAAATGAACAATAGGCAATGGTTTTTTCAAGAAGAAAATTTCAACATATGTGCCAGGATGACTAGAAATCAAGTGATAATCACAATATGCATTTTGCAGTGGGCTCGACAGTTCTGCTACTAAACAGTGTGTCATGCAACTAAAGCTTTTGGCAGAAGAAGGAAGAACTATTGTATGCACCATTCACCAACCAAGTGCATTAATATTTGAAATGTTTGACCATTTGTGCATCATTGCATCTGGCTGTTGTGTGTATCAGGGCTGCACCAGTGAGATGCTGACATTTCTCAGCAATCAAGGACTTAACTGCCCTCCATACCACAATCCTGCAGACTATGGTGAGTTTTTGAATAAATTCTTTGGTTATATTAGGAACTGTTATGTTAAGCAAGAGAAAGAGACAGAAACTATTCCAAACTGAAATAATTTTAATAATGTGTAATTGACACATTATGCAAGATCACATTCACTTTCAGTTTCCCTCCCCTTTTCCTTTTTTCTTTGTAGTGGACTGTTAAGGCAGCCAGTCCACAGTGAAGTAGCCGAAAGGGCACGCGTCAACTCACGCCGTCTGGCGTTAAGTCTGGAACAGGATTCGTAATGAATTTGATAAAGAAAAGAACGTAGCTACTAGAACACTTAACTTTTATATCGTCCTTTGGTATACAGCATTCTTGATGATGCATGTGAGACTCTATCTTGAGGTACATGCAACGTTACAAATGGTTAATGGCGCCTTGTTAGGTCGTAGCCATTAACTTAGCTGAAGGCTATTATAACTGTCTCTCGGCAAATGAGAGAAAGGCTTCGTCAGTGTAGTCGCTAGCAACGTCGTCGTACAACTGGGGTGAGTGCTAGTCAGTCTCTCGAGACCTGCCTTGTGGTGGCGCTCGGTCTGCGATCCTGACAGTGGCGACACGCGGGTCCGACATGTACTAATGGACTGCGGCTGATTTAAGCTACCACCTAGCAAGTGTGGTGTCTGGCGGTGACACCACATTCTTCTTGTTCTTTTTTTCAGAAACTGTACTGCTTTAATTTTTGGGTAGGTTATTGAAAGACTTGGTTAGAAATTAATATACTGCATTAACTCAGCCATGCAGACATACTTAACACAAACTTACTTTCTTTGTTGAGAAGCTCTGTGTAAATAGTCAGACAACTTACCTGCAGGTTCCCATTCTAGTCAATTTTTGACAGAAGTTTCCATGAGTTGTTCTTATGCTGAGATGCCAAAACTATGAGATACCTTCTAATATCATATCAGACTTACTTGTGCCTGTTGTAGTGCAGCAACTCAATGTGGCATGGGCTCAACAAGTCATTGGGAGTCCTGTGCAGAAATATTGAGCCATACTGTTGTCCATAATTGTGAAAGTGTTGCCAGTGAAGGATTTTGTGCTCTCACTTATATCCCATAAATGTTTAGTGGGATTCATGGGGAGCCGTATGGGTGGCCAAATCATTTGCTCAAGTTGTCCAGAATGTTCTTCAAACCAGTTATGAACAGTTGTGGCCCTGTAACGTGGTGCATCGTTATCCTTGAAAATTCCATCATTGTTTGTGAACTTGAAATCCATGAATGGCTGCAAATTGTCTCAAAGTAGCCGATCATAACATTTCCAGTCAATGATCAGTTCAGTTTAAACACAGCCGACACCATTCTGGAGCCACCACCAGCTTGCACAATGACTTGTTGACAACTTATGTCGATGACTTTGTGTGATCTCTACTACACTTGGACCCTATCAGCAGCTCTTCCCAATTGAAATCAGGAGTCATCTGACCAGACAACAGTTTTCCAGTCATCTAGGGTCCAACCAGTGTGGTCACGAGCCCAGGAGAAGAACTGCAGGTGATGTCGTGCTGTTAGCAAAGGCACACAAGTTTGTCGTCTGCTGCCAAAGACCATTAATGCAAAATTTCACCACACTGTCTTAAGTGACATGTACGTTGTACATCCCAGATTGATTTCTGTGCTTATTTTGCACAGTGCTGCTTGTCTGTTAACACAGACAACTCTATGCAAGTGCCACTACTCTTGGTCGTTAAGTGTAGGCTGTCGCCACTGCATTGTCCATGGAGAGAGGAAATGCCTGAAAGAAATTTGGTATTCTCCACACACTCTTGACACTCTGGATCTTGGAATATTTAATTCACTAACAATTTCAGAAATGGAATGTCCCACGCATCTAGCTCCAACTATCAATCTATGCTCAAAGTATGTTAATTCCCATCTTGTGGCCATAATCATGTCAATAACATTTTCACATGAATCATCTGAGTACAAATGACAGATCTGCCAATGCACTGTCCTTTTATACCTTGTTTCTGTGGTACTACCTCCATCTGCACATGCGCATATCGCTATCCCCTGACTTTATTACTTCGGTGTAAAAACTCTTATCAGTAAGGAATCTTTCATTACATATATTATATACTGTTTCAAATAACTAGATGATGTTCTTTATATGAGGATGACCACTACCAGGTTCTATTTCCTCATTTTAACATACAGTAACGGTACAATTGGTTTATAATTGACTTGTTACCCCCAGAGTCTCAATTCTGACAAATCCTTGGTGTCTTGTAGATTGATGTTTCTGTGAAATAGCTAAAAGGCTGTTTTCCAGGACTGTGAAAAAGACGTACACAATACAGTTGTTGCAGTTAAGTGGTCCTTCCCATATTATTTATTACTGTAAATTCTGCAATGACCAGGTCCAATTTCACAACTGCATGTTGTATGCAGGTAGGTACCGCCACACTTCTATCTCCTACCATAATCCTGATAACACCTCCTCAGTGAAGTGGCACAGTAATTAATGAATGCAGAGGCAATATATCATAACAAGCATAATGTACACGTTTTTGTCATGCAAAAATTAACAACATGATTGAAATTTGCAGTGCATTAGTTTCAAGGACCAGTTACACTTAGCTATTTCATATTTTCTTTGTGAATACAAACTTTACATGCAAGAATTATCTGGAGATATGATTGTTATTCGGAAAGTAAAGTCTAAATTGTGATAGCTAGTCAAATATCATGCGAACATTGAAATGCACATGCCCACAGACTTTTGCCATGCCTTGCTCATCAAATGATGCCCTTTGCATTGACATTGTCACAGTGTGCTATTTACAATGTCAGTTCAAAATGTTTTAAACAACTGATAAGCCCATCGAATCTGAAATATAATCAGCGATTTGGTTTTTGATAGCAAGGAACATTGTAGCAGCAGAAATTGACAGATAAGTGAGGTGTATGGCTCCAATATAATGAGTGACAGAAAACTGTGTAAGTGGGTGAGAGATTTTGAGGACGGATGGGAAATGTCCAAGGTGAACTGTGATCAGACCGACCACCAGTGATCTTAGTAGATTCAATCAAATCCATGGACAAAAAGATTTGTGAAGACCAGTGATTCACAGTTTCAACTTGAGTGCTGGAATTTTCAAGTGTGGGTAGAACAACTGTGCACAAAATTGTCTCTGAAAAGTTGCAATTTTGCATATTGGGTTCCTGAAAAACACAAAATGGGAAGAGTGGCTTGTGATCTTGATTTCTTTGTTCCAATATCATAAAAAATGTGATCCATTTTAGAGAAATTTGTCACAGGGAACTGGCCATAGGTTTCTCACATGTCACCAGCATCAAAACATCAATCAGTGGGACGGCATCACATGACATCACAAATCAAAGTCAAGGCCAGCAGACAATTTCAACACTCAGGGGAATGGCAACCATGTATTGGGATAGACATGGTGTCTTGTTAGCTGAGTTTATACAGCCAGGAACAAGCAAGTTTTGTTGCTACTTGACAAATCCATATACCATTCTGCTGTTCAACCCAAAATCTGATCAGATCTTTTGAATGGGAACAGATTGTCCACCCACTGTACAGTTCAGACTTGGGACTGTGTGATTTTTGCTTGATCTGCTATCTGAAGGAAGTTCTTGGTGGTGAGAGCTTTAAAGCAGATGACGAGGTGAAAGAAGCAGATAAAGACTGGTTATCCCCACAGGCACCAGACATCAATGGCTTACAGGTGCGAAGACATGTAGAATGTTATGACAAATGTTTAAACTAATTTGAAAACTATGTAGAAAGATAGAGAAATATGTAAAGAGTTAAACAAGAACAGTTTTAAAAAATGTGAGGGTTTATGTTTTGTAAGAAAATGGACCTTACTTTCTGAATAACCATCATATTAAGTACTTGCCAGCTTACCTGGGACTGAGCTGTGTAGATGTTCTGTAGCTATTTGCCAGTCGCGGACTTACTTACATGCTGTTATGTATACAAATGCTAGCAGCAGATTTTCAACAAACACTCCCCCCCTCCCCCAAAGAAGTTAGAAGTGTTAGTGCAGACTGTCTCAACATAGATGTTGCTTGTGAGTTTTCAGACTGCAGGCCTTTTTACAGGCTTGTTCCACATAGGTTGTCCCATTGCTATATCTGAGTCCAGACTGAGGATTCTGGCTGGGGTTTGACTAGGTAATGGTAATGGTAAAGGTAAAGATATTTGTTGATATCAGAAGCTAGATAATCATTTGAAAGCAGGCTAGGCTAAATTTTGCTATTCTGAAAAATACTGTACAGTAAGGCAATAATGCAATTTATATTATGGATTAAGAAATTAGAAAAGTTTATGGGACAATTCCATGCATATATGTTGTGAACATCCTATTTGCGAGTATGGTTGTCATCTTGGAAAATATTTTGTTTCATGATAATTTATTCAGAATCCTAATCAGTGACTTAACCAATTAATGAAGTACTTCATCTTGTGCATAAAAATTATGGCAACAAAAGTATGATGGCAATGTTGGAATCTAACAAGCACAGGAGTGAGATCTGTAGTTGAAAACTGTGACAGTCTCGACATAATGTTAGTGTAAAGCTGTGGTGTGTATATGTCATCTTATCCAAATATGCTGATTAGCTAACTAAATGTTGCATTTGATGAACAATAGCATTAAGTTCAATTAATTGTATTCTTTAAGTAACAGAGTTCTTAGAAAAATTTATGTTCACTAATATAGCTAATCAGTACATTCAAAATAATAATCTGGATAATAAATTTAAGTACAACTTAGCCCAATTACTAACTTTAAATATTTATATATATATGTTATGTATGTATTAACAATATTATCAAAAGGATGGATTGCTATTCACTGTAAAGATGAAACTTTCAGTTTGCAGCCAAGTACAATGAAAAGACTTACAGATTGAGATTTTGGCCAAAGCCTTCTTCAGAAAGGAAAACACACACATTCATACAAGCTAGCACATCTCACACACAGATGACCGCTATCTCTGGCTGCTCCAGTCAGAATGCAACAGTGTTGTGTCGACAGAAGCAGCAATCTGAAGTGGGGGGGGGGGGGGGGGGGGGGAGGGGGATGTCAGGGTATGGGTTGGGGGAGAGAAGTGAGTGCTGCCCCTGGCAGAGTGTGCAGGGACTAGATGGTTGCAGGAAAAAGCTGCCTGGCTGTGGCGGAAGGAGGGAGGGGGCAGGGGGGAATAGAAGTGGAGAAGGAGAGGAGCAGAGAAGGAGATAATTCTGGTGGGTACATTGGCAGAGATTGGTGTACAGCAAAGGTGAGAGGACATGAATTGGGGGAGCTGATAAGACAGAGAGGAGTAGAAACTGCTGGGCGGAGGGTGTGGGACAACGTCTGTGCAGTCACTGCAGAGCCTTTAATACTGGTGTGACTCCCAACTAGCTGTCCATCAGAATGAGTGGCCATTGTCAAATTGTGCCCAATAGCAAAGATGATCACCCTGTGGCACTCAGCATAATGTGCTTGATTTCAGTGGCTGCTTCACAGCCCACAACATCTGTATCCTCCCGTCCACCACCAGCTTTTCTGAACTGCACAGATGGGAATTATCCTTATAACACAATCTCTGCTCCTGAAATCATCCCAGCTTCAACCTATGGTAACCTACTGTACCCACACCCAACTGTTTCTGCCCCCTCTGTTCTATCACCTCCATGTAATTCATGTCCCCTCACTCTCATTGTGTTTCGGTCTCTACCATCACAACCACCAGTCTTTCCCCTTCTCTACTTGTTTTCTTTTTCTCTCCCCATTTACATCCCCCTCCCTCCCTCACAGCCTCCCGATGCTGCATCTGGGAGCCTTGTGCTGTTACCATCTAGTACCTGTACACTCCACCAGGCAGCACTGACTACTCTCCCCTCACCCATATGTTGCTATCTGTCCCCCTTCCCTGCCCTACTCTGAACTACTACTTCTGTTGACATGGCACAGCTCCATTCTGGCCATAGTGGCCGGAAATAGTGGTCATATGTGCATGAGGTGTGCTTGCTAGTGTGAATGTGTGTGTTTTCCTTTCTGAAGAAGGTTTTGGCTGAAAGCTCAATATGTAACAGTCTTTTCATTGTGCCTATCTGCAACTCAGCATGTCATCTTTAAGGTGAGCAGCAATCTATCATTTTGATAATGTTATTGATATTCCATCAAGAAGATTCCATTGTATGACTTTATGTATGCATTGCATAGATGACTGTATGAAAAGTGAATAATAATCAGAACAAAAAAATTTAGTAATTTAAGAGGTGCAGAAACATAACAGGTGGCAAGATCCTACCTTTCTACATCATTGGTTCACCGTGGAGACTGGGAACAAATCCATGATGTTATAAAATTATTTCAAATTATTTAGGAAAACTACTACAAAACATATCATCTTGCTTACAAATTCACATTATACACTAACATGCTGCTTTACAATGGGTAGTGTGTTGTCTCACAACCCATACAAAAGTATATAAAAGACTTCCATATAGAGGGAGACACTATACATTTAGTGCACAAAACAATATACATAAAACATTGCAGTCCACACTTTTGTAATTGTTAGCTTCTGCCTGGAAATTTTTTCCACATTGCAGAAGGATGATTTCAACCTATAATCTAATTTAGCTCCAAAGGAAAATAAATTTTTTGAAGTAATCTGGTTCCCTTTTACAAAACTCCGTCCCTTGTCCCAATTTCATAAATTCAATGCAATTATTATTATTGTTATCATCACCTTTATACTGACCAACTGGTATTGTGTAGCACTTCAGTTAATCTTCTTTCATTGTTGTTTCCTTTTTGTTCTAGTACTAGTACATCTTTTCCCCCATGTTTTCTTTCCTTTCTTCTTCTGTCTATGTTGTTCCTGATTTATTTTTTGTCTTGAAAGCCTTCTAATTTCATTATTACGTTGGGCCTTGTAGTACAGCAGTAAAGTGCATGCTTGGAAACTGACAGGTTACAGGATTGAATCCTGGTCGAACCACAGGAATTTTCTGTCTATCTTTAATGTAGCCTTCACCTTCAGATGTCTGCTGATGCCAGCACAAAAAATATCCAGGTAATAATGACTGAAAAGATTTATTTATCAAAATTAATAGCATGACTACTCTGACATGGATTGAAACAAAACATAAAATAAGTCACAACTTGAAATAGAACAATAATACTTCTGGTAGGTGAATACCAGTTAGATAGTCACTGATTGTAAGCCTAAGTTAATTAAATGCACACTTTATGAAAGTCAGAGTCCCATAGGACACTCAGTCTTAAAGTACAAACTGAATAAACTAAGTTTAAATCCTGTATGGAGCAAAACTGTCCAATTACAGTGTGTAGACATTTGCAACTTAAACTGGAATGAATTTACAAGTCCACAAGTGTGCTATGATGAAAGAGTCCCCACCTTCTTCGGCAAGGAGGCCACAAATACTTCAACTCCACAGTTGGCAGCTTCTGCAGTTGCGAAGTCAGATGTGAATGACAACAACAGTGTAGCAGCAGCTCTCGAGTGAGAATCCTGGTTAGTCCAATCCTTACAGGATCGGCACCTGGCCTAGGAAACTTATTCAAGTGAACTGGTCTGGTCTGGCCTAAGCACTGCCCAAAATACCACTTGGCACTAGGATATAGCTGGTCCTATTTGCTATCATGTGTCTTGTGGGAGGAATAGGTCTGTGCAGCCCACAGCCTCTAGTAGTGTGTTGGTTGTCTCCTGGTCAACAGTTGGAGCATGGCTGTCTGTCTTCCAGAAAATTGTCCCCTTTGTATTAGACATCTTCAAAGCACTGATGTGGTGTTGGTTGCCGACACTGCAGGCATTAAACCTTGGTACAGCACACTCTCTGTGTAGTGTCACCAAGAATGGCATTGGTTCAGATTCCATGTATAACTGTAGGTCCCCTTTCCCTGGTTGAATAACTGGTGTAGATAAGGAACAAGTCACAAGAGTGGCATCCAATTGAAAGACTTCTACAGGCCTTTGAGCTGCATAAAAAAAGCCCTTAAAACCAGTAAATGGAAAGCAGGAATCTGCTACAAGGCTCTGAATATTTGTGAATAGATAGTTTATGATTTCTTTTTTGTAAAGCAACTCCATAAAAATCAAAATGATAAAGTTGGAGTAAAGTTTCATGACACAGCTACAAACAAAAAACTGTATTGTAATTACTTCATTCTAATGAATATAATAGAGGGAAACATTCCACGTGGGAAAAATATATCTAAAAAAACAGATGATGTGACTTACTGAACGAAAGTGCTGGCAGGTCGATAGACACACAAACAAACACAAACATACACACGAAATTCAAGCTTTCGCAACAAACTGTTGCCTCATCAGGAAAGAGGGAAGGAGAGGGAAAGACGAAAGGATGTGGGTTTTAAGGGAGAGGGTAAGGAGTCATTCCAATCCCGGGAGTGGAAAGAATTACCTTAGGGGGAAAAAAGGACAGGTATACACTCGCACACACACACACACACACACACACACACACACACACACATCCATCCGCACATACACAGACACTGTCCTTTTCTTCCCCCTAAGGTAAGTCTTTCCGCTCCCGGGATTGGAATGACTCCTTACCCTCTCCCTTAAAACCCACATCCTTTCGTCTTTCCCTCTCCTTCCCTCCTTCCTGATGAGGCAACAGTTTGTTGCGAAAGCTTGAATTTCATGTGTATGTTTGTGTGTCTATCGACCTGCCAGCACTTTCGTTTGGTAAGTCACATCATCTGTGTTTTTAGATATATTTGCTTCATTCTAAGTTACATATACTCAAAAATACCAAACATTTGCCTCTACTAAAGTTCGATATCACTTTGTTGAGCCATTGCAAAGGCTATGTTGATTGCATAACACCCAATAAATGTTTCATAGCAGCCATCATCAAATAACTTGCCTATATATTTTATTGGTCCCATTCCTTGCCATCATTAAACATTTCACTCTGGAAAGGAGTATCACAAGCCAGGCAGTGCCTTGGTTGCAGCCATATGATTGCCCTTGTTTTTGCAGCTGTGTGGATCTTTGGATCATGATGTGTGACAGGCATGGTGAATTATTATTTTGTATCCATCAGCAGGTCAATGAGCTTACATTCAGTGTAATCAGTTACTGAGGCAAGGGTAACTGGTTGGATCTTAATGTACTATATGAACATACATTCTCAAGACATTGTTAACATCTGTGTATATTATGTTGTTTGTTGCTGCTAAGTGTAAATAAAGACTTATTTCCAGAAAGATTGAGAAATGTTCTTCAGAATATAATCTTCTTTAATTAATCTTGTGATAGCTTTGTCACCCAGTTTATTCTATTTCATAAAATATTTGATCACTGAATAAAAAAATTTTGTCATTTTTTATTAGATGTGGTAAGTTTTTTTTACTACTTTCTGAATTGCACAGTTTTAGAAGTCTGTACTGGAGATTATGGCGAAGGACATGTTGAAAAACTTGTGCAAGCAATAGAAAATGGAAAATGTGAACGATGGCACAGAAGAATTGGCAGCTGTTCGTCAAAATATGCAGGTAAGTTTATTTGCTCCAAACAAATCAGCATTTATCAAAAGTTTGCAACAATCAAAAAAATTAAAACATTATTTCATTTCAGAGTCAATTGCAAATGGTTCTATAACTTCAGAATACTCTCATGGGACACCAGAAATAGGTCCATTGGTGGACACAACTAAGAAACCCAGACCTAAACTGTATGCTGCATCTTTCCCTGCACAATTTCTCCATCTCATAAGAAGAACATTCCTCATTCACTTTCGTGACAGTGTAAGTATATAATAAAAGTGATTATCCGAAATATGTTCAACCAGTGTACTAAAAATTAACTGCAAGTCCACACAGTGTAATTTTGCACAAGTGGTGTTAAGCTTTTGGTAGCTTTGAAGTTGGTCAATGGTAGTTGTCTTCCAATTGTTGGAGGATCTGATGAATATATGTCAAATGATGTACATCAATGTGAAATGTGCTTTCTTCATCTCATAACATACACAATTTCAGAACATATGGCTGATGTACAGGAGACATATTGTCACACTTACAATAATACTTTGTGAAGAATTTACTTATTTAAAATTTGCCAAACTTACAGTATTTACATTTAGTATAAATATCACAATTTTTTATTCCATTTTACGGATCCAGCTCAAAGTATCACTTTGTCCTTCATGAAATCTTTACCAGAGTAGTAGCATCGTTCAGTTAGAAAATTACATAACTTGCTTTTTAAAATATATTAAAAACCTCCATATTTTTATTGCGTTGTGAATTTTCATGGCTATGTACTGAGGGATCTGAGCACACAGTTTTAAGTGATGTGAGGTGAGCATAAAGTTTTATTTATGTCTTGTGTTGTGTGAGTGTTCAAATTGAAAATGATTTTTCTAAATAGATCAGGTCTGCAACGTAGGAGAAGAACCACCTCAAAGATGTATAAAGAGGGGACAGTTAATATTTTTAGGTCTTCAAATAATGATCGACATGACGCCCTCGTATGTGCAGTGCACATGTTCCGAATGATCCTTTTTTGGAACTTTAAAATTCATGTAACATTTCCTGAGTTTCCCCAAAAAATTATGCCATATCGAACAACAGATCCAAAATAGCTATAGTATGCTATTTCCCTGGTGTCCATATCAGTGGCAAAGGCTAAAATTTCCATTGCAAATGCAAGGCTGTTTAATTTATTTGCTAGATATTCTATATGAGAATTCCAGCTCAAAGTTCTGTCTGAGTTTATTCCCAAGAATCTGACTGAGTCAAGTTCTTCAATTTTTTGATTGTTGTGAGTGATGCAGATTTCTTCAGCTTTTGACTGTTTGGTTTTAAAACTCATCATGTGGGTTTTTTAAATATTTGGCCTTAAGTCATTTGGATTGAACTATGTTTTCAACTTACTTAACATATTCATGACATTCTGTGGTTTATTGTCAGAATTTTCATTTTCAGTTAGGGCAGAAGTATCATCTGCAAACCAGGTTAAATGAGTATTTATATTGAAGGGCAAGTCATTTACATAGAAACAGGAATAAAATTGGTCCAATGAATGAGCCTTGAGGAACACCTTGTTACACAGTTTTCCACTCTGAGAAGTAATCTGCTCCATTTGATATGATTACTGCCCTTTGTTTCCTCTCCATGAGATATGATTCAAACCATTTCAAAGCAGTATCCCTTATTCCATACCAGTTGAGTTTGAAAAGCATCAGGGCATGGTTTCCAGTGTCAAATACTTTTGTAAGATCACAGAATATTCCTGCGACCTTAGCTTTCCTATCTGATGATGAAGTAATTTTTTCAATAAACTCATTTATCGCATCTACTGTGATTGTGCCTTGCTTGAAGCCAAATTGGTTGTGTGAAATTATATCATTCCTGGAGATGAAGCTTTGTATATGTAAAGCAGCAATTTTTCAAATGTTTTTGATATGACAGGAAGTATAGAAATGGGATGATAATTTCCCATATTATCTTTCGAATGTTTTTTAAACAATGGTTTTACTTCTGAGTATTTCAAGGTATCAGGGAAGTAATCTTCCTCAGAGGATCTGTTTATTATGAGAGATAGAGGATGAACTATTATGTTGTAAACTTTTTTAATTACTTTGGTGGGTATCCCATCCCAGCCTGCAGAGTTTTTCTCTTTTTAGGAGAATATGACATTTTCAACAAATTTTGTTGAGACTGTGTTGAACTTTTTGTCTTTTGACCCAAAACTGCTTACTTTCTGTTCATAATTTGCTACATCTAAATCAGATTTTTGGAACCAATAGCACCTTGTTGTAGCAGAAGGTTTGAAGGTGAAGGATGAGGGGTGAAGGAAAAGGACTGGTGAGGTTTAGGAAATGGGGAGAGTTCGGAAAAGTCAACCAGAACACAGGGTCAGGTGAGACTTAACAGACAGGATGAGAAGGAAAGACTGTCCTTCTTGTCCCATCCAATAAGTCTCCCCTGACCTGAGTTTCTGGGTGACTTTCCAAAACTCTCCCCATTTTCTAAATTTCACATGTCATTTTTCTTCACCCCTCTTCCTTCCCCTTCAAGCCTACTGCCAGAAGGAGCCACTGGCCCCAAAACTTTGCAACTTTAAATATCTTTATATGTGCATTCTCCTGTCACCACCTGTTGGGTAGATTTTTTATCAATCTAGTTACATTTTATAAGTAAACAGCTATTTCCTCACTGAAATTTTCACCACCACATGTTATGTGTGAATAGTAAATTACGAATATTCCTTTCAAAATATTTCCATAATCACTGAAAGTACTTTTATCATCAATGCTCTGAAAACTGTTCCGTGAGTAACAAAATGAAATAAAACATGAATATACTGGAGGGTTACAAGTCAATTAGTAGTTCCTGCAGTAGGCATAAAATTAACTTTCACAGAGGGCAAAATCAGCAATGCGCTTTTGCAGTTTCACTTGACTTAGGGCCTATAGCTGTGAGAGAGGACTGGTATTGTCACCAGCATTGCTGTGTTGTTGGCATTGGCCTGTGTTGTGCTGTTGTTCTGCTGCTAGTGCCTTATTCACTGTCAGATATACTCATAATCTCTATTAAAATTTGTAGGACTGTTGCAAATCTCCACTTCTTGACTGCAGAACCTTAGAAATTTTTAGCATGCACTAACAGCTTAAATTGTCACATGGTATTATGTGCTAATTTGAAGGATTAGGCTCCACAGTTACAGACTTCTCAAGGGACTTCTATTTTATGTGACAAGAGTTTCCCATATAGTATTCTTTTAACAGTGCAACTTGTTTGTGATGACGATTTGACCCACATTACTAAATGATGCTGTACATTCCAAAGATTCTAAGGACTCATATCATTAATTTTAGGAATTAGTTAGAAGAGAGAGACTAACACCATGCTTCCATAATGTTTGCCTAATCCTACTGGTTGTTTCCTCAACAGCTGGAAAACGTTCAGTAGATATCGATAAATCATACATCTTGGTTACAATGGACCAAAAATCCAGAAATCAATGTTTCAACCTTAATATTTAGGTAGACTCCATTTGTATGATTGATGAAAAACTTTAGAGGTTCATTTAAATGAAAATAATCAATTTCTGAAAATATAATATAATTAGATAAGCTACTCACCAAGTGGTGGCAGGAGAACACATATATAAAGGTATATAAAGCTTTCAGGGCCAGTGGCTTCTTCTTCTGGCAGAGGGGTTGAAGGAGAAGGAAGAGAGGCAAAGGAAAAGGAATGGTGAAGTTTAGGTAATGGGGAGATTTCATAAAAGTCACCCAGAACCCTGGGTCAGGAGAGACTTACCAGATGGGATGAGAAGGAAAGAGAGATTGTTGGGGACTGCATTGGTCGAGATTTGAAACCTGGGAGCTTGAAGGTGCAAGATAGGGTAATATGAAAGACAGAGATTACTGCCAAAACATCATGCATGGGTTAATAAGAGTCAAAAGCTAAGTGCATTGTATGTGGTAGAGGTGGGAGGTGGGAGGCCGGGGAAAAGTAGACAGGTCAGAAAATGAAAGATACAGAAAACTAAAAGGGAGTGGAGAAAGTAATAGTCTTGAATGTATTAATTAGTTCCTTCAACTAGGCTATGACTTCCTAATATCATACCCTGAAATGAGGTCCATTCTCTTTGACATTTTGCCTTCCACGCCTAGAATAGCATTTTGTTGCCACCCCAGTCTTCTTACTATCCTTGTCAGAGAATATGCCCCTCCTGCACCCATTTCCCTACCCTGTGGCTCCTACCCCTGTGACTATCCCTGCTCTAAGACTTAATCTATGCATCATCCTACTGTTACCTATGCCAGTTCTGTAATTGGCAAACAATGTAATATCAAATGGAGAGTCATCTGTGAAGTGACACATCACATCCCAACTGTTATGTGAACACTGTTTGATCTTTTACATCAGCATGACTATCACCAAGTCATCAGTTAGGGTGAATGGGCATAACCAGAGTGTGTATACTGGAAACACACAATATCCTGTTGCAGATCATCCTCAACAACATGCCAGTCTTAACCTTGCTGCCTGTTTCACCACATATGCCATCTGGATTCTTCCCACAGACATGAGTTTCTCAGAGCTCCGCCATTGCAAACTGTCATTGTACCATGTCCTTGGTTCTCGCCACAACCTGGCCTTAATTTATGTTATTTTTTTCGGTTTCAGCATTTCTTCAAAATAACTGTTACTTTCATCATTCCCTTTCAGTTTTCTATATCTTTCATTTACTGATATGTCCTTCTCCCCTTCCTTGCACCTCTACCACATACAATACACGTAGCTTTCTGCTCTTATTAACTCATGCATGACGTTTTGGCAGTTATCTCTGTCTTGTGTATTCCTTCATTAAGCCCTCTGGTTTTCAAATCCTGGCTGACACAGTCCCCAACAATCAGTCTTTCCTTTTCACCCCATCCAGTAAGTCTCCTCTGATCTGGGGTTCTGGGCATCTTTTCTGAACTTTCCCCATTACCTAAACCTCACCAATCCTTTTCCTTCACCCCTCTTCGTTCTCCTTCAAGCCTTATGCCTGAAGAAGAAGCCACTGGCTCCAAAAGATTGCAAATTTAATTACCTTTAAATGTGTGTTCTCCTGCTGCCACTTGTTGATTACATTTTTTATCCATACAATTACATTATATTTAGAGGTTCACTGTCGTATATTCAAAGTACAAAGGGTTAGTTACTCTGCCTTGATAAATATTTAAGTTTTTGGAGCCTTTTTTAAAGCCATTTCCTCAAAATGTTACATAAAGAATTACCGTATCTGGCATTTGGAGATACTATCACCATGTTATCTGCCATAGAGGGAAAGGAAAGGGAAGGACGAAAGGATGTGGGTTTTAAGGGAGAGGGTAAGGAGTCATTCCAATCCCGGGAGCGGAAAGACTTACCTTAGGGGAAAAAAGGACAGGTATACACTCGCATACACACATATCCATCCGCACTTATACAGACACAGGCAGACATATGTAAAGACAAAGAGGTTGGGCAGAGATTTCAGGTGAGGCGGAAGTACAGAGGCAAAGATGTTGTTGAATGACAAGTGATGTACAAGGGGCGGCAACTTGAAATTAGCGGAGGTTGAGGCCTGGTTGGTAACGGGAAGAGAGGATATACTGAAGGGCAAGTTCCCATCTCCGAGTTCTGATAGGTTGGTGTCGGTGGGAAGTATCCAGATAACCCGGATGGTGTAACACTGTGCCAAGATGTGCTGGCCGTGCACCAAGGCATGTTTAGCCACAGGGTGATCCTCATTACCAACAAACACTGTCTGCCTGTGTCTGTTCATGCGAATGGACAGTTTGTTGCTGGTCATTCCCACATAGAAGGCTTCACAGTGTAGGCAGGTCAGTTGGTAAATCACGTGGGTGCTTCCACATGTGGCTCTGCCTTTGATTGTGTACACCTTCTGGGTTACACGACTGGAGTAGGTGGTGGTGGTGGGAGGGTGCATGGGACATGTTTTACACAGGGGGTGGTTACAAGGGTAGGAGCCAGAGGGTAGTGAAGGTGGTTTGGGGATTTCCTAGGAATGAACGAAGAGGTTACGAAGGTTAGGCAGATGGCGGAAAGACACTCTTGGTGGAGTGGGGAGGATTTCGTGAAGGATGGATCTCATTTCAGGACAGGATTTGAGGAAGTTGTATCCCTGCTGGAGAGCCACATTCAGAGTCTGATCCAGTCCCAGAAAGTATCCTGTCACAAGTGGAGCACGTTTGGGGTTCTTCTGTGGGAGGTTCTGGGTTTTAGGGGATGAGGAAGTGGCTCTGGTTATTTGCTTCTGTACCTTGTCGGGAGTGTAGTTTCGGGATGCGAAAGCTGTTTTCAGGTTGTTGGTGTAATGGTTCAGGGATTCAGGACTGTTTGCCATGAAGACCTAAGCTGTAGGGAAGGGACCGTTTGATATGGAACGGGTGGCAGCTGTCATAATGGAGGTACTGTCACTTGTTGGTGGGTGTGATGTGGATGGATGTGTGAAGCTGGCCATTGGACAGATGGAGGTCAACATCAAGGGAAGTGGCATGGGATTTTGAGTAGGACCAGGTGAATCTGATGGAACCAAAGGAGTTGAGGTTGGAGAGGAAATTCTGGAGTTCTTCTTCACTGTGAGTCCAGATCATGAAGATGTCATCAATAAATCTGATCTGGACTCACAGTGAAGAAGAACTCCTTGGTGCATGGCCAGCACATCTTGGCACAGTGTTACACCGTCCGGGTTATCTGGATACTTTCCACCAACACCAACCTATCAGAACTCTGGAGATGGGAACTTGCCCTTCAAATAACAACAATATATAAAGGATAGATTGCTACTCACCACATGAAAGAGGCACTGAGTCACAGACAGGCACAATGGAAAAGAACTCAAGAAGTATTTCAGCTTTTGAACAAAGAAGTTGAAAACTCACACACATTCACACAATCATAACTCACACACATGTGGCCAGTCATCTCCTGATAGTAGCACTCAAACATGACAGTGACCATGTGTGTGTGTGTGTGTGTGTGTGTGTGTGTGTGAAAATTGTGATTGTATGTCTTTTTTTGCTTCAGAAGAAGGATTTTTTTTTTTTTTTGAAAGCTGAAATATTTCTAGCATAACAATATTATGAGAAGGAAAATTGCTAATCACCATGTAGCAGAGATGCTGAATTGCAGATAGGCACAACAAAAAGACTCTCACAATTATAGCTTTCGGCCATTAAGGCCTTCATGAACAATAGACATATGCACACACACACACACACACACACACACACACACACACACACACACCGAGCAAGGTGGCTCAGTGGTTAGCACACTGGACTCGCATTCGGGAGGATGACGGTTCAATCCCGTCTCCAGCCATCCTGATTTAGGTTTTCCGTGATTTCCCTAAATTGTTTCAGGCAAATGCCGGGATGGTTCCTTTGAAAGGGCACGGCCGATTTCCTTCCCAGTCCTTCCCTAAACCGAGCTTGCGCTCTGTCTCTAATGACCTCGTTGTCGATGGGACTTTAAACACTAACCACCACCACCACCACACACACACACACACACACACACACACACACACACACACACACACGCAAACACAACTCACACACATGACTGCAGTCTTAGGCAACTGAAACCACACTCTCTTTTGTTGACGAAGGCCTTAACAGCTGAAAGCTATAATTGTGAGAGTCTTTTGTTGTGCCTATCTGCAACTCAGCATCTCCAGTATATGGTGAGTAGCAACTTTCATTCTCATATTGTTACATTCCATCCTGGATTTTCCATTGTTTAATGTTTCTAGCTTACTTTAGCAATCTACCTGTCTGTGACCCAACAACTCCTCTGTGTGGTGAATAGCAATCAGTCTTTTCCATATTGTTGTTATTCCATCCTGGAATGTCTGTTATTAGATGCTGAAGGAGGCTTATTTAAGAATCATTGGAGCAGTGGAGCAACCAAATGATTAATTTTGTACTAAGGTCTCAAGTTGGCAGGCAGAGGTATGTGGAAATAAGTGGTAGCATGTTGTGTCATCTGGAAAATTTTAGCTCATTCATGTCATGTGTTCAGCTGTAAAATCTCAAAAGATGAATAAGTAATTCTCACTATATTTACACAGTGTGGACTGTAGATTATCCTTTCTTCAGTAATGTGCGATTGGTTAACAGTGTAATTATATTCTGTGTGTACCGTAGATCTGATACCTAACTCCTGCAGTTTCAAACATGTTGAGAGATTGGATTTTTCTTGTACAAGATCACCACCTGAAGGAATGCACAGAGCATTAACAGGTTTTAAAGCTAACTAAATAGTAGCTTAAGAAAGTAATTGTAGCAAGAATAACAACTATTTAAAAAGAGTGATAGTTAAGTAATAAATGGAAGAATGGCTAAGTGCTTAAGAATCCAGAAACACATTACACACACACTCACTCACACACACACACACACACACACACACACACACACACACACACACACACACACACACACAAGTTTAGCCTCTGCTGCCCCCCTCCTGGATTTGAAACACAAATATTTACTAAAATTTGCCTAACATGTGGGCATGTTTTTTTTTGTCTGTGTAACTGTGTAATACTTAACTATGAGTTGCAAACCTGAAACTGTGCTTTTCTAAAAATTACAAAAAGAAAAACTTAATAACATGCCATACAATAAATATAAATGCAAACAATTTGCATAATTTTCAGAAAGGTACCTGGGAGCAAAACACTGATTATTTAAATACAAAGAGATTTTTCTTTGCCCTGTCATTTGCAAACAAGTTTATGATTTCTTTGAAGTCCAGTTTCATTTTCAAATGTGATTCAATAGCAAGGACACCAAGATAACGACGATGATCATGTTTTTGTGATGTCATTAAATAACTACTTATGCTCTTACAGTGGAAAATGACCTTTCTGTTGAGCTATTGGAAGTAGGGTTCCTGAAATATATTTGAAGAACTATGTTCTTACCTGGGTACACATTCTCAAAGTTGCTACCTTTTAGCTTGTTGCATAGTTCTGGAAGAGAGTGTAACTCATTTTTAATCTTCACATCAGAGATATAGTTTTTGATGTGTAAACATTCAAGTATAAATGCTGTGTTTTCAAGATCTGAACTGTAGACTTGCTGGAAACTGGATGATGCTTGCTGGATTTTGAGTGGACTTAGCTTTTTCAGGTCTGACGAAAACATAGATGGCTTACTGAATTCCTTATAAGAAGAAACTCCCTTGTTGAGTCCTGTAATTTATCCAAAATCAAGAGGAAGGATATCTGCATATCATTTGGTTTATTAGTTTTTTCAATGTCTGAACCAGATTCATCAAAGAATTTTTTGTTTTTCTTATTTTGTTGCTTTCCTGAACCTCACATTGTTGAATTACAGCACTATTACAAAGGGATCCAAATTTTTTCTGCCCTAGGTTCTTGAAAACTTCATATCTCTATTATTTCTTCCAAGATTCCTACTAAAAAACTGTATAACTTCAGAACAGTGGCTACACCCATGTCTACTGATTCCAATTGCTGGGCTCCACTTAGTACTTTCTTCCTGTCATTTTCTTCAGTGTTTATCAAAATATCACAAAGCAGCATTCATCAATGACATGGTATGAATCGCATTAGAAGCAACTTGCCATTTGATTTTATGAACTAAAGCAAACTGTATGCAGTTGTCTGCGTGAAAATCATACAGAGTGCATATACTACACTCTGATGTTATAGGTGCATATGAGATGTAAAAAAATTAACTGAAACGCAATGAAAAGTTAATTCATCATATGACTCACAGATGTTAAAAAATTCTGCTTATAAAAGATGTCCAGAAATTTTCAAAAGTACATGTTTATGAACAGAAAAAAATGTATGTGAGTATTTTTTGTTAAGAGTTTTTTAACGAAGGTAAGAATGCTTGTGTGGATGAACCTTAACCATTTTAACCACATTGTAACATAATTATTGACTGAAAATTAAACATGTAAGAACGCTCTCTCATAAGCTGTAAGAAGGAAAAACTAACATCACTGTATCAGACTATCTCGTACCTGTGCTAATAGTATCAAGAATAAATGACACTAAGTAACATACTTTGGCATTTTTGTCAGCTAACATTCCTCAGTGAGAGGGAGATTTAAATTATAGGAAGTTTTTGATGCCCATGGTTTTTATACAATTTTCTATAAATATTGCCACCCCTAAAACCTTAAAACCTGCCACCCTGGACAGTTGCCCAGTTTGCCCCTCCCCCCTCTCCCCTCCCCCTCCCTAAATACAGCCCTGTGCGTATCACGGAGTCAGTTACTATTGTAAGGTCAGTCACTTTGGTACAAGGTTGTGCTCAGATTTTTATTTTCTGGTTTCATGGAAATTCAATGAGACATGACTGTTATAATGTTAGAGAAGAGTTTCTGAAAGCATGTAAATTTTTCATTATTATTGTTATTATTTTCGTCATAATTTCACAAACTGTTCACTGAATGTTATTGTTTTTGTATGTCCATTCTTGTGATTGATAGTCTTTGGGACTTTGACCTTTCACTTACATAATACAATGAACTACCTGCAACTGTCATTTTTATATTATTTTATTATATTGCAACAAGTTTTGGTGACTTAGTACTCCATCTACAGGCCTATATGCATAAACAGTAATGACAGCATCATCAACTTACCAACCATGCAAATACTAGGACAGAATAAGAATCAAGGACAATACTATAGAATTGAATTTACAGTAATCATTTGATAAAAATCGACAGATACAGTCATTATCACATACACAAAGTAGAATTGTATATACACAGTATACCATAACAAACTGTTACATTCCATCCTAGATTTTCAATTGCTTGGTGACAAATTTCTGCTCTGTATATAGTACAAATGTATTATTTATTAATAACATCAGACAATTCTCTATTTTTATTAATAACAGAATTAGCTAAATATTTCATGATTAAAAATTGGTCAGTTAGGTGGTGCACTAAACTGAGAAATCCTGGAATAATGTACCAGTCTACAAAAATAAGTGTAGAAAATTATAGAAGGCTGAAATAAACTACAACAGCTTCAGAAATAAGTAAACCAATGTAATATGCATCTGTGTGCAAGCAGTCCTTGTGAAAGGATAGCATCAACAATATCTAAGTGTCCATACAAGTAAAGCTATCAAAATGACAATATAAATATATCCACACGTCATGTCAAAGTTATAAAATGCTGAGCTGAAAACTGTATATGACCATATGCATAAAATGAAATCCAAGAACATGTCGAAAGACCAAATGTAGAAAACCACCAACGTCATACCATACACAGAATGTACAAAACCCAAGATAAAGTTCAAGATTAAAAACATGTATCCATCCATGTGCAAGTTTACCTTGCAAAAGGACAGCAGCAACAAAATCTTAAGTGTTAATAGAAATGAAGCTATCAAAATGATGATATAAATGTGACTATATATCATGTCAAAGTTATAAAATGCTGAGATGCTGACATTATAATATGTTATTGACTGGTTTTTACCTGGATACACTAGTTGTACAGAGGTGCATGTAAGGAATTGGCTTACACCATTACACCTTTTGTGATGTAACCCAGTAGTGTATGATGGTTCCATACAGGTCTTCCATGTTTCTTTTATGACATAAGTATTATCTCCACATATCATGAGTGTATTGTTGTTGGTTGCTTTACCTGGATAGGATTAGTGGATTACAGACACATTATTAGGTATTATATGATTTTTCATTGGTATCTAAGTTTTTGGTACAACACTGGATACACATGGGGTTTTTCACCTTTGACATTACTGACAACTTTGAATACTGATGATGAAAAATATGTGTTTTGAGATATTACATTTAAGTTTCACTTTATTATCATTGTTTAATTTGACATATTTGAGAAACAGATTCTGCTTTTATGTTACCCTTAAAATGTCCTTTGTCAAATGGAACAGACTTTTTAAAGTTAATGTTACACATTAAGTGGTTAACTCCTTGAGACCTACAGCACATTATAGGGCAAAAAATTTAAAACAAAATAAACTGGCCCCTAACTGAGAAAAATTAGCATACCCTGCTCAGCATTTTTTTAGGCAGAACATTGGTATTTTTATTCTGTGTTATGGCATCTTTTTGACGAAATTTGATTTTGAAATCTTTAATGGGCCAAAACCACTTAAAATTTTGATTTCAGGGAACCTTTCAAAAATAGGTATCCATGATCACATATTTTATGGATGTCAAAGGAATTGATTTTCTACCTACAAACTAGTTGTGTCTGAAGCAGGTACAGGTAATTCACAAACAGAACTTTCGCATCTTCTTCTGTGGTTCTGGAATATCTGGTGGACAGGTTCTTCCTTAGAATCCTCATTGTCCCTGACTTGAGGTTCTGATTCAGGTTCTCATTCTACTTCAGGACATAGAATGTCTTTTTATTCCTCTTTGCAATAGGTTCTGATGTTTTTAAAAAGATAATCTCTTCATTGTCTTGTCATGCCTACTAGAATTACTGCAACAGGAAATGCGACAGGTCCATTTTCTCTGGAAAACTTGCAGTACACAAACTCATTTCTGTCAATGTCTATTTTGTAATGTACACTTCCTTTGTCACTAACGATGAACTCAAAGTGGATATATTTAGTTATGTGAGGCACTTTGTGAGCATTACTATTCATGGCAATTAGCCAGTCATACATACTCACAGCAACTTCCCCTTTATCATTTCTAGCAGCAACAGCAGTGTTAACATGTGTTGTAGTTGTAGGTTTTCGTTGCTACCATAATGTCAGCTGGCATCTTAGGGCTGCCAACTGCAAATTCTTAACATCTGAAGATATTTGTAACTCTTCTTTAAAAAGGACTACTTACCTTGTTTGGAATTATTGTATTTGGAAAACGTTCTCATTTAATACAAAGCTACACTGAGCTCTTTAAAATGCCTATGAAATTTAGGCAATATGTTTTGTGAAGCATTATGTATGTAGCTGTGAGATTTACAAAAGAGGCCTCTTCTCTGCCTAGTGTTATTTCCCCATAATGACAAGAAATCTGTTTTCAAAAGACAGATATTTATTACTTTTAATGATGTTATTGACACCTGTTGCATACAAGCAACTTTCAAATTGATACAAGCATGCATAGAATGAAGTAAGTTACTACTCTATGGTTTGCACCTCAGTGTTTTATAACTTTGACATGACACATAGATACATTTATATTGTTATTTTGGTAGTGTTACCTATATTGACACTTACATTTTGTTGATGCTGTCCTTCTGCAAGGTCAACTTGCACATAGATGCATATATGTTTTTCATCCTGAACGTTATCTTGGGTTTCGAATATTCTGTTTATGGTATGACATTTTGTGGTTCTCCATATTTGATCTTTTGACATGTACTTGGACCTTCATTTTATGCATATGGCATGAATATGTCCATATATGCTTTTCACTTCAGCAGTTTACAACATCGATGTGGCATGTAGATATGTTTGTACTGTCATTTTGATTGCTTTTGTCTCTATTCTTCCTTTGCTTTCGCCTTTGTCCCGCAGTTTTTGCAGGGTCAGCATGGTTGCAATCAGACATGGCAAGCCTAATTTCAAGGGGTGACTGGATGCCCTTCCTGCCGCCACCCTGTACCCCTCCCCCCCCCCCCCCCCCTCCATGGATGGAGTCAGTGTACCCCAGCAGCTGTCTGTGTCTAGTGTAGTGTGTGGACGTGTTTCAAATGTCTGTGAGTCATGTAACTGAGGCGGGATGTGGGGACCAGCCCAGTATTTACCTAGGGGGGATGTGGAAAACTGCCTAAAAACCACCCCTCATCATTAAGCCGCCATTCAGTTTCGATCCGGGGCTGGTGCACCTACCCGAGTCCAGGAAGCAGCACATTAGCGCTCTCGGCTAACCTGGCGGGTATAGCTTTATCTCTATTGATACTTAGATATTGTTGATGCTATCCTTTTACAAGGACTGCTTGCGCATGGATGCATATTACTTTGGTTTACTTATTTCTGATGTTGTTGTAGTTTATTTTATCCATCTATCATTTTCTAAACTTACTGTTGTAGACTGGTAGGCTACTTCAGGATTTTGCAGTTTAATGTATCATCTAACTGACCAGTTTTTAATCTTGAAATATTTCGTTAATGATTTTGTTAATAAATAGTACATTTGTATGATACATAGAGTAGAAATTTGTTTCTTACACTATGTATGTATAATTCTGTATTAGGTATGTGACAGTGAATGTATCTGTTGGTTTTTATCAAATGATTACTGCAAAATCCCATTCTATAGTGTTGTCCTTGATTCCTACTTTGTCTTTAATATGTCTTTATATTTGCATGGGAGGTAAATTGATGATGCTATTATTACTGATTGTGCATACAGGCCTGTAGATGGAGTATTGAGTCATAAAAACTGGTTTCAGTATAATAAAAAAAACATCAAAATGATGGCTACAGATGTTTCATCTTATTATCGAATTTCACTGTGGTTGTATGAGGGCAAGGTGAAATGCTCTCAAACTGCAACAGAGGATGTATTAGTGTCAATGCAATTTTGTTTTTGTTATGTTGGTTCCTGTTATGTAGTAACATAGGTAAAGTGGAAACTTCATCTGGAGAACTGTTTTATTTATAGGAATTTTCATAGCAGTTCTGTTTTGTGTGAATTACTGAAATGAATAAACTGCAATTCTATCCCAGCATAAATTTGTTTTGCTTGATTTATTACCAACATAAAATTTGGTGAAAGTTTGAAGAGTCTGCTTCATAATTTTCAACAGTTAAAAATAGTTTACTGAATTTGTATATGCAGTATAAATCTCTTGTAAATGGTTCACACAAAGGTGGTCACAATGGTACAACCATATATGTACACATTTTGAAAGCTAGCTCTGTTTCTGATTAATATGGCTCATTAACAATATGTTCCAAATAGATATATAATTATCTGTGTTCACCATGCAATCAGTGTTTATGAAGAACTCACTGAGGACAGCATATTGTGGAGAAAACACCACTGACTGATGATAATCACATATGTAGTTATGTAAGATAATAGTGTCTGATTTAAGTTTTTCTCTCTTGCAGAGTCTTACACGGATGAGGCTGATGTTGCACATTGTAATTGGTTTTCTCATTGGAACTTTGTTCTTTGGAATTGGAAATGATGCTGGACATACACTAAATAATTTCAGCTTTTTGTATTTCTGCCTTATGTTCATCCAGTTTACAGCTTTCTCGACCATGAGTTTAACATGTAAGTAGACATTAAAATAAACAATGGAAAATCATTTGAAACAGATAGATATGCATGTTCCATCTGCAAAATTCACTTGTATAATGAAACAAAATCCCAACGTGCAACAAATGAAAGCATGAGATATGGATATTCTTCCATCATTAATTTGTCATGTTTATACATTCACTTGATTACTCTTCAAAACAAAGCTTCAAAATCTGTAATGTACCAACAAAGTTGTTTCCTTTTCATGAGCTTTACTAGCTAAACTGCAGTGTTGTGGAATAAATAGCACTGTATTACAAATAATTAATTCTTATCTAAATAACAAAAGACAGTTTGTGTCAATTCAAAATAGGCATTGTTACTTGAAGCAAATCATGTTTGGTGTGACTCAGGGCTCTGTCCTTAGACCATTCTTCTTCATTGTTGCAATTAACAGTTTGCCACACTGTATTTGGCTTCAGTCAGTCATCTGCTATGCAGACAATACACCTTTAATCTCCACAGATGGAGATATGTCAAGATTACACCAGAAATCACAGGATACTCTCTCCATAACACTAAACTGGTTCTCATGTAACAAACTACAGTGTAATCCAGAGAAAAGTCATCATCCAGAGAAAAGTCATCATCAGACTCTGTAAAACTGCTTGGGACACACATTGATTTCAAACTAAACTGGGAACCTCACATTAACCATGTCTGCAAAAAGATATCATGGGTGTCCTGTTTCACATGGAAAATATCCGACCTAGTGAGTAATAAATATCTTAGGACAATTTACTTTAGACTTAGTGAACAGTTTGAAATTTCTTAGTAAATTGCCACATTCTCACTCAACACACCTCTTAGTAATTTTAAAATTAAGTTGTATAACTGGTTAAAAGTGGAAAATCCAGTATGGTGTAATGACAATATTATGAAAAGGATAGATCACTACTCGCCATATAGCGGAAATGTTGAGTTGCAGGCAGATGCAACAAAAAGACTAATAAACATGTAAGTTTTGGCCCCAAGGTCTTCTTCTGAAATAGAGATCATAGAGACACACATTCACCCAAACTCAGAATGTGAGCTGTGTTTGTGGAAATTCGTATGGGTATGTTGTTTATTTCAGAAGAAGGTCTTCTAACCAAAAGCTTACATGTTTAGTAGTCTTTTTGTTGTTCTTGTGTACCTGGTGGGGCAAAATGAATTCACTTTATTGCAACATAAAAACTAAACCGTAACTCATATGACTCTATTATAGAGCACATCCAGCAACAGAATAAAATAAAAGAGAAAACGTAAGTCAGTGACTGCACCAAAGATAATGATTAAAAAATAGTAATCACTAACATGTAGCATTACAGCACAGATAACACTGGCAGGTATTTAGATCATTAGGGCGAGAGGTGCTTGTTCAGCTGGGTGTGTGAACGATGTAGCTTCTGGGATGGCAGTCTTCAGTTTGGTAAATGCCAACTTGGCCTCACTATTCCACTGGAGTTCACCTTTTGGCTTCGGTAAACCATGAAAGAGTATATTCAGTGGTGCAGCCAGGAGGGCATGATTGTGAACAAATCAATGGTAAAAACTGATTACGCCAAGATATAAATGTAATTCTGTAACTGTCATAGGCTGCAGAAAATTAAGTATAGCTTCTACTTTTCCTTGCGGTCTCTTATGCCGTGTGCATTGATAGTATAGCATAGAAACTGTACTTCAGGTACTACAAAGATGCATTTCGGTGTGTTGATAAGCTGAGATTGTGGAGTTATGTTGAATTGGGACACAGAAGATCCGTCACTCAGCTGATGCAACACAACATGAAACATTAGTGATTGTTGATTTCCACATGAGTGACTGTCAGAAATCACGTTGAGGTTAAAAAAGTAAACTGTAACTCATATGACTCCGTTACAATGTGCATTCAACAGCAGAACATATATATAAAAACAAAGAGAAAACATAAGTCAGCAACTGCACCAAAGATAATCACTAAAAAATAATAATCACTTGAGCATTGCATTACACTACACATAGCACTGCACTTCAAGACAGTCCATTCTACAGTTTAAGAGAATTCTTGGATATTACACTTGTAGTGTAGTAATTGAGTTTTAAGATTATGATTGCAATTCTGTAAAGCTAGTTCACATATGATAAATGAATTGTGCATGTAATGTGAACATTAACTAATATAACTAATATAGTGATTTCTATTGTATCGTGTCATCAGTGAAAAACCTGTTCCACTACATATGGTCAATGAAAATAAAGAATCTGAATTTGAAACTAAAGACTCTTGCAGTTTTCAAACTTTGTTTAATCTGGATTAGAAGATTAAATGAATGTAACTTTCTAAAACAATGAACCCTCTATGTGGTCAATGGCAGTCTATTATAATTCATTTCATTGTTGTTAGTCCATTCCAAATTTTCTATTGTCTAATCTAATCATTACTGACACCACTCATGTTCTTAACCTTCTAGCTCAGAAACTGTAATGTTCACTGATGACACAAGCATATTAATGAGGGGTCCAAACTCAATCTTTCCAAACAGAGTTCAGATGATAGTTGATAAGGCATAAAATTGGTTTGCAGCTAATAGTTGAAGTCTTAATCTCACAAAGACTTGTATCATGTAATTTCAAAGAAGTGGAAATAGCCTGCTAACACCAGAAGTAGACATTAATAGTCATACACTAAAAGAAGTGCTTTGTATAAAATTCCTTGGCATTTAGTTGGATAACAAGTTAAAACAGAGCTAATACATAGGTAAACTAATTGAGAAGCTGAGTTCAGTGTGTTTTGTCTGTAGCAGTATCTCTCATTGTATTGATCTAAAGGCGAGGATTGGCATATTTTGCAACTGTATGCCCCCTGTTGTTTATGGAATTACCTTCTGGGGTAATGTGCATCAAATAAATAAAATGTTTATTCAGCAAAAGTGAGCAGTGAGAATATTGTGTAAAGTAGACAACTGTACAGCTTATAAAAGCCTTTTTAAGGATCTTGTGATTGTCACACTCCCTACCAGTATATTTACACCTAAATTGGCTTTGTTGGTCTTAATAAAAATCCAGCAGAACTGTGAACTACACAATCACTGTACAAGACAAAAAATAGTTTTCATGTAGACTTTGCCTGCTTGCCTAGAGGTGTGAGTGGATTCATGTACTTCACAGGAAAGATATTCAATGAGCTGCCATGTAACAAAGAAATATCTGAGAATCACAACCTGTTGAAAAGAAAATTAAAAATGTACGATGGGAGCCACTGTTTCTGCAAATTATTTGAATGTTTAAATTCAGGGATTCAGAAGTTCTGTTAAATGTGTGGGAAGTAGCTGCGTTCACTGCAAAACTGCACAGCAAGTAGTAATTTACTGTAAACAGGTATCAGTAAAGATGTTGATTACTTTCTTTGAAAAACACTGAAGTAATGAAGCAGATCTTAAGCTACCAATCAGAGTGTCACTGATGATCTAGAAGGTATTGACTGGGGTATGGAGCCATGTCACCTCCAGTGCCGTGGCCAGATGCATTAAGTTTCTCAGTTGAGGATCCTTGGCATGAATAACACATCTCAATGTTGTCACACAGATTCTTGATTAGGTTTAAATCTGGGGAGTTTGGTGGCCAGGGAGTATGGTAAACTCATCCTGGTGCTCTTTGAACCATGCACATTCATTGTGAGCTGTGCAACATGTTGAATTGTCCTACTGGTAAATGCCATCATACTGAGGAAAAACAAACTGCATGTAGGGGTGGACATGGTCCTCAAAGAGACATATGTACTTGTGTTGATCCATTGCGCCTTTCATAATGATGAGATCTCACAAGGAATCCCACAAAACATTTCCCAGACTATAATGCTCCTTCCTCCAGCCGGGACCTTTCTGACAGTTGTTGAAGGGTGTTTACTTTCAAATGTTTCATGCCATACACACCAAGGGCCATCTGTCCAATGGAGCAGAAAATGAAATTCATCCGAAAATACCACCTGCCACCACATAGTTGATGTCTAGATGCAGTATTTGTGTGCAAATTACAGCCTTTATCACCAGTGAACAGCAGTCAGCATGGGTGTATGAACCAGAAGCCTGCTGTGGAGGCCCATGCACAGCAACATGCCTTGAATGGTCATTGAAGAGACACAATGGTAGATCCTTGGTTCATCTGCATGGTCAGTTGCTCAATAGTTGCACATCTGTTTGCCTGTACACATCTCCGCAGCTGTCATTCAGCCCTGTCATGTATGGTCTGTGGCGCACCATAGTTGCTTTGGCACAGGTTTGGATAGCACCATTTTGCAATGCATGATATACTTTAACTACGCCATCATGCAAACAGTTTACAAACTTAGGGATTTTGGAAATGCTTCCACCCTTTGAAAGCCAGTGATCATGTTCTTTTGGATATCACATGAATTACTCCATTTCTGCATTACAACAATGACTGCACTGTTTCCAAGCGCCTACTGGCACTGAGCTGTGTGACCTGTTGAATTGTCCTACTGGTAAGTGCCATCATTCCGAGCAAAAACAGTCTGCATATAGGGCTGGAGATGGTCCTCAAAGATACATACATACCTGTGTTGATCCATTGAACCTTTCATAATAATGACACCACACAAGGAATGCAGCTGGAGCTGCCACTTGCCATCTGTGCATTGTTATTGCAAGCTGACATTGAATGTAGGTTGATGGTCACATTATTGTGACTGGACCATTTATGACTGAGTAGGCAGCAGCTCATTTCAAAGTAGCAGCTTTCTTTCTGATGTATTTTTATTAATTTTGGCTAACATAAGCATGAATGTCATTAAGGAGGTTAGTAACAGTTTATTAATGTTTAACAGAAAACACTTATCTAATGTTCTGCAAATATGTGTGTATTACCTTCTTACCTGTGTGACTTTCTAAACTCTACATTAAGATGTTCCACAGAATGCTTCACTCAGTGTTTACCATCACACTTCAAGAACGACATGGTCTTCACACTGGTCAAATTAGCATTCTCATAAATGTTCCTGATGTCATCGTCCCTGTTATTTCATAATCTTTTTTTTTTTTTTTTTTTTCCAATATCTTTCTTCACAGAACTCAAATCACAGGAGACATCACTGAACCCTGGACTTTGATGGGAAACCCTAGTTACCTGGTAATTACTTACCACAGGGTTCATTAAAGGTTCTGAGATTGTCATCCCATGACTACTATTCAACTACAAGACGATAATGTCTTCTCAAAATATTCCTTCGTACACCTAGCATACACCTTACGCCCCATACTATCAACCTGTTTCTGAACTTCTGGGGTTGTCTGAAAGCAACCAGGCTGAATGTATCAAACTTAATATTGTCTCTGGATCATTTTGCTGATTTGGAAGGCTTGGCTGCAATCCAGTCCTCTGGTCTGGCCAAGATTACTACAGCAGACTGCATCTCATAAAACTGCTAATGCATCTTGCAGTATTGCCAAATCAGCTAAAAGTTTCAAGATAAGCTGCACTTTTACCATTAGTCCATAGTGGTAGTGACAATTACTGCATTTCCAGAAGTGACCAGCATCATTTCTGAAGTGAGCTGTACTACAACATCCCTCGGGAAAATAATGCTGATATTTCCCTCACTCACTGCCATTCCTAATGATTCTGCATCAGTTTGCACACTTGTTCATTGTGACACTGAAGATAGTTAAAAAGTTTCTCTCAAAGAAAGGTTGACACATAAGGCATTTCTAAATTTAATTTTTGATAAAATTATTTGAAAATAATAATTATTTAGCAACTGTTGCTTTATGTAATTCAGGTGCAGAAAATTATTCATAAAATATTACATTTACAAAATTTCTAAGAACAATTTATTTGATCTTAAATGTCAACTGGTGAAAATTTTAGAATAGAAGCATACATTTACTGCCACAGAAACTGACATTAGGTTAGTTCAGAACATACATTATATGTAACTAATGTTACTCTTAACCAGTAACTGCACAAATTTACTGATAGCTTTGTAAAAATAGATACTAAAACTTATCTTTGTAGAATAACGTTGTTGGGCTGTGTTTTCTCACTATTGCAAGTATTATCTGCTAGATATGGAAATGCTACTATTTCAATAGATGTAAATCACTGTAAATCAATTTATAAAACTTTGAAATTGTGGACAGTAGTATCATAACTATTGATTTAGCTAATCTGAGGAGCAATCTATCCACATGTTATGTTTCTCACTCTTATGTTAGTTTCCTACCAGTAATAAACAAAGAAACCCTCTGTTTTCCATTATGAAGATAAGGCTTCATCCAGTCAATAACAATGCCTTTAATGCTGTAACACTTCCAAATAGAATTTTGTGGCCAAGGCTTTGGCAAGGTCTCAAAATGTACAACACATAATTCATGTTGGTAATATAATTTCCTGAAACACTACACTAACATTTCATTTCCATTTTTGTATTGTCTATAGGACATTATTTGTGCAGTCACTAAATTATAATTTGAGAAATACTCAGTAGACTTATTTTTGAAACACAAAGAAAATTAAATAGTATCTAACTTTTCCTAGAGAATCAAAGCTGAATTGGACTGTTGCCCAGTCTGCTTAGTATATCCTCTCCTTCTGTTGATCCTGCAGCAGCAAATTTGATGTCTTCTTTTCCTAGCGAGGCACCAGAAGACATAACTGCATGCCTTGTTTATGTCTCAGCTGCAACCAAATTGGGCAGTTGGTGTGATGAAATCTGATTTCATATGAGCAGTTTGCAGCTGATTGGAAAGGCTACGGCATAAGTTACTTGCCATGATATGTTGCGGCGTATACAAACATTCAGACAGTCACCTGAGAGACGATGACAGCAGTATTGTAAGCAGAACAGTACTCACTTCTTTAGGGGAAACTGAATACATTAACGCAGAAGAATAATGTGTCCTTCGAGTTATTATGTGATAGGATCCAAATGATCAAAGTCCAGTCATGTGAGCTAATGTAGAATAAGGAAGACAATAAGGTGCTATGGCAAGAAGCCAAGAATAGGGCTCTTGCTTTATTTTCGTGCAGCATTCCTACCAAAATGTTGGGCTGGAGAGTCCATCTGATTTGGTCACATCTAATACGATCGCCACAGTAGATACAAGTGCTGATCAACAAAGACTGAGACTGACTTTTTCCTGTAGCTTCCATGATAGTTTCCTATCTGTACCAAGAATGTATGAAAAGAGCGGCTTTATATGTATGGTGTCCATAGGCACCATACTCGCATATTAGTAGGTTGGTAGTAATGCTCTATTCTCTAGACACTCATTGCATTTCGCTTATCAAACAATGGAGGTGATGTGAGAGGAGCAGTATGGTGCAATAAAATCCTGTGTTTGTTTAAACTATACAGCGACTGAAACTTACAAAAATCTGCAGCAAACATATGGTGAAGATGCACTACCTCATGCAAAAGTGGTGGTTCAAAGACTTCAAATGCGGCCAACTTGTCTGTGTTAAGCCAAGGTGGGACTGGTGTTTCGGCTTCTGATGTGACTGAAGTTAATGTCAGTGTAACTGCTGTGATTATTTGTGAGGACTGGCAGATAACATTACTTAATCTCAGTGAGATGTTGAAAATTTCATATGCAAATGTCTTTATGATTTTGTTGATCATCTCCATATGTCCCATGTTTGTGCTCGTTGGGTGTTGTGTGTGTTGACTCCAAACAAAAGGCTTTGCAAATGGAGACAACTTGTGAGGTGCTGTCTGTCTTTGGTGATTGAGGGGATGCATTTCTGGAATTGGTGATGAATCAAGGGTACATCATTATGATCCTGACAGAAAACAAGTGAAGACAGTGTGGAAATCGCCAGGTTCTCTGACACTAAAAAAGGCAAAAGTTGTTCCATCTGCAGGAAAAGTAATGGTAAGCACATTTTCTGATTCTCATGGAATGATTTAGCAGCATACAGTATTCCCTTGCACTACTGTTACAGCAGTAGACTACATGTCAGTATTAACTAAACTGAAGAAGCACATTGCTGGGAAAGGACCAGAACTTTCTTGGAATGGATGCTGACTTCATTATGACAGTGTGCGGCTTCATGTCACAAATCAAGTCACACAGTTTCTGGAACAGTTCAACATTACGTATGTATGGCATCCATCCCTGATCTTGCACCTAGTGATTATTTTTTTCATCACTAAAAGCAAAACTTTCAGACGTTTGATTCAAGAACTCTGAAGCAGTACTCAAGAAAAGTAAGGCGATTCTCAAGGTCCTGATAAGGACTGGTAGAGATGCTATAAAAAGTGCATTCAAGTAGGAGAGAAGTACAGTAATAAACATCTGTGAAAAAATGAGTCTAGTCTTTCTTGATTAGTTCTTGTGTAGTGACTAGGGGTGTAGCGACTGCCATGTGATTGCTTCAGTAATAAAAGCCACAGGTGTGAACATTAGGGCCATGTCAAACAGCATTATCATAGCCAAAATGCTACAATTGTAGACAAGTGGGTCACAAAACATGGGAGTGTGGGAGTGTGCAACAGCTAAATCAGTATCAGCAAAAGCATTCATTAAATGTCAACAGGAACATATCAGCCAAAGGAAAATGTTCTTGATAAAGTGTAGTTCTGCATGAGTAGATGCAGAGACAGAATGCTGCTTGTGTAGTTTCATTGGTGGCAAGAAACATAGGTTTGTAGTAGATACAGGGGAACATGTAATGGTCATTGCATTAGATCTCTTGGGTAGAAAGAGACAATGGTCTCTGTGTTACAGGTTACATGGAGTTACTAATAATTATATAAGTTCATTGGAGGCCCCACTGCCCAAATTTAGCATTAGTGCTGAGACATTTTTTTGAGCACTGGAGGTTTTTTCACAGGTTGGTAGAGGGTATTCTGCAATTGTTGGGCTTGATTTCCTTATTAAACATCGTACTGAAATAGATCTTTCATGGCATACAGTTGAGCTTGAAGGGAATTTTTTTTTGCTATGTGATCTGCATTGTATATATGCATACTAAAGATGGGTTCCCATTATAGTGTATTGTCAGTGAAAATAGATGGGTCTTTGTGGTACAATGATACGATACTATGTGTGGATGAGCCACTGAAAATAATGGGCATTTAGATGCGCTGCATTGTTTTGTACACAGAAGCATAGCATGCATA
The DNA here is from genome assembly GCF_023898315.1 of Schistocerca nitens. Lineage (NCBI taxonomy): Eukaryota > Metazoa > Arthropoda > Insecta > Orthoptera > Acrididae > Schistocerca > Schistocerca nitens. The sequence goes on from NC_064620.1 coordinate 485,544,480, forward strand.
AGTAATGTGAATGATGAATGTATGGTTCCATTTAGCATAGAAAATTTTGGTATGGATGATGCAAAAGGCTTAATGTTTGCCATATTGGTTGTTTTGGATGAAGTAGGTCATGTACTTACCACAGCTACAAGCATACCACTAATGATTCCACATAACATGAGATAGTGGATCACCTGCAGGGCAGTGACCGGAGAGCTATGGAAGCACCACTGTTACAGTTTGTTTAACACACAAGGTCTATTACCTGTGACCTTGGTTATCCAGCACTACATATCAACAGGAAGTAATGCTCCTGTATCGTATACCAAGGCAAATATAACCACTCATCAACTGACAGTTGGTAGAAAGTATCAGATAACCCAATTATAGTTCCTGGTGGGCACCTGTTGTGGTTCTGAAAAAAATGATGGATGCCACCAAAAAATGCCATTTTTGTTGCAACCGTAGATACCTGAATGATAGAACCACCACCATCGCCTATCCATTACCTAACACCATGGAGATGCTTCCTAACTCAGGCAGATGCAAATACTTTTCTACAACTGATTTGTTCAGTGGTTACCACAGGCTGGAGATAGTGCAAGACAACAGAAGTAAAATAACTTTTACAGTCCCATGGGGGCTTTTTCAATATCACACGAAGCTATTTGGGCTTAAAATTGCACCAGTCACATTCCAAAGTTGCTAAAGGTATGGCCTAAAATCTGGAAAATGCATGTCTCAATGATATTATAGTTTTCTTGGAAGATGTGAATGAACACGTAAAATGGTTGGAGGTGTATTTAATAGACTAAGGGCAGTACATCTTATGCTAAGTATTGAAAAAGGTAGTTTTGCAACAAATCAGGTCAAGTACCTGGGACATGTTATTAGTGAAGAGGGTGTATGAACTGATACTTGTTTAGTGTCAGCAGTCTTAGAATTTTCAGCCCTTCAAAAAGTGAAATGGTTACAATCTTTTCTGGGTTGTGTAGCTATTACCATAAATTTGTTAAAAACTTTGTGTGAATTGACCAGCCATTATTATCTACTGAACAAAGAGTTAAATATGAATGGCTCCTGGAATGTGAGTGTGCCCTTCTGGCATTAAAAAAAGCATTAACCAAAGATGCGGTACTAGTGTTTCTTGATTTTGACAAAGAATTCATGCTTCCCTGTGATGCTAGCAATAGTGCTCTTGGTTGAATTCTCAGTCAGAATGTAGATGGCAAAGAGAATACTATAACATAAGCATCTTGACAGCTAAACAGAGTGTTAACATTATTACTCCACCACAGAGAAGGAATTGTTGTCAGTGATTATGGAACTACTTACTTTTGATGTTACGCATACAGACAAAAAGATGATGATTCATTATGTTAACAGCCAACATACAGCCTGGGACACTTATCTTGAGTTTGTGGTCGGCATGTACAATTCTAGGGTCCATACTGGAACTGGTCTCTCACCTTACAAGATTGTCTACTAAAGGAATTTTCAAAAAGTGTATGCTAAAGAAAAAGCTCGATAAAGAGGGTCAGTGTGTAAAAAGTGATTTTCTTTTTTATATAGTAACTAAAACATTTACTAAAACTATAAACTTTCAGAACAGATGTAGCCTTGATTTATTTCTGTTAACATATACACTCCTGGAAATTGAAATAAGAACACCATGAGTTCATTGTCCCAGGAAGGGGAAACTTTATTGACACATTCCTGGGGTCAGATACATCACATGATCACACTGACAGAACCACAGGCACATAGACACAGGCAACAGAGCATGCACAATGTCGGCACTAGTACAGTGTACATCCACCTTTTGCAGCAATGCAGGCTGCTATTCTCCCATGGAGACGATCGTAGAGATGCTGGATGTAGTCCTGTGGAACGGCTTGCCATGCCATTTCCACCTGGTGCCTCAGTTGGACCAGCGTTCGTGCTGGACGTGCAGACCGCGTGAGACGACGCTTCATCCAGTCCCAAACATGCTCAATGGGGGACAGATCCGGAGATCTTGCTGGCCAGGGTAGTTGACGTACACCTTCTAGAGCACGTTGGGTGGCACGGGATACATGCGGACGTGCATTGTCCTGTTGGAACAGCAAGTTCCCTTGCCGGTCTAGGAATGGTAGAACGATGGGTTCGATGACGGTTTGGATGTACCGTGCACTATTCAGTGTCCCCTCGACGATCACCAGTGGTGTACGGCCAGTGTAGGAGATCGCTCCCCACACCATGATGCCGGGTGTTGGCCCTGTGTGCCTCGGTCGTATGCAGTCCTGATTGTGGCGCTCACCTGCACGGCGCCAAACACGCATACGACCATCATTGGCACCAAGGCAGAAGCGACTCTCATCGCTGAAGACGACACGTCTCCATTCGTCCCTCCATTCACGCCTGTCGCGACACCACTGGAGGCGGGCTGCACGATGTTGGGGCGTGAGCGGAAGACGGCCTAACGGTGTGCGGGACCGTAGCCCAGCTTCATGGAGACGGTTGCGAATGGTCCTCGCCGATACCCCAGGAGCAACAGTGTCCCTAATTTGCTGGGAAGTGGCGGTGCGGTCCCCTACGGCACTGCGTAGGATCCTACGGTCTTGGCGTGCATCCGTGCGTCGCTGCGGTCTGGTCCCAGGTCGACGGGCACGTGCACCTTCCGCCGACCACTGGCGACAACATCGATGTACTGTGGAGACCTCACGCCCCACGTGTTGAGCAATTCGGCGGTACGTCCACCCGGCCTCCCGCATGCCCACTATACGCCCTCGCTCAAAGTCCGTCAACTGCACATACGGTTCACGTCCACGCTGTCGCGGCATGCTACCAGTGTTAAAGACTGCGATGGCGCTCCGTATGCCATAGCAACTGGCTGACACTGACGGCGGCGGTGCACAAATGCTGCGCAGCTAGCGCCATTCGACGGCCAACACCGCGGTTCCTGGTGTGTCCGCTGTGCCGTGCGTGTGATCATTGCTTGTACAGCCCTCTCGCAGTGTCCGGAGCAAGTATGGTGGGTCTGACACACCGGTGTCAATGTGTTCTTTTTTCCATTTCCAGGAGTGTATTTTATAGAGGCACAACAGATGATAAAAGAAGTCTTCATCTACATCTACACTCTGCAAACCACTATGAAGTGTATGGCAGTGTTTTTTCCTAGTCCATTTGTGTGTGGAAAGTGAGAAGAGTGACTGTTTAAATGCCTCCATGTGTGCTGTAATTAATATAATCTTGTCTTCATGATTTTATATGAGTGATAAATAGTAGGTTGTACTATATTCCTAGAGGAATCATTTTAAGCAGGTCCTTGTGAAACTGTAAATAGGATTTCTCAGGATAGTTTATGTCTTTCTTCCAGAATTCACCAGTTCAGTTTCTGCAGCATCTCTGTGATATACTCTCTCATGGATCAAACAAACCTGTGAAAATTCATGCTGCACTTCTCTGTATAGTTCAGGACTTCCTGTTTTATTTGGTGTTGGTCCGGCACACTTGAGCAGTATTCTAGGATGGTTCACACAAGTGATTTGTAAGCAACCTCCTTTGTAGACTCTTGCATTTCCCCAGTATTCTACCAATAAACCAAAATCTATCACCTGCTTCACCCACAACTGAGACTATGTGATCATTTCATTTCATGTCCCTAAAAAGTGTTACACCCACATATTTGTATGAGCTGACTGATTACAACTGTGGCTCATTGATGCTGTATTCACAGGATACTGTGTTTTTTCAGTTTGTGAAGTGCGAGATTTTATATTTTTGAACAATCAAAGCAAGTTGCCAAACTTGGAACCACTTTGAAATCTTATCAAGGTCTGACTAAATATTTATGCAGTTTTTTTTCAGAAAGTACTTCATTACAGATAACTGCAGCATCTGTAAAAAGTCTGAGATTACTAGGTCTACAGGGTCATTAATATACAACATAAACAGCAAGAATTCCAACACAGTTTTCTGGCGCACATATGTAGTTAGCACATCTGTTGATGACTCTCCATTCAAGATAAAATTCTTTCGCCTGCCTACCAGAAAATTGTCAGTTCAATCACAAATTTTGGTTGATACTCCATATGTCCATAATTTTGATAATAAGCATATATGTGGTACTTAGTCAATGGTTTTTAGATATCAAGAAATAGTGCATCCACCAGACTGCCTTGATCGAAAGTTTTCAGCATGTAATGTGAGCGAAGTATGAGTTAGGTTTCACATGACCAATGGTTTCAGAATCATTGCTGGTTGGCATGGAGGAAGACATTCTGTTCATGTCTCATTATGCTTAAACTCAAAACAAGTTCTAAGAGTCTACAGGAAATCAGTGTCAAGGATATTGGGCAGCAGTTTTGTGGACTACTTTTTCTAACCTTCTTGTAAATGCTTGTGATCTGTACTGTTTTCCACTGAATAGGCACAGTTTTTTGTTTGAGGGCTCTGCAGTAGATTAAAGATAAAAAAGGGACCAACTCAGTCACAAGTTCAATATAGAATCTGATATGATTCCATTGGGGCCTGGAGCTTTGTTCAGTTTTAATGATTTCAGCTATTTCTTGACAGCACTGACTCTAACACTCACATACTCATCTTTTCAGCGCTACAAGGATTAAGTTGGGGCAATTCTCCTGGGTTTCCTTTCTAAAGGAACATTTGAAAATTGTGTTAAATGTTTCTGCTCTTGCTTTCTTATCCCCAATTTCAGTTTCTGTCTCATACATGAGCGACTGGACACTAACTTTGGTGCCACTAACACCTTATACATATGACCAGAATTTCTTTGGGTTTTGTGAAAGATCGTCCAACAAAATTCTGCTATGGTAGTTATTGAAGGCTCACACATTGCTATCTTGACTGTCAAATGTGTTTCTCTCAGTATCTCTCTATCTGTAACCTTATTCTTCATTTTACACCTATCGTGCAGTAGTCTCCGTTTCTTCAGAAGTATCTTTACAATGACTGCATACCATGGAAGGTTCCTCTCATTATGGGCTCTTCTACTGGGTACATATCTATCCAGTGCATGGACAGCTATTCTTTTAAGCTTGAGCCATAGCTTCTCTACATACTCCTGTCCTGGGGTAAAAGTTTCGAGTTCCTCACTGAGATATGACACTACTGCTTTTATTATGTAATTTACAAGACATTTATATCTTTATATTTGTTTTAGCTGTCATTTCTACTTCGTTAATTATTGTTGCTACAAATGCCTCATGGTCATTGATATTAGTTTTGATGTGGACATCCTGAAAGAGCTCAGGTCTATTTGTTGCCATTAGATTTCCACCATGAGTGGGGTTCTGAACTATCTGTTCTAAATAGTTTTCAGAGAAGGCGTTTAGTAATGTTACAGGATGTCTTGTCATGCCCACCACTAACAAATCTGTAATTTTCCCAGTTGAATGGGGACGGATGACCGTCGCAGTCTGGTCCCTTTAATCCCCCAAACCAACCAACCAACCAACCAGTTGAATGTTGGATGCCTGATGTCCCCACTGCCGATTACAGTATTATTGTGGAACTTATGTAAAAAAAAACTGAGATTTTCTCTAGTAGTTTTGATAACTTCACAAGTTGAGACTGGTCATCGATAGAAGGATCCAGTTACCATTTTATGCCCACCCCTGACATGGAGTCTTGCCCTAACAATCTTCACTGGATCTGAGTGTCTTGTCTACTGCACAAATACACCACACCCATTTCCCATTAGCCTATCCTTTCAGTGTACACTTACATTTTCCGCAAAAACTTCATTGCTATCAGCTTCAAGTTTTAACCAGCTTTCTGCATGTTGTATTATGTGACCCTTTCCTGCTTTTCAGCAGAGCTTCAAACTCTGGCACTGAGCTGCAAATGCTTTGGCAGTTAACTACTAGGATTTTAATACTCTCACCTGCAGGCTGGGTTAGGGACATTCTTTTGGATCTTATGTGAATATTTCCGGATCTCCTACAGCTCTTGTTACCTGAGCAGGATGGAGAGCTGCTAACTTAAAAACTGTTGCGTACACTCTACACACAGTCAGCTACATGGGTAGCAGTTTCTGCTGTGTAGTGCTCAACTGACCCATTTAGAGGGACCCTACAGTACTCAATCCTATTATGCATGTCCAGGACGTTGCAGCCTAGCTTGTCACAGAACATTCACAGTCTCTGGTTCAACCCTTCTAGTTGACTCAGAACCAGGAGGCCACGATTGATTCAGGTGACAATACTGCAAATCATGAGCTTTGTTGAAACTCCATGTACAAGGCTTGTCTTCTCAACCTTCTCTGCCAGTTACTGGGATGATCCAAGTATGACCTCAGAGCCCTGATGACAGGCATTGTTTGTTCGAATGTGCACCAAAGTCTGCAGTTGGTTGCACCCTATTCTCTCAATGACTGTCAGAATAGTATCTTCCATATGTTTCCAGGTGCTCGTAGTGAATGCAACTGGTGTTCCTTCCTATTCCTTGCTGCCATTTCCCTAATGGCTACCATTATTCCCACATGTTTGAACTGCTGATGATTAATATATTTGTACCTTTTTGTGCTTGCCTCCTGTTGAAACAGGATAAAGTAGGTTTCCCCAAAACAGGCAAAGTTAGTCCAGATGGCTTAGTTTCAGGTTCAGTGAAAGACAGCATCTCGAACTTGTTGTTTAGGGTAATCGGTATAACACCTTGAGTTCTCCCTGGTTCCCATGTACTGTGTACAGGACACTGTGCACAGTCAAGTGGACAAGTAATGACAGATCCATCACTTCCTGCAGAGGAGACATGATCTACAGACAAGGATAGTACTTGGGAATCTTTGGTACCTCTGGTGTATGACTCTTGACAACTCTCCCAGCACACCAGTTCACAGCAGTTGCCAGTCATTTGACAGTAGTCAGGGTAATCTTCAGCTGCCTATGAACATCAACTAACCCATCCCATGTTCAAGAACAAATTCACAGTAGTGCTGAACTGTGTCTTCTGCACTGTTTTACAGGACAGTGAACAAATAATTTTAAACTAAGCTTGCTGCTTATCTTTTAATCTGGTGAGCTATAAATATTACTAATTTCCTTTAAGAACAGGAGCAGTTCGTACACACACTGAGATTTTCATTAAGGCAACAGGTAAACGTATGATCAAAATTAACACAAAGTCATTTAGTATTTAGCTCAGTCCTACCCACAAAACTGCTTCACAAGGGAAGGCTTTGCAGATAGCCCCACTTGATTCGCTGTAACATCAACCAAACCATTATTTGAATCAAATTACGGAAGTTCTGTATTTTTTCTATTCTCATAGTAAATTTGTACAGTTGATTGTAATTATATTTAGTGCATGTATGATTTACTAAAATATATTTTTCTGTTGTCAACAGTTCCTTTGGAGCTACCTGTTGTTGCCAGAGAACATTTCAATCGTTGGTACTCTTTAGGATCATACTATGCAGCTGTCACTTTAGCAGACATTCCAACACAGGTTAGTGTGAATAAGCAAAGACTACTAGTAAAATTCATATGAATTACACTTAAGACAAATCAGTGTTATAATATTTCTGAGTCCTTCACAGCCAGTTATGAATATGTTTTGTTGTTGTGCCTCTCTCAAGATCTTCAGCTCACAGTAATTTAATGATTTTTCGGATTTTTCACTAGCATGAATGGCTAGTATTATCAAATATTCACCTTCCATTGCTGGTGGCAGACAGGAGTTGAGCCAGTAGCCAATGGTTACGTTTAATTGCCATGCTAATATCTGATGGTTTCTACCTGGTTATTGCCACTGTAGATTTCCCTTGTTGCTTGCAATGGTTATTCGCTACAATAGGTGAATCTAGACTCAGTTTGTCTTGAGGATTTCAACTAGCTTTTTGTAACTATTGTCATGTGCATGGATTTTGATAGCTTCTCTAAAGAAATGGATGTGGTAGTTATTATCCACTGTGAGATCCTGTATGTTGACTAATTTTGGTATGTCGTGTGTCTCACATAGTGTGTACTCCTCCACTGATGATTTCTCCACCCATTACAACTTGAAATAGTGTTATGCTCTGTGATACTGGTGTAGATAGATCTTCTAGTCATTACAACACAAATGTATTCACATGTGCACATAATAAATGTATATGGTATACTCTTGCAGTAACTGAAGTATACTGCATAATGTATTCATGTGGAAAAGTTTACGTTGGAATGACTGAATGGTCAAGCAATACCAGGATCATTTTACATAAATTTCATTGCAGGTTGACACAGACAGAGAAATCAGCCACAGTGCAACATGAGCTGTGTGAGATCAGCAATGTAATAAAATTCACTGACATACAGGATCTCACAGTGAATAAGAACTAACATGCCTGTTTGTTCAGGAAAACCACAAAAATTCACAAGCTTGATGATAGTTTCATCAAGAAATAGGAAAGACTCAAGCTCAATCACACCTGGATTTGCCTGCTGCAGCAAAATTCCATTGGAAGAAACAAGGGGAAAACTACAGCAGTGATGACCAGTGGAAGACATTAAGACACTTGTAAGGGAAGTACATACTTCTACTAGCCACAAGCTCAACTCTAGTCTGCCATGAGAACTACTGAGTGATTCTTGATAATGAAAGTCACCTGTGATAGCAAAACACCAGAAAAAACCATAAATGACCTTTGGCCAAATATCCCAAGGTGAGTGCCATCAGAAATGTGTCAATAAACGTAACAGAATGGCTGTATTCAGGGAAAACTACAAAGTGAGATATTTCTGAAGTAAGTATCTTTGAAGATGATACTAAATGTATATATGAGTCAGGTGACACATTATATAATATATTATGTATCTTTTTGAGGGGGACTGGATTCCAGTTCTGAAAGAGGCAATCGTAAGTGGTGAAGCTGAAAATATTTGTAAGGTAAATTGTGAGAATGATTTTTGGAAGAATGTTAGATGAACTAATAAATACAAAAGTACATGATTCATATGGAGATTGAGACATTGTGTACAGAACACCTTCAAGGGTGAAGACCTCTTGAGAGAGCTAGATTATGTTTCTGTGACATCAGAGAAAAATTAAAATCCTTCATACGAGAAACTGGCAAAGTAAAAGGCAAGGCAGCAAAGCGTGTGAAATCACGAATGAAGATCTTTCATATCCCAGAAACAAAACAATCTTCCTCAGCATATGTTGTTAGGAGAAGTCACCAACAAATTTTGCTTGCAAGTAACTCACACATCTCAGGGCCCCCTAAGTGTAGCAACACATAACTTATTGCACCATAAAAGCAATATTTTGAAGGTGTTTCAGAACTCTCTACTTATTAATCCTATGATTTTGTGAAATGCAGTTGTACTGCTACCCGTACTGTGAGAAATGTTGATTTTTTTTTGTCGTACAGTGTGTTTAATCAAATGCATTCTTCAATTTAAGATTGTGTGCACCTGCCTGGCTTGAAATGACATCTACCTAAGAATAAAGAAACAAAACTGTAAATTATTTATTGCTTTTTAGACGTATGAAAACAGCCAGTGTGGAGTAATGCCATCCCAATAACAGTAATTTGATTTGAAAGCCAAAAGTAAATCATAAAATGAATAAATGTTGGTAGAAATTTCATTTTAAATTTAACTTTTATGTTTTCCCTTTACGTATGTATGTAAGTAGTATAATGGGAATTGTACTATTGTCATTTTATCTGTAAACTAAGTAGATTAAACTAATAATTATAAGACATTACTACTGATATACTTAACTACTAGCAAATACTTCACTTATTGACACAGATTTGTTAAAAAATATGATAAAAGATTACTTATGAATGATGCAACTATTAATTCTCATGTAGTGAATCTTTATCACAGATAAACAGTAATTCCTTAAAATTTTACTTATTTAACTGTATGTTTTATTGTGTTTTACAGATCATGTGCACATTTGCATATGTCATAGTGGCCTACTTCATGACTTCACAGCCCTATGAGTTTCACAGATTCACTTTATTCCTCATAATGTGCATTCTTGTTGGTCTAGTATCCCAAAGTATTGGCCTCATATTTGGAATTTCTATGACAGTTCAGGTAAGAGTTAAAGTAAATGAAAAAATATGTTAGAAAAATATTCGTTAAAATATGATGATCATTTATTGAAACAGTGTAATACTAATTATTAAAGTTTAATTTATCTCAGTGTAATCTGAGAATTATATATGCAGGGGCACTACTTTAGTGATATTTTACCTTTCTTACAGTGGAAATTCATTTCACTCCAATCATTTAATTATTTCCCATTTTGATACGCACCAGCTTTTAAAAAGAAATTACAAGAATCTCTGGACTTTTGGCCCTTACTCAAATAAAGTGTTTCCTTAGAAGAAACCTTTAGATTATTTGCTAGTTCAGTGAGAATATAAATTTGAATGTAAGATATCTGTCGCAAAGTAAGCTAAGATAGTGATGAGCTTCTTCTTGTTTCTTTGCAGAATAGCATGGTATTTGGCCCTCTTGCAATCTGCCCATCTCTCATTTTCTCAGGATTTTTTGTGTACATGAAGGATGCCCCATCATATTTTGATTGGCTCTTCCATATGAGTTACATGAAGTACAGTCTAGAGGGACTTATGCTTGCTATGTACGGCTATGATCGTCCTCGTCTGAAGTGCTACAGTGACTATTGTCATTATTCACAACCAAAGAGATTCCTCCAAGAAGTGGACATGGATGGTGGGAGCTACTGGGTGGATGCAGTATTCCTCATATCACTATTCTTCTTTCTCCGACTGATTGGATATTGTGCATTGTTGCTTGAAGTTTACTGCCGTAGGACGTTTTCCAGGTAGCACTTGCAGTGCCTCTGAATGGCAGAGGAATGTCTAAAATGAAGTTATATATACAACTGAAAATCGAAGAGCTCACTGTGAATGTTTCAGACATGAAGTGAAAACTCTTAACAAAATGTGTGACAGTGTTTACAGTGTCATTTATTTAAATATTCTGTGATGTTCAATGTGTCTTAAATGTATATACATGTATTTTTATGCTGATTTTGTCACAATACTGCAGAAGCCACAGACACTTTTAAAACTGTGCAACTATGGCTTCTATTGTGCCATATTATTTAATAGATGACCTTATGCAATCCAAAACTGAGAGCCATGCAGCGAACTTTTGTATATGCTTACAGATCAATACATTAGAAAACATGTAACAACTTGCCATACTGTCAACATAAATTACAGAGTGTAAATGTCAGCTATGTGAATAACAAAGAAAAGGATGATAGTTGTGTTCAGATAATTTATTAATGTGTGAATGTAATGAACAGTATAAAATTTGATGCATGTGATTTCAACCTATTGTATCAGAAACAACTAATGAGAATTCATATTATCAACATAGTACAAAGAAACCATTTTAAAGCATAAAACGTTTTTGTAATATAGATGATATTACTATGAATGATTGCTGCTGCTACAAATGTAAATATCTGCCTAGAATCGTACTACATGGTTATTTACATATGCACTACAAAAAAGAATGTATACTTTAAAATTATGGTGGATATGATAATTGTACTGAACTACACATTCCTGTGCACATAAATTTGTTTGTTAGAATCAATTGGTGCCTTTGTTCATATTTGGAGATGAATGAACAAATGCCACGTGACCAAGTATTGCTATTAGTACAACAATAGCTTTTGTATTTTTGTACATTGCTGCTTAACTGAAGATTCTTTTTTGAACTGGGAAAATATCTATCTTAGCAAAATACCTGGTAACTGATTAGAATCTATTTTTAGATATTTCTGTTGTATTTGTTCTCAAAATTACAGTATAATTTTGCCGTGAAATCAGCAAAAATAATAGTTGTAGGAAACAGAACCAAAGAACTGTAGTTAATGGAATTACATAAGTATGAATTCTGTTGAAGACATTTGATATAACTGTTTGCATTGAAACTATCAATCAGGGAGATGCTGTCAGTGGTACATCTAGCTGATGCTGTGTTTTGTATCTTCATAAACAAAATTTCATTCTCTGTTAGTTAAAGGGAAAGAGGAAATTAAAATAACATGAAGGAAAGAGAAATGTGATGGGGCAAATATACTTCATTCTGGCAGCAGCACAGGCATGCAATGAAACAGTATGCGTGCTGCACTACTAAACATTTTTGCTCTTCCAACATCCACTAAATTCCAAATGCAAAAGCTCAGTATCTTGTTACTTACTCATCAACTGAAAGTAGTGCTGTTAGAGAGATTGAATATGTCAGATCTCCATGGCAGAAATCAGGAATAAAGAGAGTAAAACGTAGATGTTCAAGATACAAAGATGTCTTATGACATATGTACAATAATTTGAACCAAAAAGCAATTAACTTCTGCTTCACTCCATATTTTTTACAGTAAACTCTGAGTAATTTTCTCCTCTGTTTCTGAAAAACATTCTTGTATTTCCTCTGAAACACTTTGTTATCCTTTCTGGACAATAGTTTAAGTTTCATTTCACTTTTGCCTGTGGCTTCAAGATTTGTCATAATGACCTTTCATAGAGGTACGTATACCTTTTACATACCGTACCTCTGTTTGACTGAAATTCATTTCTGACAGTTGTTTCCTGAATGGAAGTAGTGGCATATGTTCCTAATTGATAAACATTTCAAGCATTTCTGTCTCTGACAAGCTAGTACTACTAGTTTCAACTGTCATTTGCAGTGTAAACTTTTACTTTGCATCTTAAATGTTTAATTTTTTTGCACTCTCTTCCTCTTTGCAGGTATTCTTCTCACTTCATTCCTTTCTTTTGGAATTGGAAAAATATTTGTTCTGAACTTTCAAGATACAGTGTAATATCGAACTGTGATTTTTTTCATTGTCAAGAGTGTCTGCTTTTGACCAACTTTATTCAGATCTTATAAATATGTAAATAAATATTTAATTCCACTGTAAAGCTTTAAATAAATAATTAATTTTCATTAAAATATTATATTGCTGAAACATGTTTCGATTCATTTACATTAATTGTCTCTGATTACCATGACACCAGGTGAGTCAACTATGATGTTCACCCTTGCATTTCTGGAACCATTTCACGTATCGTAATTCCAATTTTACCTAAATGAACTGCAAGAAAGTTCTCACTAAACACTGTGTACGATAACTTGTTATAACTCTCTTAATTATAGTGATATTAGTGTCAACTTCAGTTCTAAAATGTAACACTTTATTAATTTCTGTTGCTAGTATTGTAGATCTCAAAAGGACAAATTAAACCACATTTCACTCTCTGAAATCAAGTAAATAGTTTTGAAGACATTACAATATTTGGAACTTAAGATTAATCTGCTTTTATCATTGATACAGTTGTTGTTTTATGCTATCTTATGTTATCATACGGAATTGTCACATATGGCTGGTAGGGCACTCCAGCTTGACTTGGCTAAGAAAGTCTAATTGGATAGATAGTTAAGGAAAATTCAGTTCAAACTTGTACTAATCACACTTGGCTACTACAACACATAGAAGGCAAAGGACTTGCTGTCTAAGGAAGATTCACCATTTGCCTCCAGTAGCACATCCATTCTTGGCCAGAGCTTTGAAAGAAAGCAGAATTTCACAAAGTAAATGGATTTTTGAGACAAACCTGAGGCATGTAGACTGTTTAATAACATCTGACAACTGAAGTAAAATGGTATATATAAAATCATGTAACTAATATTTGGGAGGGCGGAACTTTTGTAGTACCCCATTTTGCCTCCAGGAGCCCATAAATCGAACATTCCAGAGTCAGTAAGTTGAGTGCTGTCACAGAAGAAGGTCAGGATTAGTTTTGGCAGAGGTTATTGTGACAACTGTTTTGTGTGGTGGTTGTTTTTACAATTGCTGATTTTCATGAACAGCAGTATGGCTATGAAGTTCTTGTTTTTTTCTCATAAAATGTAACACAAACTCATGAAATGTTAAAACTGTGTACAGAGATGATGCTATGGGGAAAACTAAAGTGTTTGAGCAGTTTTATTGTTTCAAAAATGGTAAAATGTCAATTGATGACAAATCTCATTCAGGTTACACTTCCATGGCCCAAACACATGGAAGTGTTGAAAACATTTCTGCAATCATCGGCAGACATTGGAGCAACTATGGAGTGACTTGGAGTTCAGAGAAGTGAATTGTAACAGCAGATTCGTGCCACAACTGCTGACTACTGAACAAAAACAAGGTCACTTGGAAGCCTAGTGTGCTTTGAAAGAAGAGTCCTGATGTGATCCAAGCTTTTTTTCAGAAATCACCACAGAAGCCAAAACTTGATGCTATGCTTACAATCGCAAATCAAAGTAGCAATCAAGCCAGTAGAAGACTTGAAGTTCACCTCACCCCAAGAAAGCTCATCAGGTGAAATCAAACATTAAACATTACTGATTTGTTTTTTCAATGGGAGAGAAATCGTCCATTCAGAGTTTGTCCTTCAGGGTCAGACATTTAACTAGGCTTCCTACTTGGATGTTTTGATAAGATTGAACAACAGTATGTGGCAGGAATGGCCTGATTTGTGGCAGTCAAGTGACTGGTTTTTCTATCATGACAGTGCCCCTGCTCACACAGCCCTGTCTGTATGACAATTCATGACAAAAAAAATTATGATGACTGTTTCTCACCCCCCAAACTCACCTGAACTTGCTCTGTGTGACTTTTTTGTTTCTTAGAATGGAAACACACACAAAAGAAAAGCATTCAAAAGATGAATTTAAAGAATGTTTTGAAAAGTGGAATAAAAGATTAGACAAGAGTACTAGTTCAAGTGGAGATTATTTTGAAGGGAATTGAAAGTTTGTACTTAAAATGTGCGTAAATAAGTTTTAAAAAAGTATATGTAGAAAAGACTATCCACAGAACCTAGCAGTTAAGTCACTTTGAATGGCCTGCCAAGGAAAAGATTAGACAGAACGGCCAAAACGAGAGAGGGTAGAAGTAAATTGATGAGGGAAAAAGAGGCATTTTCAAGCAAAAGGACTCCACTGGTAACAAATACAAGCATCAAATGTGGATGAAGTTAATTAATAGCTGTGTTTCTGGAGAACAAGAATGTATACAAGTAAAATACCAATCATGAGGAACCTAGAGGAAAAAACACTGGAAGAACGTGAAATGTGATAGCAGGATTGCAGTGGGGACTTTGATCAATAGTCAGTGAGGACAACAGAGCTGGTCATGTGATATAAAGTAATAAACTATCTGGTGTGGGATGTCACAGTGGTAGCCAATTAGAGAGGTTTCTACTGCAAGGAAGAGTAGGGTGAGATGAGAGGCAGGGGAGGGGGAGAAACCCATTTGCATTGTCTTAGCTGACCTAGTCTAGTCACAGATCAGTATTTAGTCACAAGATGTGGCGTCACACCAGTTCAGCCACACACATTTGCTCTCCATTCCCTCTCCTCTTCCTTTGTACTGTAAGTGCCTGAACAGGCACGCTAACTCACATTGTGGCACTGTGCTTCTGGTTCATTTTGTGTTTAGACTGCTTGACTATTAGTTAACTAATTCGACCATGATCAGATTTGATGTAACCAGTGAATGAGCCATATCGAATTCTTGAAGTATAGTAGTGAAATTTTATTTTTAAAACTGTAGATCCTATGAATCAGAATTAGAAATTGCAATTCAGCTGATGACAGGTCAATGATGCTGTATTTTGGTGAAATTCATATTAAAATTTAGTAATCACAGACTGTGATCATAATCACAAACTATTTGTATGACTGAAAACATTCTTCTACCACTTGAAAACATAAACAGCATATAAAATTTTGTTTAATCTTTCTTTGTAAATTAAATAATTTCTTCACTTCATAAGTATGATATAAACTTCAACTGTATGCAATTTTTTCTCTTCTCATTGCATAGATATATGTCAACAAATACATCATCAATAGTGGACAACCCCAGACTCACAACTATGTCATCATAATTTCTGTACAGTTACTGTTCCTTTTTTTTCTTATAGAACAGAATCTTACAATAGCATCGACTGATGCTCAGTAGAATCATAGAGTAGAAATACACTCTATGAGTAGAACCAGGGTTTCGCAACAACTGCCAGCAGGACCTCCTCATTATCATTGGCCAGTGCTTCAGTTATAGTGATGGACGGTAAGGCATTTGACTAGTTGAGTCACTGCACCTAATCTGTGATAAAAAAATGCCATGTATCTTAAAGTGATACCCTCCACATAGAAGTGTGTGTAAAATTTTAGCCTTACAACTGACCCATAGTAAATGCTGCATTGTAGCTACGAGTACTCTTCAAATAATTCTTTGATTTCACTGCAACTGTTCGTTCATGTGAACTGAGTGCTTGATGCTTTGCAGTGGAAAATAAATTTTGTGTTAATGGTGGCAAATTAACTTTTCCCTTACAACCACAGATGCGAAATGATGTGCATTACAAAATCAGCCCTGTAAATTCATCAGATGGAAATTATAACTCTGAAAATTGTTTTAAATAACATGCAGAGCACATTTAAATGCATCTTTCAAAACAACATAAAAATTATTGTTATCAAAGTCTACATTATTATTATTATTATTATTATTACTTTGTCTACACAAAAATTGTGGCTCTTGAGCTCTTCGTCTTTCAGTGTGAGCCATTAATGTTCTTATTCAAGGTATAGCCCAAAACAAATACAATTTCTGTATAATAATGGAAGCTGTAGCTATTCAAAATGAAGAAACTGAAATTTAGGAACACTTCATATTTACGACCTAAGCACATAGTGTTAGTTCCATTTGCTCTTAGACAAAAGTAAGTGGTGTGTTCATCGTAAGAATAAACTTGATGTAAACATTACATCACGTATTCTTCCACGTTTGACTGAATCTCATTGGATTTCGTTTCACATGGTGCTGAAGCCAAGCTATCATAAGCAGAGTCAAGTATGATCATAAGGATACATTTTATGCTGGCAAGAGCACAGGGACCAGCAGGAACAGCCCAGTGATGCAGAAACAAATACAATAGCAGATAGAGAGCAGAAGTGAACAGCAGGGCAACCTGGAACACTAGTAAATGAAGAAAAAATCAAGAGAACCAGAAGAGGGAATAGACAACAGTGGTGAGTGGGGGGAACAAACATGCCAGACAATGGGAAACCGAGACAGGAAAAGAAATGTGTTGTGACAGTGCCATGACATTTAACAGTGCCGCAATGACAGTGCGCGCAAACAGCGATAGAGGCGCTCCGCAACTCGGCTGAGCGCGGGAGCGCCACCTAGCTACGAACGGCGCCGGCCGCACGTCACGGCACGGCAGTCGAATAAGAGATACTGAGTTGTTATCATGTAACCAGCTATTGTTTCTAAGTGAGTGTGTTTGAATATCCACGCAATTATTGGTGATTAAAGGTTATAACACTTTTTGGCGACGAGGATGGGATATTTTCACTGCGTTGTGGATTTGTGTGTTCGTGACGGGGCAGACATGGAACAGCTTATGCAAGCGCTCATTGAACAACAAACACAGCTGACGGCTGCTATTCAGGCACAACAAACACAGCTGACGGCTGCTATTCAGGTGTTGTCGACATCGCTTACTCATTGTCTGTCTCCCTCTTCTCCACCTCCATTCCCTCCTTATGACGAGGCCGCTGAAGACTGGGAGGATTATGAGAAGCGTTTGCGGCAACACTTCTTGGCTTTCGGCGTTGTCGACGCTCCTATGTGTAAGTCATTATTTCTATCTTGGATTTCCCCACGAATCTATCAGCTGCTATCTCAGTTAGCCCCTCTGCGGGAACCTGCCTCTCTGTCTTTCCCATAAATGTGTGACTTATTGTCTAACTATTACCGAAAAAACACCCACATCGTTGCCGCCCGCGTGGCGTTCTACCGGTGTTGTAAACAGCCCCATCAATCTTACTGGGCTTGGGTGGCGGAACTACACGGTCTGAGTAGGAAATGTCAGTTTCCACGGACACGCATCATGAGTCTTATGCTGATTCAATGGTTAGGGATGCTATTCTACAGCTTGCTCCTGATAAAGAAGTTCGGCAATGTGCCCTACAACTGCCAAACCTGTCGTTGTCAGAAGTTCTAAGCATCGCTCAATCCTTTGAAGTGTCTCAGGCTGCTGGCACGCAAATAGATGCGAGGTGTGATGTAGGCGCTGTACAGTCAACTTTCGACACGGACAATTTGCCTGTTTCACAGGAGAACGAAAATGTGGTGGCAGTTCACTCGCGTAAACAATGTCACGTTGGGCCGCAAAGCTCGCAGCGAAAACAGCAACCACAGAAGCAGGTTCGTTCCGCACTTCCTTCTCGTCCACGTTGTTTCGTACAGCATGACAGGGCTGCGTGTCCAAAACGTTGGGCCACGTGTAATTCGTGTAGGAAAAAAGGCCACATTGCTTCTGTGTGTCAGTCCCGTGAAGTTCCTGTCGACGAGGACGAGGCATCGGACATGGATGTTAACTGTGTGCTTTCTCAAACAAATAAGTTGTTTGTTACTGTTCGTGTTCTGGATAAAGACATTCACATGCAAGTGGACACTGGCTCTGCAGTAACTCTCATTAATTCTCGCATGTATTTGGAGTTGGGCTCCCCTCCCTTGTCCCCAGTTACGCGAAATCTGAGAACTTATAATAAACAGACAATTCCTATCATTGGCCAGTTTGATGCTTCCACTGCCTACAAGTCTGTTGGTCTGTTGTTAGGCCCCTCACGTTTTATGTGGTGGATCGTGGGCACTGAAAACCTGTTCGGTTATGATGCTTTCCAGTTGTTCGGGTTCTCCATTGATGATGATGTGCACCTCATATCTGAGGATATTCCGTATCAACAGCTGGATGGATTGTGTTCTGAATTTTCGTCCGTGTTCTCTGCTGGTCTGGGTCGTGCCAAGGATTTTGAAGCCCACATTACTCTTAAACCTACAGCTCGCCCTAAGTTTTTCCGGGCACGCCCTATTCTGGTGGCATTGTGTGCACCTGTCAAGGCTGAGATAGACATGTTAACAGCTTCAGGGATTCTCCTTCCTGTTACCTCCAGCGAATGGGCATTGCCAATTGTGGTGGTTTCTAAACCAAAAGGGAGTCTGTGATTGTGTGGTGATTTTAAAGCCACTGTCAACGCTCAGAGCCTCATTGACACTTATCCTCTTCCCCTTCCTGAGGAGTTATTTACCAAGCTCGCTGGGGGCCAGTTCTTTTCCAAACTTGACTTATCGGAGGCGTACCATCAGTTGCCGTTGGATGCTTCTTCCAAGGAATTTCTCGTCATCAACACTCCTTGTGGGTTGTATCAGTACCAGCAGTTACCATTTGGCGTTGCTAGCGCGCCGGCCATTTTTCAGCGGTTTTTGGAACAGCTCACGGCTTCCGTTCCCGGCTGCATAAACTATCTGGATGACATTGTTGTCACGGGGGCCTCCACTGAGGAGCACCTTCGCAATTTGCGTTCACTGTTTCGGGTTTTGCATTCAGCTGGGTTGAGGTGCAATCTGGACAAGTCACAGTTCTTCCAACCCTCCATTGTGTATCTTGGTTTCCACTTGTCTCGTGAGGGTATATGTCCTCTACCTCAGCACGTTGCGGCCATTAACGCTCTACCTCGGCCATCTACGGTCAAAGACCTTCAGGCGTTTCTAGGCAAGATTGCTTATTATCACAAATTCATTCCATCCGTGGCGGCGGTAGCTCATCCTCTGCATCAGCTGTTATGCAAAAACGTCCCTTTCTGTTGGTCCGACGTGTGTGAGCAGGCTTTTGTCCGCCTGAAGGCTCATTTGCAGTCGGCATCTTGTCTTGCCACATTCCGTCCGGGTCAGCACTTGGTTCTGGCAACTGACGCGTCACAGTATGGCCTAGGGGCTGTTCTCGCCCATCGGTATGAGGATGGGTCAGAACGACCCATCACCTATGCTTCCAAGACCCTCAACGATGCGCAACGGCATTACTCGCAAATCGAAAAGGAGGCGCTCGCTATTATTTATGCTCTAAAAAAGTTCAGCGTTTTTTTGTATGGTTCTAAGTTTCACCTCATCACCGACCACAAGCCGCTGGTCTCTCTGTTCAGCCCATCGGCGTCACTTCCGGATAAGGCAGCTCACCGCCTGCAACGTTGGGCCTTATACTTGTCTCGTTTTCACTATGAGATTCACTATCGCCCCATGGCCCAGCACGCCAATGCTGACGCATTGTCGCGATTGCCGATGGGCCCCGACCCGGTTTTCGATTGTGATGAACTACTCTGTCATGCGGTCAAGGGTTTTCCACTTACAGGTTCGCAGGTCGCGTCGGCTACTGTGCAGGACCCGGTCCTGCGTCAGGTGATCGGTTTTGTTCAACGGGGTTGGCCGGACAGGACCAAGGGCCGGGCATCGGATCCCCTTCGCAACTACCATGCCTTGCACCTTCGTCTGTCTGTTCGTTATGGTGTTGTTCTTCTGGCCACGGATGGCGCATCTCCACGGGTCATGGTGCCAGCCTCTCTTCGAAAAGATGTTCTCAAACTGTTGCATGAAGGCCATTGGGGTATTTCTTGGACTAAGTCCCTGGCCCGCAGGCACGTTTATTGGCCCGGTATTGATTCGGACATCGCCCACATGGTTGCTGTGTGTGGTCAGTGTGCTCAACAACTGGCTGCACCTCGTACAATTCCCTCTCCGTGGCCTGATCCGGTGCAGCCATGGGAACGGGTGCGCGCTGACTTTGCCGGTCCCTTCCTTGGTACTTATTGGCTACTGTTGATTGACGCCTTCTTGAAATTTCCGTTTGTTGTTCGATGTCCGTCGCCCACCACTGTGGCAACGACGCTGGCTTTGTCCAAAATCTTTGCGCTAGAGGGTCTTCCATCCACGATCGTCACGGACAATGGCCCTCAGTTCTCTTCGCAGGCCTTCCGTGAATTTTGTACTGGACACGGAGTTCATCATGTTACAGCACCGCCCTTCCATCCACACTTTCAAAAGCCAGATGAAAAAATTCCTTAGTGATTTTTCCACAGATGACGCTCTGCTGCAATTTCTGAGTTCTTATCGCTTCACGCCTCTGGGTGACCGCAGCCCTGCTGAACTCTTGCATGGCCGCCAACCACGCACTCTACTGCCCCTGCTTCACCCTGTCAGGCCTTGTGCTGTGTCCCCTAGTGCGGAAAAATACTCAGTGGGTGCCGATGTGTGGGCACGAGGGTATGTATCTCACCCTAAATGGATTTCAGGGGTGGTCAAGGCTCTTCGCGGCTGCCGGCTTTGTGAAATACGTACGGACGACGGCATGGTTGTTCGCCATTATGACCAGATGCACCCACGAGTGGTGGCCATGCTGGTGCCACCGCCCCTTCCTTTGCCTCCATCAGCCCGAGAAGCCAGTCCTGTCACTGCTGCCGATCTACCGTCCGTGATGATGCAGCCGACGTCGCTACCGCTTCCGCGTACACCGGAACCGGCCCCAGTCGCGACGCCGCCTTCTCCAGGACCCATCTCGCTGGAGCACACCCCCAGGTCCACGACACTTATGGATGCTGCTCCGGAGTTTTCACCCATCCTCTCGTCCAGGAGGCACGTTTCACGCACGAGCTTCCCTTCCTGGACATTTTCGACCATACTCTCGTGTCTCTCCGCAGGATCTTCTCGGGGCCTCACAAGAGGCCATGGATGTCTCCGCACTGTCCATGTCTCCAAGGAAGCGAGTGTTTTTTTTTCAAGGGGGTAAAAGTGTTGTGACAGTGCCACGACGTTTAACGGTGCCACCACAACAGTACGCGCAAACGGCTATAGAGGCGCTCCGCAACTTGGCTGAGCGCAGGAGCGCCACCTAGCTACGAACGGCGCTGGCCGCATGCCACGGCACGGCAGCCGAATAAGAGATACTGAGTTGTTATCACGTAACCAGCTATTGTTTCTAAGTGAGTGTGTTTGAATATCCACGCAATTATTGGTGATTAAAGGTTATAACAAACTGATTCAAAGAAAATCGGGAACGAGACAAGAAGAAAACAAAATATAGGCAGCAGAAAGAAGCACCTGGCTACACATGGGAAAACTGGACAAAGATATGACAGAGGAAGTTATAAGAATACCTGCAGGAAAACAGAAAAAAGGGAAAATATATTGCAACCTGATGAATGAAAAACTAGGAAGCAGAGCTTTCAAAACAGGCATTCCACTGCAAGACCTAGAACTAGTCTGTGATGGAAATTTCTGGCCAGAAGATGTAATATGCCGCCCCTTTCAGCAACCCTGGAAGTTTAGAGGCCCGGAAACCAGGGACTAATATAACAACACAGAATGTAGATGGCCTGAGGGGAGTTCTGAATCTGCTCTCGAGAAATATCATGGCAGATTACGACATTGGAGTACTCACAGAGACAATGGTAAAAGAGGACACAGAACTAACATCCCAGAATTTTACGATTTTCATGCCTGCGCGATACAGTGCAAGAGAAGAGAAGACCAGTGGGCAGTGTGTTATGCATCATTAAAAAACAACTGGCCCTTTTCGAACTTCTATTAAGAGAAGAGAACATGTTGGTTGTCAGGACTAGGATTGGAGTTATAGTAGCAGTCTACTTTAACCCAGACCACACCACAACAGACATAATAGATAAACTAGGGATGGCCTTGGACTACAGTAGAAGCAAGGCCAAGATAATCACTGCAGGATATCTGAATTGCACGATAAATAGGTAAGATAGAAAATGCAGAGAAATAATGGAATATCTAGTAAACGAGGGCTTCACAGTACACAACAGACAGGAGGACTGGACTTACCTAGGGCATAATGGAGCCAGCACAATAGGTCTAATAACCACAAAGGGCATCAGAACAAACCGCCCTGCCACTGCTGGGAAAAAGGAAGATGCAGTCATTTGTAAGCACATTCCAGTACAGAAAATGACAGAATCATCAAATCAGATGAAAGGTGAAATGTAACACTTGGCCAGATCCTGGACATGGAAATAATTAAAGGGAAAATGAAGAAAAAGATAAGGTTGAAAGAGCAATACGAGCAGGAAATATTGACGAGGCTGCCACATGGCTGAAATCAAATATAATAAATGGGGCTACCATAAAAGACACAAATATGAGTGTGAGGCCATGGTTTGAAAGAGAAAGCTATGAGCAAAGAAAACTGATGCTGAAAATACTACATAAAACTAGAGGACGAATAGCAAGTGCAACCACCACAGAATACCAATGAGAATGGAGGGAATACAAAGACCTAATAAGAATGAAGAAAAAGCAACACCTAGAAGAAGAACAAAAGAAAATAGTAGAGGAGGTAGAAGAAGACCCATACCAAGTTCTGAGACTGAAAAGGCAGAAAAAACAGCCCAACATCCCCATGGAAACAGGGAAAGACCCCATAAGAAAAGTAATCTGTTCAAAAGAAACAAGACCCACAATCAAGACATCTAGGACACTACAGGCTGGAGAAATCCTCACCACAAATGAAATTGCAAGAGTCATACAGAAAATGAGGAACAACAGAGCACCAGGAGCAGATGGAATAAGAAACGAACACTTAAAACAGACGGCAGAAGAATACCTACCAATATTGACCTCCCATTTAAATAAATGTATAGAACTAGGAAGAATACCAGGCGAATGAAGAAAGTCAACAATCAAACTACTATGTAAGGGTAAAGGAGACATGGAGAACCAAAACGCATACAGAGGAATAGCACTGGAATCCATGCCACTCAAACTCTTAACAGGAATCCCCATCAAAAGGCTGGCAGAGAAGCTTGAACATGTTCTACCAGAGGAGCAGTTATGTTTTAGGAAGGGACAGTCCATGACCCTGGCAGTAGAAAATATGCTGGAACAAATAAAACATATGACAGGAAGACCCAAAGGAAAACTACATGTGGTTTTTGTTGTCTACTCAAAAGCCTTTGACCTGGTCAACAGAAAGGTTTTAATGGACAAACTGGAGGAACTAATTGGAAGAACGACTACAACAACCCTGATATCGAATATACTGGCAGAAAACCACATACAGATAGATGATGGAATAGGCATATCTGATTGGCTGCCACAGATGAACAACATCCTCCAAGGTGATCCACTCAGACCTATCCTGTCACGCACGATGTCACAAAAGGAATGGTGGGAACAAGCACATACATATATGCTGATGATATGGCCATTGCAGTGACAGATATAGACAGACTACAAGTAGTGCTAAACATACCAAGTGAATGGACAGAGCAAAATGACATCAAGATGAATGAAGAGAAGATGGGGCTGGTAGTGTTCAGGAAAAGAGGAAGACTCACCGAAGTATAGAACATCAAATGCAATGGAAAACCACTCAAGATGGTTAACAGTTTAAAATATCTAGGCATCACAATCCAGACAACAGAAAAAAGTTTCAGACTGCATATAAGATCTAGAGCAGTGGTGGCCACTAGAGCTATGAATGAATCGAAACATCACACAACTATCAATCAGTACAGCTTTGGACTTTTTTAAGCTAAAGATACTACCTGTTCTGATGTATGGCCTAGAATCAGCGGGTGAGTACCTCACATGCAAACAGCTGGAAGAATTGGAGCGAGTAAAGTACATGAAGAGTATTTTAGGTGTCCTGCAGAACTCAAGATCAAGGCTAGTATACGAGCTCACCAGGGAGACCTTCCTGATAGAGGATCCAAGATGTGAACTCATACTACCAGCTAGTGCCAGCTTCAAACAGCTTCTACAAAATCTGCATGAGAAGAAAAACTACATACCGGAGGACTTCTATGCAACATCTGCTATGCAAGACAGGACCGGGGTGGAAGCTAACCATGAAATGCGACACGTGATGACGAGACTCGCAACCCATGGTTTTCACCACAACATGTGTTGTAACAAATTATTTCATAAACCAAATGATGAGTGTGTGTGTGTGAGTTGTGCTTGGAATTTTAAGACCAATACCATATTATCAAATTCAGGAATAGACAGAAATCCATTGTAGCTTATAGCAAAGACAAGTAATGTGAATCAAATGTAATGTGAATGTAATGTAATGTGAATGCAATTCTTTGTACAGCATGTGTGCATTTCCAATAAATAAAATTTTATGCTGTGTTACACACACATCGACTAGCAATAATGTGGGAGAACAGCTTTACTGATATATTTAACTTGGATAGCACTGGTCAGCCAATTGGTCCAACTAACCTGCATTGGTGTGAGCAGTTGCACTTCAGACATAAAAAGAGACGAGCAGAGAAACACCATAGCTTCGAATGCAATTTAACATTTACAGAGAATGAAATACTATTCGGCAAAACTCCAGCATCACGCATGCTTGTTAGGTGACCAGACAGAAAGCATAAAATGCTCTCGTTCTCACCTAACATAGTATTCAAATTACAAACAAGAGTAATGAAAATTCCTAACTTAAACACACGGAAATTTTTCTGAGTAAGCTGTGTGTGATGCAAAAGCATACTGCAGGGATTTCACCATATTGTTGAGTACTGAATCAATTGAAGGTATTGATTACAGTCAGTTGTCTGGTAATCTCTTAGCTCCTTCAAAAATGGTTCAAATGGCTCTGAGCACTATGGGACTCAACTGCTGAGGTCATTAGTCCCCTAGAACTTAGAACTAGTTAAACCTAACTAACCTAAGGACATCACACACATCCATGCCCGAGGCAGGATTCGAACCTGCGACCGTAGCGGTCTCGCGGTTCCAGACTGCAGCGCCAGAACCGCGCAGCCACTTCGGCCGGCTAGCTCCTTCCTTATCCAAATCCAAGAAATTAATTTCAGTTCTGGAAGTATCATCTGCTATGTTGATTAACAACAGAATTCACGAAGCCACCCGTGCATTGCATTTTCTCCTCTTCTTTTATGATGTGCCATTCTATTCCCACCAGCATGCAGCAGTGACACGTGAAAAAGCTGCGTGCAATAGTTCTGGTACGTCTGGCAGCTTAACAGTCTTGTGAAATGATAATTAAATCAAGACCCTCACTGCCAACAGGCATTGATATACATCAATGGGGACAGTTGAAAATGTGTGGCCCAACCGGGACTTGAACCCGGGATCTCCTACTTACATGGCAGACGCTCTATCCATCAGAGCCACTGCGGGCACAGAGGATAGTGTGACTGCAGGGACTTATCCCTTGCATGCTCCCCATGAGACCAACATTCCCAACTTAATGTCCACACACTACATTCATATTTCCCCAGCCCGTTACACTCATTACTCGTGGCAGACACTCTTACCGAGTCCCGTAAGAGTTCGGGCAATATATGTGCATCCGCACAGAAGAAGAAGGTCAATGTCCGGTTAGCCTTAACTATATGAAGATGGTATCTGTCCTTTTGAACATGTCTGAAAGAACGGATACCTTCGGTGACTATGCAGCGGTCTAGAATGAAATGATAATTAAATCAGGACCCTACGCTGCAGACAGGCATTTATATACATCAATGGGGACAGTTGAAAATGTGTGCCCCGACCGGGACTCAAACCTGGGATCTCCTGCTTACATGGCAGATGCTCTATCCACCTGAGCCACCAAGGGCACAGAGGATAGTGCGACTGCAGGGACTTAACCCTTGCATGCTCCTCGTGAGACCCACATTTGCAACTTAATGTCCACACACTACATTCGTAGTGCCCCCGCTCATTACACTCATTAGTCGCAGCAGACAATCTTACAGAGTCCCGTAAGAGTTCAGGCAATACGTGTGCTTCTGCACAGAAGAAGAAGGTCAATGGCTGGTTAGCTTTAACTATATGTAGATGGTAGCTGTCTTTCGGACATGTCTGGAAGAACAGATACCATCTTCATATAACAGTCTTGTTGATTCTCACAACAAATCCCTTAGCTTGGCTCCAAGTCAGTGGTGTTGGGTTCATATTGTAATTGTACACTGGCAAATGTAAAAATGCATGGTGTGCTCAACGCCATGAAAATGTTTTTCATGTTTAAACGTCACTGACTGCTGTGGTTCGTGTGAGACTACATCTGTTCTATGAAACAACGGACATGGCCCAAATAAAGAGAATTTGGTTTTTCATTTTTGTCCTAATACATTAAATTGTTACGTTTTCTCAGTTTAAGCAACAGTTATTAACAATCTTTCACAAAACACAGATAATTAAGAATTATATTTGAAATGGAAACAGGAATTTCATGTGCAATATGTAATTAGAAACAAGAACGTGTGCTTAATTCAATAAAAGTGATGATGAATACAATTTTGAGTTGCAGGTATTTCAAACGGAATGAAAAAAAGATTGAACATGGTGACACTTGAACCAGTGATCCATAAACTTCACTTACGCTACTGATTCCACTATACATCCATACATACATACTCGCATTCGGGAGGCCGATGGTTCAATCCCGCGTCCGGCCATCCTGATTTAGGTTTTCCGTGATTTCCCTAAATCGCTCCAGGCAAATGCCGGGATGGTTCCTCTGAAAGGGCACGGCCGACTTCCTTCCCTAATCCGATGAGACCGATGACCTCGCTGTTTGGTCTCTTCCCCCAAAAACCAACCAACCAACCAACCAAGGTTCCCCTCAAAAAACTCCAAAAGCCGATTTTTTTTCTGTAAATTTATGAAAACATTGAGAACTACCTATTTCGCAGCACTTTTTAACCGTGTTTCACATTCTTGTTTCACTACGGAGCAGGAAGCAGTCTCAGCCATTTTCTTTCATCTGCATAGTAACAGGACAACATTCACAGGACAAAAGTACACAGACTGTGACTGTACACGATTTATGAAATAAAAACAGCTAAAGTGTGATTAAGGAAAATGTTGATGGCTGTTAATATATTGGAATATATTAAAGTTTCATTTAACATAACTTAGTAATGAGATATCTAATACATATGTAGGGCCTGTTTCCAAGAGCGTGATAACACCAATGCACATGTGCTATGGCTTCTGACCAATCATGGTGGTTAGTGTTTGTTTACACCAGTTTTATTCTTATGATGAACAGAGTATGATTAACAGTTTGTTGTCCACGACAGGGCTGTTACTTTACGTTTTGTTTCCCATTGCTGACAACATCAATGACATAGCAGTTGTGGCATTGTAGCTGCCAGTATGCATGTGTAACTGCAAATGAACCATATGCAACATTTAAGCAAGAACATCCCTAGAATGTGTTATTGCTTTTGTGTGTCATTTATACCATAGCTCCTGACTGATACATGTGGTAGAACGTGGTGGTGAAGTGACAGAGGAAAACTTTTTCCATGTGTGTATATTTACTTCCTTTTACCTCTGTTATTGGCCATGTACACATGATTTTTTTGTGCATATCTCTCGCAAAGTTCCTTTTGAATTATGTAACTTTCACTGGCCTCACTGAATAATTAATTTTAAAAATCATGTATTAACATCATGATCATTCAATAAAATGGTTGCTTCATCCCTGTGACTGTCCACGTTCCTATAACTTCCTCTGTGTAAAAATTGTGTCTGTGCAGTTCTGTATCTTTCACTCTGACCCATTACTGTTCTTTGTGGGCATAGCCTTGTAATCTATCCCTCCCTCCTTTGTTGCCACTACTGTCATTGATGGTAAAGTCATTTCAGAAAATTTGAAAGGACTAAGATTGACAATAAACTTTTTACTTATCTTTTTTCTCGTGCTACAGGTATTTGTAAATGAGCGTTCACCACAAGTGTTAGTATTAACTGAAAATGGTCTAAAATATAATGAAATTAACTGTTATAAACCAGATGGTTATGTACTGGTAAACAGTTATTGTAGGAAACAGCATAAGGGTGGAGGTGTGGTAATCTTCATGAGAGAACATATTATTTATTTATTTATTTACATATTTTATGCCCACACTGGAGCACTTTATTCAATCCATTTACATTTAAGTCTTAATACTAGTTGTAGATTTGGCTTTTGTCTTCTGCTCCCAAAACTTCTTCATCCTTTCCGACCTTGCTGCCCTTTCTTCATCAGTTATGATGTATTTTTTGCATCTAAATACCTTTAGTTTAAATCTCATGTCACTGTGTTTCAGGGTATTCTTCTCTTCTCTGCCTTCAATTTGTTGCATTGTCATGCCTAACTAGGTCTAAATCATCTTGAACTTCTTTGAACCAGTTGTTCTTGGTCTTGCTTTTCTAAAAGTAGGTGACCAGTTGTTTCAGTAGCCTGGTTTCTGGAAGTCTGGAAATGTGACAAAAAAAAGCAATCCTCCTTTTCTGCATTGTGTCAATTACTGACTCAGTTTCTTGGTATACAACTTTGTTAGGTAATAGTCACCACTGTCCCTCTACTTGGTATTTTTTGTTTGTAATTGTTCTAAGGATTCTTCTGTCTGTCATCTATAGTTTGTCTGTTGTTAATTTTTTAATCCTGAACAGTGTTTCTCTAGCATAGGTTGCTTCAGGTTTACTAGCAGAGTGGTAGTGTCTGAGTTTTGCATTTATCAAGAGACATTTCTTCTTGTAAGTTGGCCAGGTGATGTATTGTACTTGTTTCAGTTTAGTTGTTCTGCTTTCTACTGACATTTTATCATTTGGATTCCAACTTATAACTTCCCCAGGTTTTTGAATTTATTTACAATTTTAATTTGTTTGTTATCCTTCAGTGTAATGGCTGGTGTTTCAACCTTGAAGGATGGCATCATTTCTGTCTTTTCAAATGAGATCCATAGTCCTACTTTTGCTGCTATTTTTTCGAGTTCTTCAGTTTGGTGTTTAGCCTCTTCCACACTATTTGTGAACAGTGCTAGATCATCAGCAAAGGCCAGGCAATTGAGTTTGATGTTTCTGCAAATATTAATGTTTGGTTGCCATTTCTTATTCCACTCTTGCATGACCTTCTCCACTATGCAGTTAAATAGTAGTGGTGAGAGACTATCCCCCTGTTGAAGTCCCATCCGGATTTCAAATGATTCGGATAGTTCCCCTCTGAATTTAACTTCTGATTTAGTATTCTTAAGGGTGAGTCCAAAAGATTAACGAGTTTCAGGTGCAATCCAAATTCTGCAAGCATTTTAAGTAATGACTCAAGACGGGTACTGTCATATGCTTTCTTGAAGTCAACAAGAGTGGTGACCAACTTCTTGTTTCTCACTCTTTGATGTTTCATGATCCAGTTACGGCTGATAATTTGATCTGGACAGTTTCTTCCAGGACAAAATCTTCCTTGATATTCTCCAAGTTCTTGGTCGGGTTGTACCTGAATTCTTGTAAAGATAATTCTAGACAAGATATGTGACATTTGGGTGGAGTATACTTTGATATTTTCTGAATGTCCTATAATAGTCCTTTGTTTTATGTTGTTTGAACGATTCCTCTATGAAGTTTAGGGTTTCTTTTTGATGGTCTCTTTTGATTATTCTGATTTCCTTGGCCATTTGTCTTCTGGCAATGGTTAGCTCTTGTCTAGATTTTTTAGTTTTCTTTTGTTAGACATTCAACCATGCTTTGTGCCTTTTCT
Source organism: Schistocerca nitens (assembly GCF_023898315.1). Lineage (NCBI taxonomy): Eukaryota > Metazoa > Arthropoda > Insecta > Orthoptera > Acrididae > Schistocerca > Schistocerca nitens. The sequence continues at coordinate 485,574,850 of NC_064620.1, forward strand.
GTATTGCTTTATCACATTCTTCATTCACCATGCCTGTTTCTTTCTTCTTCTGACAGGGGCAATCTCTTTGGCAATGTTTTTCAGTTTATCAGTAATCGTTCCCAGTTTGTTGCTTGGAAGTGTTTTGGATCTCTCTGAAGACAACGCATTATTTATTAAATAGCTGGGGTCATGTTTTCTCCTCCTAGTGAATTTTGATGGTTTGTTTTCTATTCTTGGGGTTAATTTTTATCTTTGAAATGTAATGATCTGAATCAATGTCCACCCCATGAAGGACTTTGACATTATGGATTTCCTTGTGGTACTTTTTATCCATTGTAACATGGTCTATTTGACACTCCCCCATTTTATCATTAGGGCATCTCCAGGTCACTAACTTGAGCGGTCTTCTCTTAAATCTTGTAGTTTTGAGAATAAGTCCAAGATTTATGCAAAGTTCAATTAGTCTTTGACCATTCTTGTTTGTCAGTTTTTGAGCTGGCCATTTACCAACAACAGTGTGATATTTTCTTTCTTTCCCAATTTTTCCATTGAAATCTCCAAGCAAGATTTTAATATGGTTGTCAGGGATGTTTGATATCCGTTGGTCCAGTTCTTCCCAAAATATTTCCATTCCTTCCTTATCTTTCATGTTTTTGTCATTTGTTGGGCCATGGGCATTGATCAGTGTATATATTTTGTTCTGTACTTTGATTGTTAAAGCTGTCATTCTTGGGGAGTTCGACGAGAAGTCCTCCATTGAGTCTAATATGCTATTATGAACCAGAAATCCCATTCCGAATTGCAGGACACTTTTTATTACTCTTTTTCCCAAAGGTCCTTTGTAGAGACAGAATCCCCCGGATTCAAATGGGTCCTGATCTACATTTAAAATTTCCTGAAGAGCTGTTGTTAGAATTTTGTGTTCATTCAATACGTCTGTTAAGCGTTTCAGTTTACCAGTTTTCATTATTGAATTTATATTTAATGTTGCAAAGAAAGAGAATTTTCTGGGTTTGCTGTATTTAAGCCTCTGTCTGCTTTTTGCCTGTTGGGCTGCCAGGTGTTCCTACTGACCACTATCTTCTAAGTGACACCCGGGCATATTATTTGAGAGAAACTCTCCTGGCGTTTCCCTTTTAATTTTTAGGGTCTCAATGTAGGTAACTTTTTTTTTTTCAAACCATTCTTCTACCAGAGGAATGCTGGAAACCAATAATGTTTATATTAGAGCCATAAGTTTGGTAAGGCAAAGGACCACATCTTTTCCTGTATTGCTGAGTGAATAAGGCACTGTTTCCTGTTTTCCATATTACACTTTTAAATTCATCGTGTTCATCATTCTACAATCTACAAGTGTGAATATCTTTATACCTAATTTGCAGGTTTGCTTGTAATAAATTGCTGGATGGAACACTTCCCCCTAAAAGGAAGCAATTGTTCATCAATCGTAAGGTATTCGCCTGGTGTGAAATAATGCTAAATAAATTGTTTTATAAGATCATGAACTGGAGCAGGCTTATCTGATTTTTTCCTGTCTACTCTCGTGCTGCAGTCACCAAAGCAAAGACATTGCATCAAAAAACAAAATCTATGCTCGTTCACTGCTAAATAGCAAACTTTTATTCCAAATCCTTTGGAGCTATATCACACTTTTTAGTACTTTGTCCTGCTACATCAGCAAGAACAGACAAGGAGAATGATTCCAGTTTCCATTTCCACTTCAAACGAGCATCCCTGTCTCTGGAGAAATTATTCATTTTCAGAATATACTGATTTTTACATATTTGAGATGATACTGATTATTCCGTCATCAACAAAGAGTTGCAACGCATTCTAAATGAAACTGAAAGCCCTCATAGAGGACAAAAGATATATCGATGACATCACACTTCTGCATAATGGGACCGACGCCCAGCTGCAACTTTTTCAACACAGCTTTAACAAAATGCATCCCTAGACTCAGTGTACGATAGAATACCACTCTGGCTTTACACTCTCACTTTTAGATCTGGGGATTTCGTTACAGGACAGTAAAGTTCACTTTAACATATTTAGGAAATCAACTACGACTATTTCTATTATTTATTGCTCTTCAGTATATCCAAAGCAGCAAAAAATGGCAGCTCTTCATGCAATGCTTTACCGCGCGTTAGACTCTCTCTGGCCGAGCGGTTCTAGGCGCTTCAGTCCGGAACCGCACGACTGCTACGGTCGCAGGTTTGAATCCTGCCTCGGGCATGGATGTGTGTGATGTCCTTAGGTTAGTTAGGTTTAAGTAGTTCTAAGTTCTAGGGGACTGATGATCTCAGATGATAAGTCCCATAGTGCTCAGAGCCGTTTGACCCATTTTTTAGACTCCCTCTCTCAAAACAAAACTACCAGCGTGAGTTGGATACCATTAATTTCAAAGCATATGCTAATGGTTAGCAGCCAAATGTTGCTGATGTTCTTCACCAGCAAATGCAATCAAAAGCCACTACCGCTACCAACAATCAGTACCGGACTAACCTGTCATCTACAGTAATGTAACTAAAAAAAAAAAAAAAAAAAAAAAAAAAAAAAAAAAAAAAAATGCTTTTTGCAGGATCCCATGCTTTTCATTTTTTATTCTATGACGATGGCACATTATTGTGCTGCATCATTATCTGTGTCCTCACTAATTTAAAATTTACCTGTCTTTCATGATGTAAAATTCGTCTCAGGTCTTAATCTTAAGTAAGCCTCGATTAGTTGTCGACTTTTAGTTAGCAGATTTTAAATTGACCCAAATATTAATGTGCCCTTTTAGTGCTATTACTGCTAGCTATTAATTGGCATAATTGTTTCAGACAGTATGGACTGTAAGGTTTCGCTACTTTCTCTTTTGGTCAGTACTGAGATGCTTGTAAATAGGAGTGGCACATGTGTATGTTCTTTTAACTGTGAATGTGACGTGTTGTTCCACATCGCCACATATATATCCCCACTAAATTAAAAACTTGCTTGCCACTCGTGTAATGGGAATAGTTTCGTTGCATTTTATGATCATACATAAATTTTATGTCGCCAGCTTCCACTCAGTTTTACTACAGTTCTGTACTTCCCTGTTCAACATGTTTCATTATCATGCATAATGCACTTTTAACGTCTTTCATGCAACGTTCTGTATGTTTTTTTTTTTTTCATTTTAAATGTAAATCACTAATTAAAATTGTGAACGGCTGGATTAGTGGCCCATGTTCTTCTTCCCGACAACAGATGGTAGTACTTTTTCCACTCTGGTTTACCTGTTTACTTCCTCCTCAGTGAATGCCACTCCATGTTCTGCGCTAGCTGGTAGCACACACCATCTTGTACTCATCCATTGCGACGCTCGGAGTCATAGCACCAAGTGTAAGTGTCCTGGTATGCTTTGCATATTTATTTACTCAGGCAGCATATTTCTTTACTCAGGCAGTCGTCTGTAGTACTGTCTGGTGTCACTTTGGCATTGCCTTAGGTTTTACAGCACCTAACCCAACCGGTGGTTTTAAAATTTTTTTTTTTTTTGGAATTTATTTTTTATTTTTATGTGTGTTGCTGCGGGTAAAAATCGTCTCCCGTCTCTTGCTATTTTCGGTACGACACCTGAAGACGGGCATATAAGAGCCCGAGACCGGTTGTGTTCTAAATAAAAGAACCTTACAGCTGTAGCGGTATTTTCAACCTCTGGTTCTTGTAGAGGCATGCAACCATTATGAATATAACTATTGGAAAGAATTTATAAAGGCTGTGTGGTTGCTTAAAAACAGTCACCGTTTCTTTCTGAATTTATTTATTAACTGTCATGACGCGTTTTGGATCCAAACTATCATCTGATGACCTATTACAAACAGATAAAAGAATCATAAGTTATGTTACAAATTTTACAGAAATGCAAATTCGTATATATTACAAAAAAAAAGTGTGTATGTGTGTGTGTGTGTTTTTCACATCTCCTCCTAAACCACTGCACCGATTTCAACTAAACTTGGTACACATTTACCGTACTGTTAGGCGACAATTGCTGTGGGGGTAAGAACTACCCACCTACCAAAAGAGTGAGGATAGGGGTGAAAAAGGAAACTAGCCCGCTACGCTTGAGTTCCCAGACTTTGTTCACCAATTATTTGAGAATTAGAGCACTCAGTGACTTGTAGCAAACTTCATACGTAATGTCAAACTTTAACAAAATTTTAACTCCCAACAAAATAATGGAAGAAAAAGTGTTTATCGCCTCCTACTTTCTCACTGTTCATGCGGTAAATGTACCTCATGACGCATGAAGTTATAATTTATTACTTATTTATTACTAACTGAATTCGCGACACATTTTACAGACAGTATGTGCATATACCACTGAATGTAAGTCCAAAATTATGTCATTGTATGACACATTGTTCAGGAGATATGGTCACAAACAACGAGATGAGTGAAAACTACCGCATCATACGTGACGTTTAAATTTATTACTTCTCTACTACTAACTCTATTCGTAATACGTTTCTCGGAGAGTATCTGCATATGCCAATGAATGAACCTACAATATTATATCATTCTACGACACATAGTACAGGAGACAGGAGATATGACATTATAAACACGAAAAACTGTGACATCGCGCATGACGTTAAAATTGATTACTTCGTTGGTGTAACTCCATTCACAACACATTTTGCAGGCAGTATCCACATATGCTGCTGAATCTGCCTACAAAATTATATCATTGTACGACTCATAGTTCAGGACATATGACGTCATAACCATTAAGCACAAGGCCAGACACTGCGTGATCTAGGTGTGGACACACAGTTATAAATAACATGGGATACACCGGTTTTTTTCTTTGTTGTTATTTCATCCCTCACGTTTCATATGGGGGGGGGGGGAGGGGGTGGACTGTCAGCAGTGCAATACTTTACTCTTGAGTCAAGAGCATTCTTATAGATATAACAAAGCTAATAGAAAAATATGAGGGCTGTTTTCGTCTTAAATTTCAAAAAAAATTAACGACAGACAGTTAGAAGGGCAAAAAAATATATACAGTTTAAAAAACACAATAGAAATGTGGTGATATTCTCCTATGAAAAAGACACTGGAGCACTGCACTTTCAGTTAACATCTGAAGGACCTACACTGGGTGAGAAGTACTGTGGGAGGAGAGAATATGTTCCATAGAGGTTGAGAAGTGTGGGTAAGGAGGTAGGGGTCTGTTAGGTGCAGAAACTATGGAGATGAAAAGTAGGAGGTGGAGATGATAGTGGGAATAAAGGCGATAGGAGAGACAGAGGGTGAGGAGGGGTAATGGTGTGTTGGGAGTGTAGTGGTACGAGAGGAAATGGATAGGGGTGGATGGAGAGAGAAAAGGAGAAAAGAGCCGTGGTGTGGAGTGAGATAGGTGGGGAAGAGCTGAAGTTGGTAGGAGGGAATACAAATGGTAGGAGAGATAGAGGGTGAGGAGGGGTAATGGTGTGTTGGGAGGGTAGTGGTACAAAAGGAAATGGATAGGGGTGGATGGAGAGAGAAAAGGAGAAAATAGCTGTGATGTGGAGTGAGATAGGTCGGGAAGAGTTAAAGTTGGTAGGAGGGAGAAATAACAGGGTGTATCTCATTACCTAGGAGAGGGGGTTGGCTGAAGTTGCGTTGGGACAGGACATGGAATGTGTGCAGGTGTAGGGAAGGAGAGCATACTAGTGGTGGTTATCAGAGGGAAGACAGTGCAGTTATTGTAATCTAGTTTGCAGGTAGGATAGGAGTTGCAGAGCTGTTTGATGTGGGTGAAGATCCTTGTGGAGGAAGGTAAATGGATGCAGAAAGTGAGACAGAGATGGATCGCATTCGAGGACTTGGGTAGTCTTACAGGACTTTGGTGGGGCAGATACCCATGCAACATTCACATAGCAGAGGATGGGATGGATCAGGGTTTTGTGTGTGTGGAGAGTAATGGAGGGCTGTAGTCCCTAAGTTTGGTCTGTTAATAGTTTTAGTAGCTTTAGTCTATTGTGGGCTTTCTGTTGGATGGTGAGTAGGTGATGTTGCCATGTTAGTTGCCTGATAAGTATTAGTCCAAGATATTTTAGTGTTAATTGACTGAATAGGACGGTTGCAAATGACAAGGTAGAAGTCAAGGATGTGGAAGTATGGGTGGGTCATCCTATAATTATTGTCTGGGTTTCATCTTAAGTAGTTATTGGTTACACTAGGAGGTAAACTGATTGAGATGGATTTGGAGGCATCCTTGGGATTTCTAGAGTGCAGGGTAGAGGACGAGGAAAGCGGTGTCATCAGCTTACTGAAGGTGGCAGACTGATGGGGGTGGTTTTGGCATATCAGCAGTGTAGAGGAGATAAAGGACAGAAAAGAGGACAGAGCCTTAGGGCACCCCTGCAGTGGAACGGAATGTATGGGAATTCATATTATTAGGAGTGACACAGATGGGTGATTAAATAGGAGGATACAATAAAGCAGACACAATTAACTGGAAGTGGGTGTGTTTGAATTTTGAAAAGGAGATTGGAATGCCATACATGGCCATAGGCTTTTTCTAGATCGAGGGGAACAGAAATAGTTGATTTACAGGAGCTGGTGGGAAAGGAGATGGGTGAGATGCAGGATCTGGTCATCGGAGGAGAAATTGGGACACAAACTACAATGGTTAACAGGAAGAAGGTGGTGTTGGTTCAAGTGTTGATTGATGTAGCAGGAGAGGATGGATTCGAAGGTATTGCTAAACACTGAGGTGAGGTAGGTGGGGAAGCAGGAGGAGGTATCAGTAGGAGGTTTGTGTGGTTTGAAGGAAAAATAGGAGCTTGGATGGTTTCCATTGTTGAGGATAGTAACCTGTGGAGAGAATAGCAGTATAAAGTGTTGCAAAGGTGACAAGAAAGGAGAAGAGGCTTTCTTTAAGATGTCAATAAGTAAATCAGTCATGATTGGGGAAGTGTTGCGTTTTTGTAGAGTACTTGTTTTATTTTCTGTGCTGTAATTGGCGTATTTGTTCCTGTTTGTGGTATGTTGTCCACAAGCTGGAAGCTGGGAGCCAGGGGTGATACACCAGTGCTGAAACATTTGTGGATGATAGGAAAAAGTGAGTATTCAAAATGTACAAACGTTGAGATCAGCAGCAAAAATATAGGTGGAAAAGATAAATCTATGTGGGTGAGGAAATCCTAGGGGATGGGATGATTAGGTCAGATGGATATGGTTGAAAGGTGTGTGTGTGTAAATTATTGTAGGAGTTATAACTTTTTTTTTTTTTTTTTTTTTTTTTTTTTTTTTTTTTTTTTTTTTTGTCTGAAATCATGCTCGAAAGGTCTGAATTGCTTAAACAAGCATGTGCTGCGTTAGCAGAGAAGCTGCATTGCACAGAGATCAGTTAGAGGTATTTTTGCTCTCCAAAAATGTGCACTAGATTTATCTGTTGATAGTGAAGGTGGGAGAGGAAACAGACAGTTGTGCTTTGGTATTAGGTCTGAACAGTCGAGTTTTAGTTTAGTAGCAGTAAGAAGCAAACACTGGGGATTTTTGGGAATTATATTATGGATTAATGGAATATTTATTGTGGAGGGAAAAAGAATTGAATTTTACATTGGTATGATTATATTCTTTATGAAGAATGAATTTTAAGTAATGATTAAATTTGTTTTATTTGTGGCAGTGATTTGATAAATGCAGCATTTTTGATTCGTCAGACATCCAGATCAGGAATCTTTTTGCTTTTAGTTTTTTTGTTACAATTAATCAATCACCCTCAAAGAAATGGATTTAAGAATTAGATTTTTGAATTCTGTTTAGGAAAAGTTATACATGTGAAGTGTCATTTTTGTAAAGGTAAAAGGTTAGGTGAAAGGCCTCAGTCCACTCTCACCACTTATTATGCAAATCAAAGAACAAATTTCACTAATTCTACTTAATCTACAGTGGACCATTCCACATTTACTGAATATTGCACCTGAATGTGAGTGAATTCAAAACATTGTTCACAAAAATCTCATGGTCTACACCACATTCTCAATCTAAAACATCTTGTAGAATAATTCTTTGGGCATTATTGTTATTTTTTGTTAGTCAGTACACATTTATTAGCATAGTCATGTTGTGATACATGTGATTTTCTCACTGCTGAATGGATTATTGTAAATATGTAGAAGTTAAGTCATCAGCCATTTCATCCTATGTATTTGCAAATCACAATTTTTTTCTAGTTACGTAAGGTTGACCATTTCTTTGTATTTCTTTCGCTTTGTGTATTTTTGTTAATGTAATGTACTTTACCGTTATGGATATAAATTAGAATGTCACTAATAATGAAACTTTCTAGCGGTATGTGTTATACAGAGATTCTGGCAAAACTACATTGCAAAAAAAGAAGCAAACCTCCAGTCGCATTGGGAGGGGGTGGGGGGAACTACCATGAGTGCTGGATGGCACTGCGTAAAATAATGGAATTTTTCTTAAATATTGACACACTGAATTATGCAGCAATTGGATGGTGTTTTGCAAATGTTTCACAGTACATAATTGTGGAACAGGTTGTGAATATTTGGTTGGATACTACATTTTTTGCTAGTGACCAGGTTTCTTATTTTCAGCACAGAGCACCGGACATACGAGTTTATGATGATTGTTGGGTGACATGATGAGGTTGATGATTTTGTGGATTTATGAATTATATATTTGAGGAGGTATGTTTTAAGATTTCAGGAGATATGCAATGAGGTTAGGGTCTTTCAGGAATGACATGATGATCTGCTTGCAGTGGACACTACATTGCTGTGGTTTATTAACAAGTTAATAATTTTTTCACTTTTTTAGTTCAGCCTAACAGATTTAAATATGTGTACTATGCATTTAGCAGAACTATTCTTTATCTTATTTATGTGTAGCTGTAAAGCATTTTTTGGTGCCACTTTGTCTTTCTTGCTTTTGGGGTATTCTAAGCATTTTTTCGATGATAATGATTAGTTAGCATGTGCATAGAATAAGTATTTACAGCCACAGTTTTCCACTTTCATTATGTTTTATGATAGGCTAATGGCTGACGCATTAATTTAATTCATTTCTTTTGACAGGTACAACAATAATTTTGTGCATAAGCCTTTTTCCTTCCTTCATCCACTTACCGTCTGAATAGCTGCACAAGCTGAAATTTTTTGCATCAAATAGTATTATGTTTTATGATTATTGTACATTGTAAGTAAGATGATGTTAAGAAAGCTTGTACTTTTGTAACTATATTTTGATGGTTATCTGTACGATAATACTAAGATTTTTATTCTCAGTTCACGTGTTGTAGGCATACAAGAGTTTACTCATGTTTTCTTACCCAGAGAACTGTGTAACACTAATGTAAAGAATTTCATTTATATAAAATTTTAGGAATCATTCTTTAATTGGAGCAAAGCAGCTATCAGTACAAAATGCTAAAAATCAAATAAAAACAGTGTCGATCGCTTTTTCAGATTTTTATTCATTAGCAACCGGTTTCGGCCCTTTCCTCAGACCACATTCAGGCTCTTCCCCGCCATTGTGACTGCTGGTGGTGGTAGCCAGTGTGAGATCTTTACTTCTACGGATCTCGCTCCGTCTGCCGCCACCATCTTCAGGCTTTTCCCCTCCATGAGTAGCCACAATTGCAGGGAAAAGCCTGCAGATGGTCTGAGAAATGGGTCGAAACTGGTTGCTAATGAATAAAAATCTGAGAAGACGATCGAGACTGTTTTCTTTGATTTTTAGTTTTTCATTTATATGTTACTATGCAAACTTTATGGTAATTTGTCAACTTTAGCTATATACTGTGGGCTGGTCTTGAATGCCACCACCAAATTCGTTCACTTACTGAAACTTAATTTAGGTATTCATTTGCGTAACCATATGGTAACACACATATGTTTAAGTTTTTGTTCTAGCTTATGTATTTACTCATTTGTAACAATGTTTGCCTAGTATGTATTATGGTGAGTCAGAACATTCATGAAAATATTTATGCATACTCTTTTGCACTGTGAGACACTTATGCAACGTTTTTTTACAACAACAATTTGTTAGGTCGCTTCAACTGGTTTTATGCAATTATTTCACAGACATTTGGTGAACTAATGTTACAGTTCCACCTTAGTATGGAATTTTACAGTACTGTTGTGAGAGACATTGGCCTTAGTTGTCAGTGGAATATTTATGGCCCAATAGTGCACCCTTTGAGTCTGCTATTAGCCTCCTCACAAATAAACCCATATGTTAGCACAAGTTGTACAGTGTTTATGCACTGAGTCTTTGACAAAGCATGTTTACTGTCAGACGCACTTCGAAGAGTTTTCTTCAAGTTAACGACGATTTTCACTGAATACATTTCACTCAACATTGGCGACATAGTTCCAGCAATAGTGTAAAAAATGTGACACTTCAGTGAAGTTTTATCTCCATCTTTGTGACGCAACAAATTTTTAGAAATGTGCAAAGTAACACAATCAACCAATTACCGAGCATGATATTACTACATTTGTTTCCCGACTGATGACTTGAGCGTGCTGATGTTCGTGAAATTCTAGATGCACCTATTCACAGTGATTTAAACCAATTTGTCATGGACTGTTTCTGCGGCTGTGGTCACTGACTTAAAACTATTTGTGAAGGACTATTAGAGTGCCTACGCATGGCAATTGAAAACAATTTGTAAATACTATGAATCATGTTACCTTTTTATGCTATTATGGTTATCATTTCTTTACTTCTGTTTAGGTACTTTGGGTTTTAACTTTGTTAGCAAATTTTGGAGTTTGATCTTGTTAATTGCAAACCTAATCTTGCAAAATTCTGGTCAGAGAGGGCAAGCGATAATGAAGGACATGTGTGTGAATTTTTGTAGGAATTTTTCTTTTTTGGATGTCTGGACTTGCCCTTGTAAGCTTTGGATTGCTTAGACATGCACCTGCAGCCTCAGCAAAGAAGCTGGGCTGCACAGAGATGAATCAGAGGTGATCCTTGTTCTGCAAAGAAGATGCGTGCCAGATTTATCTGTTGATCATGAGGAGAGGACAGGAGATAGAAAGTTGAGCTTTGGTGTTAGATGCGAGCACATGAGTTTAGTTTGGTAGCAGTAAACAGCAAACAATGGAGATTTTTGGGAGTTATGGTTTAATACAAGATCACTGTGAGGGAAAAAGTATCGAATTTTACATTGGTACGATTATACTCTTCGTGAATACTGGGTTAAAGGCAATGATTAAGTTTGTTTTATTTGTGGCAGCTGTTTGATAAATTCAGTATTCTTGGTTCGTTAGATATCCATATGAGGTATTTTTTTGCTTCTCATATTTTTTTATAAAATTTGTGTATCATTGTGAGAGAAATGTGTTTAAGAATTAGATTTTGGAATTTTGCCGAAGGAAAAGTGATGCATATGAACTTTAATTTTCTTAATTCTTCTATTATACTTACGTGAATTCAGAGAAAGCTTAACTATTATTGAAGTTTCAGTAAATGTTATTAAGTTAAATGCTATGAGATTGGTATTGAGTTCATGCAACCCAGAGTCCACATCCCAAGAGTCAATTAATTTTCAATTTTTTTAAAACCCTTATCAAGAATTATTAACCAAGAATGACAGAAATGATTTTAGAGGATGCATTACAACTTTACTTATTTTAGTAGTTAGATTTTGCAGCCCTGTTATCGGGACACGTTGTAGCTACAAGAGTAGATTGCACAGCATCATCTACTGTGACCCAGGTAAGTCAAATAGTGTAGAGAGCAGTTTGTTTCTTTAATTTAATTTCACAGGGACTAACTTTAGTTTCAAAGTAATCAGTTTTTCACCAAAGTTCAAAGTCAGATTTTTTGATAATGATAATTTTAGACAGGACATGAGCTCCTTAAAATTCTCGCACTTAGATTTCTCTATGTGTTCTTGCAGTTGAATTTTGTCATCAACAGTTAGTGTTATGCAAGCTATCAGCTTTAAGGTCTAGTATGGGCATAATTCAAAACAGGAAGCCTAAAGTTTAGCATCTGACAGACAATTTAACATCAAAAACACAATAAACATTAAAGATACAATTTCACTAAATTTAAACAAATAACTTTCATGGTGGCACAAGTAATGGTTAGGGTTTGGAAAAGAGGGTAAGGGTAAGATGTTTGATGGGAATATTATATAAGGACTGCATTCGAACAGGGAAGATCTTGTTGTGGTCAACTGCAACCCTGCCTCTGGCTAGGGAAGAGGGTTTATCTGTGTGATGAAGGGTATAGAGGGAGGGGTTCAGATGGTATGATAGGGTTGGAGGAGCATTTCATTAAGTATAAAGGTATGGACATTATAGTGGGTTAGGTTATACAATAAAATATTTTTATTGGTGAGGAGGGAGCGGATGTTGCGGTACAGGATTTTGCTTATATGGGATATAAATGGTTTGTCTGTGTGAGATTTGAGGAGGTTTAAGAGAAGGGTGTCAAGACAGGTGAGGACAAAATGGACGTGACTATGAGAGTAGGTAGCTTGGAGTAGGCTGCAAGGGATATTTGTGGGAGGGTTTGGAGGATGATTGTAATAAATTTAATAATGTCTTCAGCAGTGGAAGTTGGATGGAGGGAATTTTTGTAATGGGAGGAATTGAGGCAGTGAGCTCAGGGTTGGTAAGTTGTGGCTTAGGTTTGAATTTCGAAAGTAGGTGTGGTGTGAGTCATTTCAGGTGTTGCAGGTGGAAGGGAATGCCAGGTTAGAGCACTGTTTAAGAAAATGGGAGGCTTTGCAGCTGGTCAGGTAGGTGGGTTTTTAAAATCTACAGTAAGGTGATAGTTGTAAAGGAGACACTTTTTGCAGTAGGACTGAAGATGGGATTTTGAAGGTTCGGCCTTGTGGCAGTGGTGATATATCAGCGCTCCCTTTTTAAGGAAAAGATCTATGGTGGTGACAGATTCAGAGAAGGTACAGACGAGGCGAGTGAGGCCAAGGTCATTATTGATCTAAAGGCCTTTTCAGAATTCTAGATCTGGGTGGTTGTTCAATTCAGATGCCACTTCATCTTCCATGGCCTCGTCATTGACTATTGTGATCACTGCAGTGAGTGTGGGAGGATGATGGAGGATTGTGGTTGTTTGGCCCTAGGTGTGGTGGTGAGAGGTGTTAAGGAGGCTTTGGGACCAAAGGTAATGCGAGTAATTTTGGAGAGGAGATCAGTATGGAAGTTAGGCTTTAGGGACTTTAGTAAGATGGAGTCTTTCTTGGGATGATTTTTTGGATATGGACCCTTGATAGGCATTTTTTTATTTCAAGGGCGAGGGTTTTGGCTTTATGGAACATTGGGTCTGGGTTAGCGAGGATGAGGGTGTGGATGGTAGGGGAAGAAGCCGAAGGGAGAGGAGTTGTGTCCATATGGTCACTGCCATCAGTTTGAGTGTGGTTTTATAGGTGTGGGAGTGGGAGAGAAATCAGTGTTTTGACATTTTGTAGATTTCTTAAAGGCTGTTAGAGGGAAGGATCATTGTGGGGCAGTGGGATGTGATAATGGTAACCTGAGAGTTGAGCAGGTCCTTCAGCACAGCTAGTGTTGGTTGGTGCAGTGACACTTGATGAGATGACACTTGTGACATCATATGTTGCAACTGTTGCTCGGTGGGCTATGACACGTGCAGCAGTGGTGGAGATGGCTCAGGTTGTAGCTGAAAGAGGAAGGATGGGGGGAGATGGGTACAGAGAGAGATGCATATGTAACTGCTACACTGGTACAGGATATAGCAGGTGAGGGGGGGATAGATGTAGGAGGTGGGTTAGAGGCCCATGCTGCATGTGGTGACAGTTTGAGCAGGAGATGGAGAAGCATAGATGACTGATGTAGTAGGATGATCTGTGATGGCAAAGATTGATGAATGGCATTTACTGGAATGAGTGAAAGATGAGAATGTCGCTGATGTGACAGGGATGGAAGCATCTATATCAGTCGTGATCTGAAGATGGCGTTAAACAGATATAGGCGGCTGTGGTGACACTGATGGAGTAGAAGACTGGCAGTGAAGATGCAGTCTGGCCATGACCATTGGGCAGGGTGAGGTGTGGATGCAAAGATGATGACTGGTAGTGAATGTGATCACAGGTAGCAAGGATTGGCAGCGAAGGCGACTATGAGGACGACTGGAAAAATTTTCCCTGCCACAATCTAAACCCTTAGAGAAGCCCAGTCAGGTGTTATTACCGAGATGGATTCGAAGCCTTGAATGCCGAGGCTGTCACGGTTTTCTGCTTATGTAGGCATGATTGTAGCCTCTGACACCAATCAGAGAGGGCAGAAACGATGCTTGTGAGGAAGGTGAATTTGGCAGCTCATGGCTGCTCTGACCCGCACAGGACGAAGTGACGTTCAATGGCCTGAGGGACCAGTGCCATATTCGAAACGTATAGTCCAACCTCCCTACAAGAGCCATGCATCTGTATTTGGTTCCTTTAGCCATCCAGAACCCACCTCCACACCCTACTAAGTGCATATCGCTGGTCTCTGTTAAAATTGTTGCTTTTCATTCTAATCTCAGCCGCCTCCTTTATAATGGAATCCCAGTATATTAACACAAGAGCTACTCTTGTGGTTCATAGACTGATTGGGCCACTCCCGTATGCTTCGTGTACATGTGTGTTCATCTACATAATCTGCTTGTATCGTCAAGACTTTCTTCTGTGTATGTACATCATCTCCTGGCATGTAATTGTTTTCTTGTCGCCATCGTGTTCAGTTGTCTTCCCGCTGTCACAGCTTCCGCTGCCGCAACAGTCCTCTCTCCGCCTCCTTCATCGCCATCCCTGTCACCCTCATCACCACCGCCCCGCCGCAGTCTACTCGCTGCCTCCACCATCCTTATCTGTTTTCCTCACACTACACCTAACCTCACTGCCATCCTCCCTCACCATCCCGGCGACTCTCCACCTCTGGTAATTATCATCGACCTTTTGTCCTCTGCTTCCTTTGACCCACAATGGAGACTCCAGCCACCTCCATCATTTACACCACCCACTCTTCTGCTCCCACTATCACTATGTGGAGTACTTCCTCTGGGTCACCACCCTATGTTCACCATCCCCTTCTAACATTATCGTTCCCATATTCAGTTGTTTCCTATACCTACCGTTCTCTTCCCACAACCTCTTCCACTTCTCTTTACACATTCTTTACCATCTCCCACTTCCAACTTTAACCACACCAACCACTTTCCCTGCAATTCTAGCGAAAATAACAACTCGTTGGGCTACCATCACAATGCCTGAAACCACATTACCATCAACATGCGACTGAACCTGCTCAAGCCTACTGCAAGGACCTGCACCACACTGTATCCCACCTGCTACACATCCTCACTGCTAGCACCATGAACAAAACACCACAAACTACTCCTGATCCTACTAAACACATGAACACCAAACCCCTCAACCCCCTGCTGCACCTTCTCCCCTGGCTGTTTCTACTTTTCTTTTCTCCAACCCTGACCCCATAATTCCAAAGGCCAAATTCCTCACTCTAGAAATATGTAAATACATTGATGACATTCTCGACACTCAAATCATCCCCCACAAAGATTCTATCCTCATCAAATCCACGAATCCCAACTTCTACTCTGATCTTCTCCTCAAAATCCCATATGTTATATTTGGCACTCATGCCTCCCTCAGAACCACCTTCACAAGGAAACAATCCCAGCCTCATTGCCATCTTCACACCTTCCCAGCTGTGATAACAAAGATTGGCCCTGAAATCACGGCAGAGGAGATGATCTCCAAACTTGACTCCAGTTCTGCTTTAGACACATGTACATCCCACCATGTCTACAATGACTCAGGTCTTACCAACCTAATACAAGCCTTCATAGTCTTCCCACTCCACTGATTACCTCCTCACAGAGGGAGTCCTGATTTACAACTGCCAGCATAAAATTAAACCCTCCAATTACCGTCTCAACTCCAGTCCTAACATTGCCAAAAATGCTTTGTTTATAATGACCAGCTCACTCCTGATTGTAAAAGTACCCCACCTTGCTCGCTATAAAGACTCCCACTTCCTCAAACACTGTTCCAAATTGGTCTTCCTTCCCACCTGCAACTCCTGTAATGACAGCCACCCTATCTACTCCATCCATCACCTGTCAAACCAGAAGTAAGACTACCCATCTGTCCTATTGATGGATATCCCTATAATTCTGTCCACCAAACTCCCACTAAAACATCATCAGATTCCCCACCATTGTTCTCCAAAATATCCACCCCTTCCAATGACCACATATCCTATAGCAAATTTCTCTTGCTGTCCACTCTGTTTTCCATCTAAACACTCAAAATCAAGTTCACCCCGTTTTCACCCATCTCAACACCCTTGTTTAAACCAATCCACCCCCTCACTCCTGTAAGTTCCTATCTTAGCACAGTAGCAATACAGCATCCTGTACCAGAACATCCGCCATATACCGATGAACAGGCCGCTTTTCATTTATACCCCCCTATATGTCAACACCTTCACCCTTAATGAAAATTCCTCCTACCACAACACACCATCCAAATTTCTCCATATATCCTCCATCATACAGATTATACCGTTCCCATGGCCAGAAAAGGAGTTGCAATTGGCCACCATTGAAACACCCTGCTCAATTCTCGTACTGAACACCTTATCCTTAGCCTCTTCTTCAAAACCCTAAATTTTACCTGTGTTACTATCTAGATCTGACCTAATAGTCCCATCCCCTATGATTTTCCTCACCCACATCGACTGTACCTTTTCTACCTTTGCCGGCCGGTGTGGCCGTGCGGTTAAAGGCGCTTCAGTCTGGAACCGCGTGACCGCTACGGTCGCAGGTTCGAATCCTGCCTCGGGCATGGATGTGTGTGATGTCCTTAGGTTAGTTAGGTTTAATTAGTTCTAAGTTCTAGGCGACTGATGACCTCAGAAGTTGAGTCGCATAGTGCTCAGAGCCATTTTTTTTCTACCTTTATATTGCCGCTGCCCACAACATCCATAGTACATCCCCTGCAGAACTTCGTGGTGGCGGCAGAGTACTGACTCCCTGCAAGATAACATGACCCCATCCCACAGCACACCCATCCTGAATCAGGATATCATCCTCGCATCTCTAACCTCCTTGTAAATCTCACTATGGAAGTCCTCGGTCCAGTGGGAAATGACCACCTGTCCTCACCATCTTCTACATGCAACCTCACCCTCATGCATCCCATCCAACTCTCCACCCAAAAGGTAGCCATGACTACTCCCACACCAACTGGAATGCCTACTGGTCAGCAAACGTTACCCAGATAGGAAGCAAACCTCGAACCATCCAACAATCCAACGATATCTCTTGTGCCACAGCCTTCTTGTAGAAGATCTTGTCAGACGCAATAACTGCCCACGTCCCTACCAAAGCCACATATCTTCATCTCCCCACTCTCCCCCACAAGCTCTAGTCATTCTCAGAGAATCCTATCTCCTATACTGCTCCTTTCTCTGGACTTGTGACCAGGATACACTGTTTTGCCATCAGCAAATACAGAGACACATTAGGAACTTACTAAATGCTGAGAAACGTCAGGACTGGCTCCAGACATGCGCCAGACTCAACACCACTTCCCATTAACTCTTCCAAGTACTGGAAAGCATTCCATCGACTCAGTGGGAATAGCCCCATGCCTCACCACCTGATCCTCCACAACAATCACCACTGAGACGTGGTTCTTAGGGAAGGCAAGAAAAGGTGTGGAAGGGGCCTAATCAGTTACCGTTGGTTGCACAGTAAACATGTACACTTTATTTAAGGATATAACTTTTTGAAAACAATCATTTTAAAAATATTGACTGTAACACAAGCTATACTGACGGCTGAAGGCCTTATTACGAAAGAATTCAAAATTATTTGTCGGCTGAAGGCCATGAGCAATACTTCAGAACAATTAACGGCTGAAGGCCTGATTTAAAAATGAGGAAGGCAATTACACGTTGAAAATACCAAAATAATTTTTAAAACCATCATTTAAAAAAAATGACTGTAACACAAGCTACACAGGCGGCTGAAGGCGTTATTAAGAAAGAATTCAAATTATTTTTCGGCTGAAGGCCACAAGCAATAAAAATAATTTAAAAGAAATATTAATTCTAAACAATTGACACAATCAGACTAAATAAAGAAGGGAGTGATCCACAGGCAGTGCTCCAAGGATCGACCTGAGAAAATGTCCCTACAGCTGCGTAAGCGGTGAGAAAGGCAGCCAAGAGTTATGCTCACTTAACAGGATGGCAACTCAAACTAGGGACAGCTTAAACGCCGACCAGCACACTCGCAAAATCCACCTAAGATGCGATAACCAATACCACGATAGAATAACAGTTAACATCGTCAAATGACAAGCATTTAATTACACAAGTTGGCTCCACCAAATCCTAGTACGCAGACAGGGTTAAGACGAAACCGCCTATTCAAAATCTGACTAGATGCACATGGAACCGCAAAAGACAATTCCACAAACAACTCAAACAATGCTAAAACAGTCAATACACAGCAACAAGACGAATTGCACGCAGACATGAACGTTAAGAACACAGAAACGATCGAAATACCAGATACACGTCGTCCACTGAGACGAGCGACCGAACGACCAACCATCGGTCTTTCCCAATAAAGTCAGGCAAGGGAAACGTCGGAGTATAAAACCCCAACTGACAGCTTGATGGCAAAAGGTCACTTCGACGGACGGACACACACAAAAGTGAAAGTTGCACTACTCGAGTATAACGATCCATTCAACTTAAACTCTCTGGATCCGGATGTCGACGTGGCCGTGCACTCTCGCGACCACATCCTTCCATCGGGCAGTGCATATATCGCCAGCTCCCTCGGCGAGTACCGGCGCTGTCGGACCTCACCGCTGCTCCTGACAACTGGAGCAAAGCTGACCACTTTGCATCCTATCTCTCCAACATCTTCCCCAAATTTTATGACCCTCATTTCGATTACATCCTCCTCCCCACCATCCACAAATGTGCTGTAGCATCCCTGGCTCCCAGCTTCCAAGGCTTGAACAACATACCGTAAACAGAATTAAATCCAGTAAACATAACACGTGACACAAAGCAAGTACTTCACATCAAATGCAGCACATCTCATGGTCACGACCACATCACCTATCGACAACATAAAGAATGCCTCCTTTCTTTTCTCGTCATCCTTGCAATCATTTATACCGCTATCCTCTCCACAGGTCACCCTCTTGAGCCGTGGGAAACCTCGAAAATCTACTTTTCCTTAAATCACATAAACCTCCTACAGATACCTCCTCCTACTGCTGTATCTGATTCAACTCACTTTTCAGCAACGTCTTTGAGTTCATCCTTTCCTGACATATCCATCAACGCCTGAACCAATACCACTTCCTTCCCATTAACTAGTCTGGCTGCGTTCCACCTTCTATTCTGATGACCAGATCCTTCATCTCACTCATTTCTTATCCCATAAGCTCAACAGCTGTAAATATGCTACTTTTGTCTCCCTCGATTAGAGAAATTCTATGACCAAATATGGTATTCTGACCTCCTTTTGAAACTCCATACTTAAGCACTTCCAATTAATTGTGTCTGCCTTACTATATTCTTCTCTCCAATTGTCGCCATTAACAACACCATCTCTCACATCTTCAAGCCCACTGCAAGCATGATCCAAGGTTCTGTCCTGTCTCCTCTCCTCTACGTCTTCTACACAGTAATTTGCGCAAACCATCTCCACAAACCCACATCTTTTAGCATGCTTGTGGCACCACATTCCTCGCTTTCTACCATACACTCCATAAATCCTAACATCCCTCCAAATCCACCTCATTCAGTTTACTTCCTGGTGTAACCAACTGCACCTCAACATCAACCCTTCCAAAACTCAGGCAATAATTATAGGATACTCCACCCACACCCTTCATTCCATCACTTCTATCTTACCATTCATGATTGTCCTATCCAATCAACCAATACCCTAAAAATATCTTGGACTAACAATCAACAAGCAACTAATGTGGAAATCTCACCGACTAACCATCCAACAGAAAGCCCATAATAGACTGAAACTACCAACTGGCTGAACTTGAGGAATGCACCCTTCCACTGCCCTCGAAACCTATAAATTCTTGATCCATCCCGTCCTTTGTTATGCAGATACTACATGGATCTCTGCCCCATCCAAGTTTTATCAGTCCTGGAATTCAATGTACTCCACCTCACTTTCTGCATCTGTTTACCTTCCACCACAAGGGACCTTTACCAAATCAAGAAATTCCAGCCATTGCTCGGTCACACTGAACACCTCCGAACAATCTACACCATCGTCACACTTGACTCCAATAATAGTATCATTTCCCCTCTATTTTCCATTCCTCATACGCTGCTATGCCTTTACTAACACATCCCACCAACCCTCCACCTACACACCCTCCACATGCTACCCCAAAGAAACTTCGACCATCTCTCCATCCCAGATCATGGCCTCAACACCTACCCATGCTTCCTATTCCTCCTCTCCTTGCACTTTGTACTCCCTTTTTCCTCATGTGCCTTTGTTTCCCGACCCACTTTTCCCAAAAACTAATAGTGTCACCAATTCCCCTCCCTATTCCACCCCCTCTTTATGTCCCAACAGACACTCCTACTACATCACTGCTATGCAACAATCCTTCATCCTTATACCATCACGTTCCTTCCCTGATCACCGGCTAGCCTTCTTCCATACAATAACTGACTCGCTATTCGATGGCAGGTCGTTCTAATTTCTAGTGGCTGGAAAGTGCTTCTTTTAAATATCAGTGTTTCTGCAACATTATTCAAATGTGCGCTTATTTTATTTCATTTTACCGTTTATTATTAATGTTTTTAGCTACCAGTGCTAGAAGTCATCTAGCATATATCTAAAATCTTCCAAATTAATTCTCACCTTTAAAAAGTTTTAAAGTCAGTTTAAATATCTCCGTTATCTGTTTCTCGTTTCTCCTCTCATTTCATTTTTTTTATTGTCATATGGGGCACGGGGGAATGAAATAACAATAATGAAAAGCAAAAAGTCCAGCCCCTTCAGTCAGCGATTATACTCCCGACGACAATGGCGGTGATAGCTATCGAAAGCCTGACAATTTCATTTGAATTGACGCCACTTGAAAACCGAGAAAACTTTGTTCTGAACTACTTGGACAAAACAATTTTTAGCAGTTATCAACACTATTTTTGAGGTTATAGCTGCTGTGCAAAATTCATTTATACTGTGACACGTAAAGCAACAGCTATGTGAGACATGTTAACAATGTGCTTACTAGTAGTAGGGCTACCAACTATTCAGTACACTTTCACCTTGAAATGACCTTGACAGTGGCCACTTGACCATGGTCGTGCATGACATCACCGATTGTCTTAAGCTCGTTACATCATTAGTCTTATCGGTGACATCACCATCCTTATCAGTGAGGGGAAACAACCTTCTCCTCCTCCTTCCATTGTGACTCTCCAGCCAACAACACTGAAATATTAAAAAAAATGAAAGACTTAATTAAAAATTCAGTAGGGCGAAAATAGCCCAATTGTGATAGTTGGAAAATCAAAACTCTTATCTCCAGTCCATTATAGTGCGGTATTGAAAATTAAGCAGAAAATCAAAGAAAAATTCAAAATGACGAAACTAGCTCGATTATTCTTTATCTCCCACGCCTGCCCCTCTTTCCAACCAAAGTATTCTAATGAGACAGGTAGTCAGAATATAATTTTAATAAAAGAAGAAAACAAATTTAAAAGAAATGGACCTAGCTCAGTTCTGATTTATATTCCACACCCATTGCCTACTCTTTCTAACGAATTAGAACGTAATATTAAAATAATGTATAAATACATCGCAAGGAATGCAGTAAAATTACGTAACCTTCACCTGAAAGTGAAATATATGCAATATTTCTATTAAAGTCACATCCTCTGACATGATATTAAGATGATGTCAGCGTCAAAGATACACATTAATTAAGTTAAACTGTATACAGATACAGCGCACACTCCACTGCAAAGTGAAAATTGGATTTTGGAAACATCCCACAGGCTCTGGCTAAGCTGTCTCCGCAATATCCTTTCTTCCAGGAGTTCTGCAAGGTTCGTAGAAGAGCTTTTGCGAAGTTTGGAAGGTAGGAGACGAGGTACTGGTGGAGTTGAAGCTCTGAGGATGGGTCGTGCGTTGTGCTTGCATAGCTCAGTACTTGCCTGTGAAAAGCAAGGTCCAGAGTTCTAGTCTCGGTACGGCACACAGTTTTAATCTGCCAGGAAGTTTCAATTCAGCGTACACTGCACTGCAGAGTGAAAATTTAATCCTATGTGTTAGAAGGTTTCTTAAATTAAGTATAGCACATCAAGTTTATGAAGTATGACCCCAAATTCATGAAAATATTTACTCAAGAATTATTAACAAAAACAGTTCTTAAAACAAATTTTGTGTTAAATCATTTGTAAATGGCAGAATAATGATGAGAATTAAAATATTCATCTGTAACATTTTATAAGTTTGGGTAACAAATATTGTGCATCAGTCATAACAGATACATTACATGTGAGGGTCCATTACCTTGCATCTATCTTTACAGAATATCTGAAGAAAAACTGGGCCATGGGTAATGGAATAGCATCACATTTACTATTTCATAACATATTGTCAGTAATACCGGTAGCTTGTTAACGATTATTTCAAAGTGTTTGATACTAGGAGAGAGAAATCATTAGATGGTTTGGTAAGAATTTTATAATTAGCAACTGATCTCTTTATTACATTGGTATTCACAAAGATATTTGCAACAATTAAATTTGTGAAGATCTGTAATGGTCTCATTTATGTGTAACCTAACTGTTTACATACTGGTACACAATGACATTTCTTCCCCCCCTCTTCTCAAAACCTTTCTGCTCGTTTTCTGCTGTTCTTCTGCACAGGAGATCTACGATTTTTGCCTTCAGTGATATCAACAAATTATAGAGCTATAGAAATGCAAGTACTGGGTGTCCCAATAAAACCAATATGCCTCACGCAACAATTAATCATCTCTAGTCGAATTGCTTGTGAAGTGGCAACACTATCTCGAAAGTTGGCTACACTGCATGTTCGTGCAGCTGTGTGTTCGTGTCAGTTTTGTGAGAATCTTGTATTGCTGAGTTGTTACACAAATGAGGTAGTTTGGATTAGAACAGCAAATTGATATTGTGGTGTGTTAAGTAAAGATAGGCTCCAGCAAGGAACGTAAAGAAATGTTTCAAGTGAAATATCCTGGTAGAAAACTCCCCATGACCAGCACTAATCAAGAACTGCTGATACTTGTCGCAAGACAAGCCACATATTCTGCATGCAGAACTTCTCCACTCAGCGAAGATAGGTGTTTGTTGTGTTTTTCCCGGCATGTGCATTATTGGCCCCTCACGTGAGGCGTTTGAAAAGTCCGTGCAAAGTCTGAGAGATGGCACCATCGGCGCTTATCGAGGTCATGTTTAGTTAGTAGCATCTTTGGAAAGAACACACACCAAGTTTCAGCCATATTGGTCTATTTCTTTGTGTTTGGCATTCATGTGTATCAAGGAAGTCGAGTGATTGTCAAAAAATGGACGAAAAAGAATTTCGTGTGGTGATTAAACATTACTTATTAATGACAAAACGCCTCAGGAGACTAAAGAGAAGCTTGATAAACATTACGGTGACTCTGCACCTTCGATTAGAACAGTTTATAAGTGGTTTCAAAATTTTTGGAGTGGCCATATGCGCACAAGTGATGCTGAACGTTCTGGACGCCCTGAGGAGGTTATGAATCCAGAAATCATTGATATAATCCATGATATGGTGATGGATGACAGAAGAGTTAAGGTGCATGAATTGCTAGTGATGTGGGCATCTCAAACGAATGGCTACATAATATTTTGCATAAACATTTAAACATGAGAAAGCTATCCGCAAGATGGGTTCCGCAATTGCTCATGCTTGACCAAAAATGGAATCGTGTGAAGTGTTGTAAGGATGGTTTGCAGCTGTTTAGGAAGAATCTGCAGGACTTCAAGAGTCGTTTCGTCACTGTGGATGAAACATGGATACATTAATATACTCCTGAGATCAAACAACAATCTAAACAATGGGTTACCAAGGGAGAAGCTGCACCAAAAAAGGTGAAGACCAGTCCTTCGCCCGGAGAGGTTATGGCGACTGTGTTTTGTGATTTGCAAGGGATAATCCTCATTGACTATCTGGAAAAGGGTAAAAACTATTACAGGTGCATATTATTCATCGTTATTGGACGGATTGAAAACCGAGCTGCAAGAAAAAAGCCAGCGATTGGACCGGAAAAAAGTCCTTTTCCATCACAACAATGCACCAGCAAACACCTCAGCAGTTGTGGTCGCAAAATTATTAGAAATAGGATTCCAACTTGTTTCACATCCCTCCTATTCTCCAGACTTAGCTCCCTTGGACTACTAATTGTACCCCAATTTGAAGAAATGGCTGGTGGGACAAAGATTTTATTCAAACAAGGAGGTATTTGGAGCAGCTAATAGCTATTTTGCAGACTTGGACAATTCCTATTATTCGGAAGGGATCAACAAATTAGAACAGCGTTGGATGGAGTGTGTAAGTCTGAAAGGAGACTACGTCGAAAAATAGAAAAGGTTTACCCCAAACAGGTAAATAGTTTTTATTTTTGCATGGACTTCTCAAACGCCCCTCATATTTTTCAGTTAAATCTTTATCAGTGCCAGATATCGAGAGAACTTTGACTGTTTCTGTGCACAATTAACAGATGCAGAGAAGCTGTATGCAGTGTTCCAACAAGATGGAGCAACTGGTCACACATCCAACCAAAGTATGATCCACATCACAACATGTTCCCTGCAAACAGACTTGTCATAAGAGGCCTCTGGCTCCCAATGTCCCCGGACTTACCATTTTGTCATTTTTATTTCACTCTAAAAAATAAAGTGATTGCTGACAATTCTCGCACATTAGACAATCTTAAACTGAACATTACCATAGGAATTAACAACATGACTCTTGCAGAGTTACAGCATGTTGCTGGTGGCGTCATCACACGAAGTCAGCGACGCCTGGATGCCCGTGGCCACCACTTCTAGCATCTCTAACAAAGAGGTACCTACACGTTTTTTAACGTTACTATTATCTATTCCATTTTAGTTAGTTCATTGTTACTTGAATCTCAGGCTGGAAGCATACCAGTTTTTTGTGGGACACCCTGTAGTTCGTTCCTTTTTAAGCTGTTTATTAAGATAGAGCCAAAAGCGTTTTGAAAGGAATAGAAAAACTGAATCCAACGATTAGCTAAATTCATTGCTGGTAACAGAAACAGTATCTCTCTATATTTTGTAGAATTGCCTGTTTCGTGCGTCTGATGTTGAGGATGTTCCAGAAAGTGTTACTTGAAGGTAATGAGCAGCACGGTGTAAGTTGAGAGGGCCGACAGGACAGAGAAGAGGAGTCCCAGGTCCACTGTGACGGTACCGAACAGCTGGAAGGCGGGCGGCTGGAAGCCCAGCTGCTGTGCCAGCAGCCGCAGCGGGCCCTGGGCGCATGCGCGCAGCTGCTCGTCCATCAGCAGCCACGTGACCAACTGGCGCGAGCGGCGCGCCTCCAATGCTGCACAGTGCGCCGGCACCACTAGCACCAGCAGCAGCACCGCCAGGAACACCACTGCCAGCACTTGAGTCATCGACTTCTCGCTGCTCCAGGGGACTAGCCCTCCATCCTGAAAATGACCAGAAACAGTCATTGTATAACAGGTTCCATATGGCTCCATAGTCACTGCAATAAGCGAGAGGTGGCAATGAGAATGCATCGCCACCTATATTCAGACACTGATAAAGAAGAGCGACACAGAGTACAGTTGCTTCATCTCCGTGGCTTCATACATCGTGTGTGTTTGTATGTACCAGGTGATCAAAAAGTCAGTATAAATTTGAAAGCTGAATAAATCATGGAATAATGTAGATAGAGAGGTACAAATTGACACACATGCTTGGAATGACATGGGGTTTTATTAGAACCAAAAAAATACAAAAGTTCAAAAAATGTCTGCCAGATGGCGCTTCATCTGATCAGAATAGCAATAATTAGCACAACAAAGTAAGACAAAGCAAAGATGATGTTCTTTACAGGAAATGCTCAATATGTCCACCATCATTCCTCAACAATAGCTGTAGTCGAGAAATAATATTGTGAACAGCACTGTAAAGCATGTCCGGAGTTATGGTGAGGCATTGGCGTCGGATGTTGTCTTTCAGCATCCCTAGAAATGTCGGTCGATCACGATACACTTGGGACTTCAGGTAACCCCGAAGCCAATAATCGCACGGACTGAGGTCTGGGGACCTGGGAGGCCAAGCATGACGAAAGTGGCGGCTGAGCACACGATCATCACCAAACGACGCGCGCAAGAGCTCTTTCACGCGTCTAACAATATGGGGTGGAGCGCCATCCTGCATAAACATTGTACGCACCAGCAGGTGTTTATCAGCGCGGCTGGGGATGATGCGATTCTGTAACATATCGGTGTACCTCTCACCCGTCACGGTAACAGTTACAAAATCGGAATCACGCATTTCCTCGAAGAAAAAAGGCCCGATAACGGTAGATGTGGTAAATCCAACCCATACCGTGACTTTCTCGTCGTGCACTGGAGTTTCCACGACAGTTCTAGGATTTTCGGTAGCCCAAATTCTGCAGTTGTGGGCGTTGACAGACCCTCGGAGCGTGAAATGAGCTTCGGCGGTGCACAACACGTTACTCAACCAATCGTCATCTTCCGCCATCTTTTGAAACGCCCACACCGCAAATGCCCTCCGCTTCACTAAATCTCCAGATAACAGTTCATGATGCCGATGGAATTTGTATGGATAGCATCGGAGGGTACGCCTAAGTGCCAACCAAACAGTAGTGTATAGAATGCCGGTGCGACGTGCGACTGCATGAGCGCTGACTTCCCCGTGCATAGACGAACCCGCTACAGTCTCCGTTTCTTCCTGAACTGTCTCAGCAGCATTACGCCTTGTGCTCGGTCGGCCACCATGGGGTCTATCGTCTAAACAACCCGTGGCTTCGAACTTCGAAATCATTCTAGCCACAGCTGTATTTGTCAACGGACCTTTACCCGTTCGAATCCCCTTCCTACGGCGATAGGATCATAACGCGGAACTAGCACATTCCCCATTCTGATAATACAGCTTCACTAAAAGCGCCTTTTCAGGTAACGTCAACATGCTGCGACTGCTGGCGCATCTGATTCTCTCTGTCATTATAGC
The DNA here is from genome assembly GCF_023898315.1 of Schistocerca nitens. Taxonomy (NCBI): domain Eukaryota; kingdom Metazoa; phylum Arthropoda; class Insecta; order Orthoptera; family Acrididae; genus Schistocerca; species Schistocerca nitens. The sequence goes on from NC_064620.1 coordinate 485,602,140, forward strand.
TCCTTATATACACGATTGTCATGCGCAGTCACTGACGTTTTGCTGTCCAGCGCCATCTGTCGGACATTTTGTGAACCTTTTTTTTGGTTCTAATAAAACCCCATGTCATTCCAAGCATGTGTCAATTTTTACCTCTCTATCTACATTATTCCAAATTTATACTGACTTTTTGATCACCCGGTACATTTGCGAATATTATTACGCTTACTTGTATATCCGTGACTATGAAAAAAGGGGGAAGGGAGGAGTGAAAAGTTCTGTCCTAGGTGATTAATGTTGGCATTTAAATATTATTCTTATTCCATTCAGCAGACTTCTGTGAGTGGCATATACTGATCCCTGGATACGAGAGATGCTATGATTTGTAACAATGTATTTGTTTGCTATTTACAAATGCGAAGGTCACTCCAAAAGAAATGCACACTATTTTTTAAAAATCCATTTTTTATTCTACCTGTTTTGAAAGTTTTACAGTGTGTAGATACATCCTTTAGTAACAATATTTTCATAAATTTGAAAAAAAGAGACAGCATTGGTCGTATATTTTTTACTATTGCAAAATCGATTTTCTGTCACTGAGTGACCATCTTCAGTGCTATATTGTATAACTTAAATTGGGATGCACTGTTGTCACTAAGCTTACGGCAATCACATAGACTGAGGTCGCAATCTATGTGATTGCCGTAAGCTTAGTGACAACAGTGCATCCCAATTTAAGTTATACAATATAGCACTGAAGATGGTCACTCAGTGACAGAAAATCGATTTTGCAATAGTAAAAAATATACGACCAATGCTGTCTCTTTTTTTCAAGTAAACCTGTTATCTGGTCGTGGTGCACAGGACAACATGGAGTCGCCAATCAATAATATTTTCATATCTCATATCTCAACTGCCTTTCGCCATCTTGGAACCAGCGCCTGTATACCCACACGGTAAAATCTGGACCAACCTGTTGGGGCCACTCTTTGGCAGCGTGCACAAGGGAGTCATCATCTTCAAACCTTGTTTCACGAAGAGAGTCTTTCAGTTTCCAAAAGAGATGGAGCCAGGTCAGGACTGTAAGGCGGGTGTTTCAGTGTTGTCCATCCGAGTTTTGTGATCGCTTCCATGGTTGTTTGACTGACATGTGGCCGTGCGTTGTCGTGTAACAGCAAAACATCGTGCTTTTGCCGATGTGGTCGAACACGACTCAGTCGAGCTTGAAGTTTCTCCAGTGTCGTCACATATGCATCAGAATTTATGGTGGTTCCACTTGGCATGATGTCCACAAGCAAGGGTCCTTCGGAATCGAAAAACACTGTAGCCATAACTTCTCCAGCAGAAGGTGAGGTTTTGAATTTTTTTTTCTTGGGTGAATTTGCATGATGCCACTCCATTGATTGCCTCTTCGACTCTGGTGAAAAATGATGGAGCCATGTTTCATCACATGTCACAATTCTTCCAAGAAATTCATCTCCACCATTCTTGTACTGTTCCAAAAGTTCGCTGCTTATCGTTTTTCTTGTTTCTTTGTGAGCCACTGTCAACATCCTGGGAACCCACTTGACACAAACCTTTTTTAACGCCAACACTTTCAGTATTCTGCAACCACTTCCCCTATCCCAACGTAGCGTGACAATTCGTTCACTGTGATGCGTCTGTCAGCAGTCACCAATTCGTTAACTCTCTGCCCATTGTCTGGAGTGTGTGCTGTACGAGTGTACGAGGCCTGCCGCTGCGAGGACAATCCTCAATATTGCCGTGCCCGCTTTCATCACGTAACCTGCTTGCCCACCGACTAACTGTACTGCGATCTACAGCAGCATCTCCATACACCTTTTTCAACCTCTTGTAGATGTTTCCCAGTGTCTCGTTTTCACAGCACAGGAGTTCTATGACAGCACGTTGCTTCTGACGAACGTCAAGTGTAGCAGCCATCTTGAAGACATGCTTTGACGGCGCCACTCAAGAGAATAAGTTAAACTAAGTGTGGAAACAAGCGGGAATGATGTATCTACACACCGCAAAACCTTCACACATGCAGAATGAAAACTGTATTTTTACAAAAATAGTGTGCATTTATTTTGGAGTGACCCTCGTATGTTATTAAACATATCTAAATGTGTGGGTACAATATAAAATAAAACACATTTTGTTGTTTGTAGTAACAAGTGACATTCCTATGACTACAGAAGTGTTTTGAGCATGTTAACTCATTAGTCACCTCTATATATAAAAGGAAATATCGTGACTGACTCATATTGCCAGCCCAAACCGTCAAGGATAGAAAGTTTGAATTGTGAGAGAGTGTTGACCCTATAGTGTAAGCATTGTTTAAGAAGGGATTTTTCAAAATTCCAACCCAAAGGAGGTGCAATAGAGGATGAACGGTTTTTTGAAAATATGTCACTATTAAGACAATTTTGAAACTACAATTACGAAAATTGTTATTAGGTCCCTCGATCAGAAATAAAAAAGTACTTGTTTCAGTGTTTTTGGAAATTCAACCACTAAGGAGGAGAAATAAGAGAGAAAAGTTTTATGAAAATATTTCGTTACAAACGCATTCTTAAAGCTGAATCTATGAATACTTGTATTGCGCTATCCTGTTGGAAATTAAAAAAAAAATGTGTCTCAGTGTTACTGGAAATTCAACACCTAATGGAATGAAATAGGGCCCCACTGATTCTATTATTTGTCATAGCCTAGACCAACCCAGTACATCTACATCTACATCTACATCTATACTCCGCGAGCCACCTTACGGTGTGTGGCGGAGGGTACTTATTGTACCACTATCTGATCCCCCCTTCCCTGTTCCATTCACGAATTGTGCGTGGGAAGAACGACTGCTTGTAAGTCTCCGTATTTGCTCTAATTTCTCGGATCTTTTCGTTGTGATCATTACGCGAGATATATGTGGGCGGTAGTAATATGTTGCCCATCTCTTCCCGGAATGTGCTCTCTCGTAATTTCGATAATAAACCTCTCCGTATTGCGTAACGCCTTTCTTGAAGTGTCCGCCACTGGAGCTTGTTCAGCATCTCCGTAACGCTCTCGCGCTGACTAAATGTCCCCATGACGAATCGCGCTGCTTTTCGCTGGATCATGTCTATCTCTTCTATTAATCCAACCTGGTAAGGGTCCCATACTGATGAGCAATACTCAAGAATCGGACGAACAAGCGTTTTGTAAGCTACTTCTTTCGTCGATGAGTCACATTTTCTTAGAATTCTTCCTATGAATCTCAACCTGGCGCCTGCTTTTCCCACTATTTGTTTTATGTGATCATTCCACTTCAGATCGCTCCGGATAGTAACTCCTAAGTATTTTACGGTCGTTACCGCTTCCAATGATTTACCACCTATGGCATAATCGTACTGGAATGGATTTCTGCCCCTATGTATGCGCATTATATTACATTTATCTACGTTTAGGGAAAGCTGCCAGCTGTCGCACCATTCATTAATCCTCTGCAGGTCTTCCTGGAGTACGTACGAGTCTTCTGATGTTGCTACTTTTTTGTAGACAACCGTGTCATCTGCAAATAGCCTCACGGAGCTACCGATGTTGTCAACTAAGTCATTTATGTATATTGTAAACAATAAAGGTCCTATCACGCTTCCTTGCGGTACTCCCGAAATTACCTCTACATCTGCAGATTTTGAACCGTTAAGAATGACATGTTGTGTTCTTTCTTCTAGGAAATCCTGAATCCAATCACAAACCTGGTCCGATATTCCGTAAGCTCGTATTTTTTTCACTAAACGTAAGTGCGGAACCGTATCAAATGCCTTCCTGAAGTCCAGGAATACGGCATCAATCTGCTCGCCAGTGTCTACGGCACTGTGAATTTCTTGGGCAAATAGGGCGAGCATCTAAGAACGTCATAATACGAGAACACAAAACATGTTCCATTATTCTACAACAGATTGACGTAAGCGAAATAGGCCTATAATTATTCGCATCTGATTTATGACCCTTCTTGAAAATGGGAACGACCTGCGCTTTCTTCCAGTCGCTAGGTACTTTACGTTCTTCCAGAGATCTACGATAAATTGCTGATAGAAAGGGGGCAAGTTCTTTAGCATAATCACTGTAGAATCTTAAGGGTATCTCGTCTGGTCCGGATGCTTTTCCGCTACTAAGTGATAGCAGTTGTTTTTCAATTCCGATATCGTTTATTTCAATATTTTCCATTTTGGCGTCCGTGCGACGGCTGAAGTCAGGGACCGTGTTACGATTTTCCGCAGTGAAACAGTTTCGGAACACTGAATTCAGTATTTCTGCCTTTCTTCGGTCGTCCTCTGTTTCGGTGCCATCGTGGTCAACGAGTGACTGAATAGGGGATTTAGATCCGCTTACCGATTTTACATATGACCAAAACTTTTTAGGGTTCTTGTTTAGATTGTTTGCCAATGTTTTATGTTCGAATTCGTTGAATGCTTCTCTCATTGCTCTCTTTACGCTCTTTTTCGCTTCGTTCAGCTTTTCCTTATCAGCTATGATTCGACTACTCTTAAACCTATGATGAAGCTTTCTTTGTTTCCGTAGTACCTTTCGTACATGATTGTTATACCACGGTGGATCTTTCCCCTCGCTTTGGACCTTAGTCGGTACGATCTTATCTAAGGCGTACTGGACGATGTTTCTGAATTTTTTCCATTTTTGTTCCACATCCTCTTCCTCAGAAATGAACGTTTGATGGTGGTCACTCAGATATTCTGCGATTTGTGCCCTATCACTCTTGTTAAGCAAATATATTTTCCTTCCTTTCTTGGCATTTCTTATTACACTTGTAGTCATTGTTGCAACCACTGACTTATGATCACTGATACCCTCTTCTACATTCACGGAGTCGAAAAGTTCCGGTCTATTTGTTGCTATGAGGTCTAAAACGTTAGCTTCACGAGTTGGTTCTCTAACTTGAAATTTGGAGAGGGTGTTTCCCTTACACTGTAGGCATCAGGCATCATTTATAAAGGAATTTGTAGAAATTTCATCCCTAAGGGGGGAAAAGGAATGGAAGGTCTTTTGGAAATATGTTTCTATTAAGGTAATTTAGAAGGCAGAACTACAAAAACTGGTATTTGCTTTTACACATGAGCAATGAGTGTAACAACATAAATCTCGATTATCGAAAAAAATATGGGCAGACTATACAGTCTATGCGAGCGAAGCAATTGGCGGTAAGCTAGTAGAACTGCGACGAATAGATCACAGTCTTCACCCTCCGCATGGAAGAGAAAATATACGAGGGCCGTTCAGAAAGTAACCTCCGGTTGATTTAAAAAAATACACCAAGTTAAATAAAAATATTTTAATATATACATCTTACAACTACATCTTTGCACTATTTTTCTACATAGTCTCCATAGCGATTGAGGCACTTATCGTATCTCTTCACAAGCTTTGAAATTCCTTCTGCATAAAAATCACCCGCTTGTGCCTGGAGCCAGCCTGTGACCGCATCTTTGAGCTCTTCGTCGTCATCAAACCGCTGTGACCCGAGCCATTTCTTCAAATGCATGAAGAGGTGATAATCACTTGGCGCCAGGTCTGGGCTGTAAGGTGGACGGTTGATAACGTCCCACTTGAAGGACTCGAGAAGGGCCGTTGTTCTGCGAGCAGAGTGAGGACGGGCGTTATCGTGCAAAAAAACGATACCGGAAGTCAGCATACCACGGCGTTTGTTCTGTATAGCCCGTCGTAACTTTTTTATTGTTTCACAGTACACGTCTTGATTAATGGTCGTACCACGTTCCACGAATTCAACCAACAACACCCCTTTGGCATCCCAAAACACTGTTGCCATCAGTTTTCTGGCAGAAAAATCTTGCGAGGCTTTTCTCGGTTTGGTAGGCGAATTTGAATGTGCCCACATCTTTGATTGTTCTTTTGTCTCAGGGTTCACGTACTTAATCCAGGTTTCGTCACCGGTCACGATTCTGTTTAACAATGGTTCTCCTTCGTCCTCATAACGTGACAGAAAGTCTAATGCAGAGGCCATTCTTTGAGTTTTGTGGCGGTCGGTAAGAATTTTGGGCACCCATCGTGCACAGAACTTACGGTAACCCAATCTTGCTGTCACTATCTCGTACAAGAGAGTCTTAGAAATCTGTGGAAAACCAGTAGACAACTCCGACATTGAGAAACGTCGATTTTCACGAACTTTTGCATCAACTGTCTGAACGAGTTCGTCAGTCACCAATGATGGTCTACCACTCCTCTCTTCATCGTGAACGTTTTCTCGTCCACTTTTAAATAAACGTACCCATTCACGGACAACTCCTTCACTCATAACTCTCGGTCCGTACACGGCACAAAGCTCACGACGAATAGCTGCTGCAGAATATCCTTTGGCTGTAAAAAACCTTATGACAGCACGCACTTCACATTTGGCGGGGTTTTCTATTGCAGCACACATTTCAAACTGTCACAAAAACTAAACTAGCGCAGGTACGACGTTCACTCGACCACGGCTTGATGCCGACTGACCTGTTGAGTGCGTGAACGCACAGATGGCGTCGCTACTCCCCCCACAACCCGCACTGTGACCAATCGGAGGTTACTTTCTGAACCGCCCTCGTAAAAACGGTGGAACACTATTTTAGGAAAGACTGTTGCTTTTCAGTTTTCCAATGCTATTAGACTTAAAACTGGTTCCATCACTCTGAGAGCTGGGCCTTATACCTAACAACACCTAACAATGTGCACTGTTTAACGTATTTCAGGCTAAGCTGCAAGTGGTCCTTTGCATCCAGCCAAGGACTGTACAGGTCAGTTAAAGCCGCTATCCTCAGCTGGACACTGCCAAAAACTAACAACTCTGCATTCCCTCGTCCGTAGTGCGTCGTATGCTACGTGGAGCAGCCCAGCACGGCATTTCCACAGCCGATCATTTGATAGGATCCTACGTCAAACCTACTGGAATGAGTATAAGTACTCCTGGTCCAGACAGCGAAACCATTCTTCTATGGAATAGTGTATTCGATCAGCGCAGTCTCCTGGACAGACATAGGCCGATTGTATGGCTAGTCAACACCGACTCTTACCGAGCAGCAGTGTCTACTAGACGGAGCTGCTGGTCTGTCCGCCGACAGCTAGATAGCCGCCTGGTCTTGTGGCACTGGAGCTGACACGTTATTCGGTCAACAAAGACACCTTCGGGTCAGTTGTTGCACTGCTTCAGCCTTCCCCTATATGGGCGTCACATCTGCCTTTGGGATATTGGTCATATTACGGCTGACTAGATGACTGCACTCTATTAGGCCCCTCCCGGCAGCACTGTGCCTAGTGTTGGTTTGGGCTGCACGAACAGCGTGGAGTTATTGGTCAATAAATGAAGTACCAAACCTCATGTATTCCGTACTCCGCACTTTTAGCGGTACTGAAGAACTCACCCTACATGCAGCACTGCTGCTCCTCAACATTACCAGGCAATGACTGGACATTCTACCATAGTAAGTCGACTTTCTGACTGTCTTGGCTGCAGATTTCCGGACCTGCGTTGTTGGGTGGGGAATTATGGGATTACCCTTTATAGGCCAGGGGTACACTACACAAAGTGAAAAGGAAGCAGCTCCTCGGGTATCGGGGGCAGACTACTTTTGGAGTGCACGTGTTTTTCTTTTTTTTGTCTAGGTCTTAATCTGAGATACTCTGGTGAACACTCGCCAACAACACGCAGATTTCGACTGTCAAAACTTTTAAGCAATTTCTTGAAGTACTCATAGTGAAATTCCAGAATTTACTGCCCTCCAGGAAATTTCTCGCATTCATCTGTCTGAAACCCGAAGTTTCTACCGTCCATCCAATTCTGCTGTGACAGTTCTAGATCAGCAGCGTGGAAATACCCAGGTCATGCAGTATTAGTTGGAAGGGAATTTAAACTGCAAAATATAGACAAGGATGTTTATGGAGTTTTTGCGAGGTGCTTTTGAACACGCAATGGAAATATTTTATAGCTTGTCGCTACAAAGAGGCGTGACCTTATGACAGCAGCAGGATAGAGACGGGAATTAGTGACACTGATGCCATCGTAGCGACTATGGTACTGAATCTAGAAGAGTATTTCTACTAGAAAGAGCAGATAAGCAGTTGTTAACATCCCATTTAGACCATGAATAGGCCGCGCGGGATTAGCCGAGCGGTCTAAGGCGCTGCAATCATGGACTGTGCGCCTGGTCCCGGCGGAGGCTCGAGTCCTCCCTTTGGCATGGGTGTGTCTGTTTGTCCTTAGGATAATTTAGGTGAAGTAGTGTGTATGCTTAGGGACTGATGACCTTAGCAGTTGAGTCCCATAAGATTTCACACACATTTGAACATTTTTGAGACCATGAATAGGTATCATTTAGTACCAATGTGATGGACATAGAGGAATTATGGATAAAGTTGGACGGATCGTAAATCGTGCTCTAGAGAAGTATTTGCCGAGTAGTGAATTAAGGACGGTAAAGACGCACTGTGGCATAACAACGAAATTTGGAAAATGCCGAGGAAGCAGAGGCTGTTGCACTCTCTGTTCAAAAGAAAACGCGTTAATGACGAGAGGTGAGAGTTAATAGAGGTTCGTTCGCCTGTAAAAAGATCGATGCGCGAAGCATGCAACTACCACCGTCATACTTTAGCAAAAGATATTGCCGAGGATCTGAGAAAATTCTGGTCCAACTTAAAATCGCTAAGTAGATCGAAGGCTTCTATCCAGTCACTCGTTGACTAGACTGGTGTGGCAGTAGAAGGAAAGTCGAGGTTTTAACTTTCGCGATCAAGAAATCGTTCACGCAGAAGAATCGTACAAACACAACGTCCTTTGATTATCACATAGACTCCCCTGTGGAGGACGTAGTAATAGGCATGCCTGGAGTAGAGAAACAACTAAAATAGGTGAAAGCAAATAGGTCACCAGTTCCAGGTCTCATACCAATTCGATTTTACAAAGAGTACAACGCTGCGTTGGCTCCTTATTTAGTTTGCATTTGTCGCGAATCTCTCGCCCAACACAAAATCCCAAGAGACTGGAAGAAAACGCAAATGACACCTATAGATGAGGGTTGCCCAGAAAGTAATGCACCACATTTTTTCTCCAACAATTCTTTATTGAACATAATGAGAATTACATACACAAAAGAATGGTGTTTTACCTATACACAATATTTTTCCATGTACTCTTCACCTCGTTTTATTGCCTTCCTCCAGCACGAAACAGGGGAGTATATGTCCTGTCGGTACCAATCCTTCTCCTGGTGGCGTAGCCAGTGCTTCACTGTGTGAATCACCTCATCATCGTCTTCAAAATGTCTTCCACGAATGCGTCTGTCCTCGAATGACAACATCAGCATCCTGCAACATGTCAGGTGTGACAGCCATGGATGATCTCCCAGACCGTTCTGCCGAATCGCCTTCTGATGACCTCACCTCCGTGCCCAGCGACTAACTGCACTGCTATCGACAGCAAATGCTCCCTAGACTTTGCACAAACATTTGTGAATATTCCTCACAGTTTATTTCTGTGCAGTGAGAAATTCAATGATGGCACATTGCTTGTAACGTATTTCACCTACAGACGCCATTTTGAAACAGTCCTGTTGCTATGCTATCTGTCGGAAATGGTGGAAACTTGGCGCGCTCACTCAGGAGACTTCAAATAATACATACGCAACGTTTCGCATTCGTAGAATTGTTTTCGGCTGAGAAAAAAAAATGAGGTGCATTACTTTCTGGACAACCCTCGTATAAGAAGGGAAGAAGAACGAACCTGCAAAATTACACACGAACGTTTTTAGCATCGGTTTGCTCCTGAATTATTAAACACAATCTCAGTTCTAGTATAATAAATTTCCTTGAGACCGAAAAGCGTATGTCCACGAATGAGCACCGGTTTAGAAAGCATCGCTCGTGTGATTCTCAGCTTGTCGCTTGCTCACATGATATACTGCGAACTATGAAGGAAGTGCAATAGGCAGATCACGTAATTCCAGATTTTCTAAAAGCATCTGACACAGTATCCCACTGCAGACTCTTAACAAAGGTATGAGCATACGGAACAGGTTCCCAGACATTTGAGTGGCTTGAAGGCTTCTTGAGTTATAGAACCCAGTATTTTGGCCTCGACGGCGAATGTTCCATCAGAGACAAGGGTTTCGTCAGGTGTGCCCCAGGGAAGTGTGATGGGAGTGCTATTATTCTCTGCAATCATAAATGATTTGGCGTAAAGCATGGGCAGCAACCTGGGACTTTTTACTGATGATGCTGTGGTATACGGGAAGGTTTCGTCGTTGAATCCCTATAGGAGGACACAAGATGACTTTGCCAAAATTTGTAGTTGGTGTGATGAATGGCAGCTAGCTTTAAATGTAGGAAAATGTATGGTAATGAAGATGAGTAGGAAAATCAAATCCCTAACACACTGGAAGCATGTATTAAAAAACGCCTTCAATCACAAATTTTCGTGTTTTATTAAATACACGATGCATTTCTGACCCTGTGGGTCCATCAGCAGGAGTAATTTGCCTTAATACAAGGCGTGTTTTTTAAGTAAGGTCCATTTGAATATAAGTACACAACGATAGGTTATTTAAAAAAAACTAAATTTATTTTCAGATAGTACATACTTCACTCTATTTTTCGAGATAGTTGCAAAGTTTCTTTAAACACGTATCATATCTCTCAACCAATTTTAAAATACCCTCTTCATAAAAACCTGCCGCTTCCTCCGATAACCAAGACGTTCACTGCCGTTTTCACATCGTCGTCATTGTAAGCGTTGCCACTGTGTTGTTGTTTGTGATGGAGGAACAGATGGTGATAGCTCGGCGCAAGGTCAGGACTGTAGGGTGGGTGGTCTAAAACTTCCCTGTCAAAACTGTCCAATAAATCGCAGGTCTGACCTGCAGTGTGAGGTCTTGCATTGTCATGGAGAAGACAATTCCCTTTGTCAGCGTGCCACGTCTTTTGTTTTGAGTCGCTCTGCGTAGCTTTCTCATTGTTTGGCAGTATGCTTCTGCATTGATAGCAGTTCCTCACTGCATGAAGTTGACCAACAAAACACCATGCCTATCCCAAAACACTGACGCCATGATTTTGCGCCGGGACAGAGTCTGTTTGGCCTTCACCTTTACAGGCGAGTGCGTGTGTCTCCATTCCACGTTCTGTTGCTCCGATTCGGGAGTGATATGCGAAACCCATGTTTTGTCTCCAGTTACGATCTGACTCAAGAAGCCATCACCTTCTTTGTGATAACGAGTCAAGAACTTCATTACCCACTCAAATCTTTGGTTTTTGTGGTCCTCTGTTAGGTGTTTCGGGACCCAATGGGAGCACAGTTTTCTAAACTTTAGGTGTTCAGAAACAATGTTGTAAAGCACTGAGCTCGACACGTCAGGAAATTCGTTTGAGAGACCTGTTATTGTGAAGCGCCTGTTCTCACTAAACCTCGCTTCAACTCAAGCCACAATATCGTCTGTAATCAAAGAAGGGCGACCGGAGTGGACCTCATCATGGACGTTGTCACGGCCATCTTTGAGTTCTCGTACCAACTTACGCACTTTGCTTTCACTCATAACAATGTCACCGTACACTTCACAAATCTGTCGATGAATTTCTGCAGCAGACAGGTTCCTTGCTGACAAAAACCGTATCACAGTACGAACCTCACACGCGGTGGGCGAGTTGATAGTCTTAAATATTTTGAAAGCACAGAACAGAACAGTACAGGTTAGCTACAGAGCTGAAACTGAGACAGTTGTTCCCCAGGCATGCCGGTACACGAAGCAGGCGCTCGTTGCGGTATGCGCGCGAACTTCTAGCGTCTTCAGCAAAACGGACCTTACTTAAATAACTCGCCCCGTACATGATTTCTTTTTGCTCTTGAATAAGATGAAATGCATACTCCTGCCATGAAAAGGTTTGATGTCAGCTTGTGAAATTCGTAAGTGAAACGCGGAAAATACGCGTGAAACAGTGGAGAAAGCGAACTGACTGGGAGCCACGATACCGGAAGCCTGTAGCGGTCCTCTCTGCTGAAGTTACAATTGTTATTTGACATTTCAGTTGTTACTCGGACTTTTCTTCTATAAATGTTGGTTTCGTGAGCCAGTACACATACGTTATTCAAATCGATGTAAAGGCCGCAGTTCTCGTGATGTTTCGCTACCGCCGATTTCGTACTTTGTTTCAGCCGCGTGTGGTGTTCGTGTTCCTTAACGCGTTCTTTAACAGTGCTTCCCGTTTCACCTACACACACTTAGCCGCAGCGACACGTCTCTCATAGACGCCCGCAGTGTGGAGACCATCAGGTGTATCTGTTTTCAGTTGGAAAAAGTTTTTTACTTTGTTTTGACTGAAGAAAGTGGTCTGATTACCGGTTTCCTTAGAATCAGTTTATGCGTTCAGTGACTCCAGAAACAAACGCTAACTTAGGGAGCACAATTAATATTTGGGTTAAAAGGCCTGCCTGAGGACAAACTGCCATAGCCATTGGCCTTCATAGTCGTCTTTAAAAAATTCAACGCCGATTCCAAGCTCTTGTCATTGCTACTACGGAAGGCACTTGGAGACGGAATGTTTAGCACTGCTTGCTTCTGGGCTGGGTGGTGGTGCGAAGTACATCTAAATACCTATTTACGTTAGACGGCTTTCTATACACTCTGTGTTCTAGAAGGTTGCTAGGCCGTCTATATACAAACACATCTAGTAACGGGAGACCGACCTCACTCTCAACCCCAAAGGTAAAATTGATTTTGGGGTGAGTACCATTTAAGAAGTCGCTGAGGAATGGAATAAATAAGAAGCGCAGGGAAGCTATGACGAAATGGCTGCATGAAAAATGTGAAGAAGTCGAAAAAGAAATGATTGTCGGTAGGACTGACACAGCACACAGGAAAGTCAAAACAACCTTCGGTGAAATTAAAAGCAAGGGTGATAACATTAAGAGTACAACGAGATTTCCACTATTAAATGCAGAGAAGAGAGCGGATAGGTGAAAAGAATACATTGAAAGCCTCTATGAGGGCGAAAATTTGTCTGGTGTGATAGAAGAAGAAACAGGAGTCGATTTGAAAGAGATAAGGGGATCCAGTATTAAAACCACAATTTAAAAGAGCTTTGGAGCACTTAGATCAAACAAGGCAGAAGGGACAGATAACGTTCCATCAGAACTTTTTAAAATCGTTGGGGAAAGTGGCAAAAAAACGATTATTCACGTTGGTGTGTAGAATGTATGAGTCGGTGACATACCATCTGACTTTCGGAAAAACCATCATCCACATAATTCCGAAGACGTCAAGAGCTGAAAAGTGCGAGAATTACCGCAAAATCAGCTTAACAGCTCATGCATCCAAGTTGCTGACAAGAATAATAAACAGAAGAATAGGAAAGAAAATTGAGGATGTGCTAGATGACGATCAGTTTGGCTTTAGGAAAGGTAAAGGCAGGAGAGAGGCAATTCTGACGTTGCGGTTAACAATGGAAGCAAGATTAAAGAAAAATCAAGACACGTTCATAGGATTTGTCGTCCTGGAAAAAGCGTTCGACAATGTAAAATGGTGTAAGATGTTCGAAATTCTGGATAAAGTAGGGGTAAGCTACAGGAAGAGACGGGTCATATACAATATGTCCAACAGACGGAATAATATGAGTGGACGACCAAGAACGAAGTGCTCGTATAAAAAGGGTGTAAGACAAGGATGCAGTGTTTCGTCCCTACTATTCAATCTGTACATCGAGGAAGCAATGATGGAAATAAAAGAAAGATTCAGGAGTGGAATTAAAATTCAAGGTGAAAGGATATCAACGATACGATTCTCTGATGACATCGCTATCCTGAGTGAAAGTGAAGAAGAATTAGATTAGATTAGATTAGATTAGATTAATACTAGTTCCATGGATCATGAATACGATATTTCGTAATGATGTGGAACGAGTCGAATTTTCCAATACATGACATAATTAGGTTAATTTAACAACATACTTAAGATAATATAACAACTTTATTTTATTGTGTTTTTTGTTTTTCTTTATTTTTTATTTTTATTTTTTTAAATTTTTTTTTATATTTTTTTGTTTTTTTTTTTCTTAATTTATATCTAAAAATTCCTCTATGGAGTAGGAGGAGTTGTCATTCAGAAATTCTTTTAATTTCTTCTTAAATACTTGTTGGTTATCTGTCAGACTTTTGATACTATTTGGTAAGTGACCAAAGACTTTAGTGCCAGTATAATTCACCCCTTTCTGTGCCAAAGTTAGATTTAATCTTGAATAGTGAAGATCATCCTTTCTCCTAGTATTGTAGTTATGCACACTGCTATTACTTTTGAATTGGGTTTGGTTGTTAATAACAAATTTCATAAGCGAGTATATATACTGAGAAGCTACTGTGAATATCCCTAGATCCTTAAATAAATGTCTGCAGGATGATCTTGGGTGGACTCCAGCTATTATTCTGATTACACGCTTTTGTGCAATAAATACTTTATTCCTCAGTGATGAATTACCCCAAAATATGATGCCATATGAAAGCAATGAGTGAAAATAGGCGTAGTAAGCTAATTTACTAAGATGTTTATCACCAAAATTTGCAATGACCCTTATTGCATAAGTAGCTGAACTCAAACGTTTCAGCAGATCATCAATGTGTTTCTTCCAATTTAATCTCTCATCAATGGACACACCTAAAAATTTGCAATATTCGACCTTAGCTATATGCTTCTGATTAAGGTCTATATTTATTAATGGCGTCATACCATTCACTGTACGGAACTGTATGTACTGTGTCTTATCAAAATTCAGTGAGAGTCCGTTTACAAGGAACCACTTAGTAATTTTCTGAAAGACAGTATTGACAATTTCATCAGTTAATTCTTGTTTGTCAGGTGTGATTACTATACTTGTATCATCAGCAAAGAGAACTAACTTTGCCTCTTCATGAATATAGAATGGCAAGTCATTAATATATAATAAGAACAACAAAGGACCCAAGACTGACCCTTGTGGAACCCCATTCTTGATAGTTCCCCAGTTTGAGGAATGTGCTGATCTTTGCATGTTACGAGAACTACTTATTTCTACTTTCTGCACTCTTCCAGTTAGGTAAGAATTAAACCATTTGTGCACTGCCCCACTCATGCCACAATACTTGAGCTTGTCTAGCAGAATTTCATGATTTACACAATCAAAAGCCTTTGAGAGATCACAAAAAATCCCAATGGGTGGTGTTCGGTTATTTAGATCATTCAAAATTTGACTGGTGAAAGCATATATGGCATTTTCTGTTGAAAAACCTTTCTGGAAACCAAACTGACATTTTGTTAGTACATCATTTTTACAGATATGTGAAGCTACTCTTGAATACATTACTTTCTCAAAAATTTTGGATAAAGCTGTTAGAAGGGAGATTGGACGGTAATTGTTGACATCAGATCTATCCCCCTTTTTATGCAAAGGTATAACAATAGCATATTTCAGCCTATCAGGGAAAATGCCCTGTTCCAGAGAGCTATTACACAGGTGGCTGAGAATCTTACTTATCTGTTGAGAACAAGCTTTTAGTATTTTGCTGGAAATGCCATCAATTCCATGTGAGTTTTTGCTTTTAAGCAAGTTTATTATTTTCCTAATTTCAGAGGGAGAAGTGGGTGAGATTTCAATTGTATCAAATTGCATAGGTATGGCCTCTTCCATTAACAGCCTAGCATCTTCTAATGAACACCTGGATCCTACTATATCCACAACATTTAGAAAATGATTATTAAAAATATTTTCCACTTCTGACTTTTTGTTCGTAAAGTTTTCATTCAATTTGATGGTAATACTGTCTTCCTCTGCTCTTGGTTGACCTGTTTCTCTTTTAATAATATTCCAAATTGTTTTAATTTTATTATCAGAGTTGCTGATTTCAGACATGATACACATACTCCTGGATTTTTTAATAACTTTTCTTAATATAACACAGTAGTTTTTATAATTTTTGATAGTTTCTGGGTCACTACTCTTTCTTGCTGTCAGATACATTTCCCTTTTCCGGTTACAAGATATTTTTATACCCTTAGTAAGCCATGGCTTGTTACAAGGTTTCTTACGAGTATATTTAACTATTTTCTTGGGGAAGCAGTTTTCAAATGCATTTACAAAAATGTCATGAAATAAATTATATTTTAAATTGGCATCAGGTTCACGGTACACCTCATCCCAGTCTAACTGCTGTAGGCTTTCCCTGAAATTTGCAATTGTTAAATCGTTGACTGGACGTACTACTTTGGAGGACTGTTTAGTATTGCTGAATGGAGCTATGTGATATATTGTAACTAGCTGTGCACCATGATCAGAAAGACCATTCTCAACAGGCTGAGCATTTATCTGGTTAAACTTATCTTGGTCTATAAAGAAGTTATCTATCAGTGAGCTGCTATCCTTTACCACCCGAGTAGGAAAATCAATAACGGGTGTCAAATTGAAAGAACCGAGTAATACTTCAAGGTCATTTTTCCTATTACCCTCTTTCAGAGAATCTACATTGAAGTCCCCACAAATAATAATTTGCTTCCCCCTGTCTGACAGATAGCACAACAAGGAGTCCAAATTTTTCAGAAATAGATGAAAATTTCCTGATGGGGACCTATATACAGTTACAATTATAAATGTGCCTTTATTTAATTTAAGCTCACAGGCACATGCTTCTATATGTTTCTCTACACAAAACTTTTTTGTTTCTAT
Source organism: Schistocerca nitens (assembly GCF_023898315.1). Lineage (NCBI taxonomy): Eukaryota > Metazoa > Arthropoda > Insecta > Orthoptera > Acrididae > Schistocerca > Schistocerca nitens. The sequence continues at coordinate 485,618,832 of NC_064620.1, forward strand.
ACTTTTTGCACAATGATAACTTTTGACATATATGGCAACTCCTCCTTTCTCCATATTTTCTCTCATTACATGTGCAGAGAGCTTATATCCACTTACATTTACCTTATCCATATCAGTAACAATGTGATGCTCAGACAGGCATAGTATATCTATTTCATTCTCAGCTTCTAAATCTTCTAAACAAACTAGAAGCTCATCTACTTTATTCTTTAGACTCCCAATATTTTGATGAAATATACTTACATTATTTTTAATTATACTTTTATGAGAACCTTTCCTTATTCTAACATTTGCAGTACTCTCCTGCCTGAGTTTCTCATTGTGCTTAGGCCTAGTTCCTATACCAGTGGTCACACGGTGTTCAGAGAGGCAGATTATGTCAACTGGGTTGGGTGACTTTAATTCATCAATGCAATTACCTAGGACTGAGATACAACTTAGTGGAGATAAAATTTCTGGTGATTGGTGAAAATTTATAATTGATAGCTGTGATTGGTGATCCAATGTGCTAGAATTGTGCTGTTTAATTTCTTTCCTAAACTGAAGATTTGTTTCAATCCTGACCTCTCGTAGAACTTGACATCTTTCTGTCTTACCTATCCTAAAAAAGGTGCTGCTCCAACACCTGTAACCACTGGTATTTTACCATTCATGGCAGTGCCTCCCCCCCTTAAATTTCCTGCTATTACCCCAGCCAGTTTCCCCTTCCCTTTCCTGTTGAGATGTAGGCCATGCCTGGTATAGTCCCACCTACTGAGATAATCAACAGGAACCACACCAATATGAGCCCCCGCACCCGACCCAAGCAGCCGTTCCAACTCCAAATTAACTCTCCCAACAGAAGAGTTCAAATGAGGCCGGTCATGGCGTCTCAGGACAGATACAAACTCAACATTGGTGTGTCTCGATGCCGACGCAATCTTTACCAGGTCACACTCTATACTGTACCCAGGATCTCTGTCGATGCTGTTCCCTGGCCCTCCCACAATAACCACGGTGTCTTCCCTGGTAAATCCTTTACAGAGTGAACCTAAATCCTCTGTCACCTGATCCAGACTAGCACTTGGTTTGAAAAAATTTGTGACCTGGTATTCTGGTCCTAATTCCTCCTGCAGAAGTTGGCCTACACCTCTGGCATGAGAACTGCCAAACAACAAAACTTTCTTCCTTTTCGATGACTTTCCTACATTCTTTTTCAATTTCCTATTGAAAGTTTGTTGTGTCCCGTCTACACCTACCTCTGCTTGAGGCTCATCAGTTTCTAACTGAAGCAACAGGTCAAACTTATTTTTGACATTCACCACAAAACTGTCAGACTTAGTTCTAGGCCTGTTCCTTCTGCTACCTGTTGCCACTTCCCACCTCTCTTTGCCCTTCTCCCTCCTTAACCTGTCCAGATCTTCCCTAGCCTGATCTAGCTCAGCCTGAAGGGCAGCAATTTTCCCCTCCTGTTCCACTATCTTCCTATCTCTGCTGCAAATCCTACATAACCACTGATGAGCCTGATCCACTTTCCCAACACCCACGCCACTGCAATCCCCCCAGTGAAAAAAACTACTACATCCATCACACCAAACCCCGGAACTAACAATTCTACGGCAAGTCAGGCACTTCTCACTCATGGCAAAAATAATACTTTAGCTAGAATAAATCAATTAAATTACCGAAAATCAAAAAAGACGTTACAAGAATTAAGCCTATTCACAAATGTATATAAGCAAGTTTCTGATTTAAAATTCCGCTGTTTTTCTGAGATCTGTATTAAAACAATGAAGGTATACGCTATTTATTATATATTTCACTCGATTGAATTATCTGCTGAACGGAATGAACAGTCTAATGAGTGCACAGTATGGTTTGAGAGTAAATCGGAGAAAGACGAAGGTAATGAGAAGTAGTAGAAATGAGAACAGCGAGAAACTTAATATCATGATCGATGGTCACGAAGTAGGGAAGTTAAGGAATTCTGCTGCCCAGGCAGTAAAATAACCAGTGACGGACGGAGCAAGGAGGACATCAAAAGCAGACTAGCAATGGCAAAAAGGGCATCCCTGGCCAAGAGAAGTCTACTAGTATCAAATATACACTACTGGCCATTAAAATTGCTACAGCGCGAAGATGACGTGCTACAGACGCGAAATTTAACCGACAGGAAGAAGATACTATGATATGCAAATGATTAGCTTTTCAGAGCATTCACACAAGGTTGGCGCCAGTGGCGACAACTACAACGTACTGAAATGTAACGTCCACTGTTCAAAGTGCCGTCAGTGAGAACAAGAGGTGACCGAGACGTGTAACCAATGGCACCCCATACTATCACGCAGGGTGATACGCCAGTATGGCGATGACGAATACACGCTTCCAATGTGCGTTCATCGCGATGTCGCCAAACACGGATGCGACCATCTTGATGCTGTAAACAGAATCTGGATTCTTCCGAAAAAATGACGTTTTGCCATTCGTGCACCCAGGTTCGTCGTTGAGTACACCATCGCAGGCGCTCCTGTCTGTGATGCAGCGTCAAGGGTAACCGCAGCCACGGTCTCCGAGCTAGTAGTTCATGCTGCTGCAAACGTCGTCGAACTGTTTGTGCAGATGGTTGTTGTCTTGCAAACGTCCCCATCTGTTGACTCAGGGATCGAGACGTGGCTGCACGATCCGTTACAGCCATGCGGATAAGATGCCTGTCATCTCGACTGCTAGTGATACGAGGCCGTTGGGATCCAGCATGGGGTTCCGTATTACCCTCCTGAACCCACCGACTCCATATTCTGCTAACAGTCATTGGATCTAGACCAACGCAAGCAGCAATGTCGCGATACGATAAACCGCAATCGCGATAGGCTACAATCCGACCTTTGTCAAAGTCGGAAACATGATGGTACGCATTTCTCCTCCTTACACGAGGCATCACAACAACGTTTCACCAGGCAACGCCGGTCAACTGCTGTTTGTGTATGAGAAATCGGTTGAAAACTTTGAAAGGGCACGGCTGACTTCCTTCCCCATCCTTCCCTAATCCGATGAGACCGATGACCACGCTGTCTGGTCTCCTTCCCCAAACCAACCAACCAACCAACCTTGAACTTCATTTCCAACTGCATACCCTCCGGCACGTAAGCAGTGAGTGGTTGGAAACTTTCCTCATGTCAGCACATTGTAGGTGTCGCCAACCATGTGTGAATGCTCTGAAAAGCTAATCATTTGCATATCACAGCATCTTCTTCCTGTGGGTTAAATTTCGCGTCTGTAGCATGTCATCTTCGTGGTGTAGCAATTTTAATGGCCAGTAGTGTAGGTGGATCCCAGTGCTAATGACAGTCTGACACTTTGACACCGTTCTCGCTGGTGAGTACATACCTGTGTCATTCTGAACACCAGGAATGAGGATCCCGTCAGCACGAGCAGCAGCGCCTCAGCGATGAACACCTGGTGCGTGGCCACCGCCAGCTGCGACACCTGCCGCAGGGCGCACACGACGTCCTTCAGCTGCACGAGGCTGCTGGCGGCGGCGGCACGCGTCAGGTGTCTGCAGGCGACCAGCCTGACTTTGTGGCGGTCAACACGGGCGTAGGTGTCCCACGGCTGCAGCTGCATGCCTCGCAGGCAGCTGTTCACGTCCCGAAGCTTCAGCCGGATGAGGGCGACCAAGTGGCCGAACCTCAGTGCGCAGGACACGGCCCTCGTCATCTGGAGGCTGAACGGCCCACACAGCTTCAACAGGCACCCGTCCTTGAACAGATACACACTTACGGCCGCTAAAGACACCAGCAGCACCAATTCTACCCAGACAAGGCATCGCGCCTTGGTGGCTGCCTTGCGATCATTTTTCGTGCCTAGCTGTTCGTCGCAGTACCTCAGTATACACACTATCTTAGCGTACTTTCGAGGATTCCCGAGCAGGTCGGTGCAAATCGTCGTCAAACTGATGATGCAGAGAACTGTAGTTGTGAGCGTCGCAATGAAAGTGGACACCTTGAAGGAGCTAATCAAAATGATGTAATTCCTGTATGTTAATTGCAGAAAGGCGCACAGTTCAATAACGATCCAGAAACAAGAGACTATCTTGTACCAACAACGGCTGCGCAGCTTCTGCGCCTTCGAGTCGATGGCGAATGGTTCGAGACCCAGCAGTCTGCAGAAAACATGGAGAGGTCTCGTCGCGTGTAGCACCTCGGTAACGCTTATGGAAGCTCGTTCCTCTTTCTGGTGATTCATCCTACCTGTAGGCAATGCAAACAACTGAAACTCTCAGTATTCACAAGTAAACCTACCTGAGGGATGTACTTCAATTCTGATCGGCTTTGAATACATTGTAGTGTAGACCACAATAAGGCACACAATTATTTTATACGAGTTCATACAGCCGTTAAGAGGTGAAGTACGCTCTTGAAAAAATGTTTACAATTTCTGAGTGAATACTGTTGGAATGATAAGAGATATATGAAAAAAACTACGAATAAAAGTTCTGCGGTTTTTAATGTACGTTACAACAGTGCACACACATTTGTCAAATAAATCATATTTTTTCAACGTCCCCTCCTCCCCACCCCCCTCCCAGCCCAATATTTTCATTTTCATTTCGACATTTGACCAATGACAAAACGTGTGGCATCGTTAGTACAAAATTCGGTCATATATGATGAAGCAGTATTCCAAAGACGCATTTGTTAAAAACAAGCTAGAAATATATCCATATCGCTGTATGTACGCACGATATGTACGCGCTTCGATGCCAGTTGTCATATTGGGTTGTTCAATACGTCTTTCCCAGATAAATGTTTATTCTTCCTATATTAATTTTATAAAATATAAAATATCTTGCGTTTCATTTTACGTTTGTCGATTGTTTTTGTTGTGGCGTAACAAGCTCGCTACGCCACACTGAGAAGGAAGCCGAAAGGCACGCGCTAAGCTACAGCAGGATGGCTTGAAGTCTGGAACAGGATACGTATTGAATACTATAAAGAAAATACGTAGCTTTGGAATATACTTAACTTTTAATCACTCCTTGGGATACATCTCTCTTGACTATACAAATGAGACTCGTAAGATACATGCACTGTGACAATTGGCGCCTTGCTAAGTCGTAGCCATTAACTTAGCTGAAGGCTATTCTAACTGTCTCTTGGCAAATGAGAGCAAAGGCTTCGTCAGTATAGTCGCTAGCAACGTCGTCGTACAACTGGGGCGAGTTCTCGTACGTCTCTCGAGACCTGCCGTGTGGTGGCGCTCGGTCTGCGATCACACAGTGGCGACACGCGGGTCCGACATGTACTAATGGACCGCGGCCGATTTAAGCTACCAGCTAGCAAGTGTGGTGTCTAGCGGTGACACCACAGTTTTTGTTTTCAATTAGAAATCTACAGATTTAATTATAATATGTTTGAAATTGTATGTAAATTATTGTTATAACATTATCGTAAATCTGTACAATAATGACGAAGCGTGAACTTGTTCGGTTCGAAAAAATGCTGAATGCATTTTTTTCAAGGAGGTATTTCGCCCCCTTAACGGTCATGTGGTCACATATAAAAAACCTGTATCTCTTATTTTGCTCTACGCTACAACATATTCACAGCCGATCAAAATCGAAGTGTATCCATTGGGTAGGTTTATTTGACACTAATTTTTGTCACGATTATCCAAAAAGTGACGATATAAATCTAATAAATATGAAACAAACAATATTCTCCGCAGTTTCATTGGACTCCAATTATAACACTGGTGAATTTCTAAAATGAGGTCCAAGTGGCTGTTCATGTTTCCAATAGGAACTGGAAAACAATGGTCTGGGTATTGATGGATGGTGAAATTTGGCTCACATTTAGGTGTCTGACGATACCCGAGAACCACCTCAAACACTGACTATCAGAGAAAATTAAAAATCAAGTACGTGACAGACAGATTTACACTAGTAGCCAGATGTTGTAGAAACAACCTAGGGCTACTCACAATGAATGGATCCTGCAACGGGAAAATTGTTTACTGCGCTCTAACGCCCACCACCACACACCGCGCCCAATAGGCAAGAATGGAAGCAGTCATTCGGGTGACGAATTCAGGCACACCCATCGCACAGCCCAGATCTCAAGCCAGGTGATAAAGACATGGTTCCAAAGTTAAAGTCTGGACAGCCTTTCGCACTTAACCGCGTGGTATAATTGTCGGAGGTAAAGAAATTCGACTCACGAATTGAAAGTTTCTGCTAGCAATGTAAGTCTTCCACCCAACTTCATGCACATCGCGAGTGGATAAATAAGCAAATAATTTATCCCGGCCATTAACGTGGGCGTGAGGTCGGGAGTTTATCTCAAATTGATCTACAAAAGCCGCCTAAGCTACAGTGCACGCGATTCGCGTGAGATTTTCGTATTCTCTCGGTCCTTTCGGAAGTTTTATTCTAAGCATACAAAATCTCTTCAAAAAATTTCGTATGTTTGTCCACAAAATTTTTCTACGGTTACCGTTTACTTATTGTGCACGGTCTCCTTCGAAATACTCTTCTCCACAATTGATACACCCCTCTCAACGCCGTTTCCACTTTCGGAAGCAGTCTTGGTACGCCTCTAGAGGGATTGAACGTAGCGCCGTCTGCGAATTTCCTTTTGTCTCGTCTATCGTTGCAAATCCTCGTCTTTGCGACGGAGTTTTCAGCTTTGGAAATAAAAAGAACCCCCGCAGGGGCCACGTCTGGAGACTACGGAGGATGAAACACCACAGTGATTTCGTTTTTTGTGCAATAGTTACGCACCAACAGCGATGAATGTGCAGGTACGTTACCCTGAAGCAAGAGCTATCAATTGTCTCGTTACATTTCAGGCCGTTTCCTTCCCACATTTTCTCGGAGGCGTCGCAACACGTCGCGATAATACGATCGCTTAACATTTTTCCCTGTGGCACGAATTCATGATGAACTAATCCTTCAAAGGCAAAGAAAACTATCAACATGGCTTTAACGTATGAGCTGATGTGGCGAGCTTTATTTTGGTCTTGGAGAATGTTTCTCGACCCATTGTGAAGATTTGACCTTGGTCTCAACATCATAACCGCAGACCCAAGTCTCAACACCAGTTATGACTCTTTTAAGGAACCTTTCTGTCTCATTTGCGAGATCTAAAAGCTCTCCACAGACTACGAGACGAAGGTCTTTCTAGTCTTGAGTGATGAGCCGTGGATGCACTTGGTGGCAACATGATGCATTTCAAGATTGTCTGTCAGGATTTCATGATACACTACTGGCCATTAAAACTGTTACACCAAGAAGAAATGCAGATGATAAACGGGTATTCATTGGACAAATATATTATACAAGAACTGAGATGTGATTACATTTTCACGCAATCTGGGTGCATAGATCCTGAGAAATCAGTACCCAGAACGATCACCTCTGGCCCTAATAACGGCCTTGATACGCCTGGGCATTGAGCCAAACAGAGCTTGGATGGCGTGTACAGGTACAGCTGCCCATGCAGATTCATCACGATACCACAGTTCATCAAGAGTAGTGACTGGCGTATTGTGACGACCCAGTTGCTCGGCCACCATTGACCAGACGTTATCAATTAGTGAAAGATCTGGAGAATGTGCTGGCCAGGGCAGCAGTCGAACATTTTATGTATCCAGAAATGCCCGTACATGACCTGCAACATGCGGTTGTGCATTATCCTGCTGAAATGTAGGGTTTTCTCAGGGATCGTATGAAGGGTAGAGGCACGGGTCGTAACACGTCTGAAATGAAACGTCCACTGTTGAAAGTGCGGTCAACGCGAACAAGAGGTGACCGAGAGGTGTAACCAATGGCACCCCATACTATCACGCAGGGTGACGCCAGTATGGCGATGACGAATACACGCTTCCAATGTGCGTTCATCGCGATGTCGCCAAACACGGACGCGACCATCATGATGTTGTAAACAGAACCTGGATTCATCCGAAAAAATGACGTTTTGCCATTCGTGCACCCAGGTTCGCCGTTGAGTACACCATCGCAGGCGCTCCTGTCTGTGATGCAGCGTCAAGGGTAACCACAGCCATGATCTCCGAGCTGATAGCCCATGCTGCTGCAAACGTCGTCGAACTGTTCGTGTAGATGGTTGTTGTCTTGCAAACGTCCCCATCTGCTGACTCACGGATCGAGACGTGGCTGCACGATCCGCTACATCCATGCGGATAAGATGCCTGTCATCTCGACTGCTAGTGATACGAGGCCGTTGGGATCCAGCACGGCGTTCCGTATTACCCTCCTGAACCCACCGATTCCATATTCTGCTAACAGTCATTGGATCTTGACCAACGCGAGCAGCAATGTCGCGATACGATAAACCGCAATGACGATAGGCTACAATCCAACCTTTATCAAAGTCGGAAACGTGATGGTACGCATTTCTCCTCCTTACACGAGGCATCACAACAACGTTTCACCAGGCAACGCCGGTCAATTGCTCTTTGTGTATGAGAAATCGGTTGGAAACTTTCCTCATGTCAGCACGTTGTAGGTGTCACCACTGGCGCCAACCTTGTGTGAATGTTCTGAAAAGCTGCTCATTAGCATATCACAGCATCTTCTTCCTGTCGGTTAAATTTCGCGTCTGTAGCACGTCATCTTCGGGGTGTAGCAATTTTAATGGCCAGTAGTGTGTGAACGCTGATATGTTATATTCTTCTGCTATTTCTCAGACAGTCAGTCTTCGATTGGCATGCACACTTTCATTGACGTTTCTGACATGAGAGTCGTCGGTAGACGTCGAAGGGTGTCCTTAACGAGGTTCATCTTTAATTTCCGCCTGACTATTTTTAAACCGTGTGAACCATTCGTAACGCCGAGTACGGCTTAAGCACTCAGCACCTTAGGCTTCCTGCATTATTTGTGTGTCTCTGTAAAGGTTTAATGCAGACGCGTAGCGCCTCTAACTCTACCATCTCAAAATTTACTCTACTCAAGACAGCACTGAACAATAACTAACAGAGAAAAACAGTGTAACTTCCAGCAGTTACACATGAAACACAGGTGTGTGCAGGGAAGCCAACCGCATTTCACTCCAACACACCAGTGGCGCGAAATTAGGAATGTTCAGGAATTTTTTGAACAGACTTCGTACATCAAGCTAACATGTAAATGTAGTGCTTTATAATGAGGTTTGTCGCCTGTGTGTGTAATCGTCGTGTCAACATCAAAGGATCAGTGCCTACCCCAGTTTGCTGCAGGACGTCTTGCGTAATTTACAGCTACATTTACTTGTGACACTACTTGATATGTTTCAAGAATGTTACTTGGAATCGACGTTGAGCTGGCATGGAAGTTAAACTTCGGAGGAAGACTACGGCTAGCGTGGCGTAGTGACTGTCAAACCAACCTTTCTCTCGATGGCTGCTTTACGTTCTCTGCATAATGTACAGCGTTCGCTGAAAAACAGCTTGTCAAGTGCAACCTGGCAATGATGATGTGTGAACTAAATGCCCAAGAAATAAATAACAAGAGACAGGACGTAGATATCTGAAGCACCACACAGCTAACAAACGAGTGAGGGAATATGAAAAATGGTTCAAATGGCTCTAAGCACTATGGGACCTAACATCTGAGGTCATCAGTCCCCTAGACTTAGAACTACTTAAACCTAACTAACCTAAAGACATCACACACATCCAAGCCCGAGGCAGGATTCGAACCTGCGACCGTAGCAGCAATGCGGTTTCGGACTGAAGCGCCTGGAACCGCTCCTCCACAGCGGCCGGCAGGAATATGAAACTGTTGTCGACTTGGCTGAGAATATTTCATAGACAGTACTCGAACACAATGTAGTGAGAGAAACATGAAAATCGGGAAGCACTAACGAGAGAATTATTTAGGACCAAACCATGAGATATAATTATAAGAATGATAACAGTAATGATGCTGAAGTATAACAGCAAATACTTTGGCTTCTCTGTCAAAGAAAACAAAGCAAAAATTACTTGTGTTGAATGATAAAAAGTATAAACTGTCTGTTGCGCGAATGGAGAACGTAGTAGTTACCATTTATTCGGAATGTAATAAATCAGAAATGGGCAAAACTGTTGGGCAACTTGACTCAGTTACTGGTTTGCAGTCCACTTTCATGCTTCGCAAATACATTTGCCCGCTAGTTATTCGTGCTTTTCATTACAACTTATCAGCTATGCTGTTAAGTATATTTTGTTATACAGTATTTTTAGCCACGTGGCATTTGTGCTTTCCGGAGGACTGTATTATTACACACATCAAAAACAGTTTCGTGTCATCAAAATGTATCGTACAGCGTTGTTACTATTCTGATTGTCGCTGTATCGACCAGAAGGACATCCCTGATGTTGTCTGTAAATCGTTAACATGAGCGCTACCTAGAGGCGGAGCGCCGCAATCGAATGGATGGCAACATTCGGGTTGAAAGCAAAACACCAGTAGGGACGTATTAGAGCCTTCTACGGAACATTAGAGTGAACATTCATCATACCACGATGAACAATAGTGACCAGTGACTGGATGTCCATCATTAGGTTATGCGCAGAAGGCTTGTCAACAACGGAAGTTGCTCGATGTGTGCACCGGAGTCAAAGTGATCCAATGTGGACATGGAATCGATTCCAATTGCCAGGTAGCATTGAGGGCTTACACCGCCCAGACAGTCCACGTTCGACAGGTGCGGAGAATGATCGACATCAACGACTTTTGACTCAAAGGAACCGTGGTCCGAATGCGCCAGAACTGAATTTGCCATTCGAAGAGGCTACAGCACGCCATGTGTCGCATTAAACTGTCAGGAGGCGATTACACGATGTGATACTCCATTTAGGACGACCATGGCGAGCACCACGTCGCTATAGACGGGCAAGAAACCATGCAGAATGGACGCCCCAGGATTGGCGTCGGATGTTTTTTTTTTTATGGGCGAAACTCAGATATGTTCGCACCCTGATAATCACAGACAACGTGTCTGGAGACAACCCGGTAATATAGAACCCTCCAACACTGTGTCCCACATGTGCAATAAGGCGGTAGTGGAGTGATGTTCTGGAGCAGTATAATATGGGCTACAGTACGCATCTCGTGTTGAGGGCAATCTCACTGCTCTGAGGCACAGAGACAACATCGGTACCAGATCGACGACCTTTTAATGACAGTTTCATCCTGATGGATGGTAACTCGAGTGCACACCATGCTGTTCTCGTGAGAATGTTCCTTCAGCTTGCTAGGATGACCAGCCTACCTATTCCACGGACGTGAACTCTATAGAACAAATGTGGGAGCGATTGGAACGAGCTGTTTTTGGCCGTTGACAATTGCCAACCAATCTGCTCGACTTATGCAGAATCGTCATTGCAGACTGGGACAGTTTGGATCAGGGCAGGGTTGATGCTCTTATTGATAGTATGCCACGACGATTTTAAGCCTGCATTCGAGAAAGGGGACTTTCCACCACGTACTGACGTTGCTCATGGATGCTGCGGGAAACCATCCGTGGGAAACAGAGCATTTTGTCATTACGCAAATGCTTGCTTCTTGAGATGGTGATCCAGACACGTCGCAGATGAATATATACACATGCCTCAGAGGCAGTTTTTGTTTTCGGTGGTATGAGTTTCTAAAGACTTATCAACTTTCGTTGATTCGAGTGTTCATTGTACAGAACACTGAGTCAGTCTATCTTTCATTCTCCTTTATGTGACACTAAAAAATAACGGTAATGCCGGTCCTTTTAATCTAAATAAATATAAGCCGGCCGCTGTGGCCGAGCGGTTCTAGGCGCTTCAGAACCGACCCGCTACTACGGTCGTAGGTTCGAATCCTGCCTCGGGCATGGATATGTGTGATGTCTTCAGGTTAGTTAGGTTTAAGTAGTTCTAAATTCTAGGGGACTGATGGCCTCAGATGTTAAGTCCCATAGTGCTCAGAGCCATTCGAGCCATTTAAATAAATATACCGAAACCGCAAAACCCACAAGAATTTAATGTGTAAGCTTTAGTGAGTAACCAGATCTTCTCTGTTAGAAAAGTTTTCCCAAAAGTGAGAGATACATACTCACGGCCATGTTGGGTACGACGTCGTGGTGTCAAACTCGATGAATAATGCCGGCGAACAGCAGACACAACTCCGGTCGATTCCACTTCAGCCGTTGCATTGAATTGCGGCGCCGGTATTTTCCGTTGGGCTTAATTTTATTGCTTTAGACCCGCGCAAAATTTCTTCACTTCACTAGGCAGAGACAACAAATATCAGCTAGTAAGTTACTTGTCAGAAGGTGGCAGAAATTTAATTTGTCACGCCTACAGGAGTATCAGATCTGTCAAATTAGAAAAAATTCTAATCAGCAAAGATACTTCATACTGAGAACCAGATCGATTAATTAGATTGTTCTATCTGACAGTACATTGTACTGCCGTGCTATATTATCAGGACATTACTATAAAGTATCGTTAAATAGAATTAGAAATCTCACTTACCTTACCAAAGGGTGACCCATCTGCTCGTGTAGCATAATGTTTAGCGTGCTGTCTGCTGTCTTATAAACACGAAGGTTAGCCAAACCTGGAAAGAATCCGTACGCTGGATTAACCCTCGCGCTACCAAGTGGGGAGTGCGTGAGGCGGGAGGAGGGGGGAGGGGGGGTGAACCTTATGCCCACTTTTTGAAAATATGGTGATCTAGTCAGTTATCTCATATTTTCAAGTTTTGAAAATAATATTTATTATTTTTTTTTTTAAATTCTTCTACCACATTCCAAATATGTGATAAGCATAAAACAGCCAATTGGTTGCAACAAAACTGACTGTTTTATATTGTCATTTTCCTGTACGTTAGCTATCTTACAGCCATGTGTAAAATTGTTCCCTTTATGTTTTACATTTTTCAGTTATAGTTAACCAGACATTTAAGGCTCAGCAGTAGATTTCACGTTCACTATTTACAGGTTCAACGTCTTACTTACGTATAAATATCTCCTAAAAAGTTTTTTGAGAGTAAAAGTCAACAACAAAGAACGAAATTTTCATTTTTAAATTTTTTGTGGTGGTCTTAAAGTACCCTTCACCCCTCCTCCGCCGGTAGTACACGGTATTGAAAGTGTGTTAGTGTTGCTAAGAGTGTTGTTGTTGTTGTGGTCTTCAGTCCTGAGACTGGTTTGATGCAGCTCTCCATGCTACTCTTTCCTGCGCAAGCTTCTTCATCTCCCAGTACCTACTGCAACCTACATCCTTCTGAATCTGCTTGGTGTATTCATCTCTTGGTCTCACTCTACGATTTTTACCCTCCACGCTGTCCTCCAATTCTAAATTGGTGATCCCTTGATGCCTCAGAACATGTCCTACCAACCGATCCCTTCTTCTAGTCAAGTTGTGCACAAACTTCTCTTCTCCCCAATCCTATTCAACACCTCCTCATTAGTTATGTGATCTACCCATCTAATCTTCAGCATTCTTTTGTAACACCACATTTCGAAAGCTTCTATTCTCTTCTTGTCTAAACAATTTATCGTCCATGTTTCACTTCCATACATGGCTACACTCCATACAAATACTTTCAGAAACGACTTCCTGACACTTAAATCTATACTCGATGTTAACAAATTTCTCTTCTTCAGAAACGCTTTCCTTGCCATTGCCAGTCTAAATTTTATATCCTCTCTACTTCGACCATCATCAGTTATTTTGCTCCCCAAATAGCAAAACTCCTTTACTACTGTAAGTGTCTCATTTCCTAATCTAATACCCTCAACATCACCCGACTTAATTCGACTACATTCCATCATCCTCGTTTTACTTTTGTTGATATTCATCTTATAGCCTCCTTTCAAGACACTATCCATTCCGTTCAACTGCTCTTCCAAGTCCTTTGCTGTCTCTGACAGAATTATAATGTCATCGGCGAACCTCAAAGTTTTTATTTCTTCTCCATGGATTTTAATACCTACTCCGAATTTTTCTTTTGTTTCCTTCACTGCTTGCTCAATATACAGATTGAATAACATCGGGGAGAGGCTACAACCCTGTCTCACTCCCTTCCCAACCACTGCTTCCCTTTCATGCCCCTCGACTCTTATAACTGCCATCTGCTTTCTGTACAAATTCTAAATAACCTTTCGAACCTTTATTTTTTCCCCTGCCACCTTTAGAATTTGAAAGAGAGTATTCCAGTCCACATTGTCAAAAGCTTTCTCTAAGTCTACAAATGCTACAAATGTAGGTTTGCCTTTCCTTAATCTAGCTTCTAAGATAAGCCAATATTTCTACGGAATCCAAACTGAGCTTCCCCAAGATCGGCTTCTACTAGTTTTTCCATTCGTCTGTAAAGAATTCGTGTTAGTATGTTGCAGCCGTGACTTATTAAACTGATAGTTCGGTAAGTTTCACATCTGCCAACACCTACTTTCTTTGGGATTGGAATTATTATATTCTTCTTGAAGTCTGAGGGTATTTCGCCTGCCTCATACATCTTGCTCACCAGATGGTAGAGTTTTGTCCGGACTGGCTCTTCCAAGGCTGTCAGTAGTTCTAATGGAATGTTGTCTACTACCGGGGCCTTGTTTCGACTTAGGTCTTTCAGTGTTCTGTCAAACTCTTCACGCAGTATCATATCTCCCATTTCATCTTCATATACCTCCTCTTCCATTTCCGTAATATTATCCTCAAGAACATCGCCCCTGTATAGACCCTCTATATACTCCTTCCAACTTTCTGCTTTCCCTTCTTTGCTTAGAACTGGGTTTCCATTTGAGCTTTTGATATTCATACAAGTGGTTCTCTTTTCTCCAAAGGTCTCTTTAATTTTCCTGTAGGCAGTATCTATCTTACCCCTAGTGAGATAAGCCTCTACATCCTTATATTTATCCTCTAACCATCCCTGCTTAGCCATTTCGCACTTCCTGTCGATCTCATTTTTGAGACGTTTGTATTCCTTTTTGCCTGCTTTATTTACTGCATTTTTATATTTTCTCCTTTCATCAATTAAATTCAATATTTCTTCAGCTACCCAAGGATTTCTACTGCATTTTTATATTTTCTCCTTTCATCAATTAAATTCAATATTTCTTCAGCTACCCAAGGATTTCTACTAGCCCTCGTCTTTTTCCCTACTTGATCCTCTGCTTCCTTCACTACTTCATCCCTGAAAGCTACCCATTCTTCTTCTACTGTATTTCTTTCCCCCATTCCTGCCATTTGTTCCCTTACGCTCTCCCTGAAACTCCGTAGAATCTCTGTTTTAGTCAGTTTATCCAGGTCCCATCTCCTTAAATTCCCACCTTTTTGCAGTTTCTTCAGTTTTAATCTACAGTTCATAACCAATACATTGTGGTCAGAGTCCACATCTGCCCCTGGAATTGTCTTGCAATTTAAAACCTGGTTCCTAAATCTCTGTCTTACCATTATATTATCTATCTGAAATCTGTCAGTATCTCCAGGCTTCTTCCATGTATACAATCTTCTTTTATGATTCTTGAACCAAGTGTTAGCTACGATTAAGTTGTGCTCTGTGCAAAATTCTACCAGGCGGCTTCCTCTTTCATTTCTTAGCCCCAATCCATATTCACCTACTACGTTTCCTTCTCTCCCTTTTCCTACTACCGAATTCCAGTCACCCATGACTATTAAATTTTCGTCTCCCTTCACTACCTGAATAATTTCTTTTCTTTCATCATACATTTCTTCAATTTCTTCGTCATCTGCAGAGCTAGTTGGCATATAAACTTGTACTACTGTAGTAGGCGTGGACTTCGTGTCTATCGTGGCCACAATAATGCGTTCACTATGCTGTTTGTAGTAGCTTACCCGCATTCCTATTTTTTTATTCATTATTAAACCTACTACTGCATTACCCCTATTTGACTTTGTATTTATAACCCTGTATTCGCTTCCTGCCACCGAACTTCACTAATTCCCACTATATCTTACTTTAACCTATCCATTTCCCTTTTTAAATTTTCTAACCTACCTGCCCAACTAAGGGATCTGATATTCCACGCTCCGATCCGTAGAACGCCAGTTTTCTTTCTCCTGATAACGACGTCCTTTTGAGTAGTCCCCGCCCGGAGATCCGAATGGGGGACTATTTTACCTCCGGAATATTTTACCCAAGAGGACGCCATCATCATTAACCATACAGTAAAGCTGCATGCCCTCGGGAAAAATTACGGCTGTAGTTTCCCCTTGCTTTCAACCGTTCGCAGTACCAGCACAGCAAGGCCGTTTTGGTTAGTGTTACAAGGCCAGGTGAGTCAATCATCCAGACTGTTGCCCCTGCAACTACTGAAAAGGCTGCTGTCCCTCTTCAGGAACCACGCATTTGTCTGGCCTCTCAACAGATACCCCTCCTTTGTGTTTGCACCTACGGTACGGCTATCTGTATCGCTGAGGCACGCAAGCCTCCCCACCAACGCCAAGGGTTCATGGGGGGGGGGGGGGAGAGAGAGTATTAAAAGATATTTTCAGGATCAGGGTCCTAATTTCGCAACAGTAACTCTCTAAAAAGTATGTTGTTAATGTAATTTAACATCAGTTAAGTATTTTTTTTAAATTTTTTATGGTGGGCATAAAGTAACCGCTCCCTTCCCATTCGTAATGCGCGTTGGTATTGTTAGGGTTAACGACCTACTGTTTACTGAGTAATTGCACTTAGTCGAGACACTGATTAAAAGAAGAAGTGATACTGAGTTTTTGTCTGAGGCAAACCTGTGGGCTAGATTCTGTAGTCCAATTGAAAGAGTTCTTAGAGTTCTTGCCCTTCATTGACATTGGGACGTATGTGAGTTGCGCGTTAATTGTACCAACTGATGGTACGAGACTATGCAGTTTTTGGCGAGACAGAGTGTGTATATCTGTGTGTGTGTGTGTGTGTGTGTGTGTGTGTGTGTGTGTGTGTGTGTGTCTGCCGCAGTCTAAAAGCCCAAAGGGAGCTACAGAACTTAATGTTACTATCCCACAGATAGACCACCATCAACTCCCTCACAGATCCCCTCATTAACGACACACCACAAAGGGCTTCTAAATTTAATCCAGAATATTTAAGCAAAAATTGGTTCCCTCGAAGTTTAGACTATTACTATTCTTCCCAATTCCGGCCAAATGCCGGTCGTGAAAACTTCTAAGTTTTTTGGTACATTGTTATAGGAAAAACAGCGATCATTATAAACTTGCTTATTTCAATATACACAGTCGTGATCATACTTTAGATGTTTATTTTAATTTTAATATGACCAGTTTCGTTCTCTTAACACATTGTATTCACATACTACATTCCTTGATAAACGTAGGAAGCAACCGTGTGGGGCGGGTCCATCTGTACACGAATGGAGAACAGTGATCTCGAAGCCTGCTCAGACGGGCTTACTCCACACCAATGGTTCCTAAGATCGTCAGTAAATGTAAGATCTGAAGATGATCTCTAAGAAGATCGAAACCGGTCATCTGAAAATAAAAATAAACAACTTAAATGCGATTACAAAAATGTGTGTATTGAAATAAGTCATAAAATCAGTCTTATGACTGGTTTGGTGTTGCCTGCTACAAATTCCTCTCCTGTGCCAAACTTTTCAACTCAGAGTAGCACTTGCAACCTTCGTCTTCAGTTATTTGCTGGATGTATTCCAATCTCTGTCTTCTTCTACAGTTTTTACTCTCTACAACTCTCTTTAGTATCATGGAAGTTATTTCCTCATGTCTTAACAGATGTTCTATCATCCTCTCCCTTCTTCTTGTAAATGTTTTCCGCACATTCCTTTCCTCGTCAAGACGAGAACCTCCTTATTCCATACCTTACAAGTCTAAGTAATTTTCAACATTCTTCTGTAGCACCACGTCTCAAATGCTTTTATTCTTTTCTGTTCCGGTTTTCCCACAGTCCATGTTTCACTATCATACAATACTCAGCTGCAAACGTATATTCTCAGAAATTTCTTTGTCACATTAAGGTTATGTCTGAAACTAGTAGACTTCTCTTCACCAGGAATGCCCTTTTTCCGGTGGTAATCTGCTTTTCATGTCATCGTTGCTCTGTTCATCATGGGTTATTTTGCTGCCTAAGTAGAAGAATTCCTTAACTGCGTCTGTTTCGTTATCGCCAATTCTGATGTTAAGTTTCTCGCTGTTCTCATTTCTCCTACTTCTGATTACTTTCGTTTTTCTTCGATTTACAGTCAGTCCATATTCTGTACGCAATAGATTGTTCATTCCATTCAACAGATCCTATAATTTTCACCCTTTCGCTGAAGTTAGCAATATCATTATCGAATCTTATCATTGATAACCCATTACCCAGAATTATAATTCCCTGTTGAATCTTTATTTTATATCTGTCATCGCTTCTTCGATATACAGATTGGACGTAAGGGGCTCCAGACTTCATCCCTGTCTTAAACCCTTTTTAAACCGAGCACAACGTCCATGGTCATCGTCTTATTGTTCCCTCATAGTTCTTGTACGTATTATGTATTACCAGTCTTTCCCTGTAGCTTACTCCCGCTTTTCTCAGACTTTCGAAAATTTTCCATTTTACTTTGTCGAACGCTTTTTCCAGATCGAATAAATGACTTCTGATATTTCTTTAGTCTTGCTTCCACTATCAACAGCAACGTGAGAACTGAATCTCTGGTACCTTTATCTTTTCTAAAGCGAAACTGATTCGCATCTAAAAATTTCTCAGTATCATTTTCCATATTTGTCAGCAACTTGGATGCATGAGCTGATTGTGCGATAATTCTCGCACTTGTCTATCTTTGCAGTACTTGGAATTGTGTGGATGATGTTTTTCCGAACTTCTGATGACCTATCTCCTCTCTTCTCTGCTTTTAACAGTGGAATTCCAGCTGCACTCTTAATGTTGCTGCCCTTGCTTTTAATGTCACCGGAGGCTATTTTCATTGTTCTGTTTGCTGAGGTAGTCCTTCCGACAATCATTTCTTTTTCGATTTCTTTACATTTTTCATGCAGTCATTCCACCTTAGCTTTCCTGCACTTCCTATTTATTTCGTTCCTGAGTGTCTTCCATTTCTGTATTCCTTAGTTTCCATACACGCGAGCAATTGAAGTATTTCATCTGTTATCCTTGTTTCTTCGCAGGTACCTTCCTTGTACGTACGTGTTTCTTGTCAACTTCTGTGAGTGTCTTTTTAGAGTGCTCCATTCCTCTTCATCTGAACTGCCAACCGAGACATTCATTATCGCAGTAACTATAGCCTCAGAGAACTCCAAGCGTATCTCTTCATTCCTTAGTAGTTCCATACCCCACTTCTTAACGCATTAATTCTTCCCGACTAGTCTCTTAAACTTCAGCCTACTCTTCATCATTACCAAATTGTGATCTCAATCTACTAGTATATCTGCCCCTGGGTACGCCTTATAGTCCAATATCTGATATCGGAATCGCTGCCTGAGCATCATATAATCTAATAGGAATCTTTCAATATCTCCGGGCCTTTTCCAAGAAGACTTCCTTCTCTTGTGACTCTTGAACTGAGTGTTCGCTATTACTAACTGACATTTATTGCAGAACAATTACAGTATCTCCTCTCTCGTTCCCACTATCAAGCCCGTATTCTCCTGCAAGCCTTTCTTTTACTCCCTCCCCTAAATCCGTACTTTAATCATCAATGACTACTAGATCCTCATCTCCCTTTACGTACTCAATTATCCATTCAGTATCTTCATATACTTTCTCTTTCTCTTTATCTTTGGCTTGCGGCATCGACTTGTATACCTCAAGTAATGTTGCCGAAGTTGGTTTTCTGTCGATTCTGGTGCGAACAACCCTATCACTGAACTGTTCACAGTACCTCACTCTCTGCCTATTCGTATTCCTATTCGTAACGAATCCTACTCCCGTTATACCATTTTCTGTTGCTGTTGATATACCCTGTACCCGTCTGATCAGAAATACTTGTCTTCTTTCCATTTCACTCCACTGACACCCAGTATATCTGGCCTGAGCCTCTGCCTTTACCTTTTCAGTTTTTCTAGCTTCCCTACCATGTTCAGTCATCAGACATTCCACTCCCAGATTTGTAGAACCTTATCCTTTCGTTGGTTATTCAATCGTTTTCCCAAGATCACCTCCCCCTTGGCAGTCCCCTGCTGGAGATGCGAATGGGGACTAGTCTGGAATCTTTTGCCAGTGGAGAGATGGTCATGACACTTTTTGAATCACAGGTTACATGTCCTGTGGACACATATGATGTGTGTTTAATTCAATGGTTTCCATTGCTTTCCGTATTTGATGCTGTTGATCATTGCCGATTTTTCCTCCTTTTAGGTGCAGTTTCCCAGCCCAAGGACAAAATAGTGCCATGAACCTCTATCCGCTCTTCCGCCCTCTTTGACCAGGCTGATGGCAGCTTGAGACCCTTCTTATGCCGAAATCTTCGGCCACCATTACTGATGATTTTTATTAAAAAATTTTTGCAGTGGCGAAGTTTGTGCGCAGTACGGAGTACGCTTTGATTTCTAGTCAAAGGCGCTACCTTTATTTTTAAAATTTTTATATCTGCATGTATGTCTCTTGTCAACCCATCTAGTTCATCACTGAATACTTCACTCAGTTTCTTTTTTTTATTACAGAGGGTAGCCAGTCATCTGACCGAACACGCTGAGCTACGGTGCCGGCATTCCTAGACCACGAATGCAGGGTCTATATTCGTTAAAAAATCCCAGGTCTGTTCCCAATGCAATGACAACCACGCAAAATGTGTTCCCAGTGCTCATCAACATTATCAGCAGAGTTGGAATACAACATAACTTTTAAATACTCCACACAAAACAATCGAACCGGTTCAAGTCGGGGCACCTGGGGGGGCAGTGGTGTTGGTGAGCTGTGACTGCTACACTTGTTACCTAAGATTCGTGCTACGTATTTCTCCACAGACAAATAGAAGTACGCCAGTGCATCGTTATGCATATACCACATATGCATCCTTTACATACGTCCTCCAAATATTTGTAAATTAACAGTGTTGTAATATTGGCATGCCGGCCGCGGTGGTCTAGCGGTTCTAGGCGCTCAGTCCGGAACCGCGCGACTGCTACGGTCGCAGGTTCGAATCCTGCCTCGGGCATGGATGTGTGTGATGTCCTTAGGTTAGTTAGGTTTAAGTAGTTCTAAGTTCTAGGGGACTGATGACCACAGATGTTAAGTCCCATAGTGCTCAGAGCCATTTGATTTGAACCAATATTGGCATGACTGCACATGTGCGTACGTCGTTTTGGGGAAACCATTGGTTTCTGGATCTCTGTTTTCTGGGATTAGCTTTTTGTTTTGTTATCCTTTACTCTTCCATTTCATTTGTAGCTCCAATAGTCAGACAAATTGTGTACAGGGAATCCCATTAATCTTGACCACACCAATTACCTTTTCATCCTAGAAGCCACATACTACAGTGCATGTAAAGCAAACATATTGTAAACTCATATGTAGTGAGGTACCTCGACCAGAATGACATCTTCCACGACAAACAGCACGGATTCCAGAAACATTGGTCACGCAAACCAAAATTGGTATTTTTATCAAGTGACATAATGAAAGCTACAGATTAAGAGAGTAAGGTAGATGCAGTATTTTTTGACTTTCGAAAAGCGTTTTAATCAGTACCACATCATCGCTTATTATCGAAAATATGGGGGGTGTGAGTATTAGTCGAATTTTGTGATGGGGCTGAGGATTTCTTGGTGTGGAGGAGGCAGCATTTAACTTGGATGGAGAGTCATCGAGAGATGTAGAATTAACATATAAGTGTCCTAGGAAAGTGTGTTGGACCCTTGATGTTCCTCCTGTATCTTATTCACTTGAGATACATGTTATTAGTGACCTCGGACTCCTAGCTGATAAGTAATTTTTCTGTAATGATGTGCTGCCTAAGAAAATCTGCATAAATAGTCAGTCATACCTTGATAAGTTTCCAAAGTTGTTCAAAGATCGGCAATTTGCTTTAAATGTTGAGAAATTTAAAACTGTCCGCTTCACAAAACTAAAAAACCTTAATGTCCTATGACTACAGTATCAAGAAAACAACTGGAATCGGTCAACTCAAACAAATACCTTGACGTAACAATTTTTAAGAGCACGAAACCTATCGTACACATAGGCACTACCGAAGCTAAAACAGTTGGTGGATTGAAACTTCCTGGCAGATTAAAACTGTGTGCCCGACCGAGACTCGAACTCGGGACCTTTGCCTTTCGCGGGCAAGTGCTCTACCATCTGAGCTACCGAAGTACGACTCACGCCCGGCCTCACAGCTTTACTTCTGTCAGTATCTCGTCTCCTACCTTCCAAACTTTACAGAAGCTCTCCTGCGAACCTTGCAGAACTAGCACTCCTGAAAGAAAGGATATTGCGGAGACATGGCTTAGCCACAGCCTGGAGGATATTTCCACAAATGAGATTTTCACTCTGCAGCAGAGTGTGCGCTGATATGAAACTTCCTGGCAGATTAAAACTGTGTGCCCGACCGAGACTCGAACTCGGGACCTTTGCCTTTCGCGGGCAAGTGCTCTACCATCTGAGCTACCGAAGCACGACTCATGCCCGGCCTCACAGCTTTACTTCTGCCAGTATCTCGTCTCCTACCTTCCAAACTTTACAGAAGCTCTCCTGCGAACCTTGCAGAACTAGCACTCCTGAAAGAAAGGATATTGCGGAGACATGGCTTAGCCACAGCCTGGAGGATGTTTCCAGAATGAGATTTTCACACTGCAGCGGAGTGTGCGCTGATATGAAACTTCCTGGCAGATTAAAACTGTGTGCCCGACCGAGACTCGAACTCGGGACCTCGAGTCTCGGTCGGGCACACAGTTTTAATCTGCCAGGAAGTTTCATATCAGCGCACACTCCGCTGCAGAGTGAAAATCTCATTCTGGAGTTGGTGGATTGTTTTACGCTGGTAGGGTACCGGGAAAATGCAATTAATCTACGATGGTGATTTCTTCCAAAAGACTCGTGCTGTCCATCCAAGAGTATTGCTTTAGCGTTCGGAACTTGCACCGAGTAGAACCATCAAGGCATATTAAACGTTTAGAAAGAAGGGTAGCACGAATGACTCACATTAGAATGGTTCGCGTTCAATTGACCCACAGGAGAGCGGCACCGAGATGCTGGAAAAATCTGATCTTTCAGACGCTTGAAGAGTGGCGCAAAGAATGCCGAGAAAGCCTGCTTACAGAGTTTCAGGAATCGCCTTCAAGTGATGTATCTAGGATTATAACAACTGCAGTGCGAACAGAGGCATCTGAACATTCTTCCACCATACCATGTGCGGACTGAAAGGGACGCCTTAATAAGGGTAGGAGGGGGAGTACGCTCTGGTATTCATTTCACAATGGTTTGCAAAGCGTAGATGTGGACGTACTCCTCGAAGTCACTCTAAAAATATATCCATCCTATCAATAACTACCCATCTCACCCATCCCTTCATAGATGAAGCCGCCAACTCACATACTATGATTCTTATTCACATTCCGTTACCTACAAGATATCTATTGCTACTGTTTCCATTCTTACTCCACACACACATTTTATATATTATTCCTTCATTATTGCTGCTGTTTCGTGCACCATTCTTGTCATTTGCCTGTGATCCTATTTATTTTAGCATGCCTAATACAAACCACATAACGGATGATCTGCCTTATGCTTCCATGTACATAGGCCAGTTCATACGATTGTTTCCGTTCACCACACCTTCAATAATGACTTCTGCGGCTTCTCTCTCTTAATCTGTGCCCATTTTGGTTAATATTAAAATCCTTTTGTCTGTTCCTTCCAAAACACTTTTATTCCCTTCTCGATAAGCCCATATTATTTTCAAGTGTCCACTATAACATTTCAGAGGCTTTCTAGGCATTTTGCGGCTGTCCTCCGCATTGTCCGTGTTTCACATCCATTCAGACCTGTGCCCCAAACAACGCTTTTCATTAAACTTGTTTTGGTCGCAACTTTTATATTTTTAGACGTTACTAGCTTATTTCTGTTAACAGGGAATAATTTGTATAATGGAATCTTTATCGCAATGTCTTTTTCTTGTACCTTTATTCTTTATCTATTCTACGTACAACATGAGAAAATTCTTTCCATTTTTCAAAAGTTCTCTGTCCAAGTTTAACATTCAAGCATCGAAAAAATCCACCTTATGCTGCGTTTTTCTTTACGAGGGTGAGTCAAATGAAAACCTTAAATTTGTAATAACAAATCGAAATTTCGCACCGTTATCCTGTAAGTTGGTAAGCGTGCTACAAACAGCGTGCAGAATGGCCTGTAGGTGGCAGCATAGTGCAGATGCACACCTTCAACCATAAATATAATAGACTGGCCCTAACGTCATTTTCGTGGCTCCAACATCTCTGGGCTAAAGTCACGTGAATGTTGGAAAAACATGGTTGTTTCGTGTTGCGCTTATGGCTTTACTCAGCGTTTTGTCGGGGGAAATGGCATTACATTTCACGTGTAAGTGTTCCTATGACAGTGCAGATGCGTTTATTGAAATCTGCTGACGTGACTTTTATATGTTTTTTACACTTGAAATAGATTATCACGTAAATTAAAGTGTTGAAAGTGATGCCTGTAAAGTCAGACTCATATTACATTTTGGAAAGTATCTGTGATAATTCGGTTACAGAAGTAAGTATAGCTGTTTCTCGTTCCTACTCATAGGTTCCCTAAGGATGAAAACCGAAGGCAGCTTTGATGGATACAGGCCCTGAAACGGATAAACTTTAAGCCATCTGCACATACGCGCCTTTTTGTATACACAAGTGAAATTATAAGAAGGTAAGAGCACCTATAGTCGACACATGAAGAGAATTTTTTTCTACCTTCTAATACTATTAAATAAATGTAGGCTCCAAAATTATTTTCCGAAACTTCAAAGTCTCACCTTTCATCTAAAATATCATTTTTTTAAACTGATAGTTTAAAGTTTTGTAAAAATAGTAGGAAATGAACCTTTGAAGTGCACCTAAAATTGATACTCTAAAATGGACCTGCTCCTAATTTTGGCACCTATAGTTGAAATGATTCTCATATCCCATTTTCTTTTATAAGTGACTAGAGCTCAAAACGCGGCGAATCCAATGTTTAAAGTTTTGACACGAGCCCACTCTTACTGTTTAAAAGAATTTAAGTTTATAGTAATTTCGCCCCACTGCCCACCAGAGGGGCGTTCGATGTATTTGTTAGATTTTATAAATGGTACTGTGAACAAATCCAGGTCAGATGTAGTTCTGACAATTTTTCGCAAATAAAAAAGTAATTTTTGTTGAAAGCGTTTGGCAGTCAACTGAGAAATGTGGGTAAAATGCGATACAAACATAGGATCTCAGACCGCTGGTTTGAAATCCCGCCACGTTTTGCCAACAGTCACGTGGTTTATGTTGGAGCCACACCAGCCCTATAGCTTCTGCACAGCAAGGCCAGTCTACTAGTATCTATGGTCGAAGATGCGCACATACCGTCGCAGTATCAGAAAAAAGATGGCCGCCCCACTTGCGACTTGCACCAGGGAAGAACAGCGTTCTGTTATTCAGTTTTTGCGTAGTGAAGGTGTGAAACCTATTGAAATTCATCGACGAATGAAGGTTCAGTACGGTGATGCGTGTTTGTCAGAGCAGCAAGTCTGCGAATGGAGTAGGAAAGTGAAGATGCTTCTCGTCCAGGTCGGGCACAACGAATTGTGACTCCACAGAACATTGCAGCAGTTGAAGCCATAGTGAAGAACAACCGTAGAGTGACACTGAATGACATTGCAGCATGTTTACAGATTAGTCATGGGTCAGCACACCACATTGGCATGATGTGCTCCAGTTTCACAAAGTGTCTGCAAGATGGGTGCCACGGAAGCTGACTCCTGAAATGAGAGAATGACGTGTTGATGCTTGTGAAGAACTTCTCGGCGCTTTGAACGAGAAGGTGATGGCTATCTTGCAAAAGAATAGTTACTGGGGACGAAACCTGGGTTCACGTCCACCAACCGGAAACGAAGAGAGTGAGCAAGGAATGGCGCCATTCCTCATCACCAAAACCAAAGAAGTTTCGAACAGAACCATCAGCAGGGAAGGTTATGCTAACTGTATTTTGGGACGAAAAAGGAGTTATTTTGGAGCATTGCATGCCTAGAGGGACCACTGTCACCAGTGCATCATACACAGATCTAAAAACTCATCTGCGGCCTGCAATCAAATCAAAGCGACATGGATAGCTGTCAGCAGGTGTCCTTTTGCAACATGACAATGCAAGGCCCTACACTGCCCGTATAACAGTTGCAACAATCACAGACCTGCTTTTTGAGTGTCTTCCTCATCCACCATATTCACCAGACTTTGCCCCAAGTGATTTCCATATGTTTGGACCAATCAAAGACGCAATGGGAGGAAAGAAGTTCCGTTCTGATGAAGAGGTACGCCACGCGGTGCTTGAGTGGTTGCGCGGACTACCAAAAGAATTTTTTCTAATGGAATTTATGCACTTTGCAAGCGCTGGAGGACTTGCATTGAGCATGGAGGAGATTATGTTGAAAAGTGATACAGCTTTGTACCACTTCCGTACAACAAATAATACACTCCTGGAAATGGAAAAAAGAACACATTGACACCGGTGTGTCAGACCCACCATACTTGCTCCGGACACTGCGAGAGGGCTGTACAAGCAATGATCACACGCACGGCACAGCGGACACACCAGGAACCGCGGTGTTGGCCGTCGAATGGCGCTAGCTGCGCAGCATTTGTGCACCGCCGCCGTCAGTGTCAGCCAGTTTGCCGTGGCATACGGAGCTCCATCGCAGTCTTTAACACTGGTAGCATGCCGCGACAGCGTGGACGTGAACCGTATGTGCAGTTGACGGACTTTGAGCGAGGGCGTATAGTGGGCATGCGGGAGGCCGGGTGGACGTACCGCCGAATTGCTCAACACGTGGGGCGTGAGGTCTCCACAGTACATCGATGTTGTCGCCAGTGGTCGGCGGAAGGTGCACGTGCCCGTCGACCTGGGACCGGACCGCAGCGACGCACGGATGCACGCCAAGACCGTAGGATCCTACGCAGTGCCGTAGGGGACCGCACCGCCACTTCCCAGCAAATTAGGGACACTGCTGCTCCTGGGGTATCGGCGAGGACCATTCGCAACCGTCTCCATGAAGCTGGGCTATGGTCCCGCACACCGTTAGGCCGTCTTCCGCTCACGCCCCAACATCGTGCAGCCCGCCTCCAGTGGTGTCGCGACAGGCGTGAATGGAGGGACGAATGGAGACGTGTCGTCTTCAGCGATGAGAGTCGCTTCTGCCTTGGTGCCAATGATGGTCGTATGCGTGTTTGGCGCCGTGCAGGTGAGCGCCACAATCAGGACTGCATACGACCGAGGCACACAGGGCCAACACCCGGCATTATGGTGTGGGGAGCGATCTCCTACACTGGCCGTACACCATTGGTGATCGTCGAGGGGACACTGAATAGTGCACGGTACATCCAAACCGTCATCGAACGCATCGTTCTACCATTCCTAGACCGGCAAGGGAACTTGCTGTTCCAACAGGACAATGCACGTCCGCATGTTTCCCGTGCCACCCAACGTGCTCTAGAAGGTGTAAGTCAACTACCCTGGCCAGCAAGATCTCCGGATCTGTCCCCCATTGAGCATGTTTGGGACTGGATGAAGCGTCGTCTCACGCGGTCTGCACGTCCGGCACGAACGCTGCTCCAACTGAGGCGCCAGGTGGAAATGGCATGGCAAGCCGTTCCACAGGACTACATCCAGCATCTCTACGATCGTCTCCATGGGAGAATAGCAGCCTGCATTGCTGCGAAAGGTGGATATACACTGTACTAGTGCCGACATTGTGCGTGCTCTGTTGCCTGTGTCTATGTGCCTGTGGTTCTGTCAGTGTGATCATGTGATGTATCTGACCCCAGGAATGTGTCAATAAAGTTTCCCCTTCCTGGGACAATGAATTCACGGTGTTCTTATTTCAATTTCCAGGAGTGTATGTTCACTGGGGTTCATGTCGGGCGATATAAGTGGCCAAACCATTCGCTAGAATTGTCCAGAATGACTTGGCACATTGTCATCCATAAAAATTACATCGTCGTTTGGGGACATTAAGTCCGTGAATGGCTGCAAATGTTCCACAAGTAGGCGAACCTAACCATTTCCATTCAACGATCGCCTCAGTTGGCCCAGATGATCCAGTCCATTCCACGTAAACACAGCCCACATCAGTATGGAGCCACCATCAGCCTATACAGTGCCTTGTTGACACCTTGTGTCAACGGGTTCGAAGGCTCTCTGCCACACTTGCACGTTACCGTCAGCTGTTACAACTGAGCCGGCCGTTGTGGCCGAGCGGTACTAGACGCTTCAGTCTGGAACCGTGCGACCGCTACGGTCGCAGGTTCGAATCCTGCCTCAGGCATGGTTGTGTGTGATGTCCTTACGTTAGTTAAGTTTAAGTAGTTCTAAGTTCTAGGGTACTGATGACCTCTGATGTTAAGTCCCATAGTGCTCAGAGCCATTTGAACCATTTGTTACAACTGAAATTGGGACTCATCTGACCAGGCCACTGTTTTCCAGCTGTGTATGGTCCATTTGATATATTCACGAGCCCAGTAGAGGTGCTGCAGGCGACGTCGTCCTTTTAGCAAGGGCACTCGCGTCAGTCGTCTGCTGCCGGAGCTCATTAATGACAAATTTTGCCACACTGTCCTAAAGGATATATTCGTCGTACATCCCGTATTGATTTACATGGTTGTTTCACACAGTGTTGATTGTCTCTTGCCACTGACAATCCTACGCAAACGCCGCTGCCCTCGGTCATTAAATGAAAACCGTTAGCCACTGCGTCTTTGGTGAGAGGTAATGCCTGAAGTTTGGTATTCTCAGAACACGCTTGACACTGTGGATCTCGTAATATTGAATTCCTTAATGATTTTCAAAACGGAATGTCCCATGTGTCTTGCTCCAGCTACCATTCCGAATTCGATGTCTCTTAATAGCCGTGGTGCGGCCGTAATCAAGTCGGAAACCTTTTCACATGAATCACCCGTGTCCAAACGGCAGCTCTTCCTATGCAGTGCCCTGCTATACCTTGTAAGCGCGATACTACCGCCATCTGTATTTGTGCATATCGGTGTCCTTTGACTTTTGTTACGACAGGACGTAAAACACAAATCTCTTCCTCCGTCGGTTTTGTTACCTCAGTGTAAAGCTCAAAGGCATATGAACGACCTGAAGTGCTTTGCGCCTGATTTGTATGCAACCCACATAACGTAACTGTCTTGCAGGTCCTATACCGTTTGGCAGCTCACAGTTCTACACTCCTGGAAATTGAAATAAGAACACCGTGAATTCATTGTCCCAGGAAGGGGAAACTTTATTGGCACATTCCTGGGGTCAGATACATCACATGATCACACTGACAGAACCACAGGCACATAGACACAGGCAACAGAGCATGCACCATGTCGGCACTAGTACAGTGTATATCCACCTTTCGCAGCAATGCAGGCTGCTATTCTCCCATGGAGACGATCGTAGAGATGCTGGATGTAGTCCTGTGGAACGGCTTGCCATGCCATTTCCACCTGGCGCCTCAGTTGGACCAGCGTTCGTGCTGGACGTGCAGACCGCGTGAGACGACGCTTCATCCAGTCCCAAACATGCTCAATGGGGGACAGATCCGGAGATCTTGCTGGCCAGGGTAGTTGACTTACACCTTCTAGAGCACGTTGGGTGGCACGGGATACATGCGGACGTGCATTGTCCTGTTGGAACAGCCGGTCTAGGAATGGTAGAACGATGGGTTCGATGACGGTTTGGATGTACCGTGCACTATTCAGTGTCCCCTCGACGATCACCAGTGGTGTACGGCCAGTGTAGGAGATCGCTCCCCACACCATGATGCCGGGTGTTGGCCCTGTGTGCCTCGGTCGTATGCAGTCCTGATTGTGGCGTTCACCTGCACGGCGCCAAACACGCATACGACCATCATTGGCACCAAGGCAGAAGCGACTCTCATCGCTGAAGACGACACGTCTCCATTCGTCCCTCCATTCACGCCTGTCGCGGTACCACTGGAGGCGGGCTGCACGATGTTGGGGCGTGAGCGGAAGACGGCCTAACGGTGTGCGGGACCGTAGCCCAGCTTCATGGAGACGGTTGCGAATGGTCCTCGCCGATACCCCAGGAGCAACAGTGTCCCTAATTTGCTGGGAAGTGGCGGTGCGGTCCCCTACGGCACTGCGTAGGATCCTACGGTCTTGGCGTGCATCCGTGCGTCGCTGCGGTCCGGTCCCAGGTCGACGGGCACGTGCACCTTCCGCCGACCACTGGCGACAACATCGATGTACTGTGGAGACCTCACGCCCCACGTGTTGAGCAATTCGGCGGTACGTCCACCCGGCCTCCCGCATGCCCACTATACGCCCTCGCTCAAAGTCCGTCAACTGCACATACGGTTCACGTCCACGCTGTCGCGGCATGCTACCAGTGTTAAAGACTGCGATGGAGCTCCGTATGCCACGGCAAACTGGCTGACACTGACGGCGGCGGTGCACAAATGCTGCGCAGCTAGCGCCATTCGACGGCCAACACCGCGGTTCCTGGTGTGTCCGCTGTGCCGTGCGTGTGATCATTGCTTGTACAGCCCTCTCGCAGTGTCCGGAGCAAGTATGGTGGGTCTGACACACCGGTGTCAATGTGTTCTTTTTTTAATTTCCAGGAGTGTATATTCTCTGAGACGGCATTTCACTATGGAGTTATTATACTTTCGTAAAGTTTTGCAGCTTTCTTTCACGACTAAGGCCGTCAATTGTGCTGCCAAATTTTACTGACCATTCGGTCTTCGTTTTTTGTTTTGGCATTACGTCAAAATTCGTTTTAAATATTACTGCCACTCCAGACGTACCAACCAGCAATACCTTGAAGATTCTTGATTATTGTCGCTGGCAGGGCCGTGATCACCGCTAAGTAATTTATTTTGTTAGGAGTCATATTTTTAATGTTGTTGCCCTATGTAACAGATATATTCCTCTGTGTTTTTGACGTTTTCCCCGTGAAATGTTAAGTTGGTGGGTCAAGTTATTGAGGCGCATTTCTTTGGGATTAGTAGCGTTTTGTACCCCAACTGCGCTCTTTCCCCCATGTCGCGATACACTCTTGTTGGAACGTGCCCTAGTTCCATCCGTTGTGTTTTCTGATTATTTATTTTAGCTCTTGCTTGTTCAACGCAGTTGTTAATTTACTGTCTGGCTGACTATTTCTTCAGTATTGTTAACGGCGAATCTGATATCGTTAGCGTACACCTAGCAAACGGTTATTGTACCGAAAAGTTTGGAACCACGATAAATGCGTGTGAAGTGTTTTAAGTAGCGGAGGACAATTAGCCGTGAGGTGGCTGTTTATTTTTATTGTGGAAGATACTTTAGATAAGAGTCTATTGATTATTTGAGTAAGTTGTTCTGTTAACACTCTCTGTCTCACTGCACTGAGTACAAACTGATGCCTAATCCTGTGATGGGCTTCGTCGCATTCCAGTAAAATCTTCCCCAGACGGGCTTCTCAGAACGGAGAGAGAGATATAATGTGTCTGTATTTGTCTAATAAACTTGCCATCTTGTGCCCTGTGGCTGTGTTGGCTTGATATGGACTCAATATTTTAGTTAAACAACCTTTCAAGAGACGTTCAAAGATTTTACAGTCCGGATTTAAATAAAGTTATAGGTCGATTATCTTTCAGGAACTGAGATATTTGTTATTTGGGAATTAGGACCATAAGTCTCTCGCAAACCTTCCGGTACGTCGAAATCTGTGAGCGGTTCTGTGTTCATATTGGCAAATTCGATGCCTATCGTCTCCCACACCGAGGCGTAAAATCAAAGAGTATGCCATTTGTTCCCATTGCTTTATTTTTTGGAGCTATCTTAATCGTGTCGCTTATCACTTGTTGGTGAAAGGGAATAAGAACTTCTCTCCGTCTTCGAGACCGAGATTGTCGTTTATACATAGAAGAATCTTGCTTTCCTGTTTCAAACTAGTTCGTATGTCTCATACGATGACGGAAAACATGATACTATCTGATATCTTATGTCGGCCTGTGCCCTACATGAAAGACCTCGTTTGTCAGTTAAGTGCGAAAGCAAATTTTGTTTGTTAAGGTTATATTCTTATATTATACGAAAAAGGAAGATTTTCTCTTCGTTTAGTTCGTAATCGCCACCAGTTATTAATTTTCCTCCCTGTAGACTTGCCTTGTCAGGCAGTTACTCTTAGCTTTGACCCTTTCAGTTTGTAAGGAAATTCTTTGCAAGTTGTCGTGGTTGGTGTACAGCTGCCGACGGTACATGAAGTAGTATTCACTGGTGATCATAGCTCCACTCTGCCTTTGCTGTGGAGTATTGTTTAACGTTTTTCATAAATTTAGATTTAATGTTCTGTAATCACCCATATAGTCGGTTCCTACAACTGCCTATTTGAGTGTAGAGACGTTACTTTGATTAATTAGGTTTTTTTTTTAATTCTGCATCTAGAATATGCGAGTTATTTAGCTGGCCAAGCCCCATACCGGGTTAAGTTTTTCGGGAGCTACCTTTAAAAGAAATGCTTCCAAAAATGTATCAGCCAGTAGTTTGGAATCATGGGGAAACAACGAAATGATGGACTATATCATCTCCTCCCACAATTAGCTATTTTCTCGAGAGTGCTGCCTTCCATCAATAATACCAGCTTCATCTCTACTCAGTGTACTTCGAAAACCACAATTTCTGATGAGCTGTTAGCCGGTAGATATTGCCTCAAAGTCACGCTCATTTGCACCTGACCACAAACTCGGAAGTCTGAAACTGCTGACAAAACTCCATGCCCACCAATGGATCATGGAGTCCTTGTAGTACTTGTGCAACATAAACATACCTGGGCCAGTCCTCAGGGATGTCACACGTGCCCTGAGAAACTAATACACTTCCGAAATTAATCATCATGTCCTGCATCCCTCTAGACAATAAAACCTGTCGACATAAGAGTGTATCCTGTATGCCTTCAAATGTGTGTGAAATCTTGTGGGACTTAACTGCTAAGGTCATCAGTCCCTAAGCTTACACACTACTTAACCTAAATTATCCTAAGGACAAACACACACACCCATGCCCGACGGAGGACTCGAACCTCCCCAGCTGATCCCGGCAGAGGTTCGAGTCCTCCCTCGGGCATGGGTGTGTGTGTTTGTCCTTAGGATAATTTAGGTTAAGTACTGTGTAAGCTTAGGGACTGCCGACCTTAGCAGTTAAGTCCCATAATATTTCACACACATTTGAACATTTTTCGGTGTGCCCTCCATTCTTCCAGTTACACCGTGAGCGAGAGAGAATCTCATATGAACGAATTAATAACACAACTATGTTAATTATTGGATGTTGCGACATTCTGGCAGAAAGCAGTAATTATCAAATACTGCTTTTTCATTGTACAACAAATGCAGCACGTAATCAGAGTCGTTCTTAAGATTCTGTTACTGTATTTTGTTGTGACTGTTTTCAATTGCATTACAGAAGGAAGAACAAAATCTATCACAAAATTATGCCATCTCTTCAGCGAGTTTTGAACCTTCGCCTGCAGCACCATTCACTTCAGCAAATTAGTGTCATGGCATACTGCTAGTGAGACGCCACTGAGGTGAGCGCTGCCTCATTGCTGTAGCATCAACTATGAGAGAGAAGCAATTCGTTCGCACAGTGAAAGATTACAGCAATTGCACTTTTCTCGTAAAATCAAGATTTTCAACTAATTGTCACTTCTTGCATAAGAACTGTTCAGAATATTTCATCAAAATGACGAGACAGCGTGAAGTGAAGTTAGCAGGATAATTATGTGCCATGCGAGTTTTCAGACACGTTCTGCGAGGTTACCAAGTCTCAGATGCGCAAGAGACAGGAACTGGGATGGCCTCTAAACCTCAAAGCTAGTGCTTTGCAAGTGAAGTGTAGACTGGAAGGGGCCTGCGAAACTGTGTTATACCTTCGGAGAAGATCACAGAGGGCAAACTACAAGGATATTAAAAAGAAAAATTGTTACACCAGGAAGGAGTTGTGGTATATAAACGAAAGTTGATAGGCGTGTTTCTACGCGTGAAAGATGAAATCTATTCAAATTTCGTGCCATTTGCATAAGAGTGGCGCTAGAAGCGCCATTACGAGGATGCAAATCAGGTTTTGCTTTGGTTCAGTTACCTTTGGGGTTTGACGTGATGTGCCGATGTTAGTCAAGAATGCCTTTAAGGTGACAAATGCGCCATTATGAACACCTCACTGACTTTGAACGAGGTCGTGTAATATGGCTACGAGAAGCCGGATTTTCCTTCTGCGATACTGCAGAAAGACTTGGTAGGAATGTACGTCACTGTACATGATTGCTGGCAGCAGTAGGCACGGTGATGTACAGTCGCAGGGTGACGGGGCTGCAGACAGCCGCGTGGTACTATCGAGAGAGAAGACATTCGGGTTGGGCATATGGTTCTGGCGCATGGTACTGCATTTGCAGGCACCACAGTGACAGATCGAACTGCTACAGACTGCTTACTTTAAGGACAGCTCCGAGCGGGACACCATGTGGCATGCAGTCCATTGACCCCATACCGCCGTCATTTGAGACTTTTGTGGTGTCAAGCGAACGCTCATTGAAAGGCAGATGAGCGATTTCATATGACAGCAGGAGCACTCTCGTGGTTACCCCGACCACACTGGTTAAAAATTTGTACAGCAATCTCGTATTCGACCTGTTGTGCTCCCATTCGTGAATGCAGCATTCCAGGGAGTGTTTTTCAACGGATAAAGCTCGCCCACATTCTTCTGTTGTAACCCAGCATGCTTTACAGAAACTACTCGAGCAACAGATCTGTCTCCAAATCCTATATCATGTCCGTGACACTCTCTCCTCTATTTCTCGATGATACAAATGTGCTGCTTTTCTTCTAATTTTCTGGATTACTCCGTTAGCCCTATCTGATAAGGATCCCACAACGCGCACCAGTACCCCAAAAGAGGACAGACGCGCATAATGTAGCAGTCTCTTTAGTAGAAATGTTGTGAGTAAGGCTAGTCAAAGACTGCGTTTCATTGGAAGGACACTTAGAAAATGTAACAGACCTACTAAGAAGACTGCCTACACTACGATTGTCCGTCCTCTTTTAGAATACTGCTGCGCGGTGTGGGATCCTTACCAGATAGGACTGACGTAGTACATCGAGAAAGTTCAAAGAAAGGCATTATCGCGAAATATGGGAGAGAGTGTCATAGGAATGATACAGGATTTGGGATGGACATCATTAAAAGAAAGGCGTTTTTCGTTGCGACGGAATCTTCTCACGAAATTCCGATCACCAACTTTCTCTTCCGAATGCGAAAATATTTTTTGACACCAACTTACGTAGGGAGGAACGATCACCAAGATAAAATAAGGGAAATCAGAGCTCGTACGGAACGATATAGGAGTTCATTCTTTCCGCGCGCTATACAAGATTGGAATAATAGAGAATTGTGAAGGTTTTTAGATGAACCCTCTGCCTGGCAGTTAAATGTGATTTGCAGAGTATCCATGTAGATGCAGATGTAGATGTAGATCTGTTGCGTCTTTTTAAGTGTTCTAAAAAAAAAAATCTTTGGTTTGCCCTCTCCACAACATTTTACAATTTAAACTATTCTTAATTGTAATTCCTAGGTATCTAGGTATTTTGTTGAATTTATGGGCTTTAGATGTGGTCGATTGATCGTGTAACCAACGTTTAACGGATTCCTTTTAGCACTTAAGTGGATGGCTTCACACTTTTCATTATTTGGATCAGTATCTTGTCTAAATTGTTTTGATCTTCTGATGGCCTTACTAGGCGGTAAACGACAGCGTCATTTGCAAACAATCTTAGACTACTGCTCAGCTTATCTCCTAATTTGTTTATATTTACAAAGAACAGCCGAGGACCAATAATACTACCTTGGGAACGCCGGCAATCACTTCTGTTAAACTCGATGACTTTCGGTCAGTTGCTACCAACTGTGACTTTTCTGACAGGAATTCACGAATCCAGCTGCATAACTGAGTCAAAATTCCATAATCACGCAATTTGATTACAAGCTGCTTGTTAGGTGCGATGTTTCTGGAAATCTAGAAATATGGAATCAGTTCGAAATCCCCTGTCGATAGCACTCAACGTTTCGTGTGAGTAAAGAACTAGTTACCTTTCACAAGAACAATGTTTTCTAAATCCGTGCTGACAGTGTGTCAACAGACTGTTCTCTGTGAGGTGCTTCATAACGTGCGAACACGGTGTGTGTTCCGTAATGGCAAGAACGACGACCCGTGCTGTTTCGAATCTCCGTCAGGCATCAAAGCTTTGCTTGGTTTGCATTGGCTTTAGGTGCTGGATTTGAATTCAGACCCAGAAAAAATCAGCTCGGAATGCCGTTAAAGATGAAATATGTACACAACTAGTTGTGCACGAGTCCCTTAAATATTTAATGTCACTTTATGCTAAATAAGAAGAGATTTTCGAACTACAGGTTGAGCCACGTGACGTCATTAGTACAGTGAAATTACTAGTGATACATAGTTGATTTTTAAGTTTTAATAGAGGATTTAATGCTGTTAATCTCGGTTTTTCTAACTGGTTAGTTAGTTAACCACTTTACGCAAAATCACTCGCCAAACGAACATCTGTAACAAGTGTTTTGGAAACTTGTTAGAGAATAAACTTTGGAAGGCCAGATAGTCTTCAGATATTACTTATTCACAAAAAAAGAAAAATAGTTTTGGCGAATGACTACTAATTGATCTACGTGTTGCAGTTACGAGTGTTACTTTTAAAGGTCACTTATTGTGGTTAAAGTGAAAAATTACAAAATTACGTTACATGGGTTGCGTGAAAGTTAGGTGTAACGCAGTTCAGGTCGTCATTTTAGAAAAAGGTCTGTCACTTGTATAAAGGTTACGTTTGAGGTGTGTCCTACGTCTTTCAAATAAACTGCTCCTTCTCCATTTTAATTGTTTCAGTATAGCGTGGTCCTCAGTAGCTTTTGAAAAGAAAATAATGATTGTATGAATGTTATAGATCTTGAAACGTCCCCTTTTAAACAATTTTACATACGACTGTGCTTAAACTGACACACAATATTTTGTTAGCGCAACGCAATCTGACTTTCAAAATTCCCTACAAAAGAATGGCCCTGACTAACATTAAACTATACCTTTCACAAATCACTTACCTCACAAAAATCTTCGCTGCTCAAGCTACTGCAATACAGCGAGCGCCACTACTGCCAGCTAAATAAAAGATTCAAACTATGGAAGGCACTAACTACTGATAGGGATAGTTAGCAAATGAAAGATATTAATAGAGAACAAACAATGTATTTACCTTGATATCATCATTTATAAATATAGCAGTTCATGACAAATTTCAAAGCTCCGCCATCTCTCTCCCCACATCCACCACTGCTGGCGGCTCACCTCCAACTGCGCAACGCTACGCTGTTCACAGCCAGCTGCCTAACACTACAATGGCGAGTATTACAACAATGCAAAGCGGCCACAGACTGCACACAGCACAGCCAGTGATTTTCATACAGAGGTGGCGTTACCAATAAAAAAACCTAAACAGCCTACTTACATAGCCCCCATGCTCCCCACAAAAAATTTTACAAATTTTGTTGGGGCAGTGGCCAATACATATTTGTTAAAATTTTTCATAATCGTAATTACAATAACAAAGAAATCAAATGCACGCACTTATTGATACAATGTTGGTCAAAAGCTAAAATTTTCTCACAGTCCATAAAGACAGTCCTGATCATTCATCACATTGCAGTGTTTTTCTCAAAGTCTGAGCAGTAAAAGAAAATGCACACGGAAGTAGTGGATTTCCATGCAGTCTTGAAGAAGTAGCGTTGTCCTTCCAATGGAAAGACAGTGCTGACTCGTGACATGCTGACAGGTAATGGGCCACAACAGAGTAAACCCACAGCGGAGTCAGTCGAAATTTTGAAGAGTATTGGTGGGTAGGTCATCACAGAGCAGACCCACTGTAGTCCTGGTAGAGATTACGGTATTGGTGGGCCACCAGAGGTGCAGACCCACTGCAGTCCTTGTAGAAATAATGGTACTGGTGAGTCAGCAAAGACGCAGACCCACTGTAGTCCTTGTAGAGATTACGGTACTGGTGGGCCACCAGAGGTGCAGACCCACTGCAGTCCTTGTAGAGATGGCCAGCAGCCATCTGTTGTGACTGTGCAGGTGCACAATCACCATTGAAGAGTCTTGCGGATAATATAGCAAGTCCATAACCACCACTTGTGCACTCACAAAGTTTTTGGAATTGTCCTTAGAACCAGCAATGCTGTTATCCAGTCCCTTGCTGAATTATTAACACACGTGCAAACACTAACAGTCCCTACTTGTCACATGTTGTCCATATAGTATGACCAACAGAAATGTGTGCAGTGAAATGTAACTTAATTTGAAGAACTGGTGTCAATTACAATTTTATAACATGAGAATACAATTACAAAGGTACAAAATACATCATTAAAAACATAATAATACAGATAACATTTGTAGGAATAGGGGCTTTACAAAAGAATAGAAATAAACATATACATCAGTGTTACAGGAATTATGACATGAGTACATACATAAAAGATCAGAATAACTTTCGAAACATCAACTTCACACATGAGCATTAACACAAAACAGAATAAATGTCTAAGCATATTTACAAAGTAAATAACATAGTATTTGAAAAATTTACAACATAACAACATCAGCTAAACACATAAAGACAGGAAAAACACAAATACACAAGAGTACACAAACACATACCAGAATAACACAGGGGGAAAGGACAGGGTTTGTTTTACTGCAGTATTTGCAACCAAAACTTCTTTACTTCTTGGAGATCTCCCTTCATTCATCATTATTCCCAAAAAGTCCTATCTAAACCTCCTTCCTGTATTCTATTCATATTTCTTTCAAAATAATTATTTCTCATTGTACAATACTCATTTGGCCCAAATCTTTTTCATATACCTTGTTAATGCATTGCTTCCAATTCATCATAGTTAGTTTCTTATATAGTCTACCCCCTCTTAAGCTAACTTAAATCTACTGAGCTCAGATATATATACCAAGGGACGAGGCAATGCAGCATCACATAAAACAATTAATATAAACAGCAATGAAAAAAAAAACGCAGATTTGCGAAGCAAGCAGCATTAAGAAATTAGCAAAGCAATTGTAATATTACAACTAATCTAAGGCAATGTGCAGCAAACAAGAAAAATAAATCTGGCTTAGCAGAGTAACACAAATTAAAATTCAGTAGCACTATGCCTGGCAAACAGCAGCAGAAAATGAAATACCTAAACATGACATAGCTCAAGCAAAAAAAAATAGTACACTAAAGATAACAATGCAGATAAGGGAAATGTATAATCACATCTTAATGTCTAAGTAATTAAAGTGGTGCACCACAAGAAGTTATTCTACCAAAAATTTACCCAGTAGTTGAAAAGAAAATTCCATATACAATTCCTGTGAAGGGAAATATCTTTTTATGCTCCTTCATTTTTTTGAATAGATCATAAAATTATTTACTGGATCTGGAGACAGAAAATATTTATATTAGTACATCTATAAAATTTTATTTTAACCAGTGCTGCAGTGCAGCTAGAAACTAGATATTAAACAAAATGAGTAAATATATACATAAAGCAAGCCATATGGCATTTCTCTCAATTCTCGTAGATAGACACTTGTCCTAATCAGGTGTGCAGATGTAAGAATGTTTCCAAGTTATTATTAGCGTCTCGTATTTACGATGCTTTCTACAAACGAACGTCAATAGCGAGGATAATGGCCTCCCCTTTTTTTTTCTACCTGTGCCGCTGGAAGGCTAATGGCTTTTTTTTTTTTCGGGCCGCTGTCGCCCAGGTGGGTGCCTGGGACGCATTACGGGACGCATTACGTGCAGGTGGTCACTTAACTTTCGTACGGAAATATTTACGACAGCAGTTTCCGCTACAGTGGCAGTCTTATATAAAAAAAAATTCACAGGTTGAGAATTTGCGTTACCAATCTGTAGAAACAAAATCCTATAAATATAAGTGTCCAAAAAAAAAATATTCGTCAGCATTGTGATACATTCACGCATTTACACACATTTCATAACTCTTAAAGTACAATTCTTGGTTTCCAACATCCTTTTTCCCTAACCACTACTCATTATTCCTTACTTTATTACACATATACATATTCGTCGACACGTCTTCAATATTTCATCTTAGAAATCCGTAGCATAATCAAATTCCTCATATACGGTAGCATCATCTTATTGATCATAAACATATCTCAACAGCATAATACACATCGTCGTCGTAAAAATAACATCATAACACCTCAGTCAACTCTCAAAATCGTCGTAGCTTCCTCCAATAATATCAAAACTTAAAAAAAATTCTCTGCTCATGTCAAAAGTGTTATCTACCTCAAACGTACTTTAAAAATTATGATCCCATACCAAATATATCATTCAAAGCTCTCATAATATCACAATGGGTCCGCAAAAATATGAACAGTTCACAAAGTACAGACAAAATACAATTTCATAAGTGTGAAGTTACCCAACTGTGTAATTGCGTAAACATGTGTCACTGATGTAGTAAAAAAAAATGTTTATCTCTGTCAAATAATCAGATAGCTGTGTAATTATGTGTTAGAGAAATATGGTACCGATGTGTAAAGTTGTGTAAGCAAATACCATATTAGCTAGGGCTCCTTGTGCATGCCAAACACATGGTACACAAAGTAAGCGTGTACCCCCCTGAGGATTAATGTAATTATACCCTCAGGTGTTACAGATTACAGCAATGGAATGAAATGTATCACGGAAAACTTTCTTTGCAATTCAAAAATCTTTAAAAATAAATGTTTTAAGTACAAAATTAATCACTCAAATATGTGTCCTGTAGCGCTAAATGCGCGTCATGTTGTAAGATAACCTCTGTGGAAGTCTCGTAGTTATCGTCCTCCGAAAGCTAAGTTCTGCAGAAGTCAATGTACTTACCTCATGATAAACAAAAGTGAAATGCTTTGCGTGTAGATATCTTAGTTATTACGCTTATTGTTGTGATGAAGAAAGTACTGTGCTGTAACGTATTGTTGTGCTACGGAAAAGGCTGCCTCATTGTAGCTATACCACAAAAGTTAAATACTAAAACATGTTTTACTTTCCAGAAGAATTCAGAAAAATTGTGCAGATATAAAACAGATACACTGAAAAAACAACATTGTAAATAGTCACTCATTAGTAGCGTCGTGATAACATCGTGTAGCTGTCACATAAACTAATCACTGTGTCCTCTGGTATCTCACATAAAGTAAATCCAGAATGTATTTTCAAGTAAACCAAAATGTTGCATTAAAATCTCATTAACAGTACTGGTAAATGTTCTAAGTATGTGAGCCTTATAGTCGTTACGTAATCGTGCAACAAACAAGCAAGAATGTACAAATACAACACTGTGTAGTCTGTTCACTACAACAATGCATTCGTAATTTCTGTTTAAATAAGTTCTCTTGGTTCTTGACTGGATATTTAACTTCAAACATTGTTGCATGTTAACAGATTCTAAGTCTGGCAAAGCATACTAGAAATGTGAAGTAAAAAATTGTGTGGGAAAGACAAAGTTAAAAAGCAGATTATCTTTCAATAAACGGTTTTACATGTGAAATGTGGTGTAAACCTTTACTCTTCCTAGTATGCAGAGTTTCAACTTCAACGCAATTATCATGTGGTATACGTCGGATTCTGTAAGGTCCATTGTAAACTAGAAAGAATTTGTGACTCAAGTGTTTCTTCTTATGTGACAATGAATGAGCTTTAATGAGAACTTTCTGACCAATATACAATTTCTTTGCATTTGCTTGACCGTGTAGTTTTCTCCTTTTGTCTGCTGCAGATTTTATATTTTTAAGAGCCAAATCAATTATGTCTTTGTGTCGAAGTTTACGTGTATTCGGGAAAGGTACAAGCTCTCTGATTCTGTTAGGTGGTTCTTCATTCTTCAGTACAAGAGTATGTGGTAAAGCAGTGGAATCATGAGGCATTTCATTCAGCACGTTTTGAAATAAGTGTAAATATCTGTCCCAATGCTGATGCTTTCTGTGACAATAAAGTCTGCAAAGCTTATTGATTTCTTTCATAATCCGTTCGGAGGGGTTACAATGTGGTGAGTACAATGAGATAAAAACAGGTTTGATTTTATGATTGCGAAGCATGCGTGACCAAACAGCAGATCCGAATTGCGGTCCGTTATCTGAAATGACTTTACTAACGTGTCCAACTTCACGTAAGAAATTTTTAACAAAGGCGTTGGATACAGACCGTCCAGTGGCTTTACGTAACGGTGTGAAAGAAACAAATTTTGAAGTAAGTTCAACAGCGACTAGAACGTACGAAAATCCATTAGATGTTCTGACAAGCGGTCCCAAGAGATCAAGAGCAGCAAATTCTTTTAATTTAGAAGGAATGATAGGAAACAGCGGAGCACGATGGG
The DNA here is from genome assembly GCF_023898315.1 of Schistocerca nitens. Classification (NCBI taxonomy): domain Eukaryota; kingdom Metazoa; phylum Arthropoda; class Insecta; order Orthoptera; family Acrididae; genus Schistocerca; species Schistocerca nitens. The sequence continues at coordinate 485,661,405 of NC_064620.1, forward strand.
AGATAGTAGATGGTTTCGCCTTTTGACAAAGTTTACAAATAGACAAGACTCTTCGAATTCTCTTTTCCATATTGTTAAAATAACAAGTCGTTCGAAGAATATGATAACATTTTCGTGGGCCAAAATGTGCATAGCTGAAATGAATGTACCAAATGAGCTTATTAACAAAATCGTCAGGAATGCAAAGTACCCATAGCTTGTCATCAACAGTGCAGCGTTTGAAGAGTATGTTGTTTCTAACCAGGTAATAATGCCAAATCTGAGTGTGTGTCTTTTCATGCCATTTACTTTTGATGTCTTTCCAAATCGGATCTTTATCTTGTTCATGAGCAATGTCCCTTAAAGATGTGGTGATGAAGTTTTCAAAGGCGACTTTCTGAATGTAAAGAATACTGAAATTTTTCTGAATGTTGCCTTCTGTGTTATTTTTCTCAAGCCCAGCCGGTGCGCGTGACAGCGCGTCCGCAACAATGTTCTCCTTGCCGGGAATGTAGACTATTGTGAAGCGGAATTCTTGCAGAAACAATGCCCAACGTTTTAACCTGTCATGATTTAATTTTGAAGACATAAGAAATTGTAATGCACGATGATCACTGTATACTTTTACGTGCTTACCAGAAAGAAAGAAACGGAATTTGTTAAATGCCCAAACGATAGCTAAAGCTTCTAATTCAGTAACGGAATAATTTTTTTCAGATTTTGTTAGCACTCGGCTAGCAAAAGCAATGGTTTTCTGAACAGTAGTGTCATTTTCTGTGGCTTCTTGAAATAAATGGGCACCAAGACCGACTTTAGAAGAATCCGTGCTAAGGCAGAAATCTTGTGACAGATCTGGATGAGCTAGTATTGGCGCGTTAAGTAGCGATTCTTTCAAAGAATTGAATTCCAACTGTGCTTGTTCGTCCCAGTTCCAAATAGTATTTTTTCCAGTGAGAGAACAAAGTTTTGGTGTAACAAGGATTTGCATATTCAGAAAACGACGGTAAAAATTTACGAGACCTAGAAAACTACGGACTTGTCTTTTTGTGGATGGAACTGGAATGGTTCTGATTGCTTCTAACTTTTCAGGATCCGGCTGAATGCCTTCAGAAGAAATAATATGTCCCAAAAACCTCACCTTAGACCTACCGAATTCAGACTTTTCCAAGTTAACTGTAATTCCAGATTCTGCAAAAATACGTAACAAACTGTTGAGGATGCGATTATGTTGTTCCAATGAAGCTTCTGCTATTAGAATATCGTCAACATATAAGGTGATGTGACGTTTTAAGAACTCAGGTAATATGGAATTTAGCCCGCGAATGAATGCTGCTGAAGAAATGTTCAAACCAAAAGGAAGTTTCCGAAACTGATAACAAACGCCGAAACAAAGGAAAGCTGTGTATTTTCTACATTCTGGATGAAGTTCGATCTGATAAAAGCTGGATCTGAGATCAATGGAAGACAACACTTTTACACCATTAAAATTTTGAAGAAGTTATTCCAACGTTTGCGGCCTGTCTGTTTCAGGAATAATGATCGTATTGATTTGTCTCGAATCTAAGACAAGCCTGATCGATCCATTTTTCTTCTCAACAACATGTAATGGATTGTTGTATGAGCTTACTGCAGGCTCAATAATGCCCTCGTCAAGCATAGATTGTATTTCTGTTCTAACACGGTCCCTATAATGTGCTGGAATTACATATGGTCTAACACAAAATTTAGTATGCTCACGAACACGAAATTGGTATTGAAATCCCTTGATTGTTCCTGTTTTGTGAGTAAAAACTGTGGAATGTGCTTGTAAAATCTCAAAAAGGTCTTGCCTATCATTGTCATTACAATTCTCAATTGTTTGAATTTTATTCTGAATAAACTCATTAGTATCAAATGCGCCGTCGATATCACCCCTGTCAGTACTTGCAGAGTGATTGATAGTGTCAGTTCCGTAGAAAATTCCGAACTGTTGTCTAACAGAAGGTAAAGCCGATTAATTTCCTCGTCATGGTTTGAGAGCCAATCTTCAAATTTCAAAGCTATTGACTTACCTTCTTTCTCTAAATTTATTTCAGCATCGTGAAAGTTTAAGATTGCTTTGTATTCATTCAAAAAGTCTACTCCCAATATAATTTCCGTCGACAATAATGGAACAATGAGAAAGTTCATAGAGAAGCTGTGGCTTTGACAAAAGAATTCTAAATTGGTTTGCTGGCGTACATCTACACTTTTTCCAGAGATTGCACCTTGTAATTTAATCTTGCGTAACGGAAGTGTGGGGCAATCGCTCGATTTGTTGCATTTGCTAAAGGCTGTTTCATTGATTACTGAAATGGGACTGCCAGAGTCAAGTACTGCCGTAAATTTTACGTCATTTACAGTAATGTGAATCACAGGATATGCAATGTTGTTAAGTTTTACGTCGTGTTCCTGGAGTAAGATGTCCCTAATGTCTTCCATTTTTACGTAATTACTAGCTACGGCAGCTGCGTCGTTAGTGTCATAAGAACGTTTTGTGGCTGCCAGCGGTGTGAGTCATTGCCTATTGTCTCTTTGTTGGCGCGCGTCGTTATTGGGATTTGGAGACCTAATTTCTACAAATTCACTGTGACGAGAGGGCCCTGCCCTGTTTAAATCCCGCCAGTTCTGATGCAATTCAGGTTTGTCGTTACGATCATATCGTCTGTCGTCATGTCGGTAGTTCCTGTAGTTTCTTTCTTGTCGGTTAAGTGGTGGAGAATTTCTCCCTGAATCGTAACTGCGCGCTGGACCGTTGCGTCTATTCTGTCCCTCGTAATAATAATTGTTTTGGTTCCCATATTGCCTGTTTCTCTGATTGTCTCTGTGATAGTCATTACCGCGGAGAGGTGATCTTTCCCTGTAATTATTACTACTCTGCCAACGGTTGTTATACGGGTGGTGTCTGTTTCGGTCACGATTTGTGTTGTGAGAATAGCCTTGTCGCGTCCAGTTATTATTTCTTTCATCGCGGAATTGCGACGGATGTGATCTGTAATTGTTGTGCTCGTGCGTTCCGCGATTGTCAGTGTCAATTTCCAGTTCTTGTAAGAGTCCTTGAAATGCTTCAATGTCGTCTTTGCAACGTCCTGCCAAAATAATATGTCGTAAATGCTCAGGCAGTTTGATTAAGCAAATGCGGATGAGTTCTGAGGGGCTGTATGGGTTTGACAGGTACTGATTCTTGTGCAACATATCTTCAAAATATTTCACAAGACTGGAGAATTCAGATTGTTCGAAATGTTTCATCATTATGATGCCATGTTTTACTCGGTCTTGTGTGGCTTGAGACCAATATGCTGAGAGGAAGGCATGGTAAAATTCTCCTTCACTGTGACAATCGTGAATGACCGATCGCATTCTTACAACTGGTTCATTCTCTAAGTAGCCACACATAAATTCTAATCTGTGTTCTAATGACCAGTTGGGAGGAAAACAATGAGAGAATTGATGGAGCCACGCTTGTGGATGAATGTCGTTGGCACAATTCTTAAACGTTTTGAATTTACGTGTAGTAATGAACAGCTTATAGTCAAAATCATCATGTCGGCGAGTCGCATATCGGTCATTGTTAGGTCGTGTCGGCCGTTACATCTCAAAATTCGGTGGACATTGCCAGTTTCTTTCATAACTTCCGAAATGCCCTGTGTCATTATTTTGCGTCTTTTCCGTATTTCTAAGTCCCTCTTCCCGTGTTGGAGCGCGAGTGTCCTCTGAAATACGTAATTCTTGTACTACTTGTGCCAACTGAACTTGCACTTCCCGGATTTCTCTTTTGTACTGTGTATTGATTTGATTTTGATTTTGTTTGAATTTTCTAATTTGTTCGTACTCTTCAGTATCAGTGAAGGCTACAGGTGTTGTGTCATTCAGATCCTCATCTACCTTTGTAGATAAGTTAGTGACCTGATCCGAAAGTTCGGCTACTTTCTCCGATAGTGTACTTATTTCCTCAGTGTGTTTTTCTGAACCAAGTTTCAGAATATTTACTGTGTCCTTTAAGTTTTCCTGAGTTTTTGCAAGTTGCGTAACCGAATCGGTAGATGCAACTGAGTCAAATTTAGCTTGCAAGGTCTCATGATTTTCGTGAACAGTAGTTTGCAGTTCTTTTATGGCTGCTTCGTGATTCTGTAGTGCATTTTCATGCCGCGAAAAAATAGGTTGGAAATGCTCACAAATTTGTGTTTTTACGTCATTACAGACTTTTTGACATTTCGATTCAATGTGATGTAACTCAGTAGTTAAATCCTCACGTGTTTGTTCAAGAGTTTGCTCCAATGAGTCTAACTTTTGAAGCTGTTGCTGTGTTTGTCTCTGATTTAGTTCCATTGTGTCTAACTTTTGAAGCTTTTGCTGTGTTTGTCTCTGATTTTGTTCCATTGTGTCTAACTTTTTAAGATTTTGTTCCACTGTGTCTAGCTGTTGCTGTGTTTGTCTCTGATTTTGTTTCATTTGTTGCATTAATTGCAATAATAATGAATGAGTGTCTGGAATCTGTTCCTCTATGCTTTTCGGCAGTGCATTTGCACCGGCAACATTCACATTTTGACTAGCAGAAATTGTGTCTCGACTTATTTGAGAAAACAGTGAGGACGCAAAACCTGAATCTACAGTATTTGCAAAATTGTGTCCTGTCATTTCGGATTCCTGAGGCGAGCTATTGCCGACCGATCGATCGATAATGCTTCCCTGCTCACTAATTGTTTCACTGTCCACGCCATTGTTTGCCGCCCGCTCCATTTCCCTATGCACAATTACCAAATTATTACTTTGAACATCAGTTAATTCATTACTCGGTGGCGCTAACACACTGCTTTCGTTTTCACTGTCATTTCGCAGTTTACTTTGGAGCCTAGTATTGCGTTTTTCGCACGCCATTATTGTCACAGTATTTCACACAACAACACAGAAAAACACAATTTGAAGAGCAAAAATAAGAGAACACATTAACATAACACTGAAAATAATATCTAATTAATTGCAGCTGCGAAATACTTGGTGCAAATCTACATGCATGCCACAACTGTTTTACTGTACAACAATGAAAAACTACAACTACAAAGGAAATTCTCTCTATAATCACGCGCTGGCAATAAACAAAAGCTACACTAATTACACAAACTACAAGGAAAAAAATCAGAAGATTCCAGTGAGGTATCCTGGCAGGGTCGCCATATGAAACGTCCCCTTTTAAACAATTTTACATATGACTGTGCTTAAACTGACACACAATATTTTGTTAGCGCAACGCAATCTGACTTTCAAAATTCCCTACAAAAGAATGGCCCTGACTAACATTAAACTATACCTTTCACAAATCACTTACCTCACAAAAATCTTCGCTGCTCAAGCTACTGCAATACAGCTAGCGCCACTACTGCCAGCTAAATAAAGGATTCAAACTATGGAAGGCACTAACTACTGATAGGGATAGTTAGCAAATGAAATATATTAATAGAGAACAAACAATGTATTTACCTTGATATCATCATTTATAAATATAGCAGTTCATGACAAATTTCAAAGCTCCGCCATCTCTCTCCCCACATCCACCACTGCTGGCGGCTCACCTCCAACTGCGCAACGCTACGCTGTTCACAGCCAGCTGCCTAACACTACAATGGCGAGTATTACAACAATGCAAAGCAGCCACAGACTGCACACAGCACAGCCAGTGATTTTCATACAGAGGTGGCGTTACCAATAAAAAAACCTAAACAGCCTACTTACAATCTATATACAGTATGAACTCAGACTCCACTGACAAAATTCTGGAGGTGTTCTGGGATATATTCTGAGTATTTTGGTACATAAGACAATTGTTTTCCGTAGACGACGATTAGACTTCTGGAAGGATTTCCATGCAATTCCGCGCTGTCGTTTAGTTATCAAAATACCAATTTAAAGAATCGGACTATATTTGTGAATGGGTTCGGGACTTCCTAGTAGAAGGAAATCAACAGCTTAACACGTCATAAAACGAGGCGAAATTTAATAACTTCGCCGGGTGGAGTGTTACAACCCATTTGAGCTCTGTGCTGTCGTCTTTTAGAAGCTTTCAACAGAAGAAATATTACTGAACTGCAATGAGTCATTTTGGTGTAGGTGCTCGATGTCGACCTTGAACGCCAATAAATGTAATGTATTACTGTTCACTTATACCGTTGTTATGGCCTTTATTCCAAAGATTTGGTCTCTCTCTCTATTATTTATAGACGCTACACTTTCATCCATTACCAAACTAAAGATAGATGCCTCATAATGTGTCCGATCAGTCGATCCCTTTAAGTTCTCACATAAATTTTATTTCTCCCCCAAATCTATTCACGACCTCCCCATAAGTTATTCAGTCTTCCCATTTAATCACCATCTTTTTTATGTAGCGCCACATTTCAAACGCTTCTTCATTCTCTCTGTATGAGATGTAGGCCTTCAACCTTACATGGGAGTATAAGCCTAAATTCTAGACAACTACCTCTAGAAAAGACTTTATAAACCTTAAATTTATTTTCGACTTGCTGCGTACCTAGCGCTGCCCGGGTATGCATTTAATACAACCCCCTTCACTCTGTGCATCTCCACCTTCACCCCCTTTGTTCATCTCCTCCACCCCGTCTTTCTGTTTACCTCCTCTACTTCCCGCTCTCTTTCCATCTCCTTCTTCTCACTCTATTCATTTCTTCCTAAACTTTCCTCTGTCTATGTGCTCATCTGCTCCACCATCCTCTCTCTGTCCAACGGAAACTCCCCACTCTGTCCACCTGCTCCTGCCCCCTATGACCATTTCCTCTTCCCCCACTAATTCCATCTCCCCCTCACATTCTCATTATCCATCTCCTCCTCCCCCTCTTTCCGTCCACTTCTCCTCCTCCTCTGCCTCCCTATTTGTGCCCAACTCCACCTTCCACCTCTCTATCTATCCATCCCCTCCTCCGCGTGCTCTCTCCCCATTAACACCGCCACCCCAATAGGAGGCTGGTGGTTCTTACCAACCTTTCGAGATTGTAACTAATATGTGTCCAAATTCGGTTGAAATCGTTCCAAGTATTTAGGATGTGCTTTTTACCCGCGGTTTTGACCGTGTGCGTACATCTCAAAAATATATTTCACATATATTTAACACATTTCACTCATATTTGTAAAGATATTTCAGCCGTATTTCTAACGAATTTCGCCCTGTAGTTTCATTTTCACGCAGCTGATTATTTATGACGTGGTATCTGCTGTACTACGCGTCGTACCATGACATACATACAGTGGTGTATGTGGGTACTGGCTCCGAAATGTTTTGGCAGTAGAGTTAGTGCTAAAGATATAATAAATTAAAATGTCGAGTATGATGCGGCAGCTTCTCACGTATATCAGCGATTTTGACGTTATATTTCCTGAACTATGTATCGTACAAAGATATATTTTTCTAGGTGCATTCAGCGGCGTGTGTGGAACCTGTCTGCGAAATGTGTTGCGAATGGAGCTAGTAGTAAAGAAGTAATAAAATAAAACGTTATACATGGTGGCTCAGTTTTTCACCTACGTCAGTATTTGACGTCATATCTCCTGAACTGTGTCGTACGATGATATAATTTTGTAGGTACATTCAGTGGCATATGTGGATACTGTCTGGGAAATGAGTTGCATAGAGTCAGTAGCAAAGAGGTAATAAATTAAATTTTCGAGCCTCAGGGGGCAGTTTTACTGCGTGAACAGCGAAAAAGTAGTAATAGAGAAACGTTTTTCCTTTCAGCATTTTATGGGAGTTGCCAACAAGAAGAAGTTTCGTAAAATTTTGAAACTGAGTGGGAACTTTGTTGCGGGTCACTAAGTGCTTTTACTCTCAAATACTGGATGACTAAAGGAAGCGTATTCGTGTGCCGTGCGCTACGCTGCTTTTTCGTCTCCCCCCCCCCCCCCCCAACCCTATCACAGAATGGTTCAAATGGCTCTAAGCGCTATGGGACTTAACATCTGAGGCATCAGTCCCCTAGACTTAGAACTACTTAAACCTAACTAACATAAGGGCATCACACACATCCATGCCCGAGGCAGGATTCGAACCTGCGACCGCAGCAGCCGCGTGGTTCCGGACTGAAGCGCCTAGAACTGCTCGGTCACATCGGGCGGCCAACCCTTTCCATTTAGATGTTTCTTAACCTCACTAGAATTCTTCTCAGTCAGTAAGTGACATGTGTACCAAGTCTGGTTGACGTCGGTCCAATGGTTCAGGAAAAAATGTGGAACATACACGTATATATACATCCATTTTTGTAATATGGATGAATGTTAGGAATTTTTCTTTTTTAGAAATTTTTACTTAATACTGCCAGTCTACTTTTTATTCCCTCTCTACTTCAGCCAACATCAGTTATGTTGCTGGCCAAATAGCACAATTCATCTTCTGCTTTTAATGTGCCATTTCTTTATGAATTTCCCTCAGCATCGTCTGATTTGATTTGACTATTTATTACCCTCGTTTTACTGTTGTTGATATCCGTATTATAATTTCTTTTCCACGACATTATCCACTCTCTTCAATTGCTCTTCAAAGTTCTTCGGCTTCTCTGACAGAATTACAATGTCGTCAGCATATCTGAAAGTCTATACGAAGATGGTATCTGTTCTTTCGGACATGTAATGGGCAGAGGCACTACGAATGTAGTGTGTGGACATTAAGGTGGGGATGTGGGTCTCACGGGGAGCGTGCAAGGGATAAGTCCCTGCAGTCGCACTCTCCTCTGTGCCCTCGGTGGCTCAGATGGATAGAGCGTCTGCCAAGTAAGCAGGAGATTTCGGGTTCGAGTCCCGGTCGGGGCACACATTTTCAACTGTCCCCGTTGATGTATATCAACGTCTATCGGCAGCGTAGGGTCTTGATTTAAACACTCGAACTCAGTTACGTTCGACTTGCCTTACCAGCGACTCAACTGGCAACGGTAAAGACGGTTTATCGGGTCCTGCAACATGGACCACCCGATAACGTCGTGAAGAGGAAGCACTCGAACGTCAACTGGCGAGTAGTGTGGAGGACAATTCACCAAATAACACTGGACACTGCCGTCACGGCGATGAGGTATATCACCGTCAACGGTAAGCACACCGGATCAAGGCTACGTGCGATCCATTTGGTAGACTCACCCACGTGCACGAGCTGTGGCGTTCAAGACAACGATGAACACTGTCTTAGCTCTGGCGAGTCTACGGCAGTGTGGCACTTAGTGAAGCAAATATCAGTACACTTCCTTCGAGTGACACCGAATCATATCGATCCCAAGACTATCTTATTCCCGAATGAGACGTATTACCCACGCACGAAAACTAATGCCATGGCGTGGCTTCGTGGACATGCAGTGCATTATTTGTTTCAAGACGGCACTAAGGACAGTTTAGACTTTTGGAACTATTTGCAGGAACGACCTTGCAAGATCCTCCGTAACCCCAAGTATCGACAATATTTTTCCAATTATTTGTGGAGTGCGTTCCACGACCTTCCATGTAGATGGAACATCACGGGTAAGAGAAGCTAAAATTACAAGACGGTGATAGAACACTACACGGTACAACGTGGGATCTACCTTGGTCATTGCGAGAAGTCATACCTGGATGATACAGCAGATGGAGAGTTTCTTCGTGACCTGTCGCACTCTGTAGCAGTATTTGCCCCATTTCCTCTTTTTATTCCTGGTGCGAAAAGTTCTTCGCAGTTTTTGTTTCCCACCCGGTGCAAGATGTAGCAACGGTTAATGATGATATGGATTCCACCCTTAGGTTTTGTTTCATGGCCGCGCGGGATTATCCGAGCGGTCTAGGGTGCTGCAGTCATGGACTGTGCGGCTGGTCCCGGTGGAGGTTCGAGTCCTCCCTCGGGCATGGGTGTGTGTGTTTGTCCTTTGGATAATTTAGGTTAGTAATGTGTAAGCTTAGGGACTGATGACCTTGGCAGTTAAGTCCCATAAGATTTCACACACATTTGAATTTTTTTTTGTTTCATGCTTTCCTTAGCCCGGCACTTTTCTCACTTTCTTTATGCTCCTTGCTGAAACTATAAGCGTGTTTTCAGTTATGTGCGTCCGCAACTCGTCGCAACGAGTGTACTTGCTAGTTTCAGTTACTTACTGTTTAAAAAAATTAAAAAAATTAAATAAATAGATATAATAAATAAAATAACAACAAACATTCACAATAATACACCCATTGCATCCTTTGTACCACATCCACAGGATGGGAGGGAGGAGACATTGTGGCGAGGCCTCGGGTTGCAACCATTGCCCACCTTGCCTCCGCCACCCCATTACCTAATCCATTCCCCCCTCCCCTCCCCCCCACCAAAAAAAAAAAAAATTGAAAATCTATGTTTCTTCTCCCAGGACTTCAATTTTCTTCCCAAATTTCTGACTGGTTTTGATTACTGTACAGTACAAACAACATCGAGGACAGGTTACTAACCCTCCCTTTTCAACTAATACTTTCGTTTCACATCCTTCGACTCTCATAACTGCAATCTGGTTTCTGTACAAGCTGCAGATAACCTGTCGAGCCCTGTACGAGGTGTGGCTAGAAAAAAACCGGACTAGTACTGGTGAAACAATAAAACGAATGCAATAAGGCTGAAAGTCGCGTGGCCTGTCACGTGACTCTCGCTCCGCCTACTGCTCGAGTTTCATCTGCCTCCTGCACTCAGTCTGCCCGTGGCGTCTGTTTTAAGTAGTTGACGTTTTGTCTGTGCGTCGGAAAATGTTGAGTGTACAGAAAGAACAGCGTGTTAACATCAAATTTTGTTTCAAACTAGGAAAATCTGCAAGTGAAACGTTTGTAATGTTACAACAAGTGTACGGCGATGATTGTTTATCGCGAACACAAGTGTTTGAGTGGTTTAAGCGATTTAAAGATGGCCGCGAAGACACCAGTGACGACACTCGCACTGGAAGACCATTGTCAGCAAAAACTGATGCAAACATTGAAAAAATCAGTAAACTTGTTCGACAAGATCGCCGTTAACAATCAGAGCAGTGTCTGAGTTAACAGGAGTTGACAAGGAAAGTGTCGAACAAGTTTACCGATTTTTTCAATGTTTGCATCAGTTTTTGCTGACAATGGTCTTCCAGTGCGAGTGTCATCACTGGTGTCTTCGCGGCCATCTTTAAATCGTTTAAACCACTCAAACACTTGTGTTCGCGATAAAAAATCATCGCCGTACACTTGTTGTAACATTACAAACGTTTCACTTGCAGATTTTCCTAGTTTGAAACAAAATTTGATGTTAACACGCTGTTCTTTCTGTACACTCAACATTTTCCGACGCACAGACAAAACGTCAACTACTTAAAACAGACGCCACGGGCAGACTGAGTGCAGGAGGCAGATGAAACTCGAGCAGTAGGCGGAGCGAGAGTCACGTGACAGGCCACGCGACTTTCAGCCTTATTGCATTCGTTTTATTGTTTCACCAGTACTAGTCCGGTTTTTTTCTAGCCACACCTCGTATTTTACTTCTACCACCTAAGGAATTTCAAACAGTGTTTTCCACTCAACATTGTCAAAAGCTTCCTCTAAATTTACGAATGCTATGCAGTGAGATGACAAAAGTCATGGGATAGCGATATGAACATACACAGATGGCGGTAGTATCGTGCACACAAGGTATAAGAGCGAAGTGCATTACCTTAGGCGATTCACATGAAAAGGTTTCCGACGTGATGACGACCGCACAACAGGCATTAAAAGAATTTGAACGTAGAATGGTAGTTGGAGCTAGACGAGTGGGACATTCCATTTCGGAAATTCAGTATTTACAGATGCACAGCGTCAAGAGTGCGCCGACCATACCAAATTTTCAGGCATTACCTCCCACCACGTACAACGCAGTGGCCGACGGCCTTCGCTTCAAGACCAGGAGTAGCAGTGATTGGGTAGAGTTTTCATTGTTAGCAGACAAGCAACACTGCTTGAAATAACCGCAGAAATCAATGTGGGACGTACGGTGAACATATCCGTTAGGACAGCGCGGCGAAATTTGGCGTTAATGGGCTATGACAGCGGATGACCGACGTGAGCGCCTTTGCTAACAGCACGATATCGCCTTCAGCGACTCTCCTGGGCTCGTGACCATATCGGTTGGACCCTAGACGACTGGAAAACAGTGACCTGGTCAGATGAGTCACGCTGTCACATACACTGCTGGCCACCGTAAATGCAACACCAAGAAAGACAAGAGGTAGCACAACAAAATTTATTTTGTAGATAACATGTTGACCAAATATCAAATGATTACGTTTACAGACGTCTGTGACATGTGGTTCCTGCCAGAATCAGTAGCCAGAGTAGCCGCCATTGTTGGAGATCACCGCTGCCACACGTCTCAACATTGAGTCAAAGAGACGTTGGATGTGTTCCTGGGGTACAGCAGCCCAAGCAGCTTCCACACGTTGCCAAAGATCATCTGGTGTGGCAGCTGGGGATGTAATCTGGGTCACTCGTTGAGCAACCATGGACCACATGTTTTCTATCGGCGAAATATCCGGAGAGCGAGCCGGCCAGGGAAGCACTTCAATCTGGTTATTGACGACGAACCTTTGGACAATGCGTGCCACGTGTGGTCGCGCATTATCCTGTTGAAATATGGCTGTGGCCGAGCCCTGAAGGTAAGGAAGGACAACTGGCTCCGGCACCTCGGATATGTAGCGCCGGCTATTTAAAGTACCGGCAATGCGTACTAGAGGCGTGCGAGAGTAATATCCAATACCGCCCCATACCATGATACCCGGTGCAAGACCAGTGTGGCGGTGCATAATGCAGCTGTCCAGCATCCTCTCTCCACGGTGTCTCCACACTCGAATCCGACCATCGCGGTGCTGCAGACAGAAGCGTGCCTCGTCAGTAAAGACAACGTCATTCCATTCTGCCATCCACATCCGTCTGTCATCACACCATTGGCGACGGAGACGTCTGTGGTTCTGCGTCAATGGTAGACGAAGCAATGGACGCCTTGCGGACAGACCACTCTGCTGTAAACGGCGTCGAATGGTACGCGCAGACACTGGATGATGCGTTACAGACGCAATGTGCTGTGCTATGGTTCGGGATGTCACTGAGCGATCCGTCACTGCCATGCGCACAATTTGCCTATCAGCACGTGCAGTGGTGCACCGAGGTGAATGCGACGACCACGTCGGTCCGTCGTACCCTCCTGCATCCAACGGTCACACATCCGCATTACAGTTGTTTGGTTTCGTCCAACACGACTAGCGATTTCTCTGTATGATAATCCACAATCTCGGTAAGCCACTATCCTTCCTCTGTCGAACTCGGATACTTGATCAAACGATGTTCGCTGTTGTCTACGAGGCATAACTGATCGTCTTGTGAAACAACCACAAGGTAAACACACGTGCCGAACGTACACTCGTCGAAATCGCCAAGCCTTAAATGGGGCTATGAGGTGGCGCTATAGGCGCGCGTGATGTGCGTCTGCGCTGAAATTCTAATCAGTTACATATCTCATCGCTGCAAACCCATGGTGTAAATTTCACTTGATTCGGATGCTTCCTTCAGGGTGTTGCATTTACGGTGGCCAGCAGTGTAGTAAGAGCTGATGGTAGGGTTCGAGTGTGGCGCTGACCCCACAAAGTCATGGCACCAAGTTGTCAACAAGGCACTGTGCAAGCTGGTGGTGTGATGTGGCATGACCATTCATTGACTGGAAATGGTTATGTTCGGCTACTTGGAAACCATTTGGAATCATTCATGGACTTCATGTTCCGAAACAACGATGGAATTTTTATGGATGACAATGCGCCCTGTCACTGGGCGACAGTTGTTCGCGAATGGTTTGAAGAACTTTCTGGACAATTCGAGCGAATGGTTTGGCCACTCGTATCGCCCGACATGAACCCCACTGCACAATTTATAATCGGGAGGTCAGTTTTTTGCACAAAATCCTCTACTGGCAACACTTTCGCAATCATGGACAGCTGGAGAGACAGCGCGTCTCAACATTTCGGCAGGGGGCTTCAAACGACTTGTTGAGTCTGTCACGTCGGGTTGCTGCACTTCGCTGGGCAAAAGGAGGTCTGACGCGATATTAGGAGGTTTCCCTTGACTTTTGTCACGTCAGTGTAAATATAGGTTTTCTTTTCAGTCTGCCTTCTGATTTAAGTCTCATGGTCAGTAGTGCCTCAGCTGTTCCCGGGTTTCTCCGGAAATATACCGAGACGTCGGCCGGCTTCTACCAGTTTCTTTCCTTTCTACTGTAAATAATTTGTGTCAGTTTTTGACTTATTAAACTTGCAGTAGAAGTATTCATACCTTTCACCACCTGTCTTTTATGTACCTAGAATTATTAAATTCTTCTTGAACGATGAGGTTATTTCGCCAGTGTCATCAGTCTTGCGGAATAATTTTGACATGACTATGTTTCCCAAAGATACTGGTAATCCTAATCGGATGTCGTCTATTTCAGGGACCCTCTTTTGACTTAGATCTGCCAAATCCGTTTCGCAATATCATACCCCATCAAAGTTTCACCTGATTCCTGTCCTCCTTCTATAATATTGTTCATTTCGCTTGATCAATCCTTCTTTATATTCCTTCTACCTATCAACTTCCCTTCTTTACACAGGCTTGCCGTTGCAACTCTTGGTATTCATACAGGTGCCTCTCTTTTTTTCAAAGGTTTATTTTCCTTGAGGTAGTGTCTGTTTTCCCACTAGTGCATACTTCTACAACGTAGCATTTGTCCTCTGACACTACAGGCTTAGATATTTTGTACTTTCTGTCAGCCTCATTTTTTCTACTTCTGTATATCCCTTCACCTGCTTCTTTCTTTTTCTTTTAACTTTCGCCATGAAGCTGCAGACGCAGCGAAATGTGAAAAGGATGAAATGTGATGGACTGTAGTGTTCGCAGAATACTCGTTTGGCTGATCCCTCTCGCACTTTCGGGATTCCCGTTAGTGACATTTGCAGTGCTAAATTCTTAGTTTCATTTCTTTTATCTGTTGCTCTTCCTTTTCCTCGACATAATTTATTCTCCGCTCTTTCAGTTCCTAGAAGCTTCTTCTATCATGTTTGCAAAGACAGATCGTCAGTGTTAGGCACAATCTGGAGACTCTTTAGCACACAACCGCACCACTTCTCTAAAAGCTTGGTGATATTCGCCACGACAGACATTCACTTTTTCTTCTGTTGTATACATTTTGAAAGTCTCAGTAGCTGATTGTTACAACAGTGGAGCAAACACTAATGGCCTTCAAGCGAACAGATAAACACAAGAAGTGTTTGCTTACATTTGGCACGACAACAGGGAAGACTTTGTGGAACCTCTTTTCCTGACGGCGGGACTGTGGTTTTATCTTGATACTTTTCGATGAGGTCCTATATGCGTTATATTGTTGAGTTCTCTTAGAAGCTTCCTTACAATGCCACAGAGAGAAGGACGTCGTTCCATCAGAAAAGAAACAAAGTCGTTGTCAAATTCGGCGACTAAAAAGGGTAAAAATTACTTGCGAAGGTCAGAAAATTTGCCGTATTGTCCGCTATAACTTGACGAAACCCGCACATCAGTATACATCTTCATTCTGGATATATATGGTTTGATCTGTCTTAGCTGCCTCACCTTACATATGTTATTGTCGGATCGTTGTAACATTTAAATCAGCTCTTACCAACGTACTAGATTATTTTCACATTTACAACACGGTACGTATGTAAGTTTAAAGAGCTTTGGAAGACTTGGGCTCAAATAAGACAGAAAGGGTAGATAAAATTCCTTACGAATTTCTAAAATCATTGGGGGAAGCGGCAAGCAAACTTCTATTCATGTTGGTGTATAGAATCTGTGAGACTGGAAACATTCCATTACACATTAAGAAAAACATCATCCACGCAGTCCCGAAGACAATAACAACAGATACGTGTGAGAACTATCGCATAATATTCGAAACAGCTCATGTATAAAAACTGCTGACAAGAATAATATACAAAAGAATGGAAAAGGAAATTGAGAATCTGTTGAAGTCGAGTAGTTTTGTTTAGGAATAGTAAAAGAAGCAGGGAGAGAGTTCTGGTATTGTGACTGATAATGGATGCAAGATTTAATAAATATCTAGAGTCGTTCATAGGATTTGTCTACTAGCGAAAAGGGTCTGGCAATATAAAACTGTGCAATATGTTAGGAATTATGTGAAAAATAGAAGTAAGCTGCAGGGAAAGACGGGTGATGTGCAATACTCGTATGTACAAGGACCACGAGGGAACAATAAGAGTTGACGCCAGAAAATGAAGTGTTCAGATTAAAAAGGGTGTAAGAAATGCAGTCTTTTGGCATTATTGTTGAATCTGTACGTCGAACAAAGATTCAAGAATATGATTAAAGGTCGGGGCAAAAGGATATCGATGATAAGATTCACGGAAGACATTGCTATCCTCACTAAAAATAAAGGAGAATTACAGGATCTGTTGAAAAGAATGAACAGTTTAATGAGTACGGAATATGGTTTTAATGAGTGCAGAATATGGACGGAAGTAAGGAGGAGTCGCAGACGTGGGATTAGCGACAAACGTAAAGCTACAATTGGTGACGACGAGACGGACAAATTTATGAAATTCCGCTACCTTGGATGCAAAATAACACAGCGGACGAAGCAGGGAGGATAAAAAAATCAGACTAAGACAGGCAAGGGGCGCGAGGAAGCGGCGCGGTCTTACGCGCCTTGTCACGGTCCGCGCGACTTCCCCCGTCGGAGGTTCGAGTCCTCCCTCGGGCATGTGTGTGTGTGTGTGTGTGTGTGTTGTCCTTAGCGTAAGTTAGATTAAGTACTGCGTAAGCTTAGGGACCGATGACCTCAGCAGTTTGGTCCCACAGCATCTTGCCACAAATTTACAAAATACAGGCAAAGAGAACATTCTTGACCAAGAGATGTCTATTAATACCAAACACAGCGCTCCATTTGAGGAAGAAATTTGTGAGAATGTGCGTTAGGAGCACCGCATGGTTGTGAATCATGTACTGTGGAAAAACAGGAAAAGAACAGAAACGCTTAAGGGATTGAACTACAGAAAGACGTTGAAAATTAGGTATATTGATAACATAAGAAATGCGGAGGTTCTCCACTGGTTACAGAAGAAAAGGAATATATTCCGTGGTATTCGACGGAAGTGTAGAGCATAAATGCTATAGGGGTAGACACACGACAAGTAATTGAGGACGTAGTTCATCTCTTCCCATTTAGGTCCGGGTGATTTAAATTTACGAAAAGTCTACAAATTGATAGTTTGTTATACCCAAAAATATTATTCTCTCGGAGTAATTGGCTTAGCTTTGTATTTTCGAAGTCGTGAAAGTCTGAAATATTTCAAGTGCGCTAATTTGATTCGTAATGTGCAACCAGACTTTTTAATTAACTGATATGCAGGTTGTAGTAAATTACTACAATTCGTAGTTATCTCGGTGAGATGGCCGCAATGGCGACTATAAAGATATCTCTCAAGCCGGTTATTCGTGTTCATACAACACGACTCATCCACATTTCCGCTTGGGAACCTGTCAATAACATACAGTATTATAGACATTAGCGGTGATAGATAAGCAGCCATGAATCAATGCTTGAACGAAAAATAAGTAATTATTCTCACTTATATCAGGTTCAGAATATACGGTACATACATCTTAACAGACCAAACAAGGAAGAAGAAAGGTAACGAAGGAAGTAACGATCCAAGGATGCCAAACAAATGATAGCGATTACTCCACAAAGATATCGTAATGTCATCTTATTCTTTTAAATTTTGTTCCTGGCGGAGGTTCGAGTCCTCCCTCGGGCATGGGTGTGTGTGTGTTTGTCCCTAGGATAATTTAGGCTAAGTAGTGTGTAAGCTTAAGGACTGATGATCTTAGCAGTCAAGTCCTATAATATTTCACAGACATTTGAACATTTTTTTTTAAATTTTAAAACACTATGGATTTATCTACAATGAGATTTTCACTCTGCAGCCGGGTGTGCGCTGATATGAAACTTCCTGGCAGATTAAAACTGTGTGCCGCACGGAGACTCGAACTCGGGACCTCTGACCTTCGCGGGCTGGTTGAACACTTGCCCGCGAAAGGCAAAGGTCCCGAGTTCGAGTCTCGGTCGGGCACACAGTTTCAATGTGCCAGGAACTTTCACTATGGATTTATGTTTTATATGTAAGACTCTTTTCTTTATCATCATAGACACAGGGGACAGTTAGTTCATTATATTTAGAAAAAGTTATTTTGCTAACACAGAAAAAACAAGATAAAATACTAATATTTCGTTAGAGTAAGGTGCAAGTGTGCTGGTGCTATGTGATGAAGAGGTTGACGCGAAAGAGGAATTCGTGGCGGACCACCCCAAACCAGTCAGAAGTCTCGTAACTGAAAAAAACAAAAGCAAAATGAACAAAAAAACTTTTAACGTATAATGCACGATTTCCGATTCTTGAGTGGTTGCAGAATATATGGTTATGCTATAGCTCTTGGAGGCGTTGCCAGTTTGTAATTTTAACAAAATAAGAAGATTTTCGAGCCTTTTAATTCTATTTCGTATTGGTTACAAATCCACTTCTCATGGTGTCGGCAGTGTTTACTAGCATATTAAATTAATGTTATCACCGTCGCCGTATCAAGTGTATTATTTCGCAAGGTTATTTCTACACTTGATAGATGCCAAACAAGTGATGTTGGCTTTACAATGTTGAGCATAATTTATTACAGAGGACATGTTCTTTGTCTTGAAAGTTTGCGCCATCGCTTTCGAAATCTCGGCAAACTGGCTGTAGAACGAGTCGGACCGGTGTCTGTGGCAGATTGCGTGTCGCCTTGGCAACTCGTTAACCTTCCCAAGCAAGTGATCCTATCTGAAGCTACCTCGTGGATCGACGGAAACGCCGACCGGAGTGGCCGAGCGGTTAAAGGCGCTACAGTCTGGAACCGCACTACCGCTACAGTCGCAGGTTCGAATCCTGCCTCGGGCATGGATGTGTGTGATGTCCTTAGGTTAGTTAGGTTTAAGTAGTTATAAGTTCTAGGGGACTTATGACCACAGCAGTTGAGTCCCATAGTGCTCAGAGCCATTTGAACCATTTTTTTCGACGGAGCCGTATCTCTTTGCGCAATTTGTCTTAGCTGTGATATTTCGCAACAGGATTCTTCGATTTATTAAATGGCTTACAGATTTTTCTCTAAAACTGGTCTGCTTTGGAATGCTGCCCTACAGCGGCGGGATTTATACTGAGGTGGCCGAAGTCAAGCGATAGGGACATGCTCATACACAAGTGGCGGTAACACCACGTGCACAAGGTATAAAAGGGCAGTGCATTGGTAGAGCTGTCGTTTGTACTTAGATGAATCGTTTGTTAGCGTTTCCGATGTGATTATGGCCGCACGACGTGTATTAACAAACTCTGAATACGGAACGGTAGTTGGAGCTAGACACATGGTGCAATCTACCACGGATAGCGTTAGGGAATTCAATATTCCGAGATCAACAGTGTCAAGGTGTGCTAAGAGCACCAAATTTCAGGCGTTACATCTCACCAGGGACAACGCAGTCGCAGACGGCCTTCGATTAACGACCGAGAGCAACAGCGTTTCCGTAGAGTCGTCAGTGCTAACAGACAAGCAATACTGCGTGAAATAACCCGAGAAATCAATGTGGAATGTACGACGAACGTATCCGTTAGGACAGTGCGGCGATATTTGGTGTTAAAGGGCTCTGGCAGCAGACGACCGACGCGAGTGCCTTTACTAAGAACACGACATGGCCTGCAGCGCCTCTCCTGGGCTCGTGACCATATCGATTGGAACCTAGACGACTGGAAAACCGTGGCTTGGTCAGATGAGTCCAGATTTCCGTTTGAAAGAGGTGATGGTAGGTCTCGTGTGTGGTGCAAACCCCATGAAGCCATGGACGCAAGTATGCGACAAGGCACTGTGCGAGCTAGTGGTGACTCCATAATGGAATGTACTGCGTCTTATGGTCCAGCTGAACCGATCATTGGCTAGAACAGATGTACGTTCGGCTATTTGGAGACCATTTGGAGGCATTCATGAAATTCGTGTTCCCCAACAACATTGCGGCATTTCACAGGGCCACAATTGTTCACGATTGGTTTAAAGAACATTCTGGGAACCTTTCGCGACATATTTGGCCATCCAGATGGCCTGACGTCAGTTTCATCGAACGTGTATTGGGGATAATGGAAAGGTCAGTTAGTGCACAAAATCCTGCATCGATCACACTTACGCAGTTATAGACTGCTATAGAGGCAGCGTGACTCACTGTTTATGCAGGGTCTTCCAACGACTTGTAGAGACCATGCCACGTCGAGTTGCTGCACTAGTCTTGACTTAGATTAAGCGTTTCTTTAATCTTTTTGGAAAAATAATGACGTACGAACTGCACTTTGCCAAGCCGGCAGGCATTATCCGGTTTATCGTTGCTGTCGGTAAAATGTAAAAATGATAATATTTGTCTGAATCGGTTGGGGGACGTCGTTTTGCGAAATATTGGTGTGTCTATCAACGGGTTCGTTGACCAATAATCATCGATCCTTGCTTTTTTTTACAGTTCCCGCGAGGATACCAAACCCAAACCATTTTATAAGTTCGGGTCACGTAACGTCGACAAATTTGGCATTTTTTTAAATCCAGCTTCCTTCTATTGCAAATTTGACTTGTTGGATTTGTTGCTAATATATTCAAATAGATCGTTCCCAATATATAAATCTACGACGTCCTCAACGCTCTGAGTATCTTTGGGAAATATGTTTGGACACGGGGATCCTTCAAATTTAGTATTGGTCCTCTGTAAATCAAAGTCTGACCACTGTGCACTGTCTTCTTCGTCTGATTCAGCCGAATCAGTTGGCAACCGTAGCGTTCGCCGAATTCTTCTTGGACGTATTTCACTATCTTCCGACGATTCTGCTTCACTTTCATTTTTTTGATATCCACTGTTTTTTCCCAATAGGTCAAGTCGTCCGGAACGTCAGACAAGACGTCCGCGCATTTATCGTAAATAATCCTATTATCTCTTTCGTCCGCCTTGATGAAAGGGCACAAGCACTTATAGAAACAAACAACTTGTTGGCGTGTGTAACTTATTGTTACCTGAACAAAACACCAACAGAATGCAAAAGATACTTAAGTGCTGTAGTCGGCTACTGCGCGATACTATGCTCACGTCACCACTGTGGTGTCGCCGGCCACTGAGCGATACCATGCACACGACACCACTGCGGTGTCGTCGGACGTTGACAGCTACTTCGCGCACGACACCACTATGGTGTCGCCGGACGGCATAGTGTTAAGTTTCCCCTCCGTTCAGAAAGAATTTGGACCAGACATAAACACATTTCGTTAACATGGAATCCGTTCCGTACACATACACTAATATTCCTTGCGTCTCCATAAGGGTTTTCCACACCTGTAACGAAATTTGTTGTTTATGCTCTACTCCATTTAACTATGACACTAGCATTCCTACGCACTTCAACTGGCTGAAGACAAGTATGTACAACATTATACATCACTTCTCAAATATTACTCACTCATACTGGTGTACATATTTCTAACACGCGTTGTCTTTTAATTAATATTATATTTTCTGTATTCTTTAAATGAACTTGGTATCCATTTCTACTTGTGTGTCGTTTAGAATCTGGACTTCCTATTGCTGCCTCCATCTTCACGTTAACCAGTTCTCATTAGCTAGAAAATGGTCATCATTCCTCCGCTTCTGTTCTTGGTATTCAAAATGGTTCAAATGGCTCTGAGCACTATGGGACTCAACTGCTGAGGTCATTAGTCCCCTAGAACTTAGAACTAGTTAAACCTAACTAACCTAAGGACATCACAAACATCCATGCCCGAGGCAGGATTCGAACCTGCGACCGTAGCGGTCTTGCGGTTCCAGACAGCAGCGCCTTTAACCGCACGGCCACTTCGGCCGGCTGTTCTTGGTATTCCCCCACATTGTAGGAGAGCATTATATTTCTCTCTACACAAAAAACCGTTTCTGATTGCAGTAGTTATTTCCTTCTTTATCTCCAGTCGGCAGCTTTGTTCCATAATTTTCTGCCAGGCGTTTGCATTTCCTTCATTTATCTACTTTAAACTACAGATTTTGGTTTAGCATGTTTCTGTGTTTATTTCCTACAGCTTACTCTATCTGCTGTTTCTTTTACGTCTATCCACCCTTTTCATTTCGTAAACTGTCTAACTTTCAATTAGGAATGTTATTGTCAATTGGTGGTCTTTAGGATTTTTTATTCTGTTTTAATTTTCCATTTATTTACTGAATTGACTCTACAATGCACAAGTTACACTCTAATTATTTAATTTCATAAGGCATAAAGTGGAGGGGGCTGAAGTGACTGGGAGTACACAACATTTACAAACATTATTGGCACTGCGTAAATATATAACTGAATACTTCACACGCTTATAAGCTGGACGAACAAATATATTAACATGTTATTTTATTCATGTTGGAACTTGCGAACCACGAGGCCATTAATGATTGTTGTTAGCTGGTTAATTACATGTCCAACAGATCATTTGAACGATTCTTTTATCGAAATGATGTGGAACGAGTCAGTTTACAGGATATGTATATATGATCACTCTTAACATTAATGAACACATTATCATTTTAATCCTACTCAGGCAACTATAACTAAAAACAAGTCTTTTTTAATGCAGCTGCCAGTTTTTAAGCAGAAATTCGTCAACTGAGTAGGAAGAGTCGCTCAGGAGAAATGATTTTAAATGGAATTTCAAACTAGTTTCACTACCTCTCAGACATTTTATATTATTGGGCAAACGATCAAAAATTTTTATTGCTGTATATTGAACACCTCTACGATCCACTAACAGCTTTAACAATAGATAAAAATGGTCATTTTCACCTCTGCTGTTGTAGGTGTGTACATCACTGTACTTCTCAAACTGTGACGGATTATTAATGGCGAATCTCGTTAAGTGACGGTAAGTATTGTGACGGCACAGTTAAAAAGCCTAACTCCTTGAAGAGGTACCTACATAACGTCCGTGGTCTTACTGCCAGTTTTTGTGCAATAAATTCTTTGTTTCTACTTGACGGGTTACCCCAAAAAACTATTCGCTACTACATTATTGAGTAGAAATATGGAAAATATGTCTGGAGGTTGATATGTTTGCTTCTAAGATTACCAATTATACGAAGAGCAAAAGTAGCTCAGTAATATGCTTCTTCCAGCTCAAGTGTCCCTCAATATGTACACCCAAAAATTTTGAGGTTCTGCCATTCTTACTGACTCCCACTCACATGCTACATCAGTTGTTGGTATGACTCTATTTGTTATATAAGACTGAATACAGTGATTTTTTCAGGATTTAGGGAGTGTCCATTTTCAGAGAATAATTCCGTGGAAAACATCATTAACGTTCTCTTCTTTTGCTTTCTCTCTGATGAGATTTATTGTAATATGGTACTGTCTGCAGAAAATACCAGATTTGCTTCTTGAATATTAAGTGGAATGTCATTCAGGTACATAAGGAATAGGATTGGATACAAAATTGAACCCTATGGGGCTCCCTTTCTGGTTTTGCCCCAGTCACTAATATTTTCTACCTTTCCGACGCTGTCTGAATTATTCAGTACAATCTTTTGCATTCCGATTATGAAGTATGATTCAGACCAGCTGTGTGGAAAGCCAACAGTTCTATAAAAATTGAGTTTTTCTAAGACAGCACCACGATTTACACAATCTAAGGCCTTGGGGAGATCACAAAATATACCACCGGGCGATATATTATTGAATAACGCATCCAGCCAAAAATGCTTTGAAATTACTTCATTTCAGTGCCATAACCGGTTTCGGGCTACCATGCCTATCTTTGGACGGCTAACATTGGTGACGACATTGATATTTTGGTCAGCAGAATCTAATTGGAAATGTTATCCATCTGAAGATGACCCAAAACCGGATACAACACTGAAATACAGCAATTTAAAAGCATGTGTGGGTGGTTGCGTTAGTCACCGACAAACTTATTATTTAACAATAATCTCTCTTAATTGCTATTGTACGCAGTTGTAAATTACATACTACAGTTTCATTCTTTATATTGAATTTCAATCACCTGCCGCAATATCGGACCAGATAGGTAAAAATTCCTTCTGATCAGCAGGATAAGACGTTTTTGGTCTCATGGTCAGTCTCTTCGTCACTGTTTTCAAATCAAGCCAACATTACAAGCTTTTCAAAACTACACTTCATTAAAGCATCAGACGCCAATGTTTCTTTTCATTACTTTTAAAGTGTTCGCTAGCTTTCACCCAGTCATGTCATTTACGTTATTCACGTTTACGTCAGTCTCTTCAACATTTCGATGGTGTATTGTTGATATTTCTTGCTACAATCTTTTGTCTGATCATGTTGGAAATCAGTTCGACTATGTGTGGAGGCGGAGGTAATGGTAGGATATAAAATCTTTTTCTTTCATAATTCTATCCACTGTGCACACAGGACAGAAAAGCGTCAGCACCTGGTATGATTGAAGTAACGACTCACGCGTCCCAAAGCTGTAGGAAGTTCTGTCGTGGAAGATCAGTAGAGGAGCACTTAGCAACGACTCCTCGCCATTACTTAACTAGGGAAAACCTGGGAAATAGTAAAGTACGCGCAAGGTTCAAATGGTTCAAATGGCTCTGAGCACTATGGGACTTAACTGCTGAGGTCATCAGTCCCCTAGAACTTAGAACTACTTAAACCTAACTAACCTAAGGACATCACACACATCCATGCCCGAGGCAGGATTCGAACCTGCGACCGTAGCGGTCGCGCGGTTCTACGTGCAAGGTTTGAACACTCGTTACCAACCACTGTGGCGTATTTAGAGGCTCGTGTCATTTTGTACGTATAAACTAACTGGAATCCTACACGGGATACAATTAATATTTGGCTGTATTTCATGCACAACCAAATCGACCCTGAGTTGCTCAGTATGGGGGGATGATCCCAGAATATTCCATGACAACGTTCCGGAAATCGCAGTGCTTCCTCACTGTTCTGCGTATTTGCTGACGTCGAATGTCCTTACGATGCGTGAGGTGGCGTGGTTGTGGCTGTAGTTGTGCATACCGGTGAGATGAAAAATTAAGAGTCCCCGTGATCGGAAAGCGGAATGGAGCTCCGGATGCAGTCATGCGAATTTACTTTTGAAAGTTACTGAAACAAATCGCGCAACGGATAACGTGTTATTATGTCTGTATTTAGCAAGAGTAGGCCCACCCTTAAAAGTTAATAGTCATGCATGATATACGTAAAGTTAATCACCACACGACAGCACATTACACTTAAGGTAGTGTGACGTGCGGTGCACTTGTGCGTGTGAATTATAGATTTCAGCGATCAGTCGTCCTTTTTAAATTTTTTTGTCCAGATCTAGATTTCGGCTAGAAGCTAGCCATTCTCAATGCACTATTATTTTCGCTCAATGCATTTAATGCCTGTTGGTCGGGCTTCATCCACAGATAATTGAATACTAGTTTGGGTCATAAATTCCTCTTTTCAAAAGTGCCTTTCTTACTATTGCCAATCTGCATTTTATTTCCTCTCTGCTTCGAAAGTCATCAGTAATTTTGCTGTTAAAATAACAGAACTCCTCTACTACTTTTAGTGTCTCATTTTCTAATCTAATAACTTCAGCAACACCTGATTTGATTCTACAACATTCCATTATCCTCTTTTACTTTTGTTGACGTTTGTCTTACAGTCTCTTTTCAAACCACTGTCCATTGTTTTCAACGTTTTTTCAAAGTCCTTAGGCGTCCCTGGAAAAATTATAATGTCATTGGCAAGTATTTATTTCTTCTCCCTGAATTTTAATTCCATTTTCAAATTTCTCCTTGGTTTCCTTCAGAGCTTCCTCAGTGCACAAACTGAAATGTTCTATCATGTTGCGACTGACTTCGTGTATATCATGCATGACTACTAACTTTTAAACATGGGCCTACTCCTGTCAAATTTAGACTTAATAAGACGTTATCCGCTACACGAATTCTTTCATTCACTGCTGGCTATGTCAGTGTCCACTAGGTAACTCTATACCATCAAAGTTATACTGTCTCTTAATACCCTTGACTTTGTAACTGCTCGGGCAGTGGCGGAGGCGAGCTGCTTGAGGAGGAGGAGGCGGTGATAGCAGACTGGAGCAGCCGGGCTGTGGCGACGGCCCCCGGGCTGCGTTGCTCCCGCTACCTGCCTGTGAGGTGGGAGACCGTTCTTCTTCTTCTTCGTGGCCCGCTGCTTGAGTTGCCCAGGGATGCCAGAGGGCCTGGGGTGGTGCTTGAGCGTCTTCTGCTGCTGCTGCTGCCGCCTCTCGTGCAGCTCTGATAGAGACTACACAGGACGCCACATGTCTTTGCGGCTGTCTGCCCTCGATTCCCGCCCCCGCAACCACCGCTCTAGGTAAACAGCCTATACCGTGTGATATATCTGTAACATACACAAGAAAAAATATAAGTTTAATGATGTAGATTTAAAAGAGCGATAAATAATAATAAGACTAAATAATGGTAATTATTTGCAGTAATGTTAATGTTCAAAACTATTCAACTTCTCCACTTTGGCTCCATGGTTTGAGCAACTCACTGCCACTCCAAACCAATCAGGCAGATCGATTTCCTCCTCCTCCTCTAAAAATTCGATGATTTGGCTGTCCTCTGCAGCGGCCGCCATTTGAGCCCCACCTTGCACACCTTCCTCGACACACCCCTCCCTATGCGCGGAATTAGGATAATCTAGAAAGAAAAGAAAAGAATATGTATAAGAAAGCTCAATTTTGGAAGACGAGTATATATATTAGAAGAAATTATTTCATTTTAGGAACTATGATTTTATTACAAATGTACTTACATTTGAGGTGCGCCTGCGCCCTCTCCATCTCGAGCTGCCGATCAAGCGCCTAAGTTCTGGACGGATGTAATCTAGAAAGTTGGAAAAGACTTCGTATAATATCGAGTATGGAAATAAAAATGTCTGTAGAAGAAGCGCAGTGACTTAAATGATACAGAAACCAGCGGACCAAAACAGATATAACATATATACACAAACACACACACACAATCCGTTAAAAGACCTGGCAATCTTCAGAGAGAGCGGTCTAAAACGGATATGACACGTAACACATGGACACAGAACATAGAGACACACAACATATAGACACAGAACATGGAGACACACAACACGTGGACACTCAATCTGTATAGAGAGCAGTCCAAAACAGATATAACATGTAACACGCAACATATAGACACAAACACACACAATCCGTTAAAAGACCTAGCAATCTTTATAGAGAGCGGTCCAAAACGGATTTAGCACTCATACATGGAGTAAAAGGTTACAGATATAGGAACAATGAAAATGTGTTTACCTGGTAATGGAACTTCATCCACACAAGACCGTTTGCTGCTGTTCCTGCTGCTGCTGCCACTGTAACAGTCGCTGATGCTGCGTGCTCGCTTCATAATGACTGAATGCACAGTCACGTCTGCACACAAATGTGCATCGAATAAAGTATAGGAGCAAAGTGAGGGCGAGTTGGGTTGTGGTCTGGTTTATATGGGTTGTACGACGTAGAGTCACGTGACTAGTGCAGTAGCCAATAGGAGAGCAACATTCTGGGGGTTGGTACATCATGAAGGATCACTGTGCCCCTAGTGGGAAAATGTGAAAATTTTGATTTGTTCATTAAATATAGAAGTGGTAGATTAAAAGTGAAATGGAATTAAGTACTTGGGTAATTAATATGTTAGATGCGCGATGTGAGCGTTATTTTAGTTAGAATATTTACGAAAGACTATGTCCGGCGTGTGTATGGAGGTGGCGGCCGAGGGTGTGTGATGGAAGCGGTCAGACACCCACGGGCTGGTGACGCAGCGCAAGATCTTGTGTCATCACCCGGCATCACAGTAGCGTCGTCTGGCAGCGACGATATGACCTAAGCCAGTTGGGCTCTGGAGCTCATAGTGGATGCACTAGGTGCAGGCATCTCGAATAATGGTACTTGCGTCATCACCTGACATCAGGATAGTGCCCTCCGGTGGCACCGATATGAACTAAGCCAGTGGGAGTCCAGACCTAGTGGCAAACACCCCTGCTTGAAATTGGTTAAATAATAAAGACAAGTCCTTTTTCCCCCCAATTTCTTTGCTTAGTAGAGACAAGTGTGGTGTCATCATGTTAGGAATTTGAACTTCCCACCACTTTTCTTGGGGAGGGTTTAGGTTAGTGGAGGTAGGCCAAGTGACCTATCTTCCCACCAAAATTTAAACTTCCCGCCAAAATCCGCCATCTTGATTGACGTCATGGCTGCCATCTTGGATGACGTCATCCTCACCATCTTGGATAACGGTGCATTGGCGCTGTACTGCCTTGTCCCAATACCATTCCCCTCAGGAATAATAACTGTTCTCTCCAACCTAGGGAATAGGACGAAGTCCCAGGGGCGAGTGTCCGTCGAATACGGCGGCTGAGGAGACGTAATAGTTCTCTTTCTTACAGAAGTTCACGAACTGGTATTGAGGTGTGAGCGGGAGCATTATCGTGATGCAATTTCCACGAGAGGTTTTGCCACTATTCTGGTTGTTTTCTTCGGATTGCTTCATGCAAACGGCGCACAACTTCCAGGTAATATTTCTTATTAACTGTAAAACCATAATTCAGCTATATACACTGTCCCACTGTAATCGAAGACAACAGTGAAGATAACGTCCACGTGTGATAGAACTTGACGAATTTTTTTCGCTCTCGGCTCTTCAGCAGTTTCTTTCGGGACGATTATGCCTTTGTTTCGAAGTCATACCCGTGTACCCATGTTTAGTAACCTCTTATAACGTTCTTTAGAAGTTATGGAGCGTTGACGACATCATTTAGCAATTCATTAGCGATAGCGAACGACGTCGTGATTGGACGAAATTCGAAAATGTCGGAACAAACTTTGCTGCTACATGTTTCATCCCAAAACATCCGAAAAAATTGCTTCACATGAGCGAAAGGATATGCTGACATCATCAGCAACCTCCCTGATAGTAATTCGGCGATTTTTCAGGACTATTTTCTTTACTTCTTCTAAATTTTCGTGAGTAATTGATGTGCTAGGGCGTCCAGGGCGGCTGTCGTCTTCAACGTCTTGTTAACCCTCTTTGAAACGTTTACACCACTCGCAAACACTTCTCTTACTCATAATAGGTTCGCCAAACGTCGCAGTCAAGATTTTAAATATGGTGCTGCGCTTTATTCCGTTTTTCAAACGAAATTTAATGCAAATTCTTTTGTCCATCTTTTTCAAAAGTAAAAATTCGTCGAATACTGGAAAACATGTATAACCGTTTTGACTATCAACAATAAACTAAATATACACACATCAAAAAAAGTTTTGTATCACCCCAGTTCCCAGAACTCCTGAAGACAGAAGTTGACTGTGGGTATTTTATCACAGACACAGTCCATTTGACTGTTCAGAAATGTCACTAAAACCACTCAAACATGTAAACAACCATGTATGAGCAGCGCCTATTAGACGGAGGGGGTCTGACAGCCGATCAGTTCCAGTCATTCTACCAGGAAAGACGTACACGGCTCGTGTTGTCTGTAGTTTAACCACGCCTAGACGGTCAATACCGCGGATCGATCACATCCGCATTGTTACTTCGTGCCAGGAAGAGCTCTCAACAAGTGAAATATCCAAGCGATGTTGGTCGGACATGGAGGAGATACAGAGAGACAGGAACTGTCGGTGACATGCCTCGGTCAGGCCGCCCAAGGGCTACTACTTCAGTGGGTGACCGCTTCCTATGGATTATGGCTCGGCTGACAGCAACGCCACCATGTTGAATAATGCTTTTCGTGCAGCCACAGGACGTCGTGTAACGACTCAAACTGTGCGCAATAGGCTACACTTCCGACATCCATGGCGAGGTCCATCTTTGCAACCACGACACCATGCAGCGCTGTACAGATGGGCCCAACAACAT
The DNA here is from genome assembly GCF_023898315.1 of Schistocerca nitens. Classification (NCBI taxonomy): domain Eukaryota; kingdom Metazoa; phylum Arthropoda; class Insecta; order Orthoptera; family Acrididae; genus Schistocerca; species Schistocerca nitens. The sequence goes on from NC_064620.1 coordinate 485,691,439, forward strand.
GCCTAATCAACCGCTCAGGATTGGTATCACGCTCTTTTCACCGATGAGTGTCGCATATCCCTTCAACCAGATAATCGTCGGAGACGTGTTTGGAGGCGACCTGATCAGGTTGAATGCGTTAGATACACCGTCCAGCAAGGGCAGCAAGGTGGAGGTTAAAAAAAAGGAGGTTCCCTGCTGTTTTGGGGTGGCATTATGTGGGGCCGACGTACACCGCTGATGGTCATGGAAGGCACGTAATGGCTGTACGATATGTGAATGCCATCCTCCGACCAATAGTGCAACCATATCGGCAGCATACGGGTGAGGCATTTACGTTAATGGCCGACAGTTCACCTCCTCCCCCCCCCCCCCCCCCCCCAATCACTCACATCTTACGAATGACTTTCTTCAGGATAACGACATCGCTGCGCTAGAGTGGCCAGCGTGTTCTCCAGACATGAACCCTATCGAACATGCCGTGGGATAGATTGAAAAGGGTTTTTTATGGACGACGTGACCCACCAACCACTCTGAGGGATCACCACCGAATCGCCGTTGAGGAGTGGGACAATCTGGACCAACAGTGCCTTGATGGACTTGTGGATAGTATGCCACGACGAATACAGGAATGCATCAATGCAAGAGTACGTGCTACTGGGTATTAGAGGAACAGGTGTGTACAGCAGTCTGGACCACCACCTCTGAAGGTCTCGCTGTATGGTGGTACAACATGCAATTTGTGGTTTTCATGAGCAATAAAAAAGGGCGGAAATGATGTTTGTGTTGATCTCTATTCCAATTTTCTGTACAGGTTTCGGAACTTGGAACCGAGGTGACGCAAAACTATTTTTGATGTGTGATGATCAACTGAAAATACAAACATACGTCAGGAACAGGTGTAACAAGAAGATACAAAAATTGAAAATCGGATGTACACTCCTGGAAATGGAAAAAAGAACACATTGACACCGGTGTGTCAGACCCACCATACTTGCTCCGGACACTGCGAGAGGGCTGTACAAGCAATGATCACACGCACGGCACAGCGGACACACCAGGAACCGCGGTGTTGGCCGTCGAATGGCGCTAGCTGCGCAGCATTTGTACACCGCCGCCGTCAGTGTCAGTCAGTTTGCAGTGGCATACGGAGCTCCATCGCAGTCTTTAACACTGGTAGCATGCCGCGACAGCGTGGACGTGAACCGTATGTGCAGTTGACGGACTTTGAGCGAGGGCGTATAGTGGGCATGCGGGAGGCCGGGTGGACGTACCGCCGAATTGCTCAACACGTGGGGCGTGAGGTCTCCACAGTACATCGATGTTGTCGCCAGTGGTCGGCGGAAGGTGCACGTGCACGTGCCCGTCGACCTGGGACCGGACCGCAGCGACGCACGGATGCACGCCAAGACCGTAGGATCCTACGCAGTGCCGCAGGGGACCGCACCGCCACTTCCCAGCAAATTAGGGACACTGTTGCTCCTGGGGTATCGGCGAGGACCATTCGCAACCGTCTCCATGAAGCTGGGCTACGGTCCCGCACACCGTTAGGCCGTCTTCCGCTCACGCCCCAACATCGTGCAGCCCGCCTCCAGTGGTGTCGCGACAGGCGTGAATGGAGGGACGAATGGAGACGTGTCGTCTTCAGCGATGAGAGTCGCTTCTGCCTTGGTGCCAATGATGGTCGTATGCGTGTTTGGCGCCGTGCAGGTGAGCGCCACAATCAGGACTGCATACGACCGAGGCACACAGGGCCAACACCCGGCATCATGGTGTGGGGAGCGATCTCCTACACTGGCCGTACACCACTGGTGATCGTCGAGGGGACACTGAATAGTGCACGGTACATCCAAACCGTCATCGAACCCATCGTTCTACCATTCCTAGACCGGCAAGGGAACTTGCTGTTCCAACAGGACAATGCACGTCCGCATGTATCCCGTGCCACCCAACGTGCTCTAGAAGGTGTAAGTCAACTACCCTGGCCAGCAAGATCTCCGGATCTGTCCCCCATTGAGCATGTTTGGGACTGGATGAAGCGTCGTCTCACGCTGTCTGCACGTCCAGCACGAACGCTGGTCCAACTGAGGCGCCAGGTGGAAATGGCATGGCAAGCCGTTCCACAGGACTACATCCAGCATCTCTACGATCGTCTCCATGGGAGAATAGCAGCCTGCATTGCTGCGAAAGGTGGATATACACTGTACTAGTGCCGGCATTGTGCATGCTCTGTTGCCTGTGTCTATGTGCCTGTGGTTCTGTCAGTGTGATCATGTGATGTATCTGACCCCAGGAATGTGTCAATAAAGTTTCCCCTTCCTGGGACAATGAATTCACGGTGTTCTTGTTTCAATTTCCAGGAGTGTATAAAGGCCGTGAAATTAAAAATAATTCCTGTTACTTTTTCTTTCTCTGAAATGAGTTCTAGTTAGGTAACTCACTACCACAATATACAGACGGCATGGTGGTCTAATTGTAATGCGCGTGCGTGGTAAATCATCGCAATATCGAATACTGATCGGACCACGGAATATTTTAGTCTGCCTTTAAGCTAGTCTTTACTTCACAATGATGTGTAGCCTTTTCACGAATGCTCAGCGTCAGCGAGGTAGGTGCTAGAGTACAGCGGGATACAAAGTCAGTTCATGGGGTATATTGCCTCACAATGGAGGCTAGACGTACGCCATTCCCCATGGGCGCCTCTTTTTTTCTTTTGGATCGTCAGTCTCCTAACTGGTTTGACGCGGCCCGCCACCAATTCCTCTCCTGTGCCAACTACTTCATCTCAGAGTAGCAGTTGCTACCTACGTCCTTATTGGTGCTTGTATTCCAATCTCTGTTTTCCTGTACAGCTACCCCTAGTGCCACGGAAGTTATGCCTTGATGTCGTAACAGATATGCTACCATCCTGTCCCTCTCCTTGTCAGTGTTTTCCACACCTCCCTTTCCTCACCGTTTCTGCGGAGAACCTCCTCATCTTTTGCCTCGTCAGTCCACCTCATTTTCGACATTCTTCTGTAGCACCACATCTCAAATACTTAAATTTTCTTCTGTTCCGGTTTTCCCACAATTCATTTTTCAATATAGTAAAATGCTGTGCCCCAAACGTACAATCTCAGAAATTTCTTCCTCAAATTGATACCTATTTTGGATACTACCTATGTTTGGCTGTCGGTTGCATTTATCTTTACTGATCGGCCCCTATTGGCTGTGCTGGTCACGCTGGCAGCACACACCCACTTTCTGAAGATACAGATATAGCAACAGGTACTGAATTCCCACTTGCCATTACTCCCGTAAACGTGATGATGTAGCTGGCTGTAACAGCCAGATATTTCACACAAGCAGTGGGTCTGGACTCGTACACTTCAGTCACACGTCGCCAATGTTCTTTCCACTCGCCTTGCGTCTTCTACAGCACTATCCGTTACGTAGAACATACGGCACGGTTGATATGCCTGTTCATAGCATTCACTTTGATCACAGGGAGGACCGCTAAGATTGATTAATAGACTGCTTGGCTATTGGCAATAAGTTTTTACACTACTGGCCATTAAAATTGCTACACCAATGCAGCTTCAACAATATACCACAGTTCATCAAGAGTAGTGACTGGCGTATTGTGACGAGCCAGTTGCTCGGCCACCATTGACCAGACGTTTTCAGTTGGTGAGAGATCTCTAGAATGTGCTGGCTAGGGCAGCAGTCGAACATTTCCTGTATCCAGAAAGGCCCGTACAGGACCTGCAACATGCGGTCGTGCATTATCCTGCTGAAATGTAGGGTTTCGCAAGGATACAATGATGGGTAGAGCCACGGGTCGTAACACATCTGAAATGTAACGTCCACTGTTCAAAGTGCCGTCAACGCGAACAAGAGGTGACCGAGACGTGTAACCAATGGCACCCCATACCATCACGCCGGGTGATACGCCAGTATGGCGATGACGAATACACGCTTCCAATGTGCGTTCACCACGATGTCGCTAAACACGGATGCGACTATCATGATGCTGTAAACAGAACCTGGATTCATCTGAAAAAATGACATTTTGCATTCGTGCACCCAGGTTCGTCGTTGAGTTCACCATCACAGGCGCTCCTGTCTGTGATGCAGCGTCAAGGATAACCGCAGCCATGGCCTCCGAGCTGATAGTCCATGCTGCTGCAAACGTCGTCGAAATGTTCGTGCAGATGGTTTTTGTCTTGCAAACGTCCCCCTCTGTTGACTCGGGGATCGAGACGTGGCTGCACGATCCGTTACAGCCATGTGGAGAAGATGCCTGTCATCTCGACTGCTAGTGATACGACGCCGTTGGGATCTGTATTACCCGGCGTTCCGTATTACCCTCCTGAAACCACCGATTCCATATTCTGCTAACAGTCATTGGATCTCGACCAACGCGAGCAGCAATGTCACGATACGATAAACCGCAATCGCGATAGGCTACAATCCGACCTTTATCAAAGTCGGAAAGATGATGGTACGCATTTCTCCTCCTTATACGAGGCATCACAACAACGTTTCATCAGGCAACGACGGTCAACTGCTGTTTGTGTATGAGAAATCGGTTGGAAACATTCATCTTGTCAGCACGTTGTAGGTGTCGCCACCGGCGCCAACCTTGTGTGAATGCTCTGAAAAGCTAAACATATGCATATCACAGCATCTTCTTCCTGTCTTTTAAATTTCGCGTCTGTAGCACGTCATCTTCGTGGTGTAGCAATTTTAATGGTCAGTAGTGTAAAAGTTTTTAGGTATGCCAAGAAACTTTTTATTTATTAGAGAATTCTCTTGTGGAATGTGTACCACTCATATTCACAATCACTTTGACTAATGATGAAGTTCCACGGAAGTAAAACATAATTAGAATTATCCTATTTACAGCATGTGCTTAAATTATGTACGCCTTTCTCCGTGCCCAACTGCGTCCACCGGTTAGATTCAGACCATTCTGGTGTCTCTGCTCTCAAATACTAACCAATCAGAGGCCACAAAAAGGGAACATTTCCTTTGAAGAGCGTTCTCTGGCGGACAATAGGAGACGATATACCAGGTGTTTATAATTAAAGTGCAACTACTCACGGAGCTCCAGTGTGGCTGTACTTATGGTACGGCAGCGAAACTCGGTAGAGATGTTCATGTGTTAATGTGGATCGATTTACGCTGGAAAAAAATTAGTTCCACTATTGGCCACCAGATATAAATTTGACAATGTACAGCATCTCGGTGCCGGCCGAAGTGGCCGTGCGGTTAAAGGCGCTGCAGTCTGGAACCGCAAGACCGCTACGGTCGCAGGTTCGAATCCTGCCTCGGGCATGGATGTTTGTGATGTCCTTAGGTTAGTTAGGTTTAACTAGTTCTAAGTTCTAGGGGACTAATAACCTCAGCAGTTGAGTCCCATAGTGCTCAGAGCCATTTGAACCATTTTTTTACAGCATCTCGTCGATGAATCCGGTGCTCATATTGAACAAATTGTGTAAGCGGCGGTTAATAAACTCAGCATTGTGTCTTTCTCAGTTACTTGACTTTTGCTGCCCATATCCCATTCCTAATCCACTACATACGGTAACATTACTATACGGTTTCTCGCATTCACAGCACCAGATCTGTACCTGGTGGCCATAATTTGGATAATTTTTTCCACTAAAATCGGTTCTGTATTAACGCATTAGATTATATACCAAGTTCCACTGCCATACGATAATTACTGCCCACATTGGACCTCTGCGAGTAGCTGCACTTTTATTATAACCACCCAGTACGCATTACTTAGTCTTACTCAGTCATTCTACATCTTCGACCACGCACTCAGTGGGTCACCACGACGCAGTATGTGTCGTGCAGTTGTGTTTATCTCACATTGCACAACTTTGCAGTTTCCATGTAATGCATTATTTGACTGAAACGACTTCCTTCCGATAAACTGTTTTCTCTGCCCGGGGACTGACTGTTTATGTTGTCCTCATCATTTCATCACGATCATCACTATCATTCATGACAGTGGTTAGATTTGAATGTGAAAAAATTGGACTGTGTGAAAATTGGGACTTTGTACGGGTGCTGATGACCGCGTAGTTGTGCGCCCCACAAACCAAACATCACCATCATCATCCGAAAAACCAAGATCGTGTTTCAGATTTCACAGGTCTCAGCACAGAGATAATTAGACAAAAATATCACATGGGTATACAGTCTAGTTTTCTTGTTTTGGTGTTAAAAATCCGCCGCAAAACTCATTAAAGAATTTCTGATGAAACTCGCAGAACAGATTTTGACGAACTATGTAAATAATTTGTAAGTATTCGTATCACAATAACTGTGACAGCTGCAGATATTTCCAAACATACTGCCACTGAATAGAGTCAAGCAGTAGGATAATTGTAGTGTCCAATAGATATAGCTGGAGTTGTTCCGAGACTGCCTCTAAATCATCATCATTAGTTTTTTAGAACAAAATATTTTTAAGGATTGTGAAATGCTACACTGTCAAGAGTATGTCATATGTCAAACATTTGTGTCGTTAGTGAAAATTCCATCAACTGTCTGGTGTATTGGTTTGTTCCAACAAAAATTTACAGTAAGATCAAAGCTGCATTTTCACTGGACAACTCCAACATTGCTTAGCGAAGCAGTAGTAAATGAGACAGAGACTGCGTTTATATAAAAAAAATTGATATCAGGCATAAAAATGTAGGCATTATATTACAGACGCTTTAAGATTTTTCCATTAATTATGTATTGTTTGTACTGTCTGTTTTCGAAGGCCATAGCAAATATAACTATCCAGTGGTATCTACTGTAGCAAATGGCATAATGCATTCCTGACTGGGACGTCGCTGATTTAGCGTTTCGTTTTCTTGTAATCAGTCTTCCGACTATTTTAACGCGGCCCACCACAAACCCTTTCTTGTGACAAGTGCTACTCTCGGAGTAGCACTTGCATCTAATCTCCTCAATTACTTGTTGGCTCCACTCCAATCCCTGTCTTCCCCTGATTCCCCTGCATGTCTTACGAGTAACCTCGACAGCCGCTCCAAGTACCATGGAAGTTGTTTCCCCATGACTTAACAAATGTTCTATCATATTGTCCCTTCCTCTTGTTAACGTTTGCCACAAGTACTCTCCTCGTTGATTATGTAACGAATCTCCAACGCTTCGATTGTCTGTATTCAGTTTTTGAAACAGTCCATAATTCACTGTCATACAGTACTGTCCTCCAAACATACAGTCTCAGAAACCTCTTCCTCAGATGAATGCCAGTGTTCGATACTAATAGATTTGAAACTTCCTACCAGATTAAAAGTATGTGGCGCACCGAAACTCGAGCTAGGGACTTGGCCTTTCGCGGGCAAGTGCTCTACCAACTGAACTACCCAAGCACGACTCACGGCTCGCTCTCACAGCTTTACTTCCGCCAGTAAATCGTCTCCTACCTTCCTAACGACACAAAAGTGCTCCCCCTTGCGTGACTAGCACTTTTGGAAGAAAGAATATTGCAGAGACATGGCTTTGTCACAGCCTGGAAGATGTTTCCAGAATGAAATTTTAACTCTCAGCGGTGTGTGCGCTGATATGAAACTTTCTGGCTGTGGCTAAGCCATGTCTCCGAAATATCATTTCTTCCAGAGTGCTAGTGCCGTAAGATCCGCAGAACTTCTGTGAGATTAGAAATGTAGAAGACGAGGCACTGGCGGAAATAAAATTGTGAGGGTAGGTTGTGGGTCGTGTTTGGGTAGCTCAGTCAGAGAAGTACTTGCCCGCGAAAGGCAAAGAAATGTCCCGAGCTCAAGTCTCAGTCTGGCATAGAATTTAAACCTGCCTTTAAGTGTCATATTAGCGCACCCCCTGCTGCAGAGTGAAAAATTTCATTCTGTACTAGTAGATATATTTTGCGGTCAAGAGCGCAGTGCGTCTACTCCGTTGTCCCTAATCTTTGTGTTAAATTTGCCTCTAATTTCATGTCTGTTGTTCCTCAATACGTTCGTATTTCTTCGGTTTGCTTTAAATCCATAGTGTTTGCCCATTAGGCAATTGATTTTATTCAACAGACACCACGCATTCGCATAATTTATGCAACAGATCCGGCGATAGTTCTTCATCTTCACTGAGGATAGAAATGTCGTCAGCAAATGTTATAATAGATATTTTCTCCCTTTATTTTAATCGCTGTCCTGAACATTTCTTTTATTTCCGTTATTGAAATTTCAATATATAAAAGAACGGTAGGGGCTGAAAGCTGCATCCTTTTCTCACATCCCTTCTAATCTGAGGAATTTATTCTTAATCTTCCGTTCCTAATTTTCCTTACTGGCATATAATCCGTTTTCCCCTATGGTTAACTCTTATTGTCCTAAGAATTTCCAACATCTTTTTTCCGTTTTACATTGTCGAACGCTTTTCTAAGTCGACAAATCCTATTAAGTCCTGATTTTTCTTCTCTTGCTTCCATTATCAAACGCAATGTCATAACTGCCTCTTTGGTGCCTTACTTTTCCTAAACTCAAACTTACCGTTATCTAAGGGAGCTTCAATTTTATTTTCCATTCTTCTGTTTATTACACTTTCAAACAACTTCGAGGCTTGAGCAGTCAAGCTTATAGTGCGCTATCTTCAGCACTTACCTGTCCAGGCAGGTTTATGGCTGTTATTAATGCAAATGGCTCTGAGCACTATGGGACTTAACTTCTGAGGTCATCAGTCCGCTAGAACTTAGAACTACTTAAACCTAACTAATCTAAGGACATCACACAGACCCATGCCCGAGGCAGGATTCGAACCTGCGACCGTAGCGGTCGCGCGGTTCCCGACTGTAGCTCCTAGAACCGCTCGGTCACTCCGGCCGGCTGTTATTAATGCTTCATTTTTTAAATTTTGCCCACAGGCTTAGTATAAGCAGGTTGTCAATATACCGTTTATAAGTGGTGTATCCTACGGCGTGAAATACACCAGGTGTCTTGTTCCAAATCGGAAAGTGAATGTGAAGAGTTCTAAGTACGTGCGTTTTCGGATTAGTATCGCTCCATTCATAATACTCACAGCCCAAAATATTCCTGCTTGTTACTCTCCGAGATGCCGCTCAAGAGCTCCGCCGTGGATGACCTCCAGAAGGGTACAGGTACACGTACGTAGCACTGTTGTCTTCCACTGATGCCGGGTTTAAGGATTTTGTTCAAAAAAATGTTCAAATGTGTGTGAAATCTTATGGGACTTAACTGCTAAGGTCATCAGTCCCTAAGCCGACACACTACTTAACCTAAATTATCCTAAGGACAAACACACACCACCGTGCCCGAGGGAGGACTCGAACCTCCGCCGGGATCAGCCGCACAGTTTAAGGATTTTGATACTACACAAGTAAACGTATCAAGTCTACTGAAGTAAAGGTCTTTGCTAGCTAGATGGGAATTTTTTGGGCATTGTGATGTTAACAATGTGCAGTTTTTCTTCAATTATTACACACTTTCCCAATTCATTCAAGACAAGCGGTTCTGAGGCACTAGGTGTCGACCCATTGTCAAACACCTGTATTAGTATGTAGTGTAGACTTCACGGGTGGCAACACAGGTGTCCAGTCGATCGCACAGACGGTGAATACTGTCCTGGTATATATTGTGCCATGCCTGCTCAACCTGTTCATGTAGTTCTGTCAGAGCAGTTCGCTGATGAGTTGCACTAGTCACCTCTCATCCCATCATATCCCACACGTGCGCGACTGGAGTTCGAGCTGGTCAGAGAAATTGCGGCACGTCTTGCAGACCACGCTGAGTTTCACGAGCAGTGTTTGCGCGAGCATTATCCCGCTGAAACAACACATCACCTTTCTGTTGCTAGAACTGCAAAAGAACGGGTCTAACAACATTCTGCACGTATCGATCGCTGCTTACAAGGGAACCTCCCCATCGCACCCCCCTCAGATTTAGTTATAAGTTGGCACAGTGGATGGGCCTTGAAACACTGAACACAGATCAATCGAGAAAACAGGAAGAAATTGTGTAGAACTATGAAAAAAATAAGCAAAATATACAAACTGAGTAGTCTAAGCGCAACATATGCATTATCATGGAGAAGGCGCTGGAAGGAGCACCGTGGTCCCGTGGTTAGCGTGAGCAGCTGCGGAACGAGAGGTCCTTGGCTCAAGTCTTCCCTCAGGTGAAAACTTTAATTTTTTATTTTCGCAAAGTTATGATCTGTCCGTTCGTTCATTGACGTCTCTGTTCACTGAAATAAGTTTAGTGTCTGTGTTTTTCGACCGCACCGCAAAACCGTGCGATTAGTAAATGAAAGGATGTGCCTCTCCAATGGGAACCGAAAACATTTAATCGTAAGGTCTTACGATTCCTCCACAGCAAAACACGTCTGATATATTCTATAAGACACTGGTGACAGCATGTGCGTCACATGACGCGAATATGTTGTCGACCCGCCTAACTTGTACACTTGGCGAATGGGTGAAAATATTCTTCTACCTTGTCCGATTTAGGTTTTCTTGTGGATGTGATAATCACTCCCGAAAAAGTGATAAAACATAAGAGTTTGCCGCATAAACTGCAACAAATGAATGCACCAGTTTCACAGTCGCACAGTTTTCCCTGTGCTCTGTCAAAACATGTTTTTAACGTTTTCAAATTTTTCCGTGTGTAGACCGTCAAATCCTGCATATGTCCAAGCAAATCTGAACATGTCCTGGAATTTTTGAGAGCGAAGTTGATTATGTGTAAGTGCCTGAACTTTCATAATTGTCTGAAAATAAAAAATTAAAATTTTCACTCGTGGGGAGACTTGAACCAAGGACCTCTCGTTCCGCAGCTGCTCACGCTAACCACGCGACCACGGTGCACATGCCAGTGCATTATCCATGATAATGGAATATGCTTCGCTTGGATTACTCAGTTTGTATATTTTGCTTATTTTTTTCATAGTTCCACACAACTTCTTCCTGTTTTCTCGATTGATCTGTGTTCAGTGTTTCAAGGCCTATCCACTGTGCTAACTTATAACTAAATCTGAGGGGGGTGTGATGGGGAGGTTCCCTTGTTAGAATCCCCTCCAGAAATGCTAAAGGTGAACGAGAGTTGTAGCTTATCGCACCCCAGACCTTAAGGTGTGGGGTGAGGTCAGTGTCTCTTGCACAAATGCACTCTACGAGACAGCGCACACCGGCTCTACGTCGTACATGAAAAAGATCATCACTTGCTTGCAGGCAGAATCTGCCTTCATTACCGAAGCCTATGGCGCGCCAGTTGATCTTCCAAGCGATCCTCTGGCGGCACCAGTCGATGCACGTCGATTTTGTGGCGTTAATGGAAAACCGGCTAGAGGTGTGCGTGTCCGTGGTTCCAACTGCTATTTACCGGTTCGCAACAGTTAATATTGATACGTCGGGGGCTCACAAGCCCTCTTATCTTCACAAAGGGTGCAGGCTGAACACATGAAGAACGTAGATACAGGAACCACTGGTATCACAGTTGTAAATTGACGTAATTGTGTTGGGAAAGTACCAGAGCTCCAAGCGCTAATAGAAAGCACTGATGCTCAAATCGTTATAGGCACTGAAAGCTGGCTAAAGCCGGATATAAGCTCAGCCGAAATTTTTGCGAAGAACCTAACGGTGTTCCGAAAGGATAGGCTAAACACGATTGGCGGTGGCGTATTTGTTGCTGTCAGAAGTTGTTTATCTTGTCGCGAAATTGAAGTAGATACTTCCTGTGAGTTAGTATGGGCAGAGGTCATTGTTGGCAACCGGAATAAAATAATAATTGGATCCTTTTACAGACCTCCCAGTTCAGATGATACAGTTGCTGAAAGGTTCAAAGAAAACTTGAGATTGATTTCTAACACATACCCGACTTATACGATAATAGTTGGTGGTGACTTTAATTCACCCTCGATATGTTGGCGAAAATACATCTTTAATTCTGGAGGTACGCATAAAATATCATCCGAAATTGTGCTAAACGCATTCTCTGAAAATTATTTGTATCAGTTAGTTCATGAGCCCACGCGAATAGTAAACGGTTGTGAAAACGCACTTGACCTCTTAGCAACAAATAATCCTGAGTTAATAACGAGCATCAAAACCGATTCAGGGATTAGCGAACACAGAGTTGTCATAGCGAGATTGAATATTGTAATCCCTAAATCCTCGAAAAATAAGCGAAAAATAGAACTATTCAAAAAAGCAGATAAAAATTCACTTGACGTCTTCCTACGAGACGGTCTCCACTCATTCCAAATTAATAATATAAGTGTAGACCAGATGTGAGTTACATTCAAAGAAATAGTATCGGCAGCAATTGAGAGATTTATACCAAATAAATTAACGAACGACGGAGCTAATCCTCCTTGGTACACAAAATGGGGTAGAACACTGTTGCAGAAACAATGAAACAAACATGACAAATTTAAACAGACGCAAAATCCCCAAGATTAGCGATCTTTTACAGAAGCTCGAAATTTAGCGCGGACGTCAATGTGAGATAACAGTTTCCTGCACTACGCTTGTCCGTCCTCTTTTAGAATACTGCTGTGCGGTGTGGGATCCTTACCAGATAGGACTGACGGAGTACATCGAAAAAGTTCAAAGAAAGGCGGCACGTTTTGTATTATCGCGAAATGTGGGAGAGAGTGCCACAGAAATGATACAGGATTTGGGCTGGAAATCATTAAAAGAAAGGCTTTTTTCGTTGCGACGAAATCTTCTCACGAAATTCCAGTGACCAACATTCTCCCTCCGAATGCGAAAATATTTTGTTGACACCGACCTACACAGGAAGGAACGATCACCACGATAAAATAAGGGAAATAAGAGCTCGTATGGAAAGATATAGGTGTTCATTCTTTCCGCGCGCTATACGAGATTGGAATAATAGAGAATTGTGAAGGTGGTTCGATGAACCCTCTGCCAGGCACTTGAATGTGATTTGCAGAGTATCCATGTAGATGTAGATATCTGTGCTAAGGTAGCTGTTCGATCTGTCACTGCTGCCCTTACAATACGACGATCCTGGAGGGCGTCTGTGCTGCGTGGACGCCCAGATCCTCGTCTACGGGTGTGAGAATGTTCACGTGACCACTGGTACCTGCATCATTGCACAGATGATACAGCACGTCGTACTTGTATGCAATTCTCCGAGAGGATCATCCAGCCACTCGGAAGACCACAATTAGATCCATGTCAGACTCGCTGAGTTGGCTGTAGGAAGCACGAGTGCGTCTCCGTGGCATGATTGCCTGCTTGCTTCACACGTTTGCATGACACTGAGCCTTCTGGCTGTGAACATTCCCTTTTGAAGTGTAGACACAGACAGTGCTGTACCACTACGCTATCTGTTTGTGGACGACGATAATACCATTATCAGTACATCTACTATCCCCCCTGGTGGCATATACCATCATCGGATCAGAATCGACGTCGACTTGCCAAGTGTACTAACTTTTATTTTCCAGCAGTGCATGACTGAAGCAGGGCTATAGCATACAATAGAAGACAAATGGGTAGACAAATACTGAAGGCAGCAGAGGATCAAATAGGCAAAAAGACAAGGCCCTTAAGGAATCTTTGCATAACAAAGAGAATTTAACTGATGAACGGAGAAAACATAAAAATGCAGCAAACGATGCAGCAAAAGGGTGTGTAGACGTTTAAAGAATGATATTTACAGGAAGTGCAAACTGACAAAGCAGGAGTGTAAAAATGCCATTCGGACCCGAGAGACCGCCATGGTACCATCTGGCAATGGCCTCTTTGGATGCGGTATGGTGGGCACGTGGGTAGCACACCACTCCCACGGTCGTTCTCGGGTTTCTTGACCTTGGAACCCCTACTACTCGGTCAAGCAGCTCCTGACGTGGCCTCAACAGGCTGAGTGTACTCAGTTCCAGCCCTTCCTCCAAGCAAAAATCCACGGCAATACCGGAAACAGAACCCGGATCCACCGCACGAGCATCAGTCATGTTGGCAACCTTTTTTGCGAGCAGTCGCCTTACGTTATTACATACTTTCCACAATGAAACACATACAACATTATAAAAGTCGTAAAAGGTAGAACACTCTTAGACATTTTTTTATCTTTTATTTATTTATTTACAAACGGAAACCAGAACATGTTTGAAGTTTATTCCACTCTTTTCACAAGGAACCACATAGAAAACATTACAAATATGTATTCCTGCAATAAATGAAGGTAACTGAATTGCAACATAATGCCAAATAGAAGAACATCCTAGTCTCCAACACTCGAACAGAGGAGGGCCAGTCAGTTTCTCAGAATTCATGCTCCGTAGGAGTTCGTTCGTGTATCTAGTCAAAACTAAGTACACAGTAAAACTTCTCGGCACTGGGACATCCCAACGATCGGGAGGATCCGTGAATACTCTTGTTAAACAATTGGCATAATGTGTTCTATATTTCGTTCACCATTGCAGCTTGTTTTCTGCGATGCATTGGCCTTCTGTCGGAGGAAATATGTCACATCCAGATAAAGAATAACCGCCGGTGTGATCTCTGTGTAAGTGGTCCGGCTAAGATAGGCTATAATACGACGTGTCAGAGTCCACACTACCATCGCCTTTCCACACACTAAACAGTGTTCACCTGTGTCCATCAGCCCACAACTTGTGCAAAGGGGCATATCAACCATGTTTATTACGTGCAGTTTGGCCCTTGTCATGTACTTTTGATTAACTAGAATATACTCTCGGGTGGGGGAGGGTGGGGGTGCGGTGTACAGAACGCCGGAGAGTGGACCAGGTTCTCATTGGGTATCGCTGTTTCATCACATTCCTGTAATGATATCTCATTAGGAGACGATAAGTGTCTCGCACCGTCGCTTCTCTGAACGACAGACATATTTATTATCTACAGGAAACGTTGCAGTGTGAACAAGTGTCGGCGAGATGTTGCCGTTTGGAATAGGTGCCACATAAGAGGAAGGCTTTACTTCATCAGTCAGTGCCGATGTTATCGTATGCACCTGATGGTGCCATGTTCTGAACATCGCCCGCATGAACAGTGCTGAAGACTTAAGGTGGATATTCATAAGGCCAAGACCACCGTTCCATGCGTCAATGGAGTGGCACAACGAATTTTGAGTATCATCCTGTGGCTGACATATCCGCTAGCAGGCGATCCGCATTTCCCGGTGGCTGTGTAATATTTGTGAAATAAATGACACCTGCGACGCAAGATTAACTTTGACATATCACACGTTGTATCATGTCCAGGACTCGTAAGAAATTATCACGCATACGGACATGAATCATCTGGAGCAGCTGTCCTTCATTGATCACGAATGAATGGAATGCCCAGCCATCTCCCACGACACGTAATGGACCCGAGGCTCCCATCCAGTCCTCGTCCAACGGGCATTATCCCTGATTAGAAGACAACCGCCGCAACTCCATATTGTGCGATCCAATCGAGGGAGCTTCGCACCTCCTTTGCCGATCGCAAGAGGAACAGCAGGTCGTGCGCTTATGCTCGACAGATGAAAGTGTTGCCCGTCAGTACAGTTCCAGCGACCATCCTTCGCAGCCCGTTCACGAGCGGTTCAAGCGCCTTCGCGAAGAGGACCGTTGACAGTGGGCAGCCTCGTCTTGCATGCAGTGTATGACTCGCATCTCGACCAGTCACTATCACTCTGGAGTAGCACCCCGTAGCAGCCACATGTGGATCTTAGTGAGAGCGGGTGGAAAAGCCAGGTAGCGCATGACTGAGGTTAGGGAGCGGCAGCAGCAAAGAACTATAAGAGATATGCCGGAATGTGGAACCGTGTGGTATACGGGAATGCGACCGTGGCAATAGGGAGGGTTTCACGTTTTTCATCGGGCACTGGGCAAGCCGTATGGACCGTATTTCCTGGACTACAGGAAGCGACAATAGCTGCTGAAATACGGCTCACAGCTTTCACTGATTATCTGTATAGGTGACGTGTCAGTGGATCATGCGGTTTTAGATATCCGTACAGTAATAATCTCTTTTCACAACTTCTGACTGACTGTAAAAATTTTAATCCACATTTGACATTGTTCAGTATCTCATCTACGTCGTATCTGTAATAGGCCTGATGTAGACGCCACTACTTACAAATGATAAATGGATGCCAATAACGTTGCTGTAATTAATGCATTCTTCATCTTGCAAAAAGCGTTTGATCTCACATACTCGTTAGACAATGTGAAATTGAGCGTGCTCTTTCTGAAAGACTGTGCCATAGTGCTCATTTATAAGAATTTACACAAGCAAAGCTGGCTGCAGTAAGCACAATCTCAACTACAAGCGTGCGCAGCCAGGACAAAAGCAATGCATATGAGCTGCTCTATTGCCAAAGGAAGACGATGCCACTGTTAAGGAGGCGGACTAACCATGAATGTCTAGGCAAGAAATGCAAGGCTGTAGATGCATGCTTGGGGATATTAGATGCAGCATCTATAGGCTAATTAGAAATACCTTTGGTGAAACGAGAAGCAACTATATGGATATTAAGAGCTGAGATGGAAAACTCATACTAAGTAAAGAGGAGGAGGCTGAAGGGTGGAATATATAGAAGGTCTACGTAAGGTAAACAAATTGGAAGATAGTTTTATACTATAAGAAGAGAATGAGATAGGAGATACGATACGGCGAGTTGAATATAACAGAAAGAAAGAACCAGGGAAACAAATCCTCTGGGGTGGACGACTTTACCCTTGAATTGTTGAGATCCTTGAGAGAGCCAACCATACGAGAAAGATACCAGCGTGAATACATGATATATCAGATGAGCAAAATACCCTCAGATTTCCAGAAGAATGTAGTAAGTAATTCCTATTGCAAAGAAGGCAGCTGCCGACGATGCAAAAATAACCAAACCATCAGTTCAATGTCATGATTACAAAATACTCACATGAATTATTTGCAGAAGAGTGGAAGTACTGATGTATGTTGTCCTCGGGGAAGATAAGTTTCGGTTTTGGAGAGATGTAGGAACACTAGAGGCCGTGCTGACCTTACGACTTAGAAGACAGCCTCAAGAAACGCCAACCTATATTTATTACATTTATACAGTAACGAAAACATTTGACACTGTTGATTGGAATATGCTCTGAAAATAGCACGGATAAAATCAAGGAACGAGAAGTTATACAACTTGTACGGAAACTGGACTGCAGTCGAAGGGCAAGGAAAGGGAAACGCTACTGGGGAAGGGATTGAGGCGAGTCGGTAGCAGCTACCCGATGTTGTTAAATCGGTATACTGAGCAAACTATGAAGGAAACCAAGGAGAGATTTGCAAAGGGGTTAAAATGCAGGGAGAGGAAATAAAAACTTACAGGTCTATCGATGATTTGTAAGTGTGTCATAGATGACAAACGGATAGTCAGAGCAGTTGCATAGACTGGATATCAACAAAAATAGAACAAGTGTAATGGAATGTAGTCGAATTAGATTAGGAAATGGGACGCTAAAATCCAGTAAATGAGTTTTCTATGTGTGCAGCAAAATTATTAATGATGAGTGACATAGGGAAGATAGAAAATGCATATTGGAAATGGTAAGAAAGGTAATGGGAAGAAAGGGAATCTGTTATTATTTATTATCATTTTAAGTGTTAGGAAATCTTCTTTGAAGTTACTTGCTTGAAACGTAGCTTCATACGGAAGTGAAGTGTGGGCAATTATAAGCTTAAGCAAAACAGGAATAGAAGCTTTTGAAACGTGATGCTACAGAAGAATGTTGAAAATTAGATGCATACTCCGAATGACTAATGAGGAGGTCTGAATAACGAGGGAAAAGGAGAATGTTGTGGCACAACTTGACTAAAAGAAGGGATCGGTTAATGAGATACGTCTTGAGGCAGTAATGAGTCGTCAATTTGGTAATGGAAGTAAGTGTGGGACGTGAAAAATTGAAGTCGATAAACTTATGTGGAAAGTTGCACAAACCCAGCTGAAGGCAACGATATTAAAATGTTTGTGGGTGACTTTTCCAGCACCTCCACACTCCACCCCCGTTCAAGAAAAAAAAATGCGACGTTTTTCTATAATGTATCGAGCTTTTACGAATATTACCGAATGGTTTCGCATATTCTAGAATATTTCTGAATATTCTAGAATAGAACTTAAAAACGGCACATGTAACAATGATGGGCGCAGAGGGAAAGTAGTACAGCGAAGTAAAGACAAAGGAGCAATTCATAAAAAAATTGTATCCGCTTATAAGGGGAAACTACATCATGGAAGAATGGTTTCCTGATGGAACAATTTTAGCAATAATAAATGACGTAGTTCAACAAACAAATCAGCGAATACAGAATTTGACACCAGGGGATGAAAAATATTTAATTCCATTGTTAAAATGAAGAACGAACATGAAAGCCTAAATTCCACAGAATTCCTAAATTCGCTCAACGTTCTGTGACGTCTCCCTGCAAGACATTTACAAAATCGTTATAATATATAAAAAATAAATAATAAAAATAAACATATATTTGTATTATTATTATTGTTATTATTATTTCATTACTGTATGAATGGTTGTAGATTATGTATAAAAGGAAATAACAATTTTTCATTTTTATGTTCGTGCAATATTTATGTATCTATATGTCACAAATAACGCCTGTGGTCGGCGAATGTATGTATCGAAGCAGACAATGACAATTAAAAATAATTACAAAGATGCATATTAAATTGCCTATAAATAGTGGAGGTTAAAACATTACTGTCTCTGTCTTCTTGTAGCCGTTAAAGTTGTAAGAGCATGTGCGCTCGCTTGAATGCTTAGGTAGCCTTCGTTTGTCCTTTGATCGAGAAAGACGCCACTGGCGGCTGATATTTGTAAAAGGTGTGTACTTCCATTTTATGTTGATTTTTTGAATATAGAAATTGTTTAAATTATTACCTATAATAATTTATTGCTAGCTTGCCCAAGATTTCATTCCACATTCTTAGCCGTTTTCAGCATATTAGGAATTTTTCATGACGCAGAGCCGTGCAGCGATCGCGGGAGCCGCTGCCGCGGCAAATTCAAATTAAACTGAATGAAAGCAGTTTTCCCGCAATATAGCGAGCAGGTAACGGTACATTAAAATTATCTCTTTCAGCTTCCTGGAGACTTCAGAGGGAAATTGTGGATTTTATTACGTCATTTTCAGGTGGACATGGGCAGCTGCTGTTATATCAGTTTCGTAAATAATTCGTGAGTGAAAAATTTTACTTGTGTGTGATCAAAGACTGCTGCGCAAAACCTGTTCTGGCTAATAACATAAATTTAAATTTCATTTTTTTTTGTTTCATGCTCTCATGTTAGTCGTGGCAGTTAATAGTCTACATATATTTAAAAAAATCCTCTGCAGCGCTTACGTTTAGCGAACATAACATACTATAACTTCGTACCGGTAATAAGGGTAATTTTCAGTGCATTCAGGTGATGAAAGTAGCGAAGGGCATTTTTTAAACCCCATACTTAGTTACAGTAATGATACCACGTTCCATATTTAACAATCCAGATCAGTGTTATATAAAAATAGTTTGCAAATTATAGATCGTACGTCCACAGCAGGAAATCTTTCAGCGTTGTGCATATCCCCACATAATAGGTCAAAGTGCATATAGTTAAAATATTTTCAACTGCAGAAATTAATAGTAAGAATCGTATTTTATCTGTCGTGCCCGCAAAAAATAAGCTATATGAAATTAGTTAAAATGTTATGCCATATAAACTGCATATAAAATAAAAAGGGTGTGCGGTGGAGATTACGCGACAATTCATAGTGTGGTTTCGTAAAAATCTTCTCAATAACACCATAAAAGCGGCAATATTTTCCGGAAAAGGAGGCAAGTCAGTATTCATACCACGAGTTTCACTCGTTGCTATCAATTTACAAATTACCTTTAACAGGCTCAAATTTCCCGTAAAATTAGCGTAAGGTACGACTTTGTATAAAGCACAAGAGCAAACATTTCACTGTGGTGAAACGAATTGAAAAGAAACGTGTCTCACGCACGAAAAACTGAACGTAGAGTGTTCGCTTGTTGGACAACCAAAATTATGCAGTTTATAACAATATGGTCTGAATAAGCCAGGCGCTATACGACTTAATGGATAATTTCAGTTTTTTTTTTCAGACTCAGAAAACAAATGGAAAAAGTTGACTTTGGGAAGCATGGAAGGAAGGAAAGAAGCAAGATTATGTTTAATGCCCCGTCGACATCGAAGTTATTAGAGACGCACAAGAAGATCAGATGGTATCAAGGATGGGGGAGGAAATCGGCCTTGCCGTTTTAAAGGAACCATCCGGCGTCTGCCTTAAGCGATTGAGGGAAATCACGGAGAACCTAAATCAGGGTGGCCGGACGCGAGTTTCTACCGTCGTCCTCCCAAATGGAAGTTCACATTGGGAGTTAGTCGGAGTTATAGGAGTGGCTCTGTGATGACCAGTATTGAATATGAAATATGAGACCAATGTAGACAATGAGAAAGATAAGGAAAACGAGGTGAGAACAACAAAATAAATAGAAATACGGGCGAAGAGATTATGAATAGAGAGTTATTAAGGAAGAAGTGTTCGGCCCAGAGGTGCCTCATTTGGTTGATGTTTGAATGATACCTGAGTGTACAGCCGGCCAATGTGGTCGTGCGGTTCTAGGCGCTTCAGTCTGGAACCGCGTGACCGCTACGGTCGCAGGTTCGAATCCTGCCTCGGGCATGGATGTGTGTGATGTCCTTAGGTTAGTTAGGTTTAAGTAGTTCTAAGTTCTAGGGGACTGATGACCATAGATGTTAAGTCCCGTAGTGCTCAGAGCCATTTGAACTTGAGTGTACAAACTTCTTTATTTTATTTTATTATCACGATATGGCCTTAAGCTATTACCAAGTAAGACAATGTAAAGTGAAGTCATCGTCAAGATTTATTAAACTGGGTGTCCCAGCATGGAGATAAGTAGAAATTCACAGAAATGAATGGCAGACACGTAGAAAACATGTTTTCCAGGCATAGAACAACTGAGCTACAGAATAAAATTCAACACAGGCGTTACACGTGCAGTGAACATTGCCTGGAAATATTTTATGGAAGTTACTGGTTGACCCATATGGTTATCATGTGGTTAAGTTAAAAATTGCACATGAACAGTAATAAACATTAAATGTTGTATATACCGCTTCAGCCAAATTTTAGTTGGTTTCCCTGGAAATAATCTAGTATGACACTATTAATATCGGAGGTACTATTATAACAGTAGTGAGGAATTCGAGTGCGAATCTGCCTTCTGGAGTTGAAATGCTTCCCAAATAGCGACTTTATCCATTAAAATTTTGGGATTGCAGAGCATAAATTTTATTTCTTATTCTTCTGAAATTTCGGTCATCTGCAGAGTGAGCCGACGACTTGAGTAACAGTGATTTAAACAGTAACAGTGGTTTAAACCACAAAAACAAAAGTACCAGAGACGTTGATCAGCGGTAAGAGTAGCTCTAATTGACTCTGTGGCTACGCGGTCGATTCACGCTAGAATATCTGTGTGTCATTATTAGCTGCACTGTAGAGACATCTTTGACATTTGTTTTAAAGAGAGGTGGAACGGCTATTTCAGTTAGTTAAATTATTTCACCACCGAGTCCCTAAAAGATGAGTTTCGGCACTTTCATACCGCATAGAGAGACAGGTTCGATGCAGTAAACCGCCACAGTTAATTTCGTGGGCTATAAGAGACGGATGTACCTACGGCGTTCCATGCATTTTTCTGGATTGTGTGGGTCGTTTTCCCGAAATGAAAAAGGCCACACTCGCAGACGACCTTGTAAAGACCAGTCAAGTGGAGCATCAAGTCATCTTTGACAGAACACAAGTTCGGTGAACAGCGAAAAATCACTTTTGGTTTGGCCACGAGCCTACCTATTTTTAACGATAGGTCACCCACATATGGCAAGAAAGTCATGCCTTGAAATCTCTCTACCTTTTCTCCTTCTTTCTTTATGACCGCCTTAGGTTTTATTGGTTGCGCCTTACGTATTTGTTGTGGAGGGTACCCATTTACTTGGCAAACTCCCTTTACGTGAAGAATCTCGTCCTTCAGATTGTCCCTGTCAGCAGTGCTATGAGCTCTGTAAACTAAAATTCTGAGAACACTCGCTGTCCAGGGATAACTAGCACGTAAATATAAGTTCCAAGTCTGTGAGTCGGCTTCTGATAAACTACGTGTCCCAAGGTGCCGTCGTCTTTGTGGAGAGACGGTCCTCAGAATTACAGTTCATAGAGCACATAGCACTTCTAACGAGAACAGTCTGCGGCCTACTGCAGCTTCAGTCTATGGGCTCACTCTGAAGATGGCAGGAAGGTGTACGGCCGAAATATCAAAGGAAGAAGAAGAAGAAGAGGAAGAGGAGGAAGAAGAAGAAACACAACTGATGGGATTACACTCCCTAAATTTAACGGATCAGTTATTACGCCCCGAAAACATCAAGAGAGTGACTTATTTACGAATTTTTGCTCCTCCTGAATAATGCCACGCAGTGACTATCATTTTACTAACTGTTTAAAATAAAAATTCGTAGTGATCGAACTGTCTTTGTGTCGAAACAGGTGCATGGTTTGGACAATAAGGACAGGACAGAGCTCTTCATCTTTCCTTGTTTACCTGGATGTAAGTTTTAGCCTCCAGCAAAATAAATTTTGATTGCCTGAAACATACTTGCGACCGATTGTTTCCCTGATATGTAATAAGAGAGTGGGAATGGGATCTTAACACACGTATAGTCCGTTATGCAATCCACGTAAGAAACATATTTGGCGTGTTGATATTAAAAGTTATGACCATCAGACATTACAGAAAGATAAACCTTTCGAAGTCCTTGTAATTAAAATCAGTGTCTGCCCTTGATGGGACACGTTCCTCATTTCTTACGAATCTGTAACGTTCTGAGCTGCACCACACAAGTTGTACAAGCAGCGTGTAGTACAGCTTACTTATCTTGCAGTTTTAATTTCTTGACACTTTTCTTGCTGTACAGGATTTCCCAGTCCCTAACGTGCATATTTCTCTCTTACATGAATAAAACAAGTAGAACTATAATTTCTGTGTCTTAATCGTTTCTTTGCGGACAATAAATATCTGCGGTAGCCTCGCTGTACGTTAATATCCGCAGCAGACAAGTAACCTCGAAATTTGCATAAGGCTGTCAGAAAGTATATGTTAACTGCAATTTAATTATTATGTCGACTTCCTTGAAACACCGGCTGGGAGTAGTTAATATGGTACAATGTTGCTAGATTTTCAGTTAAGAAATAGTTTGTCGTAACGAAAAGGCGAAGAATTGATTGAACGCGTATTAATGCACTCTGAAAGACAACGACAAATATACACTCCTGGAAATTGAAATAAGAACACCGTGAATTCATTGTCCCAGGAAGGGGAAACTTTATTGACACATTCCTGGGGTCAGATACATCACATGATCACACTGACAGAACCACAGGCACATAGACACAGGCAACAGAGCATGCACAATGTCGGCACTAGTACAGTGTATATCCACCTTTCGCAGCAATGCAGGCTGCTATTCTCCCATGGAGACGATCGTAGAGATGCTGGATGTAGTCCTGTGGAACGGCTTGCCATGCCATTTCCACCTGGCGCCTCAGCTGGACCAGCGTTCGTGCTGGACGTGCAGACCGCGTGAGACGACGCTTCATCCAGTCCCAAACATGCTCAATGGGGGACAGATCCGGAGATCTTGCTGGCCAGGGTAGTTGACTTACACCTTCTAGAGCACGTTGGGTGGCACGGGATACATGCGGACGTGCATTGTCCTGTTGGAACAGCAAGTTCCCTTGCCGGTCTAGGAATGGTAGAACGAAGGGTTCGATGACGGTTTGGATGTACCATGCACTATTCAGTGTCCCCTCGACGATCACCAGTGGTGTACGGCCAGTGTAGGAGATCGCTCCCCACACCATGATGCCGGGTGTTGGCCCTGTGTGCCTCGGTCGTATGCAGTCCTGATTGTGGCGCTCACCTGCACGGCGCCAAACACGCATACGACCATCATTGGCACCAAGGCAGAAGCGACTCTCATCGCTGAAGACGACACGTCTCCATTCGTCCCTCCATTCACGCCTGTCGCGACACCACTGGAGGCGGGCTGCACGATGTTGGGGCGTGAGCGGAAGACGGCCTAACGGTGTGCGGGACCGTAGTCCAGCTTCATGGAGACGGTTGCGAATGGTCCTCGCCGATACCCCAGGAGCAACAGTGTCCCTAATTTGCTGGGAAGTGGTGGTGCGGTCCCCTACGGCACTGCGTAGGATCCTACGGTCTTGGCGTGCATCCGTGCGTCGCTGCGGTCCAGTCCCAGGTCGACGGGCACGTGCACCTTCCGCCGACCACTGGCGACAACATCGATGTACTGTGGAGACCTCACGCCCCACGTGTTGAGCAATTCGGCGGTACGTCCACCCGGCCTCCCGCATGCCCACTATACGCCCTCGCTCAAAGTCCGTCAACTGCACATACGGTTCACGTCCACGCTGTCGCGGCATGTGTAGTTGCATGACTAGGACTACAAATACACACATCAAAAAAAGTTTTGCATCACCTCGGATCCGAGAGTTCCGGAACCTGTATAGAAAATTGGAATAGAGATCATCATAAACATCATTTCGGCTCTTTTTATTGATCATGAAAACCATACATTGTATGTTGTTCAACCACACAGCGAGACCTTCACAGGTGGTGGTCCAGATTGCTGTACACACCGGTTCCTCTAATACCCAGTAGCACGTCCTCTTGCATTGATGCAGGCCTGTATTCGTCGTGGTATACTATCTACAAGTTCATCAAAGCACTGGTGGTCCAGATTGTCCCACTCCTCAACGGCCATTCAGCGTAGATCCCTCAGAGTGGTTGGTGGGTCACGTCGTCCATAAATAGCCCTTTTAAATCTATCCCAGGCATGTTCGATAGGGTTCATGTCTGGAGAACAACCTGGCCACTCTAGTCCTGAAGGAAGTCATACACAAGATGTGCACTATTGGGGCGCGCATTGTCGTTCATGAAGACGAATGCCTCGCCAATGTGCTGCCGACATGTTGGCACAATCGGTTGGAGGTTGGCATTCGCGTATCGCACAGCCATTACGACGCCTTCCATGACCACCAGCGGCGTGCGTCGGCCCCACATAACGACACCCCAAAACAGCAGGGAACCTCCACCTTGCTGCACTCGCTGGACATTGTGTTTACTGCATTCAGCCTAACCGGGTTGCCTCCAACACGCTTCCGACGATTGTCTGGTTGAAGGAATATGCGATTCTCATCGGTGAAGAGAACGTGATGTCAATCCAGAGCGGTCCATTCGGCATGTTGTTGGACCCATCTGTACCACGCTGCTTGGTGTCGTGGTTGCAAAGATGGACCTCGCCATGGACGTCGGGAGTGAAGTTGCACATCATGCAAACTATTGTGCATAGTTTGAGTGTAACACGACGTCCTGGCCGGCCGAAGTGGCCGTGCGGTTAAAGGCGCTGCAGTCTGGAACCGCAAGACCGCTACGGTCGCAGGTTCGAATCCTGCCTCGGGCATGGATGTTTGTGATGTCCTTAGGTTAGTTAGGTTTAAGTAGTTCTACGTTCTAGGGGACTAATGACCTCAGAAGTTGAATCCCATAGTGCTCAGAGCCATTTGAACCATTTTTTGAACGACGTCCTGTGGCTGCACGAAAAGCATTATTCAGCATGGTGGCGTTGCTGTCAGGATGCCATAATCAGTTGGTAGCGGTTATCCACTGCAGTAGTAACCCTTGGGCTGCCCGAAAGAGGCCCTTGCTGGGAGCCCTTCCTGGCACGAAGTAACAGTGCGGACGTGATCGAACAGCGGTATTGACCGTCTAGGCATGGTTGAACTATAGACAACACGAGCCTTGAACCTCCTTCCTGGTGGAATGACTGGAACTGATCGGCTTCGGACCACTCCGTCTATTAGATGCCGCTCATGCATGGTTGTTTACATTTTGGGCGAGTTTAGTGAGATCTCATGGGAACCGGCGTGATGCAAAACTTTTTTTGGTGTGTGTATAATGTTTTTATGAACGTTAACACTAATCAGGTATACATATCCAGTAAACTGACTCGTTCCACATCTTTTCGGTATAAGAATGTTCAGGTGATTTATGGGACTTGTAACTAACTAATTAACTAAGTAATTAAATCAATGACTTCAAACATGGACTAGTCATTTCATGTCAAATTTTAACCCTTCTAAAGCTGCCAAGTTCACTGCTGGTGACATTACAGTGAAGTGGCTCAAATGGCTCTGAGCACTATGGGACTCAACATCTTAGGTCATAAGTCCCCTAGAACTTAGAACTACTTAAACCTAACTAACCTAAGGACATCACACACACCCATGCCCGAGGCAGGATTCGAACCTGCGACCGTAGCAGTCCCGCGGTTCCGGACTGCAGCGCCAGAACCGCTAGACCAATACAGTGAAGTGGAAATGCGGAGGCACAACCATAGCTAAACCAAGACCAGGCACATTAAACCACACATTTCTGGAGTCATTTCTTAGTGACGTTTCAGGAACTCTGAAGATGGTAAACGACTGGAAACGATATAGCATGTAGCAAACAGCTGGAAGAATTTAGATTTGGCGAGGACCTGGAGAACGTTACCTGTCATCATTTACTCTGTAGTCTTAACAGAGAGTATGGAAGAGATGCTACTGCAGTATGGGGAGAAGAGGGAGGTTCATGGTTAGGACTTGGTCCCATAATTGCACTTAAGAATACGCTAAGTGCGGAAGTGTACGAACGCATTTTACTGTATTATGTACTGTGTACAGTAGAGAGTAGAGGAAGAGTCCTGGAATGGTGATAAGCCGGTCTCTGTGGCCGAGCGGTTCTAGGCGCTTCAGTTCGGAACCACGCTGCTGCTTCGGGCATGGATGTGTGTGATGTCCTTAGGTTAGTTAGGTTTAAGTAGTTGTAAGTTATAGGGGACTAATGACCTCAGAAGTTGAGTCCCATAGCGCTTAGAGCCATCTGAACCATCTGATGACGATAAATCAACATGACAATGCACCATGTAACAAAGCAAAATCTGTAAGGCAGTAGTTTGTGGACAATAACATTTCTGAAATTTGTTGGCCTGCTCAGAGTCCCGACCTCAACAGAATGGAGCAACTTTAGGATGAGGTGGAGTCCAGGCCCTCAAAATCAATAATCACTACCTACTGCCTTGAGGCAGAATGAGCTGCTATTCCTCTATAGAACTGAAGACACATCACAGTAGCCCCAGGAGAGTACATGCCATCAGAAAGGTGAAAGATCGATACAACCCATATTAATGTCCACTAATAGGTATCCAGATACTTTTGATTAGATAGTGAATAGAATAGAGAGAGGTATGGGGAGCGACATAACGAACTTAAGTCAAGGTTGTTGCTAACTGGTATCAGACTACACAACTGATGACCGGCTACACGCTTAGCCAGCTTATATACATGGTCACCCCACACACCCCTCCCTCTCGAGAACCATTGAGAATTGATCGAGGTCACTCAAGTAACCCCAACCGCTCCTCCCCTTCCCTTATTCCCTTTAGCCCACCCCCTTTCCTGAACTCTGGACCGATGAGATTGGGGCAGCCCCTCCCCATCTCCATCTCTTATAACTGGGGCACTTGTGTGGGTGAGGTTAACTCTGAAGCTAGACAGTATAGGGAGATGATCACGTATTATCTATTTGTTAATAACAAATTACGTTAAGCCATATCACTCGGATTGTACTTGTTAACAACAGTGTAATATTACGTGATTTGAAACATCAGCAAAGACTACACGTAGATAGATATTGAAATATGCTCCAATTTTATGGAGGTTTCACATATTTTTTCGTATTTCTCGATATTTCTCCATTTAGATAAACCCCTGTTAAGTCACCACTATGTTAGCAGATTGTGTGACGTCATAGTAGGATTCTGATGCTCCCAACCAGAGAGACTGTGCGTTTATAAGAATTTGCACAACGCTACAAAATACACATCTAGCATCCGTGACATTGTTTCTGAATTTGATTCTTGCAAGTTATCAGATGTTTTGCAAAATGTTAGTCTGTCCCTGCATCTAGATGAATTGGGGCGTCCATCACATTGGTGAGGTTAGCCTGGCGGGAACACCTAGCAGAAATGCCGTAGCTCGATGTATATACTCTTGCAAAGCCATTCCTACAAAACTAGAGTGTCTTAAAACGAACTCTTTGTGATAATTGTGGAAATAATGAAGTTAAAGTGAAATTATAAGGCGTCTAACCAAAGATACTGTGTGTGTGTAAAGAAAGCACAGGGCTATAAAAATACGAACATAGAGATTGGGGCAGCCCCTCCCCATCTCCATCTCTTATAACTGGGGCACTTGTGTGGGTGAGCTTTACTGTATGATTAAATGATGATGGCGTTCTCTTGGGTAAAATATTCCGGAGGTAAAATAGTCCCCCGTTCGGATCTCCGGGCGGGGACTACTCAAGAGGACGTCGTTATCAGGAGAAAGAAAACTGGCATTCTACGGATCGGAGCGTGGAATGTCAGATCCCTTAATCGGGCAGGTAGGTTAGAAAATTTAAAAAGGGAAATGGATAGGTTAAAGTTAGATATAGTGGGAATTAGTGAAGTTCGGTGGCAGGAGGAACAAGACTTTTGGTCAGGTGATTACAGGGTTATAAATACAAAATCAAATAGGGGTAATGCAGGAGTAGGTTTAATAATGAATAAAAAATAGGAGTGCGGGTTAGCTACTACAAACAGCATATTGAACGCATTATTGTGGCCAAGATAGATGGTTCAAATGGCTCTGAGCACTATGGGACTCAACTGCTGAGGTCATTAGTCCCCTAGAACTTAGAACTAGTTAAACCTAACTAACCTAAGGACATCACAAACATCCATGCCCGAGGCAGGATTCGAACCTGCGACCGTAGCGGTCTTGCGGTTCCAGACTGCAGCGCCTTTAACCGCACGGCCACTTCGGCCGGCGGCCAAGATAGACACAAAGCCCATGCCTTCTACAGTAGTACAAGTTTATATGCCAACTAGCTCTGCAGATGATGAAGAAATTGATGAAATGTATGACGAGATAAAAGAAATTATTCAGGTAGTGAAGGGAGACGAAAATTTAATAGTCATGGGTGAATGGAATTCGTCAGTAGGAAAAGGGAGAGAAGGAAACATAGTAGGTGAATATGGATTGGGGGGAAGAAATGAAAGAGGAAGCCGCCTTGTAGAATTTTGCACAGAGCATAACTTAATCATAGCTAACACTTGGTTCAAGAATCATAAAAGAAGGTTGTATACCTGGAAGAATCCTGAAGATACTAATAGGTATCAGATAGATTATATAATGGTAAGACAGAGATTTAGGAACCAGGTTTTAAATTGTAAGACATTTCCAGGGGCAGATGTGGATTCTGACCACAATCTATTGGTTATGAACTGCAGATTGAAACTGAAGAAACTGCAAAAAGGTTGGAATTTAAGGAGATGGGACCTGGATAAACTGAAAGAACCAGAGGTTGTAGAGAGTTTCAGGAAGAGCATAAGGGAACAATTGACAGGAATGGGGGAAAGAAATACAGTAGAAGAAGAATGGGTAGCTCTGAGGGATGAAGTAGTGAAGGCAGCAGAGGATCAAGTAGGTAAAAAGACGAGGGCTAATAGAAATCCTTAGGTAACAGAAGAAATATTGAATTCAATTGATGAAAGGAGAAAATATAAAAATGCATTAAATGAAGCAGGCAAAAGGGAATACAAACGTCTCAAAAATGAGATCGACAGAAAGTGCAAAATGGCTAAGCAGGGATGGCTAGAGGACAAATGTAAGGATGTAGAGGCTTGTCTCACTAGGGGTAAGATAGATACTGCCTACAGGAAAATTAAAGAGACCTTTGGAGAAAAGAGAACCACTTGTATGAATATCAAGAGCTCAGATGGCAACCCAGTTCTAAGCAAAGAAGGGAAGGCAGAAAGGTGGAAGGAGTATATAGAGGGTTTATACAAGGGCGATGTACTTGAGGACAGTATTATGGAAATGGAAGAGGATGTAGATGAAGATGAAATGGGACATAAGATACTGCGTGAAGAGTTTGACAGAGCACTGAAAGACCTGAGTCGAAACAAGGCCCCGGGAGTAGACAACATTCCATTAGAACTACT
This sequence comes from Schistocerca nitens, assembly GCF_023898315.1. Classification (NCBI taxonomy): domain Eukaryota; kingdom Metazoa; phylum Arthropoda; class Insecta; order Orthoptera; family Acrididae; genus Schistocerca; species Schistocerca nitens. The sequence continues at coordinate 485,721,601 of NC_064620.1, forward strand.
GATGGCCTTGGGAGAGCCAGTCATGACAAAACTCTACCATCTGGTGAGCAAGATGTATGAGACAGGCGAAATACCCACAGACTTCAAGAAGAATATAATAATTCCAATACCAAAGAAAGCAGGTGTTGACAGATGTGAAAATTACCGAACAATCAGTTTAATAAGCCACAGCTGCAAAATACTAACGCGAATTCTTTACAGACGAATGGAAAAACTGGTAGAAGCGGACCTCGGGGGAGATCAGTTTGGATTCCGTAGAAATGTTGGAACACGTGAGGCAATACTAACCTTACGACGTATCTTAGAAGAAAGATTAAGAAAAGGCAAAACTACGTTTCTAGCATTTGTAGACTTAGAGAAAGCTTTTGACAACGTTAACTGGAATACTCTCTTTCAAATTCTGAAGGTGGCAGGGGTAAAATACAGGGAGCGAAAGGCTATTTACAATTTGTACAGAAACCAGATGGCAGTTATAAGAGTCGAGGGGCATGAAAGGGAAGCAGTGGTTGGGAAAGGAGTGAGACAGGGTTTGTGGCACAACTTGACTAGAAGAAGGGATCGGTTGGTAGGACATGTTTTGAGGTATCAAGGGATCACAAATTTAGCATTGGAGGGCAGCGTGGAGGGTAAAAATCGTAGAGGGAGACCAAGAGATCAATACACTAAGCAGATTCAGAAGGAAGTGCCTCTCCCCGATGTTATTCAATCTGTATATTGAGCAAGCAGTAAAGGAAACAAAAGAAAAATTCGGAGTAGGTATTAAAATTCATGGAGAAGAAGTAAAAACTTTGAGGTTCGCCGATGACATTGTAATTCTGTCAGAGACAGCAAAGGACTTGGAAGAGCAGTTGAACGGAATGGACAGTGTCTTGAAAGGAGGATATAAGATGAACATCAACAAAAGCAAAACGAGGATAATGGAATGTAGTAAAATTAAATCGGGTGATGCTGAGGGGATTAGATTAGGAAATGAGACACTTAAAGTAGTAAAGGAGTTCTGCTATTTAGGGAGTAAAATAACTGATGATGGTCGAAGTAGAGAGGATATATAATGTAGACTGGCAATGGCAAGGAAAGCGTTTCTGAAGAAGAGAAATTTGTTAACATCGAGTATAGATTTAAGTGTCAGGAAGTCGTTTCTGAAAGTATTTGTATGGAGTGTAGCCATGTATGGAAGTGAAACATGGACGATAACCAGTTTGGACAAGAAGAGAATAGAAGCTTTCGAAATGTTGTGCTACAGAAGAATGCTGAAGATAAGGTGGGTAGATCACGTAACTAATGAGGAGGTATTGAATAGGATTGGGGAGAAGAGAAGTTTGTGGCACAACTTGACTAGAAGAAGGGATCGGTTGGTAGGACATGTTTTGAGGCATCAAGGGATCACAAATTTAGCATTGGAGGGCAGCGTGGAGGGTAAAAATCGTAGAGGGAGACCAAGAGATCAATACACTAAGCAGATTCAGAAGGATGTAGGTTGCAGTAGGTACTGGGAGATGAAGAAGCTTGCACAGGATAGAGTAGCATGGAGAGCTGCATCAAACCAGTCTCAGGACTGAAGACCACAACAACAACAACAAGAGATGTGAGCAATATCTCAAACAAATCCCCCAAGCAGCTTTCACGGTAGAACACCTTTCGTAATTCGACATGTGAAGGATACCTGCGAACACTGCTCCAAACCAGCAATGGCGTAATTGTAGGTGTAATCATCCCCGATCTGGTGGCTGGCACAAAAAGCACTGCTACGAAATCCGTCCTTCGCTGACGGGACGTCGCACGACGGCAAATCAGTCGTAGGTACCTACTCGTTCACCTGTGGAAATCTGTGGACTGCTTTCCGGATACACGTTGTTAACAGGTCGGGTGCCAAGCTCTCGCTTCCCCTGCCCCTTTCCCTTTGGTCTAATAATAAACAATCTTCAACTGATGACCCAACCAGTATGTTTTTAAAACTAGGGCTCTCTCGTGTGCAACCCATTTTCAGGCAGACAGTAGTCCCAGGTGGAATGAAGACATGAAGTTATAACTACAATATCCAAACAAAAAAAAAAAAAATGGTTCAAATGGCTCAGGGTGCTATGGGACTTAACATCTGCGGTCATCAGTCCCCTAGAACTTAGAACTACTTAAACCTAACTAACCTAAGGACATCACACACATCCATGCCCGAGGCAGGATTCGAACCTGCGACCGAAGCAGTCGCGCGGTTCCGGACTGAGCGCCTAGAACCGCTAGACCACCGCGGCCGGCCCAAACAAAAAAGTAAAACTTGCAATATTATTAGTATTTGCGACATTACTGTAAGTATTGTTTACTGACTACAGGAAATTCGAGTATACTCATCGCTATTAACGTAATTTTGACTGGTCCATGGAATCCCAAAGACACTAGCTGCACTGCTAGCACATGGCATCACGAGGCGAAAAATGGCAACAGCGCATGGCGGCCTAGATGGTCACCCATCCAAGTGCCGACCACGCCCGACAGCGCTTAACTTCTGTGATCTCACGGGAACCGATGTATCCACTGCGGCAAGGACGTTGCCTATGGACTATGAAGCAACATCAAATTAATTCCGGCACTGTTGCTGCAAACCTAGCGCAGTTTCGAGGTGTCGTTATTGTCTTCTCGAAAGATTATCTTTGGGCTGCTGCTGCAAATCACATGTCGTCATCGTGTCTGTGGCTAGGAGTGTATAGTAAGCAATATTTGCGCACTTTGGCATTGGGGATTTTAAGTGTGGCATCAATGTCAGCTGCGAGGGAACACAAATGGTCCTCTCACGGCAGGATTTACACAGGAGGATGATGCCATTACGGAGAGAAAAACTGGAGTCATTGCAGTGGAACCTCTGGAGTTATGATCGAGCAGCTATAAAAGATCCTAAAACAAATACCATTCTTCCATCGGATAGGGACTCATTGCAAAGACCGTCTGTACATTGTAAATTGAGCCATTCCTTAAAACCTTCTCAGTTTACAAAGGAGTGACGTACTCGCGGAAGGGAAGTTCGGCAGCTCCTAGCTCCGTCTCGCCGTAGGACCGAATGTCGTCAGATAGCGCTAGTGGCCAGCACTCCGTTTGAAATAGCCGGTTCCCCTTCCCTACAAGCGTCAAGCCTACGCCTTTGCTTTCGCTCAGTCGAAAACCCGTTCCTATGTCTTACTGAGTGTATATCCCTGACCTCTGTTTAAAGAGTTGCTGTTTAATCTAATTTCGGCCGCTTCATGTATAACAGAATCAAGCAATGACGATGTCTGAGCCAAAACACTTCTCTTTTCAAATTGTATTTGACGCCCGTTTTCTTCCCAAGTTCAGCTACGGCCGTCTTCTCAAGTTCACTTTTTTTAATATGTCACGAATGCTCTGCACAATGAGCAGGGCAACAGTACGAGCAGTTTGACCTATGTAAATGCTACAACATTCACAGGGGACACCGTACACGCCACGTTCTTTGGTTAGTTTATATAATACTATGTATCGCGTCTTCTTATGTAATTGTTCTGCTGTCTTGCAACTTTTACTGTGTGGGATCTATAGATGACTCCATTGAAGAGTCGAAGTTGGTAGCCAGAATAAAAAGCTATAAAAATAACGGCTGTTGGAATATTGTTCTCACGATTCATCGAGCAGCTGCAGTCCCACACTCCTTAATTGCAAGATGAAGTTGCGTGTACAAAGTATCTGAACAGCTGAGGTCATAAGCGCCAGTGTCACAAATTAAAATGACCAATTGCCGAATAAATTTGAAATCGATGATACTCAGAGCCTAATCGACTGGATTAGAGGGATAGCTAAAAACCATCTCTTCCCCTTCGTGGAGGTAGCTCAAACGGTTGAAAATTAAATTTTCTTCGCTATATTATTCCGGCGAATAAAAAGTAAAACAAGAGCTACAGCTCGTGCTGTATCTGCTAAAATATCTGATATTTGAGATGACAAACATACATTAAAATGTAAACGGTTATAAAAACGGCTTGGGATCAGAAAATGGCACACTGTCAATTATTGATTGCAGTAATCACAGAGTGGTGCGGGGTCTCCATTAACGAATGACTGTGACTGAAACGACAGTGCCCAATACGCAGCCTAGTTAAAGGTATCTTCTCGCGACGAGAGGTGCGAGAAGATGTCGTCCAAGCCGTTGGGTGTTCTCCTATAAAGAAGACCAGAGTTGATGCCAGAGTGACACATGAGGCAACACAGTGATCAGCTGAAGGGGCAGAATAGCGGCATCGGCAGCTTCATTCCTCGACTCACAGATATGACCAGGGACCTACATGAACATCACGTTGGCTCCATCGTCTGCGAGGATTCTTTGTACTACGTGCTAGTATGTGTATAGCACACAGAGGCTCTGGAGGAGGGGGGGGGGGAGAGGGGGGAAACACTGAGTGAATCTGAACATGATACACAATTGAGAAACCTGTGTCGTCGGATGTATTGGGTGGCCGAACAGAGGGGAGAAACCTCCGCAGTAAAAATCGAGCACTGTTGTGGATGCTGGTATCTAAATTGTTTGTTACCAGTGACTTAGAGCGAGAGGTCGAATCTAGAGAAGTGTCCTTGGGATGCGAGGCAAGTCGAAGATGAACGCAGAGCTCTGCGCAAAGTCATGATGATGGAGGGCTCTCACCCATCAGGAAAGTGGCAGGTAACATGAGCTTAAGCTTCCAAGCACTTGACGAAAGAGAACTCCGGCTGGCAACAAAGAAGTTGCACTTACCCCCTGTTGGTGATCAAGGGAGTCATCAAAAAGGACGCACGGGATGGATACTTGTGCGTAGAGAACAGACAGCACACGTATCTGCTGAGGAGAACATCACGCCGGTACGACAGCGGTAGTTCGGCAGCGGCCGCATAGAGACTCATAACTGGGCTAGTGTTGAAAGCTCCAGTGGCCAAACGTATGCCTCGATGGTGGATTATGTTAAGACTGCGTAAAATAGACGGTCATGCAAATGAGTAAATGAGAAACTCATAGTCCATTTTTGATCAGACAATGGAGTGGTATAAGGGAGGAGGATTTTCCGATCCGAGACAAGGGACTGGGATAAGCGGAGGAGGATATTCCGATCCGCTCTCCATGAAGTAGCGTTTAAAACACGTAGGATATTTAGAGATAGCGTACAGCGAGTTGCTGCATAAGATACATGGGAGTTCCAACACAGTTTTCTATCGACTTTGAGACGCGCCGCGGTAGCAAATACATTGGGGGGATGGAACATTCTGCGGCGTTAAGGATAATAGTCGTAACGTACTCTACCTGATAGTCACTGCTGTGGAAATGTTGTTCGTGGAAGGTTGCCAGTGAAGAGTAGAGCCTCCAGCTTTAGAAAGCTTTCACATGGTCTTGCACACAGATGGGACATGAATTAACAGACGAATGACGCACGGGAAATCGTCGCTCGAGGATGTGAGAGGGCAGATCACTCTAGACGATAGGCAAGTTGCGCATAACAATATTCCATCAGCCGTTATTTTTATAGCTTTTTATTTACGCTATAAGTATCGACTCTTCAATAAAGCCATCTTCAGGTGCTACACAGTAAAAATTCCAAGACATCAGACAATTATAAAAGAAGATGTATTACATAGCATTTATATAAACTAACCAAAAGCTACATATTATTATACACTGAAGCGCCAAAGAAACTGGTATAGGTATAGGCATACGTATTCAAATACAGAGATACGTAAACAGGCAGAATACGGCGCTTCTGTCGGCAACGCCTGTATAAGACAACAGGTGCCTGGCGTATTTGTTAGATGCTGCTACAACGACAGGTTGTCAAGAGTTAAGTGAGTGTTAATAGTCGGCGCATGAGCGATGGGACACAGAATCTCCGAGGTAGTGACGAAGTGGGAATTTTCCCTTACGACTATTTCACGAGTGCATCAAATCTCTGACATCGCTGCGACCGGAAAAATATCCTGCAAGAATGGGACCAACGACGACTGAAGAGACAGAAGTGCAACCGTTTCGCAAATTGCTGCAGATTTCAGTGCTGGGCCATCAACAAGCTTCAACGTGCGAACCAATCAACGAAACATCATCGATATGGGTTTTCGGAGCCGAAGGCCCGCTCGTGTACCCTTGATGACTGCACGACACAAAGCTTTACACCTCGCCTGTCCCAGTCAACACCGACATTGGACTGTTGATGACTGGAAACATGTTACCTGGTCGGACGAGTCTCATTTCAAATTGTATGGAGCGGGTGGACATATACGGGTATGCAGACAATCTCATGAATCCATGGACCCTGCTTGTCAGCAGGGGACTGTTCAAGCTGGTGGAGGCTCTGTAATGGTGCGGGCATTTGCGCAGTTGGAGTGATATGGGATCCCTCATACGTCTAAATACGACTCTGACAGGTGACACGTTCGTAAGCATCCTTTCTGATCACCTTCATCCATTCATCTATTGTGCATACTGCAATTCCAGCAGGACAATGCGACACCCCAAACGTCCATAATTGCTACAGAATGGCGCAAGGAACGCTCTTCTGAGTTTAAACATTTCCGCTGGCCACCAGAGTCTCCAGACATGAACATTGTTGAGCGTATCTGGGATGCCTTGCGACGTGCTGTTCAGAAGAGATCTCCACCCCCTCGTATTGTTACAGATTTATGAACATCCCTGCAGGATTCATGGTGTCAATTCCTTCCAGCACTACTTCAGACGTTATTCGAGTCCATGCCTTGTAGTGTTGCGACATTTATGATTGCTCGCAGGGTCTCACACGATATTAGGCAGGTGTACCAGTTTCTTTGGCTCTTCAGTGTGTATAAATAAAAGGAAACCAGTAATTAAGCAATACATTCAGAGTAGCATCAAGGATATACTATGAATATATAACGTAGGCTGTACACATAGTACAAGACACAAATCACCTACCAGAAGTAATTCTTAAGGACAGTAGTGTTATTACAGTGCAAACATTAATCCTATACGTTCATTGTCGAAAAATATGTAAGAATATATGCTACAAGATCCTATTTTGAAATAAATAAACTCAGGAATAGCATCAGATAACTAATGTGTAATTGTAAGAGACGATAAAAGTTTAATACTTAGTCGTATTAGGAAGGTAACAATGATAGTTACCCGACAAGCGTTGTGAGGTAAAGGTGTCAGGACTATATAACATGAGTAATTAAATAAAATAGGCATTAGTGTTATTAACCATCAGAATAGTACACTGCTGGCCACCGTAAATGCAACACCCTGAAGGAAGCATCCGAATCAATTGAAATTTACACCATGGGTTTGCAGCGATGAGATATGCAACTGATTAGAATTTCAGCGCACGCGCATCACGCGCGCCTGTGGCGCCACCTCATAGCGCCATTTAAGGCTTGGCGATTTCGACGAGTGTACGTTCGGCACGTGTGTTTACCTTGTGGTTGTTTCACAAGACGATCAGTTATGCCTCGTAGACAACAGCGAACATCTTTTGATCAAGTATCCGAGTTCGACAGAGGAAGGATAGTGGCTTACCGAGATTGTGGATTATTATACAGAGAAATCGCTAGTCGTGTTGGACGAAACCAAACAACTGTAATGCGGATATGTGACCGTTGGATGCAGGATGGTACGACGGACCGACGTGGTCGATCGCATTCACCTCGGTGCACCACTGCACGTGCTGATAGGCAAATTGTGCGCATGGCAGTGACGGATCGCTCAGTGACATCCCGAACCATAGCACAGCACATTGCGTCTGTAACGCATCATCCAGTGTCTGCGCGTACCATTCGACGCCGTTTACAGCAGAGTGGTCTGTCCGCAAGACGTCCATTGCTTCGTCTACCATTGACGCAGAACCCCAGACGTCTCCGTCGCCAATGGTGTGATGACAGACGGATGTGGACGGCAGAATGGAATGACGTTTTCTTTACTGACGAGGCACGCTTCTGTCTGCAGCACCACGATGGTCGGATTCGAGTGGGGAGACACCGTGGAGAGAGGATACTGGACAGCTGCATTATGCACCGCCACACTGGTCTTGCACCGGGTATTATGGTATGGGGCGGTATTGGATACTACTCTCGCACGCCTCTAGTACGCATTGCCGGTACTTTAAATAGCCGGCGCTACATATCCGAGGTGCCGGAGCCAGTTGTCCTTCCTTACCTTCAGGGCTCGGCCACAGCCATATTTCAACAGGATAATGCGCGACCACACGTGGCACGGATTGTCCAAAGGTTCTTCGTCAATAACCAGATTGAATTGCTTCCCTGGCCGGCTCGCTCTCCGGATCTTTCGCCGATAGAAAACATGTGGTCCATGGTTGCTCAACGAGTGACCCAGATTACATCCCCGGCTGCCACACTAGATGATCTTTGGCAGCGTGTGGAAGCTGCTTGGGCTGCTGTACCCCAGGAACACATCCAACGTCTCTTTGACTCAATGCCGAGACGTGTGGCAGCGGTGATCTCCAACAATGGCGGCTACTCTGGCTACTGATTCTGGCAGGAACCACATGTCACAGACGTCTGTAAACGTAATCATTTGATACTTGGTCAACGTGTTATCTACAAAATAAATTTTGTTGTGCTACCTCTTGTCTTTCTTGGTGTTGCATTTACGGTGGCCAGCAGTGTATAAGGGCAAAGAAGTATAAGAAACGTGATCCAACTTTAAATGAAAGTGAAGCAGGTAAGATACTGAGCATGTAGATATCCTATGAGCATTATGTGAATCTACAAATAAGAAAACTCACGAGGGCAATGCGATGCACTAGCCTAAAAGTAACAGTTTGGAAAAGCTTCAACAAGACATCCATATTCTGTAGTTACCTGACGAGCGCCAATGAAACATGAAGGTCGAACAATATAGATAAAATATGAATTGTCCACATACAGGAAATATTCGAGATATAATCTGTGTTTGGAAGAGTTTAGTTTCTATTTATTTGTATATAATAATAGGTATCCTTTGTTCATTTATATAATACTATTTAAGACATCTTATTGTGTATTTGTCTGATGTAATTTTTACTGTTTAGGCGAAACTGGTAGCCCAAATAAAAAGCTATTTAAAAATAACGGCTGTTGGAATATTGTTTCCACAAAATATACGCTGCTACGAAGTGTGGCCAGCAACCTTATTAAACACTTGGGTTAATGATAATTCTTTTGTTTTTTCGATTATGGTTCTTTTCTGCTTTTATGAAGTATAATGCGAACCCAACTTCTGATACGTTGATAGAAATCTTCAAATGCATACGTAACCAAGATGCACATTTAATAGTCCCATCACGACGGTTAGTAAGGCACAAGTTACTGCATAGCTGACATGTGGAATAATCGGGACTACTGCCGGATGTTTGTGTCGCTCTGGCACAATATTTCGGCCACGTAAGTCGTGGCCTTCTTCAGGTGCTACCTGAGACTGCCGTATTGGAGGATCTTGTCCAGTATTTATGCCCAGAGGGCGCTGGGTGCTCTCTCTGCCGTCCGCGCCCGCCTGGTGCTGCCTGGACAAGATCCTCCAATACGGCAGTCTCAGGTAGCACCTGAAGAAGGCAACGAGTTACGTGGCCGAAATATTGCACCAGAGCGACACAAACATCCGACACTAGTCCCGATTATTCCACATGTCAAGATCTCGCCGGGAAAGCCTGAAGAGTTACTGCATAGCTGTGTCAGAACTTTTATCTTAGTACAGTCGACTTAATAAATTCTCTCTGCGCAGGTAAACTCTGCTACCAATAATAGTACGTCATTACTGGAATTATTCGCAGCATTTAGAGAGATGGATAAGAAAAAATAGCCTTTTTGTTCATACAGCACCTGCTGGCTGCTTCGAGTCTTCGACAGGTGACCCACCATTTCTGTCTTGTCAATCACTAGAGAGGGCGTCGCTAGTGCACCGGCAGCCCTCAGCTACTGCTTCTTTACTGGTCGCACAGCAGCCTCCGGATGGTGCAATAGAGATTCACAGGCGTGGGGAAGGAATTCGACCATTGCCATAAATGGCAACGGGGTGGGGATTCTCAGACGGGGATTCCCTATACGCATAGGAAGATTTTCAGCGGTTAGTGCATCCAACGTCTGCATATTGAGGCCACAGTGCTTCTTGCCCTGGGTTATCATTACATTTTTGTAGCGAGTGCCATTGTAACGAGATCTGTGAACTACCTCGAGCCTTGCGATGTTCGCAGCAATCAGGTCGTTTTCTTCCAGCAGGTACTGCATGTGTATTTTTCGCAAGTTGAATCCCGTTGATGCTGGTAGGTTAATTGTTCATCTTTGGACAATCGGCTTATCGACAGACAGTGCGCGAACTCTTCACCTCTCTCTAAGGTCGCATTTTATTGTATAGCAAGAGAGGTTCTGTGACCTCCGTTAGTCTACGAGTGAGTGTGTTGAAGTAGTTTATTTTGCTCCACTGCGGCTATTGTCTTATTTGGGGGCTGGGGTAGGGGGGGGGGGCGGCGGGAACGTGTTCTTTTACTACGTATTTATTTACAAGTCTTACAATGATGTAGTACACTCTTATTGCGTGAGCTACATTATTCCGCTTTGGAAGTCCTGGCAGATTTCACCTACAGTCAGTGTGTTTATAGGATTGTAGTTAAGAGTCTACAGGACTGCTGCAAAATAATAACATTGCAGGGATTATTTGCAAAAAAATATTCAAATGTGTGTGAAATCTTATGGGACTTAACTGCTAAGGTCATCAGCCCCTAAGCTTACACACTACTTAATCTAAATTATCCTAAGGACACGCATACACACCCATGCCCGAAGGAGGACTCGAAACCCTCCGCCGGGACCAGCCGCACAGTCCATGACTGCAGCGCCCTAGACCGCTCGGCTAATCCCGCGCGGCGTTATTTGCATAAATGTTGTGTTGTGCCAGATTAGTAGTAATGTTTTGCTTAACACTATTGAAGCATATACGTGTGATGTCACTTATTGTTGATGTTCAGATAAGCTTTTCGTAATAATAATTTTTTATTAATGTTGCAATGTGCTAGCAGTGCAGCTAGTGTCTTTGGGATTCCATGGACCAGTCAAAATTACGTTAATAGCGATGAGTATACTCGAATTTCCTGTAGTCAGTAAACAATACTTACAGTAATGTTGCAAATACTAATAACATTGCAGGTTTTATTTTTTTGTTTGGATACTGTAGTTATAACTTCATGTCTTCATTCCACCTGGGACTACACTGATGCGAATTGAGGATCTACTCGACCGAATAGTAGCGGCTTCGGTCAAGAATACTATCATAACGACCGGGAGAGCGGCGTGCTGACCCCACGCCCCTCCTATCCGCATCCTCCGCTGAGGATGACACGGCAGGCGGATGGTCCCGGTAGACCACTCGTGGCCTGAAGACGGAGTGCTTTCATACTCCATTGCTTCACATTCGTCATTTACATTAAGAGTTATTTCCCTATACCGTGGGTCCGAAATGTTTGCTACTGTTCGCCTCATTTTGCACGTTTCACAGCAGCTTTTGTAAGAGATTAGTCTCCATCAGCACTGTTTACACGTTAGCTGAAATCACACAAAAATCTTTTATACATCCAACAAAACAGTATTGTCTGCATCCGTTCACGTCATAGCGTCATGCATGACTTTCAGCACTCGCAAAGCCGTGTCCTGTCACGTCTCATCCTCTGTCATGGTAGTCTACACCCCTTTGTCTAATCGCACATGGGAACAAGCACTCGTTCCCAGGATAGCTTCCCTGTTCTTTGACAAGCTATCAAAACATTTGTACAGCAATCCAAAATGTCTGAGAGTGATATTTGTGTGTGACAGATACTGTGCCGTATATCTCTTTCCTCTTAGCCTCCAATATTGTATTGGGAACAAGGGCCGGCCGGAGTGGCCGTGTGGTTATAGGCGCTACAGTCTGGAACCGCGTGACCGCTACGGTCGCAGGTTCGAATCCTGCCTCGGGCATGGATGTGTGTGATGTCGTTAGGTTAGTTAGGTTTAAGTAGTTCTAAGTTCTAGGGGACTGATGACCACAGTAGTTAAGTCCCATAGTGCTCAGAGCCATTTGAACCATTTTTTGGGAACAAGGCGGTATTTCAAAGACTGAATGTATTTCAAAGATTGAATTGTCTTTTTGCTGTAGTATTAAGCACATGAAGTACTTCAGTCTGTGTAACACCTTTTACAAGTAGGGTGAGTTGCGCAGCCTATCCTGGCGATATATAGACATCGTAGATGTAAAATGGTGCCTGCAATCAGCGTATGTCGAGCAATATCTATTACAATAGCAACGACCTATTCAATGCCAATCTGAGCCATGACGTCGGTGATAGTACCCACAGTATTTAGCAGTTTTATTTTGCTCTTATAACGAATGCTGTTGCAAAATAATGGACGCGTAGTGCTTGTGACGAAATTAACCACACTGCGGCCTGCAACATGCTTCCAGCAATTCACAATTAATGCAAGTGAATGTGACCTCCGGATCTTATTGCATAACAGCTGTCCGCGCGTGTCAAGTATTAAGCGTCTAGAAGGCCTTCTCCAGGCGCGTGCGGCATAGGTGACTCATGATTAGGTTGAACTGGATTGTTGCCTAAGTTCGTAGCTTTTTTCCATAAGTTTAATAAACACAACAAATAAAATTAACATGAACAGAGACTATAGTCATCAATAATATAATCTCCTTTACAGCACTGCACTCGTCGAGGCATGATCGGAGCGTATTTTCATCTGGAAAGCAGGTTCGTTGAAGGTAGTTTGATAGAGAACGGAAAAGTTGAAAATCAGAGCCGGCAAGATTAGCTGAATAATGTGGATGCGGAATAACTTCCCAACCCAGCTTCTGTATAGTGTTTTCTGTCAGTCTGACAGAATGTGGAAGGGCGTTATGGTGGTGTACTATCACTTCACGAAGCCTTCCTGGTCGTTGTTCTTGAATTGCGCCTGCAAGACGTCTCAGCTGTTGACAGTAAATGTCAACGGTGATGGTTGCACCTCGGGGAAGCAGCTCGTAGCACTCCACCCCGTCCCTTTTCCACCAGATGTGTAACATTATCTTTTGTGGATGCTCGCAGGTCTTTCTAAGGGAGTTTATGCTTCGTTTGGGCTCAAACATTGTTTTCTTTTCCATATGTTAGCATTAAGACACCATTTATCTTCAGCTTTAACGAAGCAGGACAGGAATGGTCGGTGTTGTTTACGAGTCGGTTGATGACGAGAAAACAGAGATGTAGGTATTGGCACCCATTTTTGGCTTAGAGTATGCCGTACCCATACACCCAATTTTTAACCTTCCCCATTGCATTCAAATGTTGCACGATGGTGGAATGATCACAGTTCATCACATTTCCCAGTTCTCGGGTACATTAACGTGGATGACGGTGGATTAATGCGTTTAAACGATCTTCATGAAACCCCGAAGGTGTTCCTGAACGTAGAGTCACTAATGTCAAAACGAGAAAACCACTTCCTTGCGTGCTCTATCCAATCACATTATCGCCATCCATGGTGCAAACGTTTCTGGCTTCCTCCTCTGGTTTCACCCATCTGTTGAACTCAAACAGTAGGATATGTCAGAAATATTCCGATTTTATACGGCTGGCACTCCATTTTCTAGAAAAAATGGTTCAGATGGCTCTGAGCACTATGGGACTTAACATCTGAGGTCATCAGTCCCCTAGAACCTAGAACTACTTAAACCTTGTAAGTAGGCTGTTTAGGTTGTTATATTGGTAACGCCACCGCCACGTAGCGCTCTGTATGAAAATTACTGGCTGTGCTGTGTGCAGTCTGTGGCTGGGTGGCATTGTTGTAATATTCGCTATTGTAGAGTTGGGCTGCTGGCTGTTAACAGCGCGTAGCGTTGCGCAGTTGGAGGTGAGCCGCCAGCAGTGGTGGATATGGGGAAGTGAGATGGCGGATTTTTGAGAGCCGATGATCTGGACGTGTGTCCATCAGAAACAGTACATTTGTAAGAATGGATGTCATGAACTGCTATATATATTATGACTTTTGAACACTATTAAGGTAAATACATTGTTTGTTCTCTATCAAAATCTTTCATTTGCTAACTATACCTATCAGTAGTTAGTGCCTTCAGTAGTTTGAATCTTTTATTTAGCTGGCAGTAGTGGCGCTCGCTGTATTGCAGTAGTTCGAGTAACGAAGATTTTTGTGAGGTAAGTGATTTGTGAAAGGTATAGGTTAATGTTAGTCAGGGCCATTCTTTTGTAGAGATGATTGAAAGTCAGATTGCGTTGCGCTAAAAATATTGTGTGTCAGTTTAAGCACAGTCATGTATAATTTTTCTAAGGGGACGTTTCAACCTAACTAAACTAAGGACATCACACACATCCATTCCCGAGGCAGGATTCGAACCTGTGACAGTAGCAGTTTCGCGGTTCCGGGCTGAGAGCCTAGAACCGCTCCGCCACCACGGCCGACCATTTTGTAGAGTCCACAGCTCCACTCACTATCTCCAAATGACAAAATGACGACATGTAAACTCAAATAGCACAGTGAACTACAACTGAAAAATGACAATCGATAAATAAACCCACAGCAACCGCAATACAAACACGCAAAACAAAACCGCTAAGAACTCATGCACCATGCTAATATCCTCTGGAAAGCATCTTGCCAGCATTTTGATTCTAACAATGAAAGCGGTATACCTGTCGCACACGCTACTCTAGGAATACTTTCGTAACCATTTCGTGTGCGACAGTAGTAGATAGAACTGCAGGTGACGCGAAGGACAAAGTTACAACAGCCTCAGATGCCTTTGAAGACCACGACGTGTTCACTGATGTAGAAGCTGGAGGCTCAGTATTACTCCTTTCAATGCCTCTGTTTTTTTTCTTGTCGTCGGCTGTGCCGAAACGATGTGCTTAATAGATTGCGTACGTACTTGACATTCAGTGAGATGCTTGCGCAGTCGTGACACCAGTGCGTAATGATAAAACTTGTTGTATATTTACGTTCAGCTTTTGCTGTTCTACGTCCAAGTTTCACACTGATTGCATACCATAAAGTGGCCACATCATGCAGAAGACTTGAGAACTACGAGGGCTGCAGACACGTTGTAGCGATCCGACCTCTACAAATTTCTTTGAGAAGAGGTGATTGTTCGTGCCGAGACACGCGTCGGAGATTCTAAGTGCGAAAGTTGTAGTTTGCGAATGGTTGCGTGTGGAAAGCTACGTTGATCAATGCAGAAGGAAGAGGTCTGTTAATTTTCACCTGATTCTTCCCTTCCTCATCAGCAGCTTGTTTACTTACCTCGTCTCTTCTAAAATTTCCTCCGTGTCCCCATTGGATTTCTTCTCCGTTGGCCTTTAACATGAAAATGAATGTGTGTAAGGAGTTTATGGCCGGGGTCTCTCTTCTGGGGAATTCGGCCGCCATACGCAAGTCCTTTTGTTTGACAGCATGTCGGCGACTTGTGTGTCAATGATGATGAAACGATAATGAGAACAACACACACACACACATACACACACACACACACACACAGAGTCTCGAGTGGAGAAAGTCCCCGGCCCAGCCGGGACTCGAACCCGAAGCCCCGCGTTCAAGAGGCAGCAACGCCAACCACAAGACCATCATCTACTGGCAGTTTGTAACATGAGATCAGCAGACAGTGAATTCCTAACTCTTTCACACTGGTCTGCTGGGGCGCTTTCCTGATTGGTAGGTCTAATTCTCCAATCACTTGTAACATTAAAAAAAATTCTTAAATTAATCGTCGCAAGTAAATTTTGAATGATTGAAACTGTATGTAGAATTCTGTCAGACTGGATAAGAGCTCCAGTATTGTTACCAATATATGGTAATACAAAAATTAAACAGTCAGTACAAATACTAAGTTACTCGTCTTGGCGGCTGGTTTAACAGGGGTTCACTGTTCTCTCTCAGTGCTTAAGCATAATGCCGCATATTCTCACTCTTTCGTCACGCTCGCTAAACATCTGTTACTAGAGGCATGTCCACACTATATTCCTCTCCTCGTGCGCAAGCGCTGACGCACAGGAACAAAAGGGCACCCTCAAAAGTTAGTAGAAAGAACACACATAGCCATGCGTGTTCTCGTGTCCGGACGTTCCCTCATTGCGCAAAGGGTCTGCTGTGAAATTATTACTTTGCTCGGCGATTTGTGCTGTGTTTATTGCTACAAAGGTGACAGAAAAAGTAAACAAAAGATGACAGGAGTAAAATAGTATCCAAACAGCAGAGGTACGAGAAATACAAAGCGACGCCGACGATGTGTTTCGTATTTCCAGGAAAGTTGGTCGTAGCGAGATTTAAGAATTTCTGCGTGGGAAAATGTAGCGATAAGGCTAGCAATAACATTTCGTTAACTGGCAGCCGGCGACCCACATACCAGTTTGAGCGATTTGTTTCGCATTTCAAAACAACACGTTTCAGCTGTTATTTCTGAAACTGAGAAATACAATACTATACCGACTTAAGGGAGGTTCTTAGTCATTCTGTAAAAGTTAATTAACTATTAATACGTTGTTTTGATTTTGTAAAAAAGCTGTGTAGACAACTTCACTTAAGAGAGATTATGTGTAGGTTAATATCCTCGTACTCGGCAAATTCGCTAATGCCGTAGACACTGCAGTCCACTAGACGGAGGTTGTGTTATCCAATTTTCTATTTTGTTACATCGTCAGTGCCCTTAATTTCTATCTGCAGTACCAGTATTGCAGCTTGTTGAGGAGCTCCACCTATCCGTTGTTTTCTTCTGTTCACATGTCAGGCGCTTCAAATATTGTGTATTTAAGTCACCATAACATTAATATTCGTCCAAAGTAGTCATACAGAATTTTCAGAAATTTACGGGCTGTTTCCTCTATGATTTCCTACTTCGACATTTGATCGTTACACCTCAAATATTTATTTTTCATTTTTATTGTTCATATAATCTTTAAAGCAACATTTCATATGACATCTCTTTTCCTTAATAATCTCCACATTTCAGCGTGCTTTCTCTGGAGTCAACGTACATTAATACACAAAAATTGCATTAACGGATAACCTCAATACACCACGCTACAGAACACATACGGAAACCAGCTGCTTGTAGTCTGCTAAACAGAGCAAGAGATATCCACCGAACCCGGGACGCAATGCGCTTTCACACACGACTTCCATCTCGAGGAACTGAGGCATGCACAAATGCGCTTGCGTAGTTGTGCTAGCGCAAAGTTGAACGGAAAAGATAGAGCGTGTAGATGCACCTTAGTGTAGTTGGTACTCTCCCGTTTTGCTAGCTCGCAAAATTACAGCGGCGTAAGCCGTAAGGCAGTATGTTATAGAACGCAGGCCGAAATGTGGCATAATCGCCACAAGTTCTACGGATTTATACAGCGTTGTCCACTGACAGTGAACGGGCCAAATATCTCACGAAATCAGTGTTAAACGAAAAAAACTACAACATCGAGTATTGGTTTAAGTGTCAGGAAGTCGTTTCTGAAAGTATTTGTATGGAGTGTAGCCATGTATGGAAGTGAAACATGGACGATAAATAGTTTGGACAAGAAGAGAATAGAAGCTTTCGAAATGTGGTGCTACAGAAGAATGCTGAAGATTAGATGGGTAGATCACATAACTAATGAGGAGGTACTGAATAGGATTGGGGAGAAGAGGAGTTTGTGGCACAACTTTACCACAAGAAGGGATCGGTTGGTAGGACATGTTCTGAGGCATCAAGGGATCACCAATTTGGTATTGGATGGCAGCGTGGAGGGTAAAAATCGTAGGGGGAGACCAAGAGATGAATACGCTAAGCAGATTCAGAAGGATGTAGGTTGCAGTAGGTACTGGGAGATGAAGAAGCTTGCACAGGATAGAGTAGCATGGAGAGCTGCATCAAACCAGTCTCAGGACTGAAGACCACAACAACAACAAGGCAACGTTGACCACGTCACTGTATGGAGAGTGCTACGGGAGAACCTGTTGTTTCCGTACCATGTACAGCGTGTGCAGGCAGTATCAGCAGCTGATTGTCCACCACGGGTACACTTCTGCGAATGGTTCATCCAACAATGTGTCAATCCTCATTTCAGTGCAAATGTTCTCTTTACGGATGAGGCTTCATTCCAACGTGATCAAATTGTAAATTTTCACCATCAAAATGTGTGGGCTGACGAGAATCCGCACGCAATTGTGCAATCACGTCATCAACACAGATTTTCTGTGAACGTTTGGGCAGGCATTGTTGGTGATGTCTTGACTGGTGGTGGTGGTTAGTGTTTAACGTCCCGTCGACAACGAGATCATTAGAGACGGAGCGCAAGCTCGGGTTAGGGAAGGATTGGGAAGGAAATCGGCCGTGCCCTTTCAAAGGAACCATCCCGGCATTTGCCTGAAACGATTTAGG
Source organism: Schistocerca nitens (assembly GCF_023898315.1). Classification (NCBI taxonomy): domain Eukaryota; kingdom Metazoa; phylum Arthropoda; class Insecta; order Orthoptera; family Acrididae; genus Schistocerca; species Schistocerca nitens. The sequence goes on from NC_064620.1 coordinate 485,739,956, forward strand.
GAAATCACTGTCTTGACTGGGCCCCAAATTCTTCCACCTACGCTCAATGGAGCACGTTATCATGATTTCATACGGGATACTCTACCTGTGTTGCTAGAACATGTGTCTTTACAAGTTTTGCTATTTGGGAAGCAAAATAACTGATGATGGTCGAAGTAGAGAGGATGTAAAATGTAGATTGGTAATGGCAAGGAAAGCGTTTCTGAAGAAGAGAAATTTGTTAACATCGAGTATAGATTTAAGTGTCAGGAAGTCTTTTCTGAAAGTATTTGCATGGAGTATAGCCATGTATGGAAGTGAAACGTGGCCGAAAAATAGTTTAGACAAGAAGAGAATAGAAGCTTTCGAAATGTGGTGCTACAGAAGAATGCTGAAGATTAGATGGGTAGATCACATAACTAATGAGGAGATATTGAATAGAATTGGGGAGAAGAGGAGTTTGTGGCACAACTTGACAAGAAGAAGGGACCGGTTGTTAGGACATGTTCTGAGGCATCAGGGGATCACAAATTTAGCATTGGAGGGCAGCGTGGAGGGTAAAAATCTTAGAGGGAGACCAAGAGATGAATACGCTAAGCAGATTGAGAAGGATGTAGGTTGCAGTAAGTACTGGGAGATGAAGAAGCTTGCAAAGGATAGAGTAGCATGGAGAGCTGCATCAAACCAGTCTCTGGACTGAAGACCACAACAACAACAACAACATGGCTATTGTGATAAAAGTGCCCAACGGGCGTGTGCTATGTTTGCTGCTCGGTATCCTGGACGACATCATCCAAGTGTCCGGACCGTTCGCCGGATAGTTACGTTATTTAAGTAAACAGGAACTGTTCAGCCACATGTGAAACGTCAACCACGACCTGCAACAAATGATGATGCCCAAGTAGGTAGGTATTTTAGCTGCTGTCGCCGCTAATCCGCACATCAGTAGCACACAAATTGCGCGAGAGTAGAGAATCTCAAAAACATCTTTGTTGAGAATGCTACATCGATTGCACCCGTACCATATTTCTATGCACCAGGAATTGCATGGCGACGACTTTGAACGTCGTGTACAGTTCTGGCACTGGGCACAAGAGAAATTACGGGACGATGACAGATTTTTTGCACACGTTCTATTTAGCGACGAAGCGTCATTCACCAACAGCGGTAACGTAAACCGGCATAATATGCACTATTGGGCAACGGAAAATCCACAATGGCTGCCACAAGTGGAACATCAGCGACCTTGGCTGGTTAATGTATGGTGCGGCATTATGGGAGGAGGGATAACTGGCCCCCATTTTATTGGTGACAACCTAAATGGTGCATTGTATGCTGATTTCCTACGCAATGTTCTACCGATGTTACTACAAGATGTTTCACTGCATGACAGTATGGCGATGTACTTCCAACATGATGGATGTCCGGCACACAGCTCGCGTGCGGTTGAAGCGGTATTAAATAGCACATTTCATGACAGGTGGATTGGTCGTCGAAGCACCATACCATGGCCCGCACGTTCACCGCATCTGACGACCCCGGATTTCTTTCCGTGGGGAAAGTTGAAGGATATTTGCTATCGTGATCCACCGAAAATGCCTGACAACATTTGTCAGCGCATTGTCAATGCATGTACGAACATTACGGAAGGCGAACTACCCGCTGTTGAGAGGAATATCGTTACACGTATTGCCAAATGCATTGAAGTTGACGAACATCATTTTGAGCATTTATTGGATTAATGTCGTATTTACAGGTAATCGCCCTGTAACAGCAGGCGTTCTCAGAAATGTTAAGTTCACAAAGGTACATGTATCACAGTGGAAGAACCGAAATAAAATGTTCAAACGTACGTACGTTCTGTATTTTAATTTAAAAAACCTACCTGTTACCAACTGTTCGTCTAAAATTGTGAGCCACATGTTTGTGACTATTACAGCGCCATCTATCACAAAGCGAAAAAAGTTGTCCAACAAAAACATTCATATTTCTTTACATACTACAGGAATATGTAATAAAAAATGGGGGTTTCTATTTAAAAAAAAACGCAGTTGATATCCGTTTGACCTATGGCAGCGCTATTTCTCGGGCCAACCATAGCGCCATCTGGTTTCCCCCTTCAAGCTAGACAAGTTTCATTCTACGTAGTTTTTTCGTTTGACGCTTATTTCGTGAGATATTTGGCCCTGTCACGATCAATGGACCACCCTGTACGACCGCGCAACGAGCTAACAAGCGAGTCATTGGATCGAATATTTACCTCAAGCAAAATAAAGCTCTTGTAGTTCCTCTAACGAGTGTTTCCCCATCTACGGTTATTTCTGTACCCAAAGATCTATCATTCTTGCAGGTTTCAGCAACTGAAGCAACCAAGAAAACATGTTGTAGAGTTGTTTAGAACAATGTCCACTGCAATTAAACCGTTTACGGTATTTTTACATCTCTAAGAAGGTAGTATCTGAGATGCTCGAAAAAAATATGTCGTCAAGTGAGCAGGAGGTAAGGAAGCAACAGCGTAGTATAATTTTTTTGTGACGCGATTAGGCCTACGCATATAATTTTTTTTTACTCGTGAATGAAACAAATATCTAGTGATGATGTTGCTATTGTTGGCAGTGATGTAGTATCTTCATTGTGTGGTGTGCCAGAAAACCGGGCACGTAAAATAGAACCGCAGATAAAGACTCAAACTGTAAAAATGAGCACGAATTCTAACTGAGTGTTATACAATGGTTATAAAGTGTTAAGGACCCGGTGGCGAGAACATCAGACCGAGGAACAGGAATGAGTAAAAGTAGAAGTGTAGGACCGACAACCGAAGGCCAGATTGGTGAATCATATGGAATTCATTGCCAGGGCGATAAGAACGGTAAGAGCGCTCGTTCTGTGTCGGAATGCGACCGTGAAGAAATTAGAAAAAGTACACTGACTCTAAAAAATTGCGAGACGTACAAGAAGAAACCGTAACAAACTAGAACACAGTAATTCAACCGTCTAGAAGGAGCGAGTTGGCACCAAAACACAGAAAGTTCGGACATGATCGTTTCGATAAGATTGAACAAACAAGCGACGATCAGAGCAAGAATCTATATACTAGAAAGAAGCCAACTACAAATATAACTATACGCGAAAGCAGAAAATGTAGACTCCCGAGTGTCAGCACCAGAGATGCACACTGCCGACATTGTACATATAGCGGATGTTTAGCAGAATCATCAGATTCAAACTGATACTGATAAAACTGATATAAATCGGAAAAGAAGAGAATCGAAGCGTACTGCTGTAGAAGAACGTTGAAAATTAGGTAGCCTGATAAGATAGCTGCGCGGGGTAGCCGCACAGTCTTGGGCGCCTTGTCACGGTCTGTGCGGCTTCCTCCGTCAGAGGTTCGAGTCCTCCGTCGGGCATGGGCGTGTGTATTGTCCATAGCGTAAGTTAGTTTGGCTTAAGTAGTGTGTAGGCTTAGGGACCGATAACCTCAGCAGTTTGGTCCCATAAGACCTTACCACAAATTTCCAAATTTAGTGATAAGATAAGGAGTGAGGTTCTCTGCAGAAGCTGCGAGGAAATGAACATGTGGAAAATACTGACAAGACGAAGGGACTGGACGGTAGTAGACATGTTATGTCGTCAAGTAGTAACTTCCATCGTACCCAAAGGAGCTGTGTGGGGTAAAATTGTAGGATAAAATGGGGTTTTGTATGTTTTCAACAAATAACTGAGACGTTGGGCGCTACTCTGAGATTAAGATGTTGGCACAGGAGAAAAATTCGTGGGAGGCTGCATCAAATCAGAAAACTCATCCACTTGCACCCCCATGTCTCTCTCGTCTCTCTCTCTCTCGCCCCCCGTCCCCCCAAAAAGAACATGAAGATATGGTGAAGGAATACCAATACCAGACAATAACAAAATTTATGAAAGCATTGAACATATCAGTCAGTATGAGCCCAATTAAAATTTGTGAGTAGGCCAGTTTAAGAGAATTTAACCTGATTTATTTATTCGTATGGCCAAGGTCACCATCGGGCAGACTGTTCGCCGGACGTCGGTCTTTCAATTTGACGCCACTTGGGAAACCTGAAGTCGATGAGAATGGTAGGATGATGATGAAGACAGCACAACACCCAGTCCCTGGGCGGAGAAAATTCCCCGACCCAGCCGGGAATCGAACCCGGACCCAGAGGATTGACGATTCGTCACGCTGACAATTTTTTTTATCGCTATTGTTCGTTGCGTTTGGTCAGGGCGGGCGTCACAAGACATCCGTTCAAGATGATCGTTGATTCCTTTACTCAGTTTTTTTTTATTACAGAGGGCGCACAGCCCTCTGACCGAACACGCTGAGCTACCGTGCCGGCACCATTCAGCTACTGGGGACGGACATCGAACCTGATGAGAACTTGCAATTGATAGCTTCAATTCGAAATTTCTAGCGCGTATTACTTGATGTTTCTAGTCTATTTTGGGAATAATTTTGAAACTTAATTGTAATAGGCAGTGCCGTGGAGCAGTTTTACGGAAATATTGGAGAAGTAATTGGAGGACAGGCAGTTTTTAGAAACACAATTAGAGGTTGTGAGTGTAGTGAGCGACGTGACAGAACGTCTGTCAAGGAAGGCGGGATCATAGTTAGGGGCACAGCAATGGAATGACTGTTCCAAACTCGGGATATTTACGGCTAAATAGAACGATAACAGGGAACAGTAAGGCAGAAGGGATACGAAAGAAAATACACTCAATGACAAAAGCCATTGGATAGCGATATACACATATACAGATGGCGATTGAGTCGCGAACACAAGTGGTAAAACGACAGTGCATTAACGGAGTTGTCTTTTGTACTCAGGTGATTCACGTGAAAAGGTTTCCAGTTTGATTATGGTCACACGGCGGGAAGTAACAGACTGCCAACGCGGAATGGTAGTTGGTGAGCCGTGGCGCCACATTATACTTCGCTTGGGTCTTGTCTGCTGCTACTGGCTCGAGTTTGCTATCGATTTACTGATTGTGCAGTAAGCATCTTTGGTCGAAGTCGGAAGTGCTGGCTATTTGGTGTGTCTTTGGGTGGGAAGACAGTTGGTCTGAGACAGTGGAGTTGTACGGTTAGAGCCGGGTTGTTTGGGACATCGGGTTCCTATCTGAGAGCTGAGTTGGGCTGTTTGAGCTAAGTTGGTCTACAAAAGCCGCATCCGTTCGACACAGGAAATTGGCAGTTGGACGAGTGGTGTGTGGGTCGTGTCGGTCGGTTGGTGAAGTCTGCCTTCGTCACGTCCGCCAGATAGTGCGGGCCTCCGGTTGTGGAAAGGGGCAACTTTGTGGCGTCCGATCGTTGGATAGTGACACCGCAATTCATCGGATTGTCTGGACTGCCGCTTCAAGTTGCTCGCAGCCTGGTTCGTCTACTTCACCCTGGACCGATCTGCCGGAGACACCATCCGACTGTTTAAAAATTACCATCTAAAGGCACCTCTTGCATCCATGCAACACCGACACCTTACACATGAGTATTAAGTTTGGCTTCGTTTGACTACAGTAATCTGAAAAGAGTAACCTTGCAGTCCTGTTTCACCAAATTGTGGCTTTAAGACTTAAATTGCAAATTTCATCTGAACTTCTACTTTCTTTTCTTTTCTTGCTATTATTAAAAGCATGTTATATTTCCTTTACAATGTGGCCTAGATTTAAATTGGATTATTTATTTCTTTGATTTTAAGTTAAATTCTAACTTATCAATAAATCGTTATTTGCATGAAATAATAATCAGTTGATTTATGGCCCCAAACCTTCCCGTTTTCCTTAACTCCCGCCGGCCGCAGTGAACGAGAGGTTCTAGGCGCTTCAGTCCGGAACCGCGCGACTGCTACGGTCGCAGGTTCGAATCCTGCCTCGGGCACGGATGTGTGGGATGTCCTTAGGTTAGTTAGGTTTAAATAGTTGTAAGTTCTAGGGGACTGATGACCTCAGATGTTCAGTCCCATAGTACTCAGAGCCATTTGAACCATCTGAACCTTAACTCCCGATTGTCCAGTTCACATGGTACGTTCCTTTAAGAAATTGCTAAGGAATTCAATATTCCAAAAAACCCAAGAATACAAAATTTCAGGCATTACCTCTCACTACGGACAACGCATTGGCCGACGGCCTTCACTTAACGACCGTGAGCAGCAGCGTTTGTGTATAGTTGTCAGTGCTAACAGACAAGCAACACTGCGAGAAGTAACCGCAGAAATCAATGTGGGGCGTACGACGAACGTATCCGTTAGGACAGTGCGGCGAAATTTAGAATTAATGGGCCATGGCACCAGACGACCCTAGAAGACTGGCAAACCGTTGCCTGGTCCGATGTGTCCAGATTTTAGTTGGTAAAAGCTGATGGTAGGGTGCGAGTGTGTCGCAGACCCACCGACGCCATGGACTCGAGTCACTGTGCAAGCTGATGGTGGCCCCATAATGGTGTGGGCTGTGTTTACATTTAATGGACTGGATCCTCTGGTCCAACTGAACCCCTCATTGACTTGAAATGTTTATGTTTGGCTACTTGTAGACAATATGCAGCCTTCATGCTTACAAACATCGATGGAATTTCTGTGGTTGACAGTGCGCCATGCCGCTGAGGTACAGTTGTTCATGACTGGTTTAACGAAAATTCTGGGCAATTCGAGGACACGGTTTAGCCACCCAGATCGCCAGGCATGTATCCCATCAAAAATTTATGGTACGTAAGGGAGAGGTCTGTTCGTGCACAATATCGTGCACCGGAAAAACTTCCGCGTTTATGGTGAGCTATAGAGGCTCTATATTTCTGCAGGGGACTTCCAACGACATTTTGAGTGCATGTCATGTCGAGTCTGCACTACGCCGGGCAAAAGGAGACCCGGCCCGCTATTAGGAGGTATTTCATGACTTTTGTCACCTTACTGTATAGCAGATGGTAACAAAAACATTGGAATGTGGGACGGAACACTTGCGGTTTGGCTAATGAGAAGCGCATGAACGCCGGAAATACCTGCCAGAGGGAATACAGCTGCCGCTATGCGAGGACGGATGAGTAAATAGCCAAGGATCGCTAATTAGCGTGAGAAACAGTTGAAGGCGCAAAATGTCTACGTGGATTGTGTATTGATGTATGCATGTGTGTGGAATTATACCTCTCACAGGCTTTAAACCTGCGCCGGCTGAATTTATGCTGCTCGTAATGATCTTAGTCCGCGGAGCACAAAGCTTATCAGACGAAAGGAGGCCAGCTAGTGAATTAATGCGTTTTTCGGACGCCTTTCATAAGAATGGGTGGCCTTGACAGTCAATTTATTTACCAATGAGATAACTGATTTTGTGCAAGATAAGCTGGCTCAGTCGAAGGAGATCAAAAGACCTCGATTTAAACATCTAGTTTATTACACAAGCACTGTAAGCTCTTCGTATGTTCTCTGCCATTTAAAAATGTCAATCTTTACTGTACCGAAAAGATGAATGAGAGCGCTGAACGAGTAGTGGTTAAGATCCATAGCTCTGTGTTTAATGTAATATGTAGCATGCCAGGTCACTAGCCAATTGTACAGCGTTAGGACGTTCTTATTAGAGGCATAGCAGCGACCAGTTGGGTTCCACAGACTGAAAGCTGATATTTTTGAATCTGCAAGAAATTATCTGGCATACTTTATTATGGAGACGAAAACTTGTTTAAAAATATATTTTCTTGACTGTTTGAATGGAAAAAATTTCTAGAGGAATATTTCAAAATAAGCAATCCACGCACAAGAATAAAATGTTTGTTTGTCAGAAATACTAATCGAACAAAATCTTTGTTCCTTAGAGAACTAATAACATTCATGATTAGTGTTAATTTGATTACTTTGTTTTTATTATGTCACAAATAACGCAATTTCTTTAAATGTGTGTAATTTGATAATGAGTGAATTTTGTAGTTAATAGATTCTTCCTATGTTGCACAGAACGCTTTTCTTTAATGTAAAACCCTCCTCCATCATCCTTAGTAAAGTTTTAAAGATTTTTTTGTGTGTTAATTACACCCTACGCCACATGCGGCCACAGATTGTTTCTGGCAAGCAAAGGAAAATTTCGTACTGAGTAAATTATTTTTCTTTAGATACTGCACTTGCTGATTCCAATTTTCTTTCGAGGACGCCAGTACACCAGACACAAAATAGCATGCTGAACATGATGTAAATAATTATTTTTCTTTCGGGTCTGATCTTACCTTGGAGTATTGTGAGCAAACAGTATGTAGTCAGAATTTTCAAATGTTGTGCTAAGCAAGCAGATTAATTTACAGTGAACAGTGAAGATGGTCTTGAACAGTTATTTTCTTCCGCATTGAGCAGTATTTTATTTTGTGGATATTTAAAGTCAGGCATTGCACTTAAAGTTACGTAACTTCCATAACCTACTTCAGTATTGAGTTTCAGTGAAATAGTTTTCACCGAGTATACAATTAGTTTATGTTGGGATTTAATTACATTCATTTTCATTATTTCAAACACAGCATTTCTCTATGATTAAAGTTTTGTTTCACGACACTGTTCACAAGGGCGATATAGGGCTAACCAACCGGCAGTAAAGCTCATCAGTTAATACGGACACGTTACACGAGGAGAAAGTCTTTGAAAAACTCTATTTAGTATTTCATGTATAGACAAATTACGTAGCTTACATCATCTTCGCCAGCTCAGGCCATAATCCCATCCCCGACTTGATTACTGCAAAACAGTAACATCGTCAGCGGCAATGGATTGCACTGTCAATATTTTCATTGATCTGCACTGATAAAAATAACGGCATAAAACACAGCTTGCATTTCATGTATGTTCTCCCATACAATTACAGCACAGATCAGCTACTGTCATTTGATATGTATTACGATGAAATTTTATTTAATTTTGATTTTGGTAATATTATGTCATTTTATTTTTATTTCTGTCATTACTACTCTTGTGTAAAAACACTTCACTAAATCCACACTAATATTACAAACATGAAAGTAACTCTGTCTGTTACGTTTTCAAGACTAAACTACTGGACAGATTTTGATGGAATTTGGTATGTAGGTAGCGTGAACGCTGAGGAAGGACATAGACTACTGTAGAAAGTGTGTTGTAGAAGGTAGTTACTGATTTGAAGAACATAAAGCGAAAGATGGAAAAAATATTTTACTGTTTAAATTAGTTATTTACTCTTTGACTTTTGAAATTTTCATGTTTGTAAAAATGCTTTCATTAGTTTATATGTTCTACATAATACAATTCAACTTGGCAAACACAATGCTTAAGCAGTCCTCAGCGTGTTTAATCCATACTTCCATACTAATGTCAGTCATAAGCCGACACATTTTAGCCGCTGAGTGTCATGCTTCTCTTATAGCTTCTGAGATATTTGTAAACCCACAAAGACAGTCATTTAAATGCTGTACGACAACCAGAAAGGCGTCACGCTCCTAGGGGCAGAACATGGGAGTCTTTTTGTGAGGCTCCACTTCATTACGACATGCAAGAGCAGCCGTGGATAACAGCTAGTGTCTTACAAACGTGATTTATATGTATGATGTAATGACAGTCTTTGAAGGTTTTTTCTTCCACAGAATATATGAACTGAACAGTAAATTGGCTTCCACACTAAATCAACAACGTGTTGAGCAATACTTCAGACGTATAGCTCGCTTGAGGCAAGAACTCAGACGTTGCAACCCTCAGCTTGACACATAATGTGTGTCATACGTGTTACATATGAAGTTTCCAGTGCATTGTACATCTACATCTATATTCCGCAAGACATCTTACGGTGTGTACGGAAGGTACTTCTGATACTACTATTTTTTTCTTCGCATTCCTGTTTCGCTGAAGTATGGCTCGTAGGGAAAACAGCTGTCGCTAAAGCTCTGTATGATATCTAATTTCTCTAATTTTCTCGTCGCCATCATTTCACGACATGTACGTGGGTGATGTAAAATCGTGTCTAGCTCTTCTCGGAACGTAAGTTCTCGAAATTTTAACAAAAAATCTCTCTGTGATACACGTCGCCTCTTTTGTAGATCCTCCCATTGTAATTTGTTGAGCACTGTAGCCTTTGGGCGTTAGTAGATGTAACTGTCTCAGATTAGCAAAGAAACACCGACTTACCTTGATCACCAGCAGATCAGTCACCTATGGACACTCTGTCCCACGCATCGGTCTTCCTTTCTTACAGCATGTACTTCAACGCTTAATGAGGAATTTATTTGCGAAAGGGACATTAGAGAGGTTACAGACAGTGAAAGTCGGGATAATCTGGAGAAACACTGAAAGTGGCTCATTAGTTTTTGTTGTATGGTAATGTGAGAGTTATATTCACTGGTATTCCGTCTGTGTGGTAATGTGAAGTTCAATTCGAGATAGAGAAACAGTTGAGCTCGTATTTAAGTTTGTAACTAATCTCGTACTTCAGGAAAAGTGATCATAAATGCGAAAGTTAATCATAAATGCAACGTTAAACTGTGTACTGCAAAGCTCGTGGCAAGAGTACAGACTGTTCTGTCTAATTTAAGAAAACTGTCCAGTTAGCGTAACACAAGCAATCTGACTGCGAAAAAAAACATGAAAATTAAATAACTATCAAACATGCCCTCTCTGAAAAGAATGTCAGTGTTGAAATATTATTTGCATCACACAAAAATTATAAATGGCCTTCACGTTTGTTCAATGAATGAATGCTGTGCTGCTGCTAAAACTACTGTGGTTGCTGCTGCCATGCTAGTTAAAAAATAAAAATTCAAACTACTAGCAATGTGATGTGCAATGTGTGCTTTAAACTTCAGAGACATCCACAAAACTTCTGTGCTAATAAATCTCATTTCTGCAATGATCATTGTCAATGAAAGTTCTGCTACTGAGAAGCTCAGGAAACAAAATTATATATGTGTGACTTGAAATAGAGAGATGAATGCTGTTTGATGGAAAAACAATAAAGTAATTGTATAAACAAAACTTTACATTACTAAGACGAAATATTTTAACATGTGAAATACTAAAAATTCCCTTTGCATTAATGGTCGAAAAAGCTGCACAGATTCTCTGTACTATCTTACAAATATGTATGCTATCCATCTTTGAAGAAAAATCAGTAAATCACACATTGTTATGTTATCACAAAAATGTCCAATTCTAAATCCCTGAGCAAATTAATTACTACGCTTGGACGTCTCGGAAAATGCGCTATTACAGTACATTTTGAAGTAATAGACCACCTGCAGGACAAGCTGAAAGTACGCAAGTTCACACAATAAAACTGTCTTCATAATAGGTACCAACACTGAAACGAAATAATGGGATCACTACAATAGAAGAAGCAACCATGAGTCACGCTTATGATAAGAGTAACAGCGGTCTGCCAAAACAGCTTACCACGCTGCATGTCGATCTGCAGGGCAAGACGTAGTGGTACTACAGTAATAGTATAACTATGCCAATTCTGGACCAAAGAACTTCTCCAAGTCATATTTACACTTTGCAGATCAAGAATTCAATTTCTCAGCCCCCCCGCCCCCCAACCAAAAAATCTCATTTGCCTATCTCGAAACAAATATTCAATTTTATCATTTTAAGTATTTTTAAAGTGTTAAATTTTGTTCCCTATACATCAGAGCTGCCAAACCACACTTGCTCATCTCGAGAAAATTAAGTTATCTTTTTTCTCATTTTATAAACTTTAAAACTGTTAAATTTTGTTCTCTATAAATGTGAACAACCAAACCTCAAATCACAAAGGAGCGTTTTAACAGAAAACGATTAAATAAAAAAATCAAATTTCCTCCCCTATAAATAATACAGAAAAAAGGCAAACAAAGCTGAGCTGTTTGAGAGCCTAGACAATTATTGTAAAGGAAAGCAGGGATTGGATTTAAAGGATTTAGAAAATTATTGTAAAGAAAATGGTTACTCAAATGTGATTAGAGAAGGCTCAGCACCTAGAAAATTTTTTATGTAAACAGTTTTCAATAAAACTATTCCAGTGTCTTTATTTACATCTTTTGTCGCCATTTTTATAGATGAATGTCATGTGTCGTTGTATACATCAACCACTTTAGGGACGAAGATAATCCATTTATAATTTCCTTGAAGAGTAAATTTCTTCCACATTTTTCCTTTCAGTGTTCTGTTAAATCAGTCATCAACACATGTTTTTAATTCACTATAATTTGAATAATGATTAATGTTAAATTTTTTCATCAATTCTTTAAATTATATCTTATAAAATACTTTTCCTTTATCTGTAGGCAAATTTTTTGGTGGTCGAGCAATGAATATTTTTTCGAAAGCAACTACATTCTTGCCTGTTTTATCTTTAACTGGAATAGCCCAAGCAAATTTTGAACAAAACCATTCAATAAATATTTATATCCTCTATTTACCTTCGAAATTCCTTTAATTTTCAAAGAGTCCTTTTCGACTAAATCATCTTGCCAGAGATCAACTATTCCAAATAACTTACGTTTCGTCTTCCAAAATTTTTGCTCAATGGCTTTTGTAATTCATTAATTATTTGCTCACAAATATTTAGACCATTACCTACAAATTTGTTTAAACTAATTTCCTCTTTTTCGTTTTACAGATTGAACAAAGGCCTTCGATTCTTTGTTTTCCAATCTATGTTTTCCAATCTATGTGTATTATGAGCAGTAAAATTTTCGCACTTCAATCAGTAGATGAGAATATCATTCTTCATTTACATAGAATAAAAAAATTAATTAATTGTTTGAGTCTAACAACTTAAGTATTTCTAAATCTTTACCGACTTTTCCATTCAAATTTGAAATTATAGATTTAAGCACATTTTCGACCAAAATAATCTTGCCTTTGTTTTTATTTCTTTCTTTCATATGATGTTCTATGATACTATCATAAATACTAATATTATCTTTAAGATTACTTCATTCATTAAAATATGGAGTTAAATCGCCTTTTGAAAAGTAATCTGATAAAATTTTCTGAATATCTTTCTTGGAATAAAAATTCTGAAGCATAGTTAACACATATTGTTGTTTAGCTTCTAAAAGCCTTGTTTCCAAATATCTTTTACTAATCGCATCCAAATCGTCAAGTGGATCGTTAATGTTAACAATTCTATGTTTACAATGAATATAATTTTTAGTAACTTTAAAAATTTTATTTAATTCTTTCTGAAATTGTGTAATTTATTAGCTACATTTGAATTGATTTTGGCATCTATATAAATTTGTTTATTTATCTGGCAGTCTTCAGGCTTCAAATTATTTCCAAAAATGTCCATTTAGTAAATTTGAAATATCATTAAACTTGTAATTCATACATAATAGTTTTAATACAAACAAACACAAATGACCACAAATTACTTCATCAAAATTTTGAAATCATTGAATTTTATAATACAGCTCATACCGAGATAATTTACTAATAGCTTATGAATATTTACTCCACATGAGTCATAAACAAATCGTTGTCCTTATTATTATAGTAACATATCCAGAGAGTTCCAACATGATCAGCTGTACAATATAATTATAATTTAATATTCCACATTCTAAATTTTTTGGTTCATTTGCTAATTTTACGGAAGTGTAACGACGCCCACCAAACAGACATGAAGCATGGCTAAACACGTAGCTAGAAGTGTAACTAAGTAGTGCGTAAGTCTGTGTTTGGGGTTTCAAGCTGCGGTGAAATATTCTTCCCATTCTACCTGTTATGTCATGTTATAGTTTAGTCTGGCCTTTAAATGTGCGCCGAGATTATTCTTGCTATTCTAACTTTTATGCCATTATTTTAGTGATGGTTTTAAGGGATTGGCTAATCAAATTTTAAGAGCCGTGACTGACCAAGGTTAATTCTGGTGGTTTCATTTGTGGAGAATATCATTGAAAGATACTGATAACTAGTTGTGCAGTTAGGATTGTGTATCTCATCCCTCAGAATACTGCCTGCCGCTGATGTGTTTTATGTTGCAGATAATTTTCAGTGGTTGATGCGAGCAAACTGGGATTGGTCTACCACGGTGGCAGAGTGATATTTAAGGCCCTGCCCCCCCTGCCCCCCCTCATCACGGGTTATGTTGTTAGTATCCTGTAATCCCATCCTTTCGGTGGAGAGTTATTGTTTCTGAAGCTCAGTCGCAGTGCAAAGTTGAGTACCTTTTTATTTCATTTCCTGTCCCGTGGATTTCTTGTATTGGTTAAAATCTTTTGGTGTGCTCGTGTCCATCACTAATTCTCATACAGAGTGGAAGCGGCCCTTGTTAAGTTTTTCTTGGGAAAATCTTCTCGTTATAGTCAGGTACTGAAATCATACGAACCTGGTATGTGAAAGTAGTACTGTTCTAATTTATCTGAGGTTGGACGAATAAGCTTTAAAAATTTTAGGGCTTGTTGAGTTCAGAACTTTTAACTGGGATAGTTATATTAGTCATATTTTATGAGCATGCTTTTATGATCATTGTGCTTGAATTATGAAAAGTTGGCCAAGAAAGCCTTAAAACATTACTGTCTGTTGAGCACTGGGTTGGTATGTCAGCTATATTTAACATAATAACGGTTTTATGAATAGTGTTTCATTTAATGAAAAGTTGTCCGAGTAAACCTTAGAAATATTGGTGTTTGTGGAACTCAGAACTTTTGTCTGAGCTAGTTAAGTCAGTCATAGTGTACAAAGGATACTTTTATGAATATTTATTTTAAATTATGAAAAGTTGGCCATAGAAGCCTTAAAACATTACTGTCTGTTGAATTCCGAACTTGGATGTGATGAAAAGGTAGGTAAAAGTGTTCCTATGAAAAGAGATGAAGTAGGTGTGATTTATTTGTCAGTCATATTGAATTAACTATGGGTCCATGTACATGGTTTGAATTAATGTAAGTGGTTGAAAGAAAACGTTATGTGGAAGATACATTAAAAGATTTTTGTGTTCTATAAGATGTTTGTGTTCTATAAGACGAACTTTGTTGAAATTATGGTTATTGTGAATGTATTATGAGCAATGTATTTGTAATAAAGAAGTATGTGGCAATAACAACTGATTTCGATTGTAATTTCGGCGTGTCCATAGGGACAACACCCCAATCAGTTTAAGGTAAATCACGTTACTCGTAATAGAGAGATGGATGCCTGTCAGGTCCTGTGGATCTATTTTGATCTCTTCCCATGCGAATCGTTCAATTTCGAAAGCTTTGGGTCATGCGAATCCAGTATCGGAGCTGATCTTGATAGTCGACTTTCTATGTGAGTGAGCCAAGCCGGCTTCTGTGGCCGAGCGGTTCTAGGCGCTTCAGTTCGGAACCGCGTGACCACTAAGGTCGCAGGTTCGAATCCTGCCTCAGGCATGGATGTTTGTGATGTCTTTAGGTTAGTTAGGTTTAAGTAGTTCTAAGTTCTAAGGGACTGATGACCTCAGAAGTTGAATCCCATAGTGCTCAGAGCCATTTGAACCATTTTTTGAACGACGTCCTGTGGCTGCACGAAAAGCATTATTCAGCATGGTGGCGTTGCTGTCAGGATGCCATAATCAGTTGGTAGCGGTTATCCACTGCAGTAGTAACCCTTGGGCTGCCCGAAAGAGGCCCTTGCTGGGAGCCCTTCCTGGCACGAAGTAACAGTGCGGACGTGATCGAACAGCGGTATTGACCGTCTAGTGCTCAGAGCCATTTTTTTGAAGCGGTGCAGGCAGAGGTGAGATTGTGGCATCGTCAACAAAGTCAAACATGCAATAGTGTCGGTATAACAAACTGGACTCTCAATGGGAGAAATGACTATGTCCAATAATAAATATACAGAAAAGAAGAATTAGATGCAGAATGTTAATAACGTCTGTTTTACTTAAAAAGCTCTAAGAAGTTCCACTTAAAAATTCAGAGGCATTGCATTTCAGCTCTGAAAACATTCATTTATTCACTGAAAATGGTTTTACAGTCAAGACACTACTGGCCGATTTGGCAAATAAGTAATATTGTGACTAACAGTGTTTACTACCCGTCTCAGCTGCTGTCTTATTTGATCTGTGAGAAAGCGTTGTACGTGTACTGTGTTGAGTATCACTGTCAGTTGTGGAGGGATTTCATAATTTCCTAAACTCCAGCGTTTCGTTGGTAGAGCTCCAATTTGCGAAGAAAATTGAGACTCGTATCTTGTGCTGTTAAAAATATTCACTATATTTCCTTCCAAGGCGAGGTTAGGCATACTCATATCACCAAATAAATCGATAAGGCAAGCCAATCTGAAAACAAATGCATAATGTTTCAGTGAGCGAACAGCTGACTGCCGAAACATTGAACAAGTGGGGCTATAGCTCAGGCAAAACACTGAACGCAAACATTAAGTAACGGGTGGTTATAAAAAAAGTGTAGCTACTTACAGAGTTGCAGTGTGGGCTGTAATTATCGTGTGACAGCGAAACGTCGTACATATCCTAATACGTTAATGCGGAGCCGATATACGTTGAAAAAGAAATGTAGTTCTAAATTTGGCCACCAGGTCCATATCTGGCGCTCTGTATGCAAGAAAAACGTTTAGAAATGTTTCCATATGTAGTGGATTAGGAACAGGACGTGGGCAGAAAAGACCAGACGAGTGAGAAAAGCATAATACTTTTTTATCTTTAACCGCTCCTTACATAATTTGTTAAGTATGAGCACTGGAGACCTCGACGAGATGCTGCATCCGTAAATCTGAGCTACGTGTTCCTGTATACTGGCCTTCAGATCAGGTAGAGACCAAATGTATCCAGAGTAAAATCCAAAGTCACATGGATTCAGATTAGGTTATCTTGCTGGCTACGCAACTGGAAAACCTCTGGAGATAACACTTCAGTGGGATGTTACATTAAAGAGATCTTTCACTGGGCGAGCTACATGAGCCTCCGCCCATCTTTTTTGTAAACAGTAGTTTCTACAAAGCTGCTCTCTTCCAAAGAAGCATTTACATGCTGTACAAGATGGGCTCGATAACGTGCTTACATCACGGTACACCTGACAGACCATATGTGTGTGTTCTCTTCAAAACCGAACGGACCGACAATAAAGGTTCTTGTGAATCCACACCGCACAGACGCGTACTGCGAATGCAATAATTCTTCGTGCACAAGACGTGTTTGAACAATACCCCGAATTCCGCAGTTCTGTGTATTCAGTACGCCCTGTAGTGTGAAATATCATATTGCCCGGCCACATGTCATCAACTTTGATACGTGCCAGAAACCAAAGAACAAACTCTGAACATTGCTGCGGATCATGAGGTTTTAGTTGCTGTAGTTTCTGGATGTTGTACGGGTAACAACGTAAAACAGACTTCAAAACTTTCCCTAATGTTGACCACGGGATGGACTTCTGTCGTGACACTGCGCAAGCGCTAACACTACCCGGGCCAAGTGCAGCATGGTCAGATACAGCAACAGCAACCTCATCAGTACCTTCCAACAGGATAGGACGCATACCTCTTGCAGGTACCACGCTAAGCTCAGCAGTGCTTTCGAATGTCATTATCATCTTCTTTAAATCAGTTAATGATATCGGGTCGCTGTTCAGACCTTACAGTCATTGATACTCTCAACGCGACACTGTAATTGCTGCAGTTCACATAAAACAGTATCACTAATAGTGCACGGTCTCTGTTCTTGATAGACTTACTGTCCACTCACGTTACGGCTTGCCAGATGACAGCGGGGATGTCATGCCGTCATACAAACAGTGCACAGCGCCAGATTTGCACCTGGTGGCCACAACTGGAAGCAGTTTGTTTCCCAGAGTAAATCGGCCTAATCATATTTACCTAGCTTCGGTACCGAGGGCCATGTATACCTGTCACAAGCTGTGGTATCAGTCCCACAGTATTACTCTTTAATGGTAGTATCTAAAAATGTCAGGTCTATTTCTGTAACAAATACTGTATCATTTATGGAATATTCTGTCAGTACTTGGAGGAACAGAGGTGTTAAAAAATAAAACACACAATACTGATGTTTCACAGTAATATTTATTATATATCTAGCTGTACCCGGCCACACTTTGCTGTATCTTATTCCGCTTAAATGGGAAAGAAAGAAAAGGGAAACCATACGTTTCTACGATGTGTAGGAATTCGAAATACATCCTAATCTCATTCTCTCACCTGTCTCTGCCCATCACACCCTCCCCCTCTCTTTCTCCATTTCCTCCTCCTTCCCCATCTCTCTGCCCATCATCTCCTCCTCTCTCTCTCTCTGTCCATCTTCGTCTCTCCCCTCTCTCTTTCTGTGTCCTCCTGTCATCTTTTCCTCCTCCTTTCTTTGTCCATCACCTCCTCCTCCACTCTCTCTCTCTTCATGACCTCCTCCTCCTCCTCCCACCGTCTCTGCCTACCGCCTCCTTCCAGTTTTCTATGTCCATTTCCTCTCACACCTTTGTCTATCTTCTCTTGTCCCCTCTCTCTGACCTTGAACCTTGTTTATCGTTATTGAAAAGTCAGATTCTGTAGCCCAAAATACAACTTTCCCTATTTGCAAATAATGTTTCACTTTAAGACGTTTATAGGTTTTATGTGTCTAAACGTTTATCACAGTAACTTGTAAAAATTTGATAAATTTGATATAAATCTCAAACGTACATTTAGGTATCAATAGTTATGCCTTAATATGTTCCACACACACAGACACTCACACACACACACACACACACACACACACACACACACACACACACACACACACACACACACACACACACACATATATATATATATATATATATATATATATATATATATATATGTGTGTGTGTGTGTGTGTGTGTGTGTGTGAGTGTCTGTGTGTGTGGAACATATTAAGGCATAACTATTGATACCTAAATGTACGTTTGAGATTTATATCAAATTTATATCAATACACACACACATATATATATATATATATATATATATATATATATATATGTGTGTGTGTGTGTGTGTGTGTGTGTGTGTGTGGAACATATTAAGGCATAACATATTAAGGCATAACTATTGATACCTAAATGTACGTTTGAGATTTATATCAAATTTATCAAATTTTTACAAGTTATATATATATTAAAAATATACATGTATTAAGGAATTAACTACTGAAAGGTGGCTACACTGAGACACAGCGCCAGAGATTGCGCCAAAGATTATTCAAATGGTTCAAATGGCTCTGAGCACTATGGGACTTAACATCTATGGTCATCAGTCCCCTAGAACTTAGAACTACTTAAACCTAACTAACCTAAGGACAGCACACAACACCCAGTCATTACGAGGCAGAGAAAATCCCTGACCCCGCCGGGAATCGAACCCGGGCGTGGGAAGCGAGAACGCTACCGCACGACCACGAGCTGCGGACTCAAAGATTATTATTCCGCCTCCTCCACTGGCAGTAGTAGATCAGAGGATGTCGGGAGCAGTCATTGTTCTGTGGGGCGAGAGAGTAGACGATCTGAGTGTTGACTGAAATGTTGTACTGTTCGGTTGATGTAATGTATAGACGGAAGAAGATGCAATTGCCAGAATATATTTGAGAAAGGAGATGGGCTTTTGATTTATGATGCTGGTGTAATTAAATATTTTCGTCAATATATAATGAGGTAAAAAGGTATTACAGTTTTCTTTAATAACAATCCCTCTTGCTCACAGGTACAGTCAACAAAGCATATGGCTCGTGTTCATTTATTACACTTGTAATTCAGGTTTCTATGTGCAATTATAGTATTTCTGGTTTTTCAATTAGTTCATTGTAAATGGTGTTTAAAATATTTTGTCGTATTGAGAAAGAACCGAGCCAGATACAAGTACGTTGAGTCACACTACCACACAAGGAACAGTTACACTTGTGCTTTGTTGTTCGTAGCTTTTATAGTTGCAGGGGATTTAATTAATCATTTGTGTTAATGGAAATTCTTTGTCATTCTTTATTTTTATTTTATGTAGTCAGATTGCGTGCTAATAATAGTCAGGGCCAACCGGTTTCGAGACTTCGTAACCGGTCACACAGCTAGTAAAATTATTGCATTTATTCATTAATATTGGACTTTTCTTTTTAATTAAGCCCCCATGCACCACCTAAAAACTCGCCCGAATAAGAATTCAACGTTGTGTCAAAATTTCGAAGCAATCGGTCGAGAACTTTCAGAGACTTTTTAATTAAGCCCCCATGCACCACCTAAAAACTCGCCCGAATAAGAATTCAACGTTGTGTCAAAATTTCGAAGCAATCGGTCGAGAACATTCAGAGACTTTTTAATTAAGCCCCCATGCACCACCTAAAAACTCGCCCGACTAAGAATTCAACGTTGTGTCAAAATTTCGAAGCAATAGGTCGAGAACTTTCAGAGACAAAACATTTACATTTTTTATAACGTTTCCCCTTGTATCACACAGATACCAGATGGCGTTCCGGTTGTTGTTGTTGTTGTTGTTATGGTCTTCAGTCCTGAGACTGGTTTGATGCAGCTCTCCATGCTACTCTATCCTGTGCAAGCTTCTTCATCTCCCAGTACCTACTGCAACCTACATCCTTCTCAATCTGCTTGGTGTATTGATCTCTTGGTCTCCCCCTACGATTTTTACCCTCCACGATGCCCTCCAATGCTAAATTTGTGATCCCTTGATGCCTCAAAACATGTCCTACCAACCGATCCCTTCTTCTAGTCAAGTTGTGCCACAAACTTCTCTTCTCCCCAATCCTATTCAATACCTCCACATTAGTTACGTGATCTACCCACCTTATCTTCAGTATTCTTCTGTAGCACCACATTTCGAAAGCTTCTATTCTCTTCTTGTCCAAACTGGTTATCGTCCATGTTTCACTTCCATACATGGCTACACTCCATACAAATACTTTCAGAAACGACTTCCTGACACTTAAATCTATACTCGATGTTAACAAATTTCTCTTCTTCAGAAACGATTTCCTTGCCATTGCCAGTCTACATTTTATATCCTCTCTACTTCGACCATCATCAGTTATTTTACTCCCTAAATAGCAAAACTCCTTTACTACTTTAAGTGTCTCTTTTCCTATTCTAATCCCCTCAGCATCACCCGATTTAATTTGACTACATACCATTATCCTCGTTTTGCTTTTGTTGATGTTCATCTTATATCCTCCTTTCATGACACTGTCCATTCCGTTTAACTGCTCTTCCAAGTCCTTTGCTGTCTCTGACAGAATTACAATGTCATCGGCGAACCTCAAAGTTTTTACTTCTTCTCCATGAATTTTAATACCTACTCCGAATTTTTCTTTTGTTTCCTTTACTGCTTGCTCAATATACAGATTGAATAACATCGGGGAGAGGCTACAACCCTGTCTCACTCCTTTCCGAACCACTGCTTCCCTTTCATGCCCCTCGACTCTTATAACTGCCATCTGGTTTCTGTACAAATTGTAAATAGCCTTTCGCTCCCTGTATTTTACTCCTGCCACCTTCAGAATTTGAAAGAGAGTATTCCAGTTAACGTTGTCAAAAGCTTTCTCTAAGTCTACAAATGCTAGAAACGTAGGTTTGCCTTTTCTTAATCTTTCTTCTAAGATAATTCGTAAGGTTAGTATTGCCTCAAGTGTTCCAACATTTCTACGGAATCCAAACTGATCTTCCCCGAGGTCCGCTTCTACCAATTTTTCCATTCGTCTGTAAAGAATTCGCGTTAGTATTTTGCAGCTGTGACTTACTAAACTGATAGTTCGGTAATTTTCACATCTGTCAACACCTGCTTTCTTTGGGATTGGAATTATTATATTCTTCTTGAAGTCTGTGGGTATTTCGCCTGTCTCATACATCTTGCTCACCAGATGGTAGAGTTTTGTCATGACTGGCTCTCCCAAGGCCATAAGTAGTTCTAATGGAATGTTGTCTACTCCCGGGGCCTTGTTTCGACTCTGGTCTTTCAGTGCTCTGTCAAACTCTTCACGCAGTATCTTATCTCCCATTTCATCTTCATCTACATCCTCTTCCATTTCCATAATATTCTCCTCAAGTACATCGCCCTTGTATAAACCCTCTATATACTCCTTCCACCTTTCTGCCTTCCCTTCTTTGCATAGAACTGGGTTGCCATCTGAGCTCTTGATATTCATACAAGTGGTTCTCTTCTCTCCAAAGGTCTCTTTAATTTTCCTGTAGGCAGTATCTATCTTACCCCTAGTGAGACAAGCCTCTACATCCTTACATTTGTCCTCTAGCCATCCCTGCTTAGCCATTTTGCACTTCCTGTCGATCTCATTTTTGAGACGTTTGTATTCCCTTTTGCCTGCTTCATTTAATGCATTTTTATATTTTCTCCTTTCATCAATTAAATTCAATATTTCTTCTGTTACCCAAGGATTTCTATTAGCCCTTGTCTTTTTACCTACTTGATCCTCTGCTGCCTTCACTACTTCATCCCTCAGAGCTACCCATTCTTCTTCTACTGTATTTCTTTCCCCCATTCCTGTCAATTGTTCCTTTATGCTCTCCCTGAAACTCTGTACAACCTCTGGTTCTTTCAGTTTATCCAGGTCCCATCTCCTTAAATTCCCACCTTTTTGCAGTTTCTTCAGTTTCAATCTGCAGTTCATAACCAATAGATTGTGGTTAGAATCCACATCTGCCCCTGGAAATGTCTTACAATTTAAAACGTGGTTCCTAAATCTCTCTTACCATTATATAATATATCTGATACCTTTTAGTATCTCCAGGATTCTTCCATGTATACAACCTTCTTTTATGATTCTTAAACCAAGTGTTAGCTATGATTAAGTTATGCTCTATGCAAAATTCTACAAGGAGGCTTCCTCTTTCATTTCTTCCCCCCAATCCATATTCACCTACTATGTTTCCTTCTCTCCCTTTTCCTACTGACGAATTCCAGTCACCCATGACTATTAAATTTTCGTCTCCCTTCACTACCTGAATAATTTTTTTTATCTCGTCATACATTTCATCAATTTCTTCATCATCTGCAGAGCTAGTTGGCATATAAACGTGTACTACTGTAGTAGGCGTGGGCTTCGTGTCTATCTTGGCCACAATAATGCGTTCACTATGCTGTTTGTAGTAGCTAACCCGTACTGCTATTTTTTATTCATTATTAAACCTACTCCTGCATTACCCCTATTGGACTTTGTATTTATAACCCTGTATTCACCTGACCAAAAGTCTTGTTCCTCCTGCCACCGAACTTCACTAATTCCCACTATATCTAACTTTAACCTATCCATTTCCCTTTTTAAATTTTCTAACCCACCTGCTCGATTAAGGGATCTGACATTCCACGCTGCGATCCGTAGAATGCCGGTTTTCTTTCTCTTATAACGACGTCCTCTTGAGTAGTCCCCGCCCGGAGATCTGAATGGGGGACTATTTTACCTCCGGAATATTTTACCCAAGAGGACGCCATCATCATTTAATCATACAGTAAAGCTGCATGTCCTCGGGAAAAATTACGGCTGTAGTTTCCCTTTGCTTTCAGCTGTTCGCAGTACCAGCACAGCAAGGCCGTTTTGGTTAATGTTACAAGGCCAGATCAGTCAATCATCCAGACTGTTGCCCCTGCAACTACTGAAAAGGCTGCTGCCCCTCTTCAGGAACCACATGTTTGTCTGGCCTCTCAACAGATACCCCTCCGTTGTGGTTGCACCTACGGTACGGCCATCTGTATCGCTGAGGCACGCAAGCCTCCCCACCAACGGCAAGGTCCATGGTTCCGGTAGGTATTTAAAAAGACGTGAGTATTCGAATGCAGTGTTGTATCAAAATTTTTAAGCAGTCCGCGAAGAACTTTCGGAAAACTAAGATTTTGAAGAAATGAACATCTACTTTTGTACTTATGTAGACATTGTAAATGTTCCTAATTGCACATCTCTGAAAGCTTTTGAGCGAATGCATTAAAATTCTGACGCAAGTTGCCCTGGGAATAGGCACGTTTTTTTATAGTCCCATCTTTAAATATTTCAGATATACAGTTTTTTATAAATTTGATAATTGGGAAACGCTGTTAACCAAAAATCTCAAAAAGTCTTGGAGACAGAGAGAGAGAGAGAGAGAGAGAGAGAGAGAGAGATGGGTGCGTAAAAACTCGCCTTTATTAGAATGTAACATTGTGTCAAAACGTCAAAGCACTCTATCAAGAACGTTGGAGATACACAATTTTGAACAAACGAAAATTTACATTTTTATTTATACACATTAATAGTGGACCGGCTTTCGGCTTTTTAGGCCATTCACTACTAAAGTCATCTGAGGATGGTCAAAAAGGCCAGGAGCCGAATTATGTAATAAATATTATCGTGGAACATCAATACTGTGTATTTCAGTTTTTAAATACTGAACTCTTACTAAACATCGATAACAGAAGCTTTTTTTCTTTTTTCTTTTTTGTGATACGTAGTAAAATTATGTTTGAATCATAGTCAAAACTGTTTTGTTTTTAATGTTCATAAAATTTCATTTTACCACAGTGTAATTATCACCAGGTGGGAACCGCTACATTATGTAGGTCATAACGTGTCCTGAAGGCTACTAGAACGGACAGCCGTTAGGTGACAAACGCAGGGGTGCTTCTGCCGAAGCGAGCTGACGCCAGTTCGCACTGGAGAGCGCAAGTAGGGCATTCGCACAATTCAGGTGGTAGACAAGAGAAAGTGGAAAGGGTGGGAGACGCCAGTTTGGCGCTCGGTTGGAGCGTGTGTGGAGTTGTACCTTTTACGACGCCTGAAACGGGCTTTTGCAGGTCGCAGCTCTTGCCATTGTGTCTGTCGAATCTGAAATAATGTCAGGGTTACTCTGATGCAGAATTGAAACCCGTTTTTGGTGTTCCTCGTAACCGTTCGCTTATCGAGGTAACCGGATGGGACAGCTTAATGAATGGCACGTACGTGAGGCGAGTGCGTGCCTCCCAACTCTGTCGCCAGTCGAGCAGGTGCTCACCGCTTCAGGCGTCTGCCGGCTCGTCAGACTACGGTCAATAGCTTGTTGGCGCAGGACTTGCTCACTGGTTGGGAAATAAAAAGAAACAAATAACCGCAACGGGGTGGCAGTATGCAAATGATAACAAATAAACGGCGTTCTCTACCACGGCAAGATTGCAGGCAGTTGTATAATGTATCTGAATAAAACCTTTTTGTGTTTTAGGCCACGCCGCCCATTTAAACTTAGGGAGAAAGACGCAGAATTAAGCAACCTACTGCTCAAAATAATTCTCTTGAAACCGGCGCTTCCCTTGGAATTCTGCACACTTATTTTATTCTCCATTATCTGCCAAGTGAAGGCCCCCACGAAGAAAACGCGGCAAGTCCATTTAACCAGGAAATGAGTTTACTGCACATTCTGATGACCAGCCGTCGGTACTAGAAGGGAGTTAAAATGACTTACCAAGATAGAAACGGTTTTACCTTTAGTGGTAAAGAAAAGACCGTTCTGATTCGATTTTCTCACGGCAAGAATGGGGCAAGTCCAAGTTTTAACCCAACTATTTGCAACAGACGTTTTACGTCATTTGGGTTGCGGCTACAAACATGATCGGTTGAGTTTTTTACTCTGTGTTGTTTCCTTATGGTAGTAGTGATTAGTTTGAAGCGTGATAGTAGTGTCGTCCCCTTAGGATCTTTGACATGTGTGGATTATCACAAGCTGAAAGAGACAAGCCATCTGTTAACTAAACAACTAAAATGAGAAATAGTTTTGCCAGAATGCCTAATGTTTCTAGGGACCTTAGGGCAATGTCTCATGAGTTAGACATTGTTCGAGTGTTTCAAACAAATCAAACCCCACGAAAGTGAACAACTTATGAAGAACTTTAATTTGTTAGGTGACTGGAATGACAAATTTGCCTATTCAACCGGCTTAATTTCTGTGGCATTAATTGCTCGTAGAAGGCATAGGCAGGACGACTCCAATGCCAGAGATTGCTCATTACAATTCGTCGTAAGAATCAAACGAAATGATACCATGATTGAAATTCCTGTTTGACAAAAGCTCTTCATTTATTTGCATGGAATTATCGTTTTACTAGTTCAGCATTCATCAAATGTCTAACAGAGATACAATAAGAAAGTGTTCAAATGTATGTGAAATCTTATGGGACTTAACTGCTAAGGTCATCTCCCTAAGCTTACACACTACTTAACCTAAATTATCCTAAGGACAAACACAGACACCCATGCCCGAGGGAGGACTCGAACCTCCGCCGGGACCAGCTGCACAGTCCATGACTTCAGCTCCTGAGACCGCTAGGCTAATCCCGCGCGGCGGGATGCAATATTTTATACTTACATTGAAGATTTTGGGAATAAAGGAATGAATTAAGTTGTTAGTTTTTGCATAGTTATATAAGTGAAATCCGGACTCCAACAGTAAGGATTCTTGCAATATTCAGTGATTTGTGCTCAGTCCAGAATAAGAACCATACAGTGTTCATATACCGTCACTGTTTCGTTTATACGATTAACAGATTAGATAGTGTCAAAAAAATATTTCCAATAAGAGGAAACTCTCGATAAGAAAGTTATTGGAGAGTTACCAGATGACCGGCATTAATGCTTTTAAAGCCGCAAGAGTGAATCCAAGGTACTACAAAGTCATTGCCGTCCAGCAAGGGAGTGTACTAGGTTGAACGACCTTTCTAAAAGCAAGTTGCAAACTGAAGTGTTCTCTCAAGATACGACAGCTCAGAGAAGCTTTGGTTGTGAAGGAATACAATAATAATACAATAATGAAATGCAGGATTACTTACAATGGAGCTCGAACACCAGTATGTATGGCACATTCTATTGGTCTACAAGTAGGCGTCGAGCCTTTGTATCAACCGCAGGGACTTCGCAACTTCTTACAGCCTCAACGAACATATAATGACAAGTGTTTTGTGATCTGAAACTTTTTGAAAGGTAAATCTCGATTGTTTTGCGAGTAACTAATTCTGTGGGTATTTTTTCAGAGCTTCTGCCAATTCCGTATGAAAAACACGAAGACTTTCAAGAACTCAAACAGTTTTGTGGTCAAGGCGCAAGAAATATCTGTTCCATGGTACACATAACGAACCAAAATCCAAGATTAACAAAAAATAACTGCCAGTGCTAAACAATCCCATGAAGCGATGAAAGCTTACCAAAAAGTGGTTGACTTTCCACGAGTTTATGGCAAAGTTGTACTTCCTTTGCATTTACTGTCTTTTTTATCACATAATTTCAAGTGTCATTTTTTTGTGATACGTAATGTACAGTCATTAAATTTGGCATCATAATTGTATTACTCACACTCGATTAAAGTGTTTTGCTTATTTTTTTCTAGTCATGGAAGTTTAAATCTCCTCTGCTGCGAAATGTGCAAAATGTGACTTACCCCATTTTTTCCGTGGGCTCTTCACATGTAGAAAGTGGAGTTTTACTCACCTAAGAAAAATTCTTTATGACGTTCCATAAAATCTATTGTAAATTGACTATTAATTCTCGCATATCTAAATTACCTTCCATTTACTACTGAAAACCAGAACTTGTTCATATCGCAGATATCTCAAGGTATAATCAGTCATAAGAAATTAATGGGTACAATCACTAAGTGACAGACAGTTGCCTATAATAGGACAGAATGGCCTGTACCTCAACAAGTATTTGTTTGCAGACATTCGTTTTTACATTTTTCATGCTTTGCCCAGTATATTCTCTTATTACATGGAACAGGTTTCTTTTTAAATTAATGCTAATGATAAGTGTAAACCACGACATCTGTGTTGATATGCATTTATTGTGGCACGACCGGTTTCGTCCTTTTAGAACATCAGGTTACTGAGCTGCGCCAATATCATGATACTGAGTGGATGGTCCGGTCGCACATGTAACATTAGAGAAAACATCTGGAAACGACCATCACATAAACATTCTGGCAACCGCCTGGCGGTCCGTGGTACTGTATACAGCGTGCCGTGTCGCATCCAGTTACCTTAGCCTACCGCTCTCCATGCATCCGGCAGAATGTTGACCTGATGTTCGTTTCGAAATGATTCCAACATTGCACACAGCAGTAGGAATCAGTACAAAGACTAGGTTCCTAGGAAAGAATTAGCAGAATGTTCGCAGCATACTTTATCGAATTTATTATGAAAGTAGGAGATAAATAAACGGTCACGATGCAATTACATAGTTTCTTTCATAATACGATTAACAAAATAAGACGTTTGCGTTTCCTGGATACAGGCACTCTCCGTCCAGTTGTGTTATCGCATCCTTAGTACTTTGCCCAACCTCCATTTTTCCTAATTGCCTAAAAAATTCTGTAATTTTTTAAACGGTTTGTTGTTCTTGCAGTGAAAATGCCGCCCACTTTTCTCGTATCAATTTTCAGCTCACATACTGCCTCAAATTGCCTTCCTTTGCGATAGACAAGTATTCCGCAATGGTTTTTCCACGGGGTTCATGCACAGGCTATGTGTAGGGCAGGGCAAGACATTAATATCTTATTTTCAAACTACTTTTTGATTGTAGCAGAAACGTGGACAGACGCGTTATCTTGTTCAAACATCAATCTTTCGTTCACTAGGTCCTCATAAGTTCTAATCAGTTCTGTCTCTAGCATCTCAGAGTACACGTTAGGTTCATTCTAGTGTTCAGCCAAGCAATGGATAAGTTACCTTTAGCACAGAATGCTGCCCAAGTCATAACACTTCCACCATCAAAATTTCTGCTCATTCTTGCTTGTTGCTGTGTTTTCAGATCATACGAGTAATACTGAAATGCATCTGGCCAATCTAATTTCAACTTTTTCTCATCACTGAAGATCACATTATCCCAGCTGAAGTCAATGGCATATGTTTTCCAGCAAACTCTAATCTAGCCTGTTTATAGAATGAGATTTTCACTCTGCAGCGGAGTGTGCGCTGATATGAAACTTCCTGGCAGATTAAAACTGTGTGCCCGACCGAGACTCGTTCTCGGGACCTTTGCCTTTCGCGGGCAAGTGCTCTACCATCTGAGCTACCGAAGCACGACTCACGCCCTGTACCCACAGCTTTACTTCTGCCAGTAGAGCACTTGCCCGCGAAAGGCAAAGGTCCCGAGTTCGAGTCTCGGTCGGGCACACAGTTTTAATTAGCCTGTTTATGTTTGGTGTTAGAGTAGGTTGCTGCAGTCGTTTCTTGACTGCAAGGTGTCCTTGATTTGACAAAATTTGTCATGCATGTCTGGCAGTTACTGGCAACTGTAACTCAGCAACAAGTTGAGAAGAATAACGGTTTGTGTCCCTTTCTTTGCGCGAAAGTAGCTCTTTCGATTCCTCAGATCATTTTCTACTTTACCCGTATTTTTCGTTCTGTCCATATCGTGCGCCCAATCTAATGACATTATCAATCACTGTACTTGAACGGTTCATTTTCTTGGTGATTTGACGATTAGAGAGTGCGGTTTGCTTGTACGCACTCGATTATTGCTTTTTCGTCTCTCGATAATTGTATTCTGCGTGTCATTGTCAGAACCATAGTTTAGCACACAACACACACTGTCAGAACTCGTCCCTTCTACAACGCGATTTTCTTTCTAAATGAACCCTCGTGAAATCAGTAATAAGTTATTTCTCTGCATGGAGTGTGTTACTGTGGGCAGCGTGCAGTCGACTGCACTTAAAACGCAAGGCCAACACTCCATTCCGGATGTTCTAATTTTCATTCCTGCACTCGTTTTTCCGTCTTAAATACAAGAATAGTGAAAAATCGTCCCAGGCATGTCCCTTGGCTTAACCAACATACTTAGCAGCAATGTGTAAAGTCTCCACACTCTTCTTTCAATTCCATCGATAACTGTTGCAACTGACAGAGGAATAATGCGTACGACGTCAGAAATTTTACTATTCGTACCACCAGTTTCTTGCCGTACTCAATGCCTGCAGCTTTAGCACAAAGTGCTTCTTGATGATGTATAGAACAATGAACCCCGCCTGTCGATTGTTCTAATATATGCTATTTCATTGCCAACAAAATCTTTAAATTCTTTCTGCGTAGAATTGTAATGTCGTCTTATAGCAAACTTGCGGCACGCCATGCTCATGTGACTGCATAATATTTATTGAGAATTCTCATCTCTCTTACACTGAAGAGCCAAAGAAACTGATACACCTGCCTAGTATCGTGTAGAGCCCCCGTGAGCAAAACGACGTGGCATGGACTCGACTAATATCCGAAGTAATGCTGGAGGGAATTGACACCATGAATTCTGCGGACTGCCCATAAATCCGTAAGAGTACCAGGGAGTGGATATCTCTTCTGAACAGCACGTTGCAAGACATCCCTGATATGCTCATTAATGTTAATGTCTGGGGAATCTGGTGGCCAGCGGAAGTGTTTAAACTCAGAAGAGGTTTCCTGGAGCAACTCTGTACGAATTTTGGACGTGTGGGGTGTCGTATTGTCCTGCTGGAATTGCCCAAGTCCGTCGGAATGTACAATGGACATGAATGGATGCAGGTGATCAGATGGGATCACCTGTCAGATTCGTATCTAGATATATGCGGCGTCCCAAATCACTTACTGCATACACCCCACACTATTAAAGAGCCTCCACAAGCTTGAACGGTCCCCTGCTGACATGCAGGGTCTGTGGATTCATGAGGTTGTCTCCATACTCGTACAAGTCCGTCCACTCGATAGAATTTGAAACGAGACTCGTCCGATCGGGCAACACGTTTCCAGTCATCAACAGTTCAATGTCGGTGTTGACGGGCCTAGGCGATGCGTAAAGCCTTGTGTCGTGCAGTTATTAAGGGAACGCGAGTGGGCCTTCGGCTCTGAAAGCCCACATCGGTGATGTTTCGTTGAATGGTTCGCACGCTGACACTTGTTGATTACCCAGAGTCGGAATCTGCAGCAATTTGCGGAAGGGTCGCAATTTTGTCACGATGAACGATCCTCTTCAGTCGTCGTTGGTCCCGTTCTTGTAGGATCTTTCTGCGACCGCAGCGATGTCGGACATTTGATGTTTTACCGGACTTTTGATATTCACGGTACACCCCTGAAATGGTCGCACAGGTAAATACCCACATCATCGCGACCTCGGAGATGCTGTGTTCCATCGCTCGTGTGCCGACTACAACACAGATTCAAGCTCACTACATCTTGATAACCTACCATTGTAGAAGCAACAACAGTTCTAAAAGTTGCACCAAATGCTGGTTGTCGTACATAAGCGTTAGCGACCGCAGTGCCGTATTCTGTCCGTTCACATATATCTGTATTTGAATCTGCTTGCCTACATCAGTTTCCTTAGCGCTTCGGTGTATGTCATTCCAATTCATTTTTAAAAGCTGAACCTTTCTAGGAAAACAATCACTGAACCCGTGAACATCCTCTGTACCGCGAACAAGTGGCGGATGGTAAACAGCGCGGACATTACAGTTCTAGCGAACTGATTGGTTGTTTAGTTGATTCCGTTGGAGTTGACCAAACAGCGAGGTCGTCAGACACATCGGATTGGGGAAGGTTTGGGAAGTAAGTCGGCCGTGCCGTTTCAGAGGAGCCATCCCAGGATTTGCCTGAAGCGATTCAGGGAAACCACGGAAAACGTAAATCAGGATGGACGGACGCGTCTTTGAACCGTCGTCCTTCCGAATGTAATTCCAGTCTGCTAAGCACTGCACCAGTTGGGATTCTACCGAAATGAAGAGAGTTGTGCCGACCGATGCCACACCACAGTACTCAATCAAGTGTCTGCCCGTTGTACCGGGTGCTTCCGAAAATGGCCTAAACACGCCAGGCCTTGGTCCGTCCGCGGCCAGCACATCCTGCACGAGTAAAGCTTTGCACACTTGTCCGGACCTACTACAAAGCGTTCCATTTTTACCGACTGAGGTAAAGAACCCTAGAAAAGATCTAAGAAATCGCGTGTGACAGAAGAACTAATCAAAATAGAGGGTAGAACAGAGCTGAAAAACCTGAACAATGAAGAAGGATTAACAATGTATAGAGGTCTTAATGTTGTAATGAGTGAACAAAGAAGATGAATGATAGTGCCATCCAGCAGTCAGTGTTATCATGTAGACACCATGCTACACCTTAGCCAGTTGGCTAACTGAGCCATGCTGCGGCTTGCGTTGGTGTTGTTTGTAGGTTTCCGTCCTCTGTTGGAGGCCAGACCGTATAGTTTAGTTGACATGGTTGCAGTTGTTTGTCTTCTTCTCGTGTTGACTGGCGCCACTTGGTTTCGCAAGCGTTGCCTGTCCCCTAGTGGCAGCAGCGGCGGTTATCGATATGTAGTACTGTGGCCCTATATTTTGGGCATTGTCGTTGTTCTTCCGGGTCGTGTGAGTGGCTGTCAGTTGGGGACTCAGGAGGAGCCAGGTCTGTGCAGTGCGGCAACACGCTGGGACCGATGGCGGCGCGCATGGACTGACGGATGGAAGGCCTGCGGTCACGAGGATGCACGACCTCGTCGTAAACCGGATCCTGCAAGCTTTAAGTTGAGTTCATTTGGATTCAAGTAGAGAAACCTCCACCATTGTGAGATCTTGCGATTCTCCAGCGACTTGAGTTAATGTCACTGCTCGTAGTGTTGCCGAGGCGAAGAGCAGCGAGTGGAGTGTTTGGGGAAGGCGGATCTGATTAGCTTTCCTGGACTTCTAATTACTATTTATTGCGTTCTGTTTGTTACTAACGCTAACGCCCCAGTTACCTGCCCTGTGGGTTAGTGTACGTAACGGCAGTGTACGTTTCCTCGCCTTGCCGCTGCTGTCCGGTGAGGCGTGTAGTGTTGACATCTTCTTTGATTGTAGGTTGGTTGACGATTCTTCTGCTCTGGTGGTAGTGATTCCTTTCTCGTTCCGGGCGCTCTAAGCACAGTATTCTGCGGGCGGAGTCCAGACCGCCGCTTCTGGCTTCGGCGTACATTTTTTCATCTTCGAATTTGGTTTATTGGACGTCAGGTAGCTTCAGCAAGATTATTATTAGTCATTCGTTAGACTGCCACTAGTCTGAGTTACCATCTTGTGAAGTGAATGCAGCTCTTGGCTGCCTATTTCATCGCTTGCGAAAGTGTTTTCTGCTGGACCTGCTCAGAGGTCGATTCCTGGTGCACTGTTTATGACTGGCCCTCATGTTTTAATATTGTATTTGCTGTTTTATTGTATGTTTATAAAATGTTTTATATAATTGCTTTTCTTGGCATTACAGCAGGTTTAAATGGTTGTGCTACCAAGTTTACGATCATTTTGTCTCACCCGTTTTGTGATCAGTTGCCTGATTTTGTAAATTAACCTTTGCTATTGCACTGCTGTTTTACAGTATGTTTGTTAAATTTTTTATAATTGCCGTTCAGGGCGTTAAAGGCCGTCAGTCGTGACTGTGGCTACTTGCCTTAAAATTCTAACTGGGATCACATTGCCTTGTTTTTAAAACATTATTTGCTGTGTCTGTATTTTATGCTCACTTGGTAAATTGTAACGCACTGAAAGCGCTATTAATTACACAGTTGTTTATTCTTTCATTAATAACGTGTCATATTTTTATTTACTGCTGAGTCTGGAATTACCGTTTTAAAATAAATGTGTGTAATTGCAAAAGGGAACCAATGGTAACTGATTACGGCCCCATCCACAATCGTAACCGAATCCTGCCTTCCTTGACTACCAGGTTTCAGAAGGCTCTCTATGCACTCTCGTGCGATAGTGCGACTGATCGATGTAGGATGTCCAGTAACACGGCTTTCCCGTTCACGTGACCTTAAGCTCCATATTTCTGTGAAGCCTATGGTGGCATTTAAATGCATTACTATAGCCCACACCCAGCGCCAACGAGAACACTTTTCAGGATGCCACCACAGCTGCATTAATAAACATTTATTGTCACACTTTGTTTCTTTTGGAACCTCATCAGGGCGCTGAGTTGTGTCAGTATCATGGTGCATAAGGTACGGTCGTCACCAGTAGTGGAAATCAGTATAAAGGTTTCGGCATTTGTAGAAAAATTAACATTCTCGTTTGGAAGAGTATGCAATAGTATGAGATCCAGTATAGCGACAAATGCAGTCATATGGTACCGGATTTGAGGTTAGTAGCTCTGTATGTAACAATACAACAACGAATCTGTTTGTACAGGGTGAAACTCTGTTTACATCTACATCTACATCCATACGCCGCAAGCCACCTGACAGTGTGTGGCGGAGGGTACTTTGAGTACCTCTATCGGTTCTCCCTTCTGTTCCAGTCTCGTATTGTTCGTGTGTTCGTGGAAATAAAGATTGTCAGTATGTCTCTGTGTGGGCTCTAATCTCTCTGATTTTATCCTCGTGGTCTCTTCGCGAGATATGCGTAAGAAGGAACAATATGCTGCTTGACTCCTCGGTGAAGGTATGTTCTCTAAACTTCAACAAAAGCCCGTACCGAGCTACTGAGCGTCTCTCCTGCGGAGTCTTCCACTGGAGTTTATCTATCATCTCCGTAACGCTTTCGAAGTTACTAAATGATCCTGTAACGAACCGCGCTGCTCTCCGTTGGATCTTCTCTATCTCTTCTATCAACCCTATCTGGTACGGATCCCACATTGGTGAGCAATATTCAAGAAGTGGGCGAACAAGTGTACTGTTACCTACTTCTTTTGTTTCCGGATTGCATTTCCTTAGGATTCTTCCAATGAATCTCAGTCTGGCATCTGCTTTACCGACCATCAACTTTAAATGATCATTCCATTTTAAATCACTACTAATGTCTACTCCCAGATAATTTACGGAATTAACTGTTTCCAGTTGGTGACCTGCTATATTGTAGCTAAATGGTACAGGATCTTTCTTTCTATGTATTCGCAGCACATTATACTTGATTGTTGAGGCTTTCGTGGCCACTTGTTGACAAACTGCCTATTGGCTTCTGTCTCGGGTTCTTCGGCCGACGTTCATCTGAACGTCGGCCGAAGAACCCGAGACAGAAGCCAATAGGCAGTTTGTCACATTATACTTGCCTGCATTGAGATTCAATTGCCATTCCCTGCACCATGTGTCAATTCGTTGCAGATCCTCCTGCATTTTAGTACAATTTTCCATTGTTCAACCTCTCGATATTCTACAGCATCATCCGCAAAAAGCCTCAGTGAACTTCCGATGTTATCCAAAGGGTCATTTATGTATATTGGAGTCTCGTGGACGAATAAAGCGAGTTGGGTTTCACACGATCGTCTTTTTCGAAACCCACGCTAATTCCTACCGAGTAGATTTCCAGTCTCCAGAAAAGTCATTATACTCGAACATAATACGTGTTCCAAAATTCTACAACTGATTGACGTTAGAGATATAGGTCTATAGCTCTGCACATATGTTCGACGTCCCTTCTTGAAAACGATGATGACCTGTGGCCTTTTCCAATCCTTTGGAACGCTACGCTCTTCTAGAGACCTACGGTACACCGCTGCAAGAAGGGGGGCAAGTTCCTTCGCGTACACTATGTAAAATCGAACTGGTATCCCATCAGGTCCATCGGCCTTTCCTCTTTTGAGCGATTTTAATTGTTTTTATATCCCTCTGTCATATATTTCGATATCTACCAATTTGTCATCTGTGCGACAATCTAGAGAAGGAACTACAGTGCAGTCTTCCTCTATGAAACAGCTTTGGAAAAAGACTTTTAGTATTTCGGCCTTTAGTCTGTCATCTTCTGTTTCAGTACCATTTTGGTCACAGAGTGTCTGGACATTTTGTTTTGATCCACCCGCCGCTTTGATATAAGACCAAAATTTCTTAGGATTTTCTGCCAAGTCAATACATAGAACTTTACTTTCGAATTCATTGAACGCCTCTCCCACAGCCCTCCTCACACTACATTTCGCTTCGCG
Organism: Schistocerca nitens; assembly: GCF_023898315.1. Taxonomy (NCBI): domain Eukaryota; kingdom Metazoa; phylum Arthropoda; class Insecta; order Orthoptera; family Acrididae; genus Schistocerca; species Schistocerca nitens. The sequence continues at coordinate 485,775,706 of NC_064620.1, forward strand.
TAATTTTTGTTTGTCTGCAAGGCTTTGGCTGTGTTTATGTTTGCTGTGAAGTTCCCTTTGCTTCCGCATCAGTGTTTTATCTCGGTTGTTGTACCACGGTGGCTCTTTTTGATCTCTTACGATCTTGCTTGGCACATGCTCATCTAATGTATATTGTACGATGGTTTTGAGCTTTGTCCACTGATCCTCAACACTATCTGTACTTGAGACAAAACTTTATTGTTGAGCCGTCAAGTACTCTGGAAGCCGCTTTTTGTCACTTTTGCTAAACAGAAAAATCTTCCTACCTTTTTTAATATTTCTCTTTACGGCTGAAATCGTCGATGCAGGAACCGCTTTATGATCGCTGATTCCCTGTTCTGCGTTAACTGTTTCAAATAGTTCGGGTCTGTTTGTCATCAGAAGGTATAAAATGTTATCGTCTAAAGCCAGTCGGCTCTGTATTGTGTTAAGAAAGTGCGTAAGTGCATTGACTGTACATAGGAAACACACACCATTAGTAACAGCGCGCGTTGTGTATATAAACTACGATTGCGACAATGCCATGCAGAAAACAGTTATCGTGAGATGGAAAAGCAAAAATCGGTGTGTACCGGGAAACGGGACTCCCTAATTATCAGATACCCAAGAAGTTGAACAGTTCAAATACAGTGATTGACAATTTCGTTAGATTAACAGGACGGAATGCATGGGGAAAGTCCAGTTCCCTAAACTTACTGGCACTAAAGAAAACGCGAGGTCCAAAGAATTCTTTGTGCACTTGAAACAATTACAAAGATAATTTCTGAAACGTTTTGTTTACGTTGCCAATCTGATATCTGTTTTCGAGTTGTTTCCGGGACCGTTTGCTGTTTCAGTTGAAAGCGCCCTTGTGCATGTGCAGATGTAACTGACTGAACTCCAAGGTAATTCCCTTTTCAAAGACAAATCCCTTTAACATGAAATTGTCCAGCACGTCTACACTGCTTTCCACATCTCCATAATAGTGCTAGACCGACATATGTGTGTGAAAGACGTTTTTTCTATTATGAATGTAAATAAGACACGATTACGTGGCAACGTGAGTGCGAAAATTTGTTAAATTTGTATGCGTCTGTGTGCTTGCCGGCAGTTTGTACCAGAGAAAAGTTACATCTTCAGCATGACAAAAATAGTTAAATAATACTGCAAATATGTTTTTAACTATGTAGTTGCGAAATGTGAAATTTAAGCCGAGTTGTACAAAGTGGGACAGCATTTCCACTTAAATGAGGTTCTTTCGCAGTTTTCCCTCCTCATGCTCAGACGATGTGACGTGGCAGTGGGGGAAAAGTGCCAGCCAGGATGAGCGCTATGGCACTCGTGCCAGAGCAAAATCCGCGGCCGGCCGGAGTGGCCGTGTGGTTCTAGGCGCTACAGTCTAGAACCGAGCGACCGCTACGGTCGCAGGTTCGAATCCTGCCTCGCGCATGGATGTGTGTGATGTCCTTCGGTTAGTTAGGTTTAATTAGTTCTAAGTTCTAGGCGACTGATGACCTCAGAAGTTAAGTCGCATAGTGCTCAGAGCCATTTGAGCCATTTGAGCCAAAATCCGCGAGTCGAATCCTTGGCTACCCCTGCCTTATAGGATCCCTTTCTTTTCTGTCTGTATGTCTGTCCAACTGTTAATAACCCGTTTTCTCAGGAACAGGTGGACATGCCAAATTGAATTTTTGTGTCACGTAAGGTCTACGATCCCTTGGCGGTATAAAAAAATTAATGTTCTAAGTCAATGAAATTAAAAGATACGGCTATTTACGTATGCCAAAGATTTCTTTCCAAGAGTTATTGCAGCAGCCGTAAGCATATTCCGGTATTACCTAAGATTTCCAAGACTTTCTGTTTCTGTAAGTATACTGGTTATCTCACTTTTAATTGTTCTATTTTTTCACAGTCTGTACTTTGTGTACCTTTTTCATTTTCGACTCAATTTTCATCATTGGGAGAGTCCACAAGAGGTAAACTGTAAAGTTTCATTATTCCATCTTTGTACCTTTGAATACGATTTCATCATTTCTTCAAGTACGTAGCCTTTTTGTGATTTTAAAGCTTGAATTTCCGCCCTTAGGATGTCTTCCTTAGCAAATGTCAATCATCCACTCACCTCGTGCATATCTACAACCAAGACCATATCGACCAATTGCATTTATTTCAGACAATGCTCCAGCATTCGAATACTGGTATCCTATCACTATTTCGATTGTCATCCATGAGTCCAATGTTCGAACCCAGTCATTGCTTACGTTTTGAATAAAAATCATCAGCAATGATGACTGATTATTTCCAGCTTAAGATTTGACCCTCGTTCTGCCAACGGCCTTGTCAAAGACAGCGGAGGAGTAGACAGTGGATCAGGGCACTCTTTTGCCCCTGGGGTGGAAAACTGCCTCAAAGAAGTCAAAGAATCCGAAATGACAAACGGCACGAGGATGTAGAAGGCAATGGTAACGACTACATCAAAGACACGCAATGTGAAGTCACAGGACAAGTGGCCTGTAAGTGAAAATGTGTCTTGGTGACTCCAGACCAGTCCTCCATTCGAATCTCCGGGAGGGATTGCCAGGCGGGAAGGTAAACATGCGAAAAAAATTGAATAAATAACGAAAGGGTAACATCTACAAGTCGGGGCGAGAACAGTCAGAACTACGATTATGGTGGACAAGCTACAAAATCTGAAAAGATAAACGCAATGGCACAATCGAGATATAATGGGGGACAATGAAGTGGAATGAAGATAAGAATTTCTGGTCTCACGAATATAGGGTAATATCAACATTGGGGAAATGGAATTACGGGAGTGGGATTCGTTACGAATGGGAAGGTAAAGGAGAGAATGAGCTACCGTGAACAGTTCAATGATAGGGTTGATCTTATAAGATTCGCCTGGAAACCAACACTGGCTAATGGTTCAAGTAGACATGACGACGTTGCAAACAGAGGAAGAAGAGATAGAGCAACTACTTTACATAAGGATATTGAACGGTTAATTCAGCATGTAAAGGGAGATGAAAAACTAGTAACTAGGGGGATTGGAATTCGGTTGTGGAGGAACGAACAGAAGAAAGAATTACGGGATAATGTGGTATAGGCATTAGGAACGAGAGCACAGAAAGTCTAGTTGTGTTCTGCAATAAATTTCAGATAGTAATAGAAAATATTCTATTCGAGAGAAGATGGTATACTAGGAAAAGTCCCACAGGCACAGGAAGATTGCAGCAGGATTACATAATGGTGAGACAGAGATTCTGAAATTAATTGCAAGGCCTACCAAGGAGCAGAGATAGACTCCTACCATAATTTAGTAATGACGAAAAGTTGAGGTTGAAGAGAATCGCTCGAAAGAATTATTGTGGAAGGAAGTGGGGTACTGAAGTAATGAGGAAGCATTTGTAGTTCACAGAGGATGTGGATTCTGCGCTAAGTAGACAGTTCAGTTGACGAGAAGGAACATCTTTAAAAAAAAGGCAGTCGTAAATGTTGGACGATTAGACATAGGTATAAGGAAGGTTAACAGCGAAGGAAGCATGGGTAGCAGAAGAAACATGGCTGATCGACGAAAGGAGGGAATAAAAAAAATGTTCAGGGAAATACAGGAATACAAAAATACAAGTCATTTAGGAATGAAATAAAATGGAAGTACAGGGAAGTCAAATCGATGTGGCTGCGGGAGAAATGTGGAAAAATAAAAAAAAGAAGTTGTCGTAGGAACAGACTCAGCATATAGTAAAGTTAAAACAGTGTTTGGTGAAATTAAAAGCAAAGGTCGTAACATTAAGAGTTCAATGGGAATTGCGCTCTTAAACGTAGAGAAGAGACCGTTTATGTGCGAAGGGTACACTGAGGGCTTCGATGAGGGAGAGGACTAGTCTACGACTTGATAGAAGGAGAAACTAGAGTCAATAGGGAAGACATTGGGATCCAGGATTAGAGAAAGAATTTTAAAAAGTTCTGGAAGACCTGAGATCAAATAAAGCAGAATAGATAACGATTCAAAATGGCTCTAAGCCAGGGCTTCACAACATACGTGCTCGCGGAGCAAGCTGTGAGCAGCAAGGCGCGAGCACGGAGCAGCGCGAGCACGCTACCCCCACTACCGGACCAGAGCGGTGAGTGGGGAGAGTCATGTGAGGCACACAACAGCTGCCGCCAGTCAATGTAAATCCGCGGCCACCTGTAGGGATATCACTCACGAATTATTACTGCGACAAATGAAACAATAAAGGAGAATGTACACGTGCCACATAATTTTATTAGCTTAGTGTATGCCTCTACCATCTGTAGACACTGAAACTAATGAATTCCACGACAATCCTATATTTTCAACACTTTCTTCAACACTACTTAAAATATCACCTCTGGTTGTAGTGTTCTTCATGGCTACTACATCGAGGAGCTCCTCCCTCACCTGAAGATCTCTATTAACACCTCTAATAAATATGGCAAGCTGCGCTGTTCCAGTGATATCAACACTTTCGTCCAGAGCTAGAGAATACACCATAAAATCTTTACAGATATTAGCAAGCTGGCTCTGGACGTCGTCTGCCATGTCCTGTATGCGACACATAATGGTCATGTTAGATAATGGCACAATCCGAAACTGTTCAACTTGAGATGGACACAAATGTTCCGCTGTAACTACCAAACATTCGTTTATTAAACTTCCTGGCAGATTAAAACTGTGTGCCCGACCAAGACTCGAACTCGGGACCTTAGCCTTTCGCGGGCAAGTGCTCTACCATCTGAGCTACCGAAGTACGACTCACGCCCGGTCCTCACAGCTTTACTTCTGCCAGTATCTCGTCTCCTACATTCCAAACTTTATTAAATCGCCATCAGTTAAGGGGCGCAGGGATTTTGCTAAAACCAAAGCAATTTTGTAACCCACTCTGAGAGCTGCCTCAGTTGATTTTTCTTCGTCGTCCGGATCTTCTTCGGATAGCTTCCTTTTAAGTTTAATAACTTCCTGTGCACGATCTGGTCAATCACTTTTCCCACGTCCATAGTCTTTCGCGTGGTACGACATATAATGTCGCTGCAAATTAAATTTCGTAAAAGAATTCAGCGTTTTGTGACATAGTAACCATTTTGCAACACCATCTTTTTCAGTAAACAGATACAATTCCTCCCAATGGGGGTTGAACTGCGTTACACAACGGCGACTTCACATGATTCTTAACCAGCGAAGTGACTGTTAAGAGCTGATCGTAGTACTTTAAACGTTACACAGTCGGCGCGAATTCAATAGGTACGCTGCGGCCCTATTCAAACGTGCGCGCGCATTTCCTCTCCCTCCCCTCCCTCCCTACTCAGCGACCTTGCAGCTGCTCGCGAGCACGTGCCTGAGCACACGCGAGTACTCGCGCTCAAAACCGGCCAGTTGTTAGCCCTGCTCTAAGCACTATGGGACTTAACATCTGAGGTCATCAGTCCCCTAGACTTAGAACTACTTAAACCTAACTAACCTAAGGACATCAGACACATACATGCCCGAGGCAGGATTCGAATCTGCGACCGTAGCAGCAGCGCGGTTCCGGACAGAAGCGCCTAGAACCGCTCGGCCACAGCGGCCGGCAGACAACGATTCACCGGTGTTCTTAAAATCATTGGGGGAAATGGCAAGTTGATGTGTTGAATTATGAGACTGGTGATATACCATCAAACTTCCGGAAAAATATCGTCCTCACAATACCGAAAATAGCAATGAGAGATAGGTGCTAAAACTATCGTACAATCAGCTTAATGTCTTATGCATCCAAGCTGCTGACAAGAATAATATTCAGAATGGAAAAGAAAATTGAGGGTGTGTTAGATGACTGTCTGGCTTTAGAAGAGATAAAGGCGCCTGAAAGGTAATCTAACATTACGCTTGATAATGGAAACATAACCAAACTCAAGATAAACTCATTCAATTTGTCGATCGAGAAAAAGAGTTCGACAAAGTAAAATTGTAGAAGATGTTCGAAATTCTGGTGTGGCTGATCGAAGCTTGCAATTATTCAAATCGTCATTCCTCGATCGTGAGTAACAATAATAACCTAATTAACAATGAGTCTGATGTGCAACATGTTGTTTCTGCAGTCTATAAAATAGCTGATGTTGGCTGAAATAACATGTTGGGTGTTGTATGGATCGGAGCGTAGAATGTTGAATTCCTTAATCGGGAAGGTAGGTTAGAGAAGCCCAAGAACGAAGTGCTCGGATTCAAAAGGATGTGAGACAGGGATGTAGTCTTTCGCCACTAGTGTTCAGCCTATGCATCGCAGAAACAATGACGGAAATAAAAGAAAGATTCAAGAGTGGAATTAAAATTCAGGGTGAAAGGATCTCAATGATAAGATTCGCTGATGATATTGCTATCCTCAGTAAAAGTGAACACGAATTACAGGATGTGCTGAATGGAATGAACAGTCTAATGAACACAGAATATGGATTGAGAATAAATCGAAGGCGAAAGTAATGAGAAGCAGCAGAAATGAGAACAGCGAGAAACTTAACGAACACAGGCCTTAGTTTAAGGAAGAACTTTCTCAGAATGTACATTTAGAGCACAGTATAGTGTGGTAGTGAAACGTGGACTGTGGGGAAACCAGAACAGAAGAGAATCGGAGTATTTGAGATGTGATGCTACAGACGAATGTTGAAAATTAGGTGGGCTGATAAGCTATGCAATGAGCAGCTTCTTCGCAGAATCGGCGAGAAAGGAGTAGATGGAAAACATTGACAAGGAGAAGAGACAGGATGATAGGACATCTGCTAAGACAACAAAGCATGACTTCCATGGTACTAGAGGGACTTGTAGAGGACAAAAACTGCAGAGGAAGACAGGGGTTGGACGATATACAGCAAATAATTGAGGACATACGTTGCTAGTTCTACTTTGAGGTGAAGAGTGTGGCACAGGAGAGAAATTCGTAGCGGGCTTTATCAAACCACAAACCACTCAGAAGACTGACGACCGTAAAAAATTCACAGAATATAAAGAGAGTAATGGTAGGGTTAATGGAGGATACAGTAGGACTTAGTTAGGTGCGGTGCCAGGATCAAAAGGCCTCTTGTCAGGTGAGAACGAGATTATCAACACAAAATCAAATACGGGAAATGCAGGTGTAGGTCTATTAATGAATAAGGAAATAGCTATGCAGATGCCCTATTATAAACAGGAAAGTGAAACCATAAACACAGCCGAGATGCACTCGAAGCTAACGCCCACCATAGCAGCACAAGTTGACATGCCTACTAACTTGTAGATGAAGAGATTAAAATAATGTGTGATGAGCAAAAGATATTCAGATCGCTAAGGGAGACTAACAAACAATTATGAAGTGGGATTATAATTATATTATAGAAACGGAAGAGAAGGAAAAATAGAAGGGGAATAAAAACTGGGGAAAAGAGTTAAATGGAATGCCATGTGGAACACTTTTACCCAGAGCACAAGTTAATCATTGTTAACATTGGGCTTAAGAATCACGGGATTTGTGTACTTGGAAGAGAGATGGAAACACCAGATTTTATCGGACATTCACTGCCCTCCATAAGTTTGAAAAAACCTAGTAATTATAGGCAATGGAAAGGAAATACAGTATAAAAATGCATTTTGTTATTTTCCAAATGTTTATTAAGCTCAAATAATACACAGGAAGAGGCAACAATTAAATTTTCGATTCCTCAAAATAGCCACCCTTTGCTTTCATCACTGCCTTGCACACTCTCGGCATGCGCTGCGTCAGTTTTGCCAAGGTTCCATATGGAGTTAATCTATTCTTGCTTCAGGACCTCTCACAATTGTGACCCACTCGTGATTTCCCGTTTTCGGATCCTCTTGCCCAATTCTTTTCATAGCAGCTCGATTGGGTTACAGTGAGGAGATTGGGGTGGCCATTCCATGTTTTTCATTACTTTACGAATCTCTAGAGACTTAACATAGTTGTGACACAAGCGAGACGTATGTTTCGGGTCGTTGTCTTGCTGCAAGACAAACCCTTTCCCAATCAGACGCTAACCAGATGTCTTAGCATGTCGCTGGAGAATGGCATGATAATCCTATTGGTTCAGTTTTCCATCCATTTTCACCAAATCTCCGACTTTATTCCCTCCAAATGATCCCCATACTATCACAGAACTCCCTCCACGCTTTACAGTTGGAATTACGCACTGAGGGTTCAAGCTTTCATGGATAAACGGCGTACAAATTGACGGCGTTTACTTCAAAATATTTCGAACTTGGATTCATCAGTGACTAAGACTCTTTCTCAATCCCCCGCTGTCCAGTGTTGGCGTGTCTTAGCTCACTGAAGCCTTTTCTTCTTGTTAACAGGGCGCAGCAGTGGTTTCCTTGTTGCTACACAACGTCGGAGGTTGATGTCTGCCAGGCGTCGTCTCACTGCTGACTCACTCACCGGTGTATCCCTCGTTGCGTTTGGTTCAGCAGTCAATTCACGATCAGTTTTTAATCTGGTCACTACCAAATACTGGTCACTACAAATACTTTTCCTGGCGTTCTGATATTTTCCTGGGTGCTCCTGAGCGAGGACCATCTCCACAGGAGCCTGTTTCTCGGTGTATGGTTTTGACAACTCCGCTGATCGAAATCATCAGTTTCTTTGCTATTTGTCGGCCACTATTGCCTTCTTGGTGCAAAGTGATTATCATTACCCGTGATTCATAGGGAATATGGCACTTTGGGGCCATTTTGAATTACTTTCGCGGCGTGTTATATACCTTTATGCAAACGCAACTACAAGTGAACAGAAATGTAAACATCGTACCTCTACATAGCCATGCGGTCCTCTCGCGTCACCTGGCGTGTTTAGTAGAAGTGCTTGGACAGGTAACGTCTATTTACATAAAACGGAGCAAGACTAGTATGTTTCAATATGTATGTGTATGTACAATAATTTATTTGAGCTTGCTATTCCGTATTCTAACCAATAACTCATATAGATCACTTCCATCTTGCTCCGTTGTAATACGCAACATGGTGTTTCCAAACTTACGGAGGGCAGTGTACACTGAGGTAACAAATGTCATGGGATAGCAATATGTACATATAGAGATGGCAATAGTATCGCGTACACAACGTATAAGACGGTGGTGCATAGGGAGAGCTGTCATTTGTGCTGTGATTCTTGTGGAAAGGTTTCCGACGTGATTATGACCACACGGCGGGAGTCAACAGGCTTTAAACGCGGAATAGTAATTGGAGCTAGATGCATGGGATATTCCATTTGGAAATGGCTATGACAGCAGACGATCGACGAGAGTTCCTTTGGAAACAGCACGACATTCCCGGCAACACTACTGGGCTCGTGAACATACCGATTGCATCCTAGACGACGGGGAAACCTTGTTCTGGCCAGGCGAGTTCTGATTTCAGTTGGTAAGAGCTGATTACCATCGAGAGTAGCCCAGACTCAACGAAGCCATGGACCCAACTAGTCTTCAAGGCCCTGTGGAAGCTTGTGGTGGCGCCATAATGGTGCGAGCCGTGTGCACATGGAATGCACGGGGTCATCTTGTTCCGCTGAAGCCATCAGTGACTGGTAAAGGTTGTAATCGGCAGCTAGATTTGCAGCCACTCATGGAGTTCATGGTCCCAAAGAACGATTGAATTCTTATGGCTGTCAGCGCGCCATTTTACCAGACCACAATTTGAAGAACATTCTGGAGAATTTGATCGAAAGATTTGACCACCCAGATCTCCCAAAATGGAACGCGCTTAACATTTACGCAACATAATCGGGATGTCCCCCCCATGAACCATGGACCTTGCCGTTGGTGGGGAGGCTTGCGTGCCTCGGCGATACAGATGGCCGTACCGAAGGTGCAACCACAACGGAGGGGTATCTGTTGAGAGGCCAGACAAACATGTGGTTCCTGAAGAGGGGCAGCAGCCTTTTCAGTAGTTGCAGGGGCAACAGTCTGGATGATTGACTGATCTGGCCTTGTAACATTAACCAAAACGGCCTTGCTGTGCTGGTACTGCGAACGGCTGAAAGCAAGGGGAAACTACAGCCGTATTTTTTCCCGAGGACATGCAGCTCTACTGTATGATTAAATGATGATGGCGTCCTCTTGGGTAAAATATTCCGGAGGTAAAATAGTCCCCCATTCGGATCTCCGGGCGGGGACTACTCAAGAGGACGTCGTTATCAGGAGAAAGAAAACTGGCGTTCTACGGATCGGAGCGTGGAATGTCAGATCACTTAATCGGGCAGGTAGTTTAGAAAATTTGAAAAGGGAAATGGATAGGTTAAAGTTAGATATAGTGGGAATTAGTGAAGTTCGGTGGCAGGAGGAACAAGACTTTTGGTCAGGTGATTACAGGGTTATAAATACAAAATCAAATAGGGGTAATGCAGGAGTAGGTTTAATAATGAATAAAAAAATAGGAGTGCGGGTTAGCTACTACAAACAGCATAGTGAACGCATTATTGTGGCCAAGATAGACACAAAGCCCATGCCTACTACAGTAGTACAAGTTTATATGCCAACTAGCTCTGCAGATGATGAAGAAATAGATGAAATGTATGACGAGATAAAAGAAATTATTCAGGTAGTGAAGGGAGACGAAAATTTAATAGTCATGGGTGACTGGAATTCGTCAGTAGGAAAAGGGAGAGAAGGAAACATAGTAGGTGAATATGGATTGGGGGGAAGGAATGAAAGAGGAAGCCGCCTTGTAGAATTTTGCACAGAGCATAACTTAATCATAGCTAACACTTGGTTCAAGAATCATGAAAGGAGGCTGTATACATGGAAGAAGCCAGGAGATACTGACAGGTTTCAGATAGATTATATAATGGTAAGACAGAGATTTAGGAACCAGGTTTTAAATTGTAAGACATTTCCTGGGGCAGATGTGGATTCTGACCACAATCTATTGGTTATGAACTGCAGATTGAAACTGAAGAAACTGCAAAAAGGTGGGAATTTAAGGAGATGGGACCTGGATAAACTGAAAGAACCAGAGGTTGTAGAGAGTTTCAGGGAGAGCATAAGGGGACAATTGACAGGAATGGGGGAAAGAAATACAGTAGAAGAAGAATGGGTAGCTCTGAGGGATGAAGTGGTGAAGGCAGCAGACGATCAAGTAGGTAAAAAGACGAGGGCTAATAGAAATCCTTGGGTAACAGAAGAAATATTGAATTTAATTGATGAAAGGAGAAAATATAAAAATGCAGTAAATGAAGCAGGCAAAAAGGAATACAAACGTCTCAAAAATGAAATCGACAGGAAGTGCAAAATGGCTAAGCAGGGATGGCTAGAGGACAAATGTAAGGATGTAGAGGCTTGTCTCACTAGGGGTAAGATAGATACTGCCTACAGGAAAATTAAAGAGACCTTTGGAGAGAAGAGAACCACTTGTATGAATATCAAGAGCTCAGATGGAAACCCAGTTCTAAGCAAAGAAGGGAAGGCAGAAAGGTGGAAGGAGTATATAGAGGGTTTATACAAGGGAGATGTACTCGAGGACAATATTATGGAAATGGAAGAGGATGTAGATGAAGACGAAATGGGAGATAAGATACTGCGTGAAGAGTTTGACAGAGCACTGAAAGACCTGAGTCGAAACAAGGCCCCGGGAGTAGACAACATTCCACTAGAACTACTGATGGCCTCGGGAGAGCCAGTCATGACAAAACTCTACCATCTGGTGAGCACGATGTATGAGACAGGTGAAATACCCTCAGACTTCAAGAAGAATATAATAATTCCAATCCCAAAGAAAGCAGGTGTTGACAGATGTGAAAATTACCGAACTATCAGTTTAATAAGTCACAGCTGCAAAATACTTACGCGAATTCTTTACAGACGAATGGAAAAACTGGTAGAAGCCGACCTCGGGGAAGATCAGTTTGGATTCCGTAGAAATGTTGGAACACGTGAGGCAATACTGACCTTACGACTTATCTTGGAAGAAAGATTAAGAAAAGGCAAACCTACGTTTCTAGCATTTGTAGACTTAGAGAAAGCTTTTGACAATGTTGACTGGAATACTCTCTTTCAAATTCTGAAGGTGGCAGGGGTAAAATACAGGGAGCGAAAGGCTATTTACAATTTGTACAGAAACCAGATGGCAGTTATAAGAGTCGAGGGGCATGAAAGGGAAGCAGTGGTTGGGAAAGGAGTGAGACAGGGTTGTAGCCTCTCCCCGATGTTATTCAATCTGTATATTGAGCAAGCAGTAAAGGAAACAAAAGAAAAGTTCGGAGTAGGTATTAAAATTCATGGAGAAGAAGTAAAAACTTTGAGGTTCGCCGATGACATTGTAATTCTGTCAGAGACAGCAAAGGACTTGGAAGAGCAGTTGAACGGAATGGACAATGTCTTGAAAGGAGGATATAAGATGAACATCAACAAAAGCAAAACGAGGATAATGGAATGTAGTCAAATTAAGTCGGGTGATGCTGAGGGAATTAGATTAGGAAATGAGACACTTAAAGTAGTAAAGGAGTTTTGCTATTTAGGGAGTAAAATAACCGATGATGGTCGAAGTAGAGAGGATATAAAATGTAGACTGGCAATGGCAAGGAAAGCGTTTCTCAAGAAGAGAAATTTGTTAACATCGAGTATAGATTTAGGTGTCAGGAAGTCGTTTCTGAAAGTATTTGTATGGAGTGTAGCCATGTATGGAAGTGAGACATGGACGATAACTAGTTTGGACAAGAAGAGAATAGAAGCTTTCGAAATGTGGTGCTACAGAAGAATGCTGAAGATAAGGTGGGTAGACCACGTAACTAATGAGGAGGTATTGAATAGGATTGGGGAGAAGAGAAGTTTGTGGCACAACTTGACTAGAAGAAGGGATCGGTTGGTAGGACATGTTTTGAGGCATCAAGGGATCACAAATTTAGCATTGGAGGGCAGCGTGGAGGGTAAAAATCGTAGAGGGAGACCAAGAGATCAATACACTAAGCAGATTCAGAAGGATGTAGGTTGCAGTAGGTACTGGGAGATGAAGAAGCTTGCACAGGATAGAGTAGCATGGAGAGCTGCATCAAACCAGTCTCAGGACTGAAGACCACAACAACAACAACAATCGGGATGTCAGTTCGTGCATAAAATCGTGTACTGGCAGCATTTGTCCAGTTTTGGACGGATACAGAGAGCATGACTCAATATTTGTCAGGGGACTTCCGACTTTTTGAGTCTACGTCACGTCGAGTTGCCGCTCTGGGCTGGGAAGTAGGACGTTCGACATGATATCAGGAGGTATCGCTTGACTTTTGCCACCTCATTGTATTGTATAATGATAAGACAGTGATTTCGAAACAATGTTTTAAGATGCCTAGCACTTTCATGGATAGATGTGGACTCCTACGATAATTTGTTGGTTATGAACGGGAAACTAAAACTGAAGAAAGGAAGGGTACAAAGAGGTCAAAATTGAAATGACTTGTCCTGGATATGTTGAATCACAGGAGTTGTTGAGAGTTTCATCTGGGGCATTAGGTAACTGAAACATGTCAAAGGAATACGCTAGAAGACGAGTTGAAAGCTTTGAGAGACGGTATAATAAAGACAGAAGATGAAAATGAGGCAAAGGGACGAGCCCGTAGAAATAGTTGTATAACGCTCTAGACATAGACTGAAATTGACGAAATCGGAAAATATATGAAAAAATCAACAGATAGATATCGTAAAAATCGACGTTGACTGGACGGGCAAGATGAGAAAGCAATAACGGTTATGGGAGAAATGCGAAACTGTAGAAGCACGCATGACTACGGAAAAGATAGATGCCTCCTCCAGGATAATTAAAGCAACCTTCGGAGGAAAGAAAACAGCTGTGTAAACTTTAACAGTTCAGCTGGAAAACTTGTAATAAGCAGAAAAGAGAAGGCGGGAAGACGGAAGGATGTATTGAAGGGCAATGCAAGGAAAGTGTAGGGAACAACAGCAACATTTGATTACATGAAATGCCATTCCAACAGAAGATACATTGACTGTGACAGTAATTGCAACGGTATTCTCTCCCAAGGGCCTCAATAATTGTGAGGGAATGTCTACCCCTGGAGCCTTGTTTTGACCTAAGTCTTTCAATACTCCGTAAAATTCTCGTCACACTTCCATATCTCGTACTCATCTGCTTTCTGTTCCATTTCCGTGTCTGTCGTGACGTACTGGATATATTCGACGATAGTAGGAACAATGAAAATTAGCTGTAGATTAGGACGTTCGTAACAAAACTCACCACGACATAGGAGTTTCATTTGTTTTGTTTCTAACAATTTGAACCCATTTCATTTTATCTCACTTTAATGTTTTAAGTCAAAGCAGAGAGTATTGTCGATTAGTCTCAGTGAACCATACATGTGTTGTACTGCGGAGGTTGGAAAAAAGTTATTTGGTGCCGTCATTTAGAACTAATAAAACATACAATTGAAACAGCGTTAATTATTTACGAATAGGCAACGGCCTTGCCGCAGTGGATACACCGGTTCCCGTGAGATCACCGAAGTTAAGCGCTGTCGGGCGTGGCCGGCACTTGGATGGGTGACCATTCAGCGGCCATGCGCTGTTGCCATTTTTCGGGGTGCACTCAGCCTCGTGATGCCAATTGAGGGGCTACTCGACCGAATAGTAGCGGCTCCGGTCAAAGGAAACCATCATGTCGACTGGGAGAGCGGTGTGCTGACCACACGCCCCTCCTATTCACATCCTCAACTTAGGATGACACAGCGGTCGGGTGGTCCCGATGGGCCACTTGTGGCCTGAAGACGGAGTGGTAATTACTCACGAACCATGATGTGTTATTCAGCAAATAATTACTATGAACGATATGCGTAGCACCAACAGTGCTCTATGGCGACTGTTGCCAAACGACGTCTTTTGTTATATCGTTGACAACATGTAAAGTAGAAACATCAACTCCAAGAAATATTGTTATTGTCAAATAACAGCAAAAAATCCTTACATCGGAGAGGAAGGATGATTAGTTGGTTTTGATGAGGCGCTCGCACTACTGACTCCTTCCTGTTAACTGCCGATGTCCACACCATTCACCACGGAGGCGGTTAAAAATTATGATACTAACAAACTCTCTAAGAAACTGGGGTAAACACGAGAAAGATAGAAACATGGTGTCCTGAGCTCTCGTTGAACCGCTACCGTTGTCATTATGGGCCACACTATCTATAGGTGATTATAGAAAAACCATTTTTCGAGAAACGCATTGTTTGCACCTTGATGGGCGCCGACGTTTGGGAACAGTATTGTCACTGTTTTTACGTGTTGTGTTCGGTATCCTAAATAATTATGAAACTTATCAGCGGATAGTGGTGGATACACAGCAGTCAACAGCCTTCGCAGACGTGTGCTGCGGCTTTCCATTGTCCTTCATTTATGTCTAGTTTTGTTGTGTACCAGTGCGGTAACGTTACTGACAGAATTACAACATTCACCAGGACAACCTTAACAAGGTGATTGCATACGGCGAAGCTGATGCAACACTGTATGCGGAAAGGTTTCACAACAAGAATTCTTTGCACCATACGATGTTCACAACAATAGAAAGAACACTAGCGGAAGCTGGAAACTTGCAATGAGATACCTTACTTACCTTCCGGAACGTTTCCACACTTGAAACATGTACTTAAACGTAACTGCGTTATCGTTCTTGTTACGTTTTACTGAAGGCGCAATAGTAATGGGTGGTATCGAGATTTTTATTGTACTTATCATAGGCCTTCTGAATAATGTGCCAAGTATTCTTAACTTCTACCGGTATTAGGTGTCAAATACGGATGTCAGCCATCTACATTCGATTCGGACACTTGTCTTTTATAAATGTATGAGGTACTGCGAAGAGGAACCGTCCTTCAGCACTCGTCAAGTGGCACAAGCATTATCCACGTGCCATGCTAACACGTGTAGTGTTGCACGTGAACGGTTGCTACACTCACTCCGTCTCCACGAAGTGGAGGCAGTATTAGTAGAGGAATAAACACGATAAACATAATCTGTGCAATATTAAGGAGGGTAGGACGTCAAACGGGCCGACTTGAAGCAGGAGAGGCACCACAGGACATTTTAATTTCCACTGCCTATACTTTTACAAGTAAACTCATAAAACTTTGTCAGCATGACGATGAAGGTTTCAGGATTCACACTCGCACCAGCGGAAGTTCAAAAAACATAACAAAATAATTTTTTTTACATGTGAAATTTCATAATTTTTTCACTTACTATTGGCTGCATTTGTTGCTATAGGTACACTTTTCTTCATAAATAAGAGAGACTGTTCGATGAATTTTGTACAGCATACAAACCATACTTACAGGTGTCTGAAACTCTAGACTCTATTTAATATATGAAAAAATGAATGAGCTGTTACGTTTTAAACTTTATGTTTAGGAAAAAATCGAATGTTGTAGTTAATTATCTCAATTTTTACCACAGTTTTTAATAGATTTGGAAAATTTTAGAGTTTCATACACCTGTAAGTATGGTTTGTGTGCTGTGCAAAATTCATCAAAGAATCTCTCTTACTTGTGAAGAAAAATGTACCTATAGCAACAAATGGAGCCAACAGTAAGTGAAAAAATGATGAAATTTCATATCTAAAAAAAATTTATTTTGTTATGTTTTTGCACTTCCACTGCTATTACTGTGTATCCTGAATCCTTCCTGGTCATGCTGACAAAGTTTTATGAATTTATTTGTAAAAGTATAGACATCAGAAAATAAAATGTCCTGTGGTGCCTCTCCTGGTCCAAGTCGGCCCGTTTGACGTCCTGTCCCCCTTAATTACAGCACTGTGTACTCCAGCCAATATTTCCTAATTTGGTGCTGCTCGCCATTGTGCGGAGTGCCCTGATGCAAAGAAGCTCGAGACACAGAGTTCCAATTATCTTCCAGCGGACACACGGTTGACGACTCAGCCGATCTGCAAAATGACCCATACGTGACGACAGTGTGTGGCAAGTATCTTATAACGACCCGTCGACACAGCATTCTGACGATCAGCGGTACACTCGTTAGCCCCAGAAAGCCAAACACTGACTAGGGCATTATACACTGGCAGGAAAAAATATTTGGTGTAGAGTAACGAAATTTCGGGAATACATTTGTCTAGATAACATATTTAAACGATTAACTTTGCAAGGTCACAGGTTAAAGTAAGTAAGAGATAAGATACAGCAAACGTGAAATACTGGTATATCAATAACTGGTGTAACTTCCAGAATGTTGAATGCACGCATTCAAACGTGCGTGCATTGTAAAGTTTATTTGACACCACAAACGGTCGTCAAGCCCCTGTCACATGCATTGTGTTATACAGGGGCCGGGTGTCAGTGTTTGGGATGGAGTTCTATGCGAGCTGCACTCGGTCGTTAAGTACAGAGACGGTTAATGCTGTTTGTGAATGACGCTAGAGTTGTCATCTGATGATGTCCCATATGTGCTTGGCTGGAGACAGATACGGTGATGGAGCAGGCCGAGGCAACATGTCGACGCTCTGTAGAGCATGTTGGGTTGCAACAGCGTTATGTGGGCGAGCGTTATTCTGCTGGAAAACACCCCCCTGGGAAGCTGTTCATGAATGACGGCAGAATAGGTTGAATCACCAGATTTACGTAAAATTTTGCAGTCATGGTTCGTGGGATGACCACGAGAGTGCTCCCGCCGTCATACGAAATCTCACCCCAGATCATAACTCCAGATGTCAGATGTAGGTCCAGTGTGTCTGTCAAGTAGACAGATCAGTTGCAGGTCCTCAGTCGGCCTCCTTCTAACCTGCACACGGCCATGACTTCCACTGAAGCAGAGCCAGCTTTCATCAGCAAACACAACAGACTTCCACTACGCCTTCCAATGAGCTCTCGCCTGACACCCATGAAGTCGCAAATGGCAGTGATTTGGAGTCAATGTAAAGCACGCTAAAGGACGTCTGGCTCGGAGCTGTCCTTGAATAACCGATTTGAAACCGTTTTCTCACTGTGGAGCTGCAGATGCAGTAAGGTGCGCGAGAGCCATTGCCGAACACGATTGTCTTCCCTCTCGGTCGAGCCACGTGTCCGTCCGGAGCCCGGTCGTCTTGCGACCATACATTCTCGTGACCGCTGCTGCCAAGAGTCATGTGCAGTGCCTACATTTCTGCCAAGTCTTTCTGCAATACACCAGATGGGACATCTAGCTTTTCGTAACCCTGTTACAGGGCCTCGTTCAAACGCAGTGAGGTGTTGATAATCGCGTCTTTGTTACATTAAAGGCCTTCTTGACTAACATCGAATCGCCACGTCCGATCTCAAATGTAACTGGCCTACCAACCCTACTTTGAAGTTCGGAGTTAGGGCCACTGTGCTGCCCCACCACCACCCCATAGTCCTCACCTACACCACCAGAAACGGCCTCGAGGAAAACAGCGCCAGCAGCAGCTGTCCGCCGCTTGGACCACTCAGGGTCTTGTCAACTCTCAGTCTCCCAACATCGCGCTTGAACTCTAAGGACGTCCGTCGCCGTTTTCCTGACACAAAGACCTGTGGGTCAACGCCAGGCTTCGACATTGGACGAGGGCGTGCAAATGTTCTGATCTAGCGCATGAAGAATGAGAAGTTTTCTGAGTGCTATCTGCCTTGCTGCAGGCACCTTCACCTCCGACGGATTCCTGTAGTCACCACAAACCCATCGAATACACGCCATCCTGTAAACCAGAACATCATCTCCTCCACCACCTACCGCAGAGGTCACCACACTTGCCACCTGTACAACTGAGCGCAGATTCACTCGACACGCGAATTTAAACACGTCAGAATCTTATGTATGAGCAAACGACAATATTCGTGTTTGCAATCGATTAGAAGCAATGAACACTGATTCAGTGCGAACCTACAGGTTGAGGTAATTGATGATCTGATCATTTCGCTGTATCTAATTCTCACTTTCTGTAGAATATGTTCTTTCTACGATATTGTGGACTGATCGGTGGGAATCTGTTCCATAGTCATTACACAAACGAGGGTTGGAACTTTAATAGTGGCAATTGCCGTGGCGCGCACAGCCACACAAACGCAACGGTCGGCAACCGCGGCAGAGTTAAGGGGCGCGGCGGCTGCAACTTAGTGCCGGCGCGTTCCGCCAGCCAGCGCTAGAGGCGTTCCCGCCAAACATTCAATCAGCCGCGAACTTCGCACGCGCCCGAGCCTATTTCCGTCGCGGTTGGTCACACTGTGATATCACCACCCACCAGTCAGGGATCGCCATCGGCCGCAAATCGTCACTCCGGAATCAGCGGACGAAAACTGGAGCCGCCGTGTTAAATAGCCGGAAGAAAGGGAAGCAGCCGTCTTTCGACCCGCCGCAGACTGCCTCCCGGGAGATACTTCGACGCGGCCGGAACGTCCAGGAACCACGTCTTCGCTACGCCGGGCATCGACCCCGGACTCGGCGCCCGTCTACTCCCTCGGCATCCGCCGGAAACCGTCGAGAGAAAACCCGACAAAGGAACGTAAATTCAGTTCAGTTGCTAATATTTCAATTCAATAAGATGGCATACTCTTTGGCTTGTTAAAAAATTTTGGTAGGAGAAGAAGCCTTTTGTTTTCGAAGAAAGTTTATCTTTTTGTAAAATTAAGCGGTGGCCTTGCTCCACGTAATAAAAATTTTGTTCGCACATGGTTGGTAATCTGTGGATTACCAGCAACTATTTATTTACAGCTCGGAAAAAAAAACAGATACGTGTTTCAAAGTTTTACTGACCTTCATAGTAGTCACCAGCATTGTGTATAACCCGTTGCCATCGATTTGGAAGTCGTAGGATACTCTTAGCAGTGCCAGTTGTGTTGACAGTTCGAGCGCGCCGTCTATTGCCCGACGAATTTGTAGCAGTTTTGAAGCCAATGCCGTGAAGTGTTTTCTTCAGTTTAGAAACCGAGTTGGACTCACGAGGGCTTAAGTCAGGGGAGTGCAGTAGATGGTACAGCACTTAGCAGACCCACCAGTCAAACAAATCAATAACAGCTTGCACAGTTATGTCCAGGACGAGGTCTACCGAACACGTGTACCAGATCTTGTAACTCTGCGGCAACGGATAACCACAGTCGTTGAATTGATCCCTCCAGTGATGTTGGCTAATGGGTGGAACGAAATTGAATATCGCCTAGATGTGCTACGTGCTACCAAGGGTGCTCATGTGGAAGTTTACTGATGTGTGAAAAAAACTTTGATAGTTTGTAAACAATTAGACACCAGTTTCATATTTGTATCTTACTTCTAGCCTGGGTTATCAATTTATATAATCAGGGAAAGACTTTTCGGACGCCCTGTACATCATCGGGCTGCGTTTAGGTTGGTACATGAGTTAAACTTCAAGGCTATAAAAGGCGTCGTCTTCCGCAGTTCAGTCACTGGTGACTTAAAATCAGCTGTAGACAAAGCGTCTTCAATTTCTGTCACACTTGGCGGCGGCCGCTTTCAGCATTGCTCGGCGTTACAAATTAAAAGCATCCGGCAGCGGATGTGGCAACGCTGTAGCAGCAAGTGACCGACGACAGTTATCAAGTAATTTTAACTGGACTCTAGTTGAAGACGCTGACTAGACCACAGCTGAATTTTTCTGTAATGTTATCTGCAGTCAACTTTCGCTGTTGCTAAATTGTTAAAATGTCGATAGAAACTGGCACTAAATTACAGCCAATAAGAGTTTCCCCTTCTCTACCCCCCACCCCCACCCTCATAAGTGCTTTGTTTTCCCGCAACGCCACGGGTGACACTCTGTGTAATTTTATTTTTGTGTTACATTAAGGTGCGCAGCACGAAACATGCTTCTTGTGGCTTGGAATTCTATTTTTACAGTCCACAATTACACTCGGTCGTGTACAGGAAGTGCGAAAAAGTGGTTTCTGCGGGAAATTACGCTCGCCAGCAGCCTGTTATATGACAGGGCAGTTTATGGAGGTCGTAAAGTCTGCAGTTGGATGTATTCCAATCTCTGTTTTTTCCATCTACAGCGCCCTCTACTGCTATTGAAGTTCTCTGATGTTTTGACACATGTCCTATGATCGTGATACTTTTTCTTGTCACAGTTTTCCATATGTTCCTTTCTCCGACAATTCCGCGGAAATCCTCCTCATTCTTTACCATTCCCCCTAATTTTCAACATCCTTCCATAGAACAACATCTCAAACGATTCGATTCTCTTCCGGTTTCCTCACAGTCCATGATTCACTACAACATAATTCTATGCTCCAGACGTACTATCATGCTCAAAAGTATTCCAATGACCTGAACTGCGTTCGGCTTGATTTGCATGCAACCCACATAACGTAGGTGTTTTGCAGTTCCTCTGATATCTTTACAGTACAGTCGCTTGACTACATAAAATGTTTATCACTATTGACCACTAGAAAACACTGCTCTGTATGGCGATAACTCCAGATGTAAATTAATATCACGATACTGCAAATATCAAGGAATATCTGAGACAGTCCTTAACGCTTTAAAATTAAAATTTATTACAATAAGTGGCATTTGTAAAGGGTAGCCAGTCACATTAAGGTCTGACACAAATAATGCCCGTACCTCTAACACATCAAACGTTCTTGTATTCTTGCTCTCTAAAAGGATTTCCAAGCATCTGCTAAACATCTTTAGCTAGGCAAGTGCTTTTGCATAAACTGGTTAATGAACTAACAAGCTAGAAAAACCATGTCTCCATCGAAAGCTCATATCAACATCGTGCCACTAGTAATTTCGCTGTATTCATGGTGGCAGACCTTTTTAAGAGCGAAATAATCCCACTTTTTGGGAGGAACCACCATCATCTAATATTGTCAGGTGATTTCAACTGCGTGACAAGCCCAAAAGACCAAACGCCTGACTTCAATAAATCTGTAGAACTGCAACGTATCATTCACGAAATGCGTTTAACTGATACCCGGGAACACATGCACGGTGCGTCACAGGTTGCACACATGTAACAAGCCACTTTGCAGGTCGGATGGGCAGAATTTATGTTTTGGAACAACAAACAACCCGAATCCTGCACTCCAAAATTGGGCCGACAATTTTTTCTGATCATGTCACATACATATGCAATATTAACATACACAAACAAGAAACATTTCGAGAAAAAGGTGCATGGAAAATTAACAACAGCCATTTCCAAGATGTGGAGTGTCGGTGAACCTATAACGACACGTGGAGGGAATGCGAAAAGAAACCCTCACAATAGAGCTCGGTGCTAAAACACGCAAAACGAAAACTAATGAAAACGTTTAAAACTTACGCAACTTACTTCACGGCAAAAGAGCATAACCGAATTTTATTTTACTTGTCTCAGAGATATACACAAATTAGAGCCTCGGTAAAAGACGATTACTTACGGATAAAAAAATTAAAGCAGAACATTTAAAACTCAAGCGACAGCAGTCGGAAGGCTACAAAATAAGGTCTAGGTCTTAGGATGTGATAGAACAAGAATAACCGTTTGCTTACCGCGTAATCCGTGAAAATAAGACAGCGAAGAGTAAAATCATAACACGCATCAAGCTACGTGCTGGCACGACGCTCCTGCAACGAAACGAAATCAAATCCGCAATCCATAAATCCATAAACACCTGGTAGAGCTGCTGGCGGCGAAGGTCAACGACGCTGGAATACAACAAGAATTTCTACAAAACCTCCACAGATAATTAAGTTCTACTGTAGTTGAAAACCTCTTGAATATGCTACATCACGGAGCCCTAACAATAAATCAACAGAACCTGATGACCTCACTGCAGAATTTTACCATGTTCAGCTGAAGCCTGCGTTATTATGTATGTATAATGAATTATTTTAGTGACCCCAGAGAACTCGGGGCAGGTATCACCGTATTAATCCCTAAACACCTAGGAAGCAGTTTTATTAATGATTTTAGGGGGACGTTACTGATTAGTGACTATAAAATAGTGGCACGGATCATTTCCCACAGACTTAAAACGTTGATACATACAACCATCGGTCGGTACCAGACGAGCGTCGGTACTGACAGGATGTTGTTCCACAACTTATGTGAGTACAGAGATGTCATTGCCACTGCAGATGCTTGCAAGCTCAAGTGGGCTTTAGTATGACTTGATTTTGCAAGGGCATTCGACAGAGTTAACCACCAATATCTTAAAGCACCATTCATGCAATAGGGTTTCCACTAAAGTTTACTAACTACATACATTAAAATCGTAGTAAAGGAGTTACTAATGATTAATGGGCAGTTGACTAAAGCAACTGAAATAAATAGCTCGGTGAGACAGAATTGTCCGATGCCGATGACACTGTTGCCATTGCCACTGAACCTTTACTTACCACTTTGACGCAATGTACACGACGCTTAGTCATCAATGGAAACAAGAGTCTTTGTAATATGCATATGCCGTAGCTTTACTACACTACTGGCCATTAAAATTGCTACACCAAGAAGAAATGCAGATGATAAACGGATATTCATTGGACAAATATATTATACTAGAACTGACATGTGATTACATTTTCGCGCAACTTGGGTGCATAGCTCCTAAGAAATCAGTACCCAGAACAACCACCTCCGGCCGTAATAACGGCCTTGATACGCCTGGGCCTTGAGTCAAACAGAGCTTGGACGGCGTGTACAGGTCCAGCTGCCTATGCACCTTCAACACGATGCCACAGTTCATCAAGAGTAGTGGCTGGCGTATTGTGACGAGCCAGTTGCTCGGCCACCATTGACCAGACATTTTCAATTGGTGAGAGATCCGGAGAATGTGCTGGCCAGGGCAGCAGACGAACATTTTCTGTATCCAGAAAGGTCCTTACAGGACTTGCAACATGCGGTCGTGCATTATCCTGCTGAAATGTAGGGTTTCGCAGGGATCGAATGAAGGGTAGAGCCACGGGTCGTAACACATCTGAAATGTAGCGTCCACTGTTGAAAGTTCCGTCAATGCAAACAAGAGGTGACCGAGACGTGTAACCAATGGCACCCCATACCATCACGCCAGGTGATACGCCAGCATGGCGATGACGAATACACGCTTCCAATGTGCGTTCCCCGCGATGTCGCCAAACACGGATGCGACCATCATGATGCTATAAACTGAACCTGGATTCAGCCGAAAAAATGAGGTTTTGCCATTCGTCCACCCAGGTTCGTCGTTGAGTACACCATCGAAGGCGCTCCTGTCTGTGATGCAGCGTCAAGGGTAACCGCAGCCATGGTCTCCGAGCTGATAGTCCATGCTGCTGCAAACGTCGTCGAACTGTTCGTGAAGATGGTTGTTGTCTTACAAACGTCCCCATCTGTTGACTCAGGGATCGAGACGTGGCTGCACGATCCGTTACAGCCATGCGGATAAGATGCCTGTCATCTCGACTGCTAGTCATACGAGGGCGTTGGGATCCAGCACGGCGTTCTGTATTACCCTCCTGAACCCACCGATTCCATATTCTGCTGACAGTCATTGGATCTCGACCAACGCGAGCAGTAATGCCGCGATACGATAAACCGCAATAGCGATAGGCTACAATCCGTCATTTATCAAAGTCGGAAACGTGATGGTACGCATTTCTCCTCCTTACATGAGGCATCACAACAACGTTTCACCAGACAACGCCTGTCAACTGCTGTTTGTGTATGAGAAATCGGTTGGAAACTTTTCTCATGTCAGCACGTTGTAGGTGTCACCACCGGCGCCAGCCTTATGTGAATACTCTGAAAAGCTAATCATTTGCATATCACAGCATCTTCTTCCAGTCGGTTAAATTTCGCGTCTGTAGCGCGTCATCTTCGTGGTGTAGCAATTTTAATGGCCAGTAGTGTAGTTACGGGCGATTACGAAACAGAGGAAGCCCTTCAGATCGTTAATAAATACAAACTTACCTCAGGAACGAATCTGAATAAAAGAAATCTGGCATTACGAATATAGGACGTGGCCTGTCTCTACATCATCACGATCAGCCGACATCTCTCTGTAAGTTGAAATGCCTGGGCATTGAATACGGGAGTAATATAAGGCACACGATCGCTTTTAACTACAGGACTTTTCTTACAAGTACCCGTGCCTATATACAGACCCACTGTATTAGGAAGCTTGATGAAATGCAGAGTGCAACCTTGCCGACGTTTGCATAACGTCAAAGATCAATTATGTTCCACAAGTGCTGCCTATGCCACAGGAGATGATGAAACGAATCATGTCAGCTATAAGCCACTTTGTCACTCGTGGGTATATGTTTAATGTACAGTCTGGTAAACCTGGCCGCAGGAAACGGAGGTTTAAACCTAACAAATGTTACAAACAAGTCACAGGTGTTAAATGTGTGTAAGACATACAGACAGTGGAGGACCCAATCTATCAGCTGAGCAGCACACTTGTTAAATGAAATAGCGCCGACCAGTTTCCAGCCTCCCATTAATGTATACTATATTCCGAATGAACTGTTTCATCTCAAAACCTTTTTAATCGAGCTAAGTTACATCAGATCAAATGTCCCAAAACAGGGGCTCGTAACGGTGAAGTTAGTTCATAGGGAACTGATGGAAAACTGGAACAGGAACATTATCGAACTAAACTACCCGAATTATAGACGGCCAGTTACCTGGAAGAATATTCACTCCCCGTTATCTGCCAACGACAGCGAAAGCGTCTTGGTACCGAGTAGTTAACAGAAAAATACACACCAGCTCTGAGCCTCATGCCGTACGCTTGGCGGACTCAGCCCCGTCTACAACGTGCAACTTAATAGATGATGTGTATACCAGTGTTGAAGATGTCTGGACCTTCATTCGACACAAGATGGCAACCATCACAAGGATTTCCCCGAATTCCGTTACTCCTGGT
Organism: Schistocerca nitens; assembly: GCF_023898315.1. Taxonomy (NCBI): domain Eukaryota; kingdom Metazoa; phylum Arthropoda; class Insecta; order Orthoptera; family Acrididae; genus Schistocerca; species Schistocerca nitens. The sequence goes on from NC_064620.1 coordinate 485,801,523, forward strand.
GACTTTTTGTACCCGGGATCAATTCCGTAACCTAACACAAAACGGAATTCCGTTATCCAGCTGAAGGGACATTCAGTCCATGTCATGTCATGTCATGTCAGACACTACCAAAAGTAGGGACGAGTTCTTTATGTATATTGCATCCCAACTTCATCTACTTTCAAAAACAAGAAGTTACGAGAAAAACGATGCCTGATTCCTAGAAGCAACTTTAAGATAACAAGATTATATTTGAATCAAGAATTAAGAATTCAAGTAAGAAATGAAATCAGAATCAAATTATCCCCCCCTTTTCATTTTACCAGAGAATAGATTTTTGTTATTACTTTTCGCTTTTTGCATGCTTTAACTTCTTGCTTTGTCTATATAATTCCTTTGTGTATTTCTTTTCTGAGAGGAAACTTATTTAGTTCGCAGAAATGTCGAGAACGTTGGATACATCATTACAAAAGAGACACAGAAATGCTAAATAAATAAATAAACAATATAATAAAGAAACAATGGCTCTGCTCTCTTCTGGCAGCTGGGGATACATCATTACAAAAGAGACACAGAAATGATAAATAATTGAAATAATAAAGAAGCAATGGCTCTGGTCTCTTCTGGCAGCTGGTGCTTTGAGGGTTTTGAGAAGCCGCACTTATGAAGCACACCAGATAAATGGAAGGACAATACAACCATGAAAAGATTGTGGAAAAACTGTGAAAGAAACCTCCGAGAAGACGAACTCTGAAGCAGTCCGTAAGCTGGAATACAAATGAAAATGAGAGAACTCTCTGCTGTACGTAATGATACCCATAGCAACGACAGAAACAAAAGCTAAGAAGCTAGGGGACGAAGGGAGATAAGGTGAGAGTAGGGTTGGGCTGTAAGGGGAGATGGGAGGCCAAATAAAAAGTTGTAAACTCCGTGCTCTGTAAACATAATGGTACGTGTTTGTGTCCACGACATTCCCTAGATCCTTTAAATCGGATGTCTGTTAAAGTTATTAGTGTGGCGGGGAACCTCGAACATGATTCGTTTCATTTTATAATCCCCCTGCAATAGTACAAAGTTCGGGGAACATTTCCACCGAACAGCAAGTAGCTGCGCCGAGATCAGATAAGATTACGCTCGACAGTTTCCCCGGTCCACAGCAGCTGCCGGCTATCGGCCATACTCCGTCCTCAGCCGGCCACTGTGGCCGAGCGGTTCTAGGCGCTTCAGTCTGGAACCGCGCTGCTGCTACGGTCGCAGGTTCGAATCCTGCCTCGGGCATGGAAGTGTGTGAAGTCCTTAGGTTAGTTAGGTTTAAGTAGCTCTAAGTCTAGGGGACTGATGACCTCAGATGTTAAGTCTCATAGTGCTCAGAGCCATTTGAACCATTTTTGAACTCCGTCCGCCGACAACGTCAGACGCCTCCGGACAGGTGAACGTTGCGCGGCGCTATGAGTGTATTCATGAACGGTCATTTTCTTATTTGAAGTTGTCATATTTATCTGGCAGTTACGATTTGATTTTGCATGCCTGAAACTTACGAACGTTGTTAAAGTGTGATGAATATAGGTGCAAGTGGAAAAATGTCTGACATTAGCGTCATATTGTTCGCTTTGGATTTAATAGAGGGGTGAAGGCAGCAGAGGTAGCACTGAACGTTTGTGTTGTGTGTGTAGCAAGTACTGTGTTTGGACGGCCTTGTGGTCATGGCATCTACCTAATAGGAAGAGGACGGAGTTCGAATCCCGGCCTGGCACAAATTTTCAACTTTTCGTACTGATTTCAATCAACGACAATTTGCAGTCAATTCTGTAATTCCTTTGTACCGAAAATATGAAATTTTTTTGTCATAAGCCAGGGTTCCAACACTGACACACTCCTTACGTGGAGACCTTGAGGAGTTTGGAGTCTAGAGGAAACAACGGATTGCTAAAGGGATCAAATTGTGGTAGAGGGAAGATCCGAGTTCGAATCCCAATCCAGAACCAACATATTCAACATCTCAAGCTGAAATAAAGATAGAATAGGTGCCCTGTGACCTTACATGGTGTCTAGTTCTTTAACTAAAATAAAAATACTAGTGAAAGAAAGATTTCTGGTGACAGAGTTTCTACTTGCTTGTGACGGTACGTCACATAAATAGACATTTGGATAAAGGAAAAAGTTTTTGCTACGAGATCTGTGAAAGATAAATTATCTAAAGACTAAGTACGTCTGTGCGATTATAACAAATAGTAAAGATTATAAATTATTATTATACAAACACAAATATCGATGTAATTAACAAAACATAGTTTTTTCTATAATCTCTGTGTAACATAGGCGATGAAGATCAGAGACAATGCTTTGATTGAACCAGCTCACCTGTTTTGTTTCGTCTAGAGGTAGGCCACCATTGTAGCGCTGGATAAAGTGTAATGTATGTTTGGTTGTAATTTAGCAAAATATACCTATAATTGTTATTAGAATGTGTGTATTATTCACTTAGTTGTCACTTCTCATTATCGCAACCATTAATTATGATTAACAAAATTTTTGCAGAACTTCGTAGTGCAGGGAGCTCATCTCCCCTAGCAGGATTTAGTCGCCCATTACGCTGACAATTCATATTATTAAATGTAAATGCTAGAGACTTCACAATTTTGATATATCATTAATTTCAAAGTTAAAGACAGTAGTGATAAATTTCATTTATTAAAATCCGCAGCACTGAATGAGTTCAGTGTTTTTCGTTTTGGCCGCCTAACGGCAGATGAGATTCTCTCCAGTTTTGTCTTGCAAATAATTAACAAGAAATGTTGAAAATCATTATGTAATGATTATCTCACTTAATCTTTGTGTAGTTTGGTACATAAATAACCAGTGTCCCCTGAGACCCATATCAATAATTACAGTTTGCGTAAGAATACGCATATTTCCTTTTCTAAATAGCAGCACTCAAGCAAACTATTTATTAGAAGGCGGTGAGTCGCGCGTTGTGTTTGAAAAATATTATATCGTACGTACTTCGGGGCAGCCGATGTCCGTACGAGTTTTATCGCGGTATAAGTTAATTTAAAGTCTCATGCTAGCCAACAATATTTAAAGCCACCCCAGCCAAAATCATAAAATATAATTATAAAAACAAAAAATACATAATTATCCTGCGATAAGAGGACACACACACACACACACACACACAGATACACTTATACCGTGATATGCTGCCACTAACGCCTCTGTCATGGCGCACCCTAAACAGTAGTCGGCAGTGAAGGGACATAACGTTTAATGTGAATTTTGGACCATAGTGGAATCGTACGCTTTTCATTTTGCGTAGCGAGGAGTAAATACGACCTACCAGTGCCTATTAAAACCCGTCGACCGAACAGGAAATCAATACTTGAGCCTACATATACCAACCTAGCATCAAGCACCTAGACTACTGAACTTCACACATGACTGGGTCATGATTTTGTCGTAGTAAAGGGGCGCTACACTGGATGAAAAATTTTTTTTCCTGACTGTATGGAGTGGAATATAGTCTGTTCAATACATTCATTTCTTGCTCGATCGAATCGCCATTAACCAGCTGCCTCAGCTTCTCAGTGCGTACATTCAACTTGCTTTTGTAGTCACTGAAATAAAATCACGTAACGGCCATCTACACAAACTGCCAACATTGTAGGGTGCGGAAGTTTCCACAGGAAGTGTTGGCTGCTACTTGGGCTACTCTGCTGCACTGTCCGTTCGTGGTAAACGTCCCGTAGTGTGAAAAAAAAATCTGTGTTACAGAACCCAATTCTTCCGTAATTTAGTAAACCACAACTCGGCCATCTGTTAACAACGTTAATCTGTTGGAGGCTCGGAAATAACCTGGCAGTAATAACAAGTCCTTGGGAAACGTTTCCACGGCTGCCTGTCCTCAAGAGAGCAATTTCTGCTCCACAGGTCTACTGCCGCTTGACTTTTGCCGGCGACAGCCGAGTTGGTTGCCACAGATCGCGCCTTGAGCGTCTGATCTAAAGCGGTAGTTTCATCACTCACATTGGCAAGCATAAGATTATGTAATACTGTAGCTTTTTTCCTTTGCAGTGTGAAATTCTTTCTATAAACTTCGTGTACAAAACGCAATGACTACTGCATTACAACCAGTATTGCCGCAATATATGACAAGAGGAATTCTAAGAATGTAATTTACCACTGCGGCAAAATTTACCTAGAAAAAGGAGTTTGGTGCATAGCGTTGTGACGATTTTGGATTTAATAGAAGGTTGAAGGCAGGCAGCTCTAACATCTGTCCTTGTCTGGGGTGAGTGTTATCGAAGAAGCCAACTCAAATAAGGTTCTCGTCTCACATAGGATCATTTCAACTTGAATTATTTGCCACATTCAAGAAGCCGAACGGCTGTAGCTCTGTCACATAGGAGGTAAAACATTAGTCTCGTGTGAAATTAGAAAATGCAACTAACTACAGCTGCTCAGCGCTGCGATTTTTCCCTGATCTAGAGTCCAACTACAGTTTTTTTTTTAATTATCAGCGAGACTTGATACTATCATGAAATTTCAGTAGACCATCGTCAGATCATCATGTAATATAAGCTGCGAATGGGAGAACAAATTATGATAACAAAACAATAACAAAAGGAGAAAGGAAAAGAAAACCGAGAACATAGCCGAAAACCACCACCAAGCTCTCATGACGTGTATAAACAATGGTTTTTTTAATTTTTCTTTATTTTGTATTATATAAAATCTAAAAGCAGAAAGACAACGAATCAGATCATGTTCTAAATAGGAAAATAAGAAAAATTTCAATATGATTCTAAGGATTGTATACGCTCATGTGTATGTATACTTCATCTATACAAATTTTACAAGAGAACCGAAGCGATACTGAGTCAAAACACTAAACAAAACTAGCAGGGAAACTAGGAGAGAACAAACCGAAGCAAATCAAATTGAAAACATATGTAACAAGGAAAACACCTATCATTAGAAAAATGAAATTAACCAACAGTTTGCCGACGGAAAACAGGATTCAACATGTTGGAGAAGAGGTCTCGATATCGTGGCATTTGCAAGCAGGTCCAATAATCCGTGATCATGTACTGAATAAGTTAAGCACACCAGACAGCTAATAAACTACAAAATAACAGTCATTGACTATGGACTTAAGTAAAAATAGACTATCGATAAAAATAAGTCATTAGTTCTGAAATGGACAGTGTATAAAGAACAAAAGTAAAGCATAATAAACACTAAAACTATATGCCACTATTTTCTCCGCATAAAAATAAAAGAATAACTATATTTTACTTATTTTCTCCGTATAAAAACAAAGAATAAAAAATTATCTTGTTGGATGTTTTCCCTTTTTAACATTTGTACCATTTGTTAGGATAATACCTCAGTACTTGTGTATGCATATTTCTTTGTCGAAGCAATTCTTGGAAATAATTCTTATTTGTTAATGTAACAATGTTGAAATGAGTGTCTAGAAGCAAAAACATTTTACTTGTACATGATATTTAGAAAATGTGTTAGGAATAGATTTTACTTAATTACTAGGGCCTACATTTATATAAAAAAAATATTTCTAAGAAAATCGATGTGAAAGACTCCTCACTTTCGATAACAAACTTCTTAAAAAACAAACGTCACACTTAAATAAAGAAAGAAAATAATTAAAAATTAATAATGATAATAGCATAAAAATATTCTTCTCTTGTCAATATAAACATATTTTTGAGAATAATGTGGAAGAATATAAAAATATAAATTAGTAATACAAACTAGCATAGAACCAGAATAACGTGGCTGAACAGTAGGCAACAAAATTTAGATAAAGGAATAATTTTTGACTGACTTAGACAACGATTCAATCATTGCCTAACTTCAGTGCAAAAATTAAGTTCGAAGGGTGGTGATATGTAAGGTGTCAGGCAAATCCAACACCTTCCATGAAAACCCTGACATGATAGCAAATCCGGCAGTATGTCACATAGCTCCGAATAAATCCTGACATTAAATTAACCAAAGTAATACGATCAACGAGTGAGCAAATGGAATACCACAGACTAACACAAGAACGCCTAAATGCATGTCATACCTTCCCACCGTGAAACAGACGCAGTTCCAAGGGAAGAAACGATAACAGAAGCCGAGAGCAGAACCGTGTTAAGCTAGAAGGCCCTACGATAAGGGACGGACACCCACATCGCTGGCTGATCGCCAGGACCAACCCCCAGCCCATGTTAAAAGATAGAGCACTCCAGAAAAACAGAATAGATCTTACGATAACACTAAAAGGACCACACCAGCTGCAAGTTTTAGCGTGAGACTTTTTCGCGTCTCTGTTACGTTGCAAACGTTAAAAACATTGCCCCACCACGAAAAGTATAACGTTTCTCATTGGATAGACAGAATTTTTGTAGGCGGAGCTTAAGGTTAACATTGAGACCCTGATTGGTCAGTTGAAAACACAGCCAGATAGCTTTTCTAAAACCAACTTCGGTAAATTATAATAAGGAGAAGTTAGGAGGGAGTTGCTTCTGAGACAGCAAGGTGCGTGGAGCTGTGCCACCCGCCGCCCCCCTGACGCTGCCTAAACACCGACAAGGTAATGAACGCACGCGATGCCGCATTTTTGAGCGCATAAGGCTTCACTCAGAACTGCAGAAGTCTCATCTGCTACATCCCCTTTTTACGTAATACTAGCGTCGATCGTCAATTAAATCTCCTGGTGTTCACATTTGCTACTTGAAGTAAAAACCTGAAACGCGATGATTTTTCTGTTATATAATTATTGAGAAGCCACATCAGCCACTGTAATTTACGACAAGTTAGATAAGTAATTAAAGATAATTGAGGGTCACTGTAGACCATTTCGATAGTTTTCTCTTTTATGAAACAACTTAAATCTAGATTATAGATGTGATATGGCATAGGTCATCCTTCGATCCATTGTAGAACTTGGAAACCCATTTAGGGAATATTCGTTCACATTTTTGTTGAACGCAGTTGGTTTTAATCATCCTGTATTAAAACATTTCCTTTTATCAATAGTGCAATTTATAAACAATGTTTTGTGAGTAGAATAAAATTTCCAGTGGTAAACTTAACTGCTTTTTCGACGTTATTTTACCAGCCAACTAAAAAAAAGGAAAGCCTTGAACCCCTTCCACTAAATTTAGTTAGTATTAAAATTCTTTTACAGGGAGTGAAGTGGAGCTGACGCTGAAATCATTAAGTATTTGATTATATCATCGCTAGTCTCACTGAACTCTTCTGAACTCTACATGTCATGTGTGGTCTGGCGTCTCCCTACCAGCAACAGGTCCCAGGTTCAAACTAGTCAATTCCCTAAAAAACACGCTCAGATCGTCGTTGCGCGAAAGTGGTAGGGAGACACGACTTAGAACAAACAGACACCATGCAGCATGTTAGAACCACAGTAGCCCATGGAACAACTGCGTCTTCAAAACGTCGCAAAGTAAGAAACCTGCATTTACCTTCATTAAGTAGTGCATCTGAACTCCAACAATAAATATCGATTACAGCCTTCAGTCAAGGTATCTTCGCAGAATTGCGGAGTAGAACCACCACATCATACGCGTATGCACGAACAACTATAGTCCCTCCGGAAAGCGTCCACCCTTTCATCTAGGATGCTAGCATCCGAAGTAGGGGCTCCAGAGACAACACAAACAAAGTCAATGACAGCGGGCTTCCTTGAGGCACTCCCCGACCGATATTTATCGGGGGAGTCAGTTGGCCATTAACAACCACCGAAGCTGAAATACCCGTAAACAGACTTGAGAGCACTCGCCGTGTATCAGCAACAAAACCAACTGCCTCCAGAATCCGAAGCAAGAAGTCGTTATTAACACGATCAAATGCCTTATCAAAGTCTAGGAAAGCAAGGGCACAAGGGATGGACGTTACAGCAGCAACCGAAACCACGACACGACGCTCGACTATAGAATTAACAATGGTACGACCAGGTATGTAGCTTTGATGTTTGGCAACAATCATCTCCATCACAGCCGACATCCTACTATTAACTGCCCTCGTCACAGTCTTATAATCAAAGTTTAACAAAGTAATTGAGCGAAAGCTCTCAGGGGAAGCCGGTCCTGGGCGTTTCGGGATTAAAACATTTTTCCCACTTTGCACGAGGTCGGCGCTACTCTACCCTGTAACACTTCATTCAAAAGAGACGTACAGGTAGCACCCAACAGCGGCCAAAAGTGTACATAAAATTCCTTTGGATGTCCATCCAGACCAGGAGATTTTTGAGAAGGCGATCTCACAATAAGTTTGTAAATTTCCTCAGGCTGAAATGCAGCTAAGAGCGTTTCATTTTGTTCAGATGGAATTGTCTTATCGAAGATGCTGACTAGTGGGTCATAAGGCATTGCCCTGGACTCATTGATGTTGTAGATGTCTACATAATACTGGTGTAAGACTCGCACTATATCAGCTGCTCCGATACGATACGCTCATTATTTGCCGTGAGAGAATGAATACAAGCGCGTCGGCGACGTGTCTGCTGCCGAAACAAATGATATAAGGAAGTCAGTTCTTCCGTCACCTATGATCGTGGCTTGGATCGCATTTACAACCCTTCCATTTGTATTCTTTTCAAACTCAACAATTTTGCATTTACACGCCTAAAATTTGCTATTCGCAGAGGGGCGTGATCCGTAGCATCCTAAAGTTTACGCAAATTTGAATAGTAATATTCGTAATTTCTCCGAACGTCTCGTGCTTTGGCAGCAAAGTCTCATAGTTTGCCTGAGCCTCGGTTTTGCCAGCTGTGTCCACCGGTCAAGGATGGAAGCGTACTTACCAGTGCACCATTGCGTACGCTCCCACACGGCTCGCATCACGTCATCGAGAGAGGGGTCAGCCAGGTGAGCGACGTTTAACATCCATGGAGTGCGAAACAATTTGACTGGTTGCCGTTATAGATTGAGGGTTGAAGTCACAGCACAGTGATCCGTAAAGGAAGCTGGGATGACTTCAACGTTAAGAATGCAATTGCGCAGGCAATCTGATAAGTACAATCTATCTAACCGGCTACTAGAAGTCGCAGTAAAGTGAGTAAATGTAACTAACGTCGGATAGAGTTACATACCCAGACGTCTTGCAGGCGTAAGGAGCGGACCAGTTCATATAATTCGCGACAGAATTTAAAAATGATCTGCAGGACGCAACACACAGTTAAAATCACCTCCGAACAGAATACCCAGAGGACTCTTACGCAACAGATAAACAATATCCTCTTTATAAAAACGCGAACGATCCACTGCGCGACCAGTGCCAGGACGAGCATATAAAAGAACAAAGGTAAGATTAAAAAGTTGACAACCTATGCTCCTGCCAGAATCCAACATTTCCACCCCCAGCAATAGGAATGCCTTCGCGAAAGAATAAGGCGGTCCCCGTAGAATATTAGGGTGCTACATTAAAGATCACACAAAAATTAAGTAAGGAGAAATGCCTAAACAGTATCTCCTGGAAGAAGACTATGTCCGCACATGAATAATGACTGAACTGACGTAGCGAGCCAATCGCAATTCTGAGTCAACACGAGTGACGTTTAAGGAAAGGAACGTGTGGGCTTGGGGCATTGATCACAGCTATACTGGGATGTTCGGAACGTCCGAGTAGAATTAGGCAGATAGCTGAGAGTCAAGGTCCATTGCGGAATCCACAGAGGAATCAGACATCGGGGGACCACAACCTTTTTTCTTAGCTTTCTTATGTGCCAGCGCCCGGTCAGGTTGTATCCACTGTTTCTATCGGCTACGTGGGATGGCAGCCTCTGCAGACGAATGTGTGGGAGGGGTCATAGTCACAGCTTCCTGCCCCTCACAACTAGGGCCATGTAATGCATTTCCAGTCACTAAGGCGGAAGCTTTCTGTGGAACTGCCGACGCAACAGGTCATTGTTGGTCGCTGCAGTCGGCAAATGCAGGAAACCGTCGGCGGCTGAAGACGAAGGAGCAGGACGACATTGCATCGTCTCAGACCGTAACGAGGGCACAAATACGAAGGGGGGGGGGGTGGAAATCCGCTCCCTCTCCACATACAGGCAGCTAAGAAGGAGCCACTTCGCGAGCAGGAGGGATGCTGGAGATAACTTCTTCGCCACTCACCGTACCACCGCACGGGAGGTATCGTAGCATCTAGAGGAGCGGGGGACACAATCGATGCGGAGAAGGTTGGTGCAGAAGGCACAGCCAAATCCTCACCATCACCATTCTGACTGCGACGTCGCTTGTTTGTCGCCGTTACAGGTTCTGTCCTGGGCCCAATAGGATTCTGAACCTGTCGCGGAGGTAAAGGCGGAAATTCATTGACACGATTATCAGAACTGACTGTTTGTTCATTATAATACGAAGCAGAAGGAGGTCCGACGGTAGTGGTCAATATTACCTCAGAGTCGTAGCAATGGCTAATTCATAATTCCCATTAAAGACGAAATTAGTTGTAGTTTCTGCGTGGAATGACATGCATTTGATAGTTGACACACCACAAGAGAAAATCGTCCAGAATATTTAACTGAAATACGAAGACAACATCAAGTAAATATAGCGGGATAATTCTTTGTCACCTCAGGAAGTATCTCGTCTATCACAATGTTGCCATACTTAACCTGCAATGTTATCAAGTCCCAATCACCCTTGCAGTAGGAAAGAATACGTTTTTATATACGACGAGTTTCTTGAGCAGATAAGTAATCCATTAGTAAAGCTTGCGCTTCAGAGACGCAGCGCAATCAGCCGGCAGATACCCGAAATGCGACAGGTGTAAGCAAATGTGTATAACTCAACAGAAGCACCATAAATGATGAGCAGGGGAAATTGAGTGGTTGGCCTTCCTCAACATTGCTGTAATTTTATTTCTGTTTTAGTCTCTAGGTTATGAGAATATTCATTTGAGAATTATCGAGGAGTAATTGTTAGAACAGACTGTTACGTTAAGTGCTAATGAGAAAATAATTTAGCACTCATTCTAATGTAGGACTCTATATCAGCATTTCTCTGCATAATATGAAATTAAAAAAAGTACCCTGGAGTGGCGTCCAAACACAGCGACCCGCTGCAACATCTGTGGAGACGAATACAACGATGTAGATAGGCAGACGGTGCAGGAATGTGTGTAGAGTATCCAGGTGCTGCTGATTCAATAAGTCAAACTATCAACATTATTTAACAGTGCCAGTTGTCAGCCGGATTATAACCCATACTTAATTTCTACTATTCAAACAACTGGACAACAGTGTGTGAACAGCATCAACAACTTTGTATCCTAATACAGCACAACCCTCTCACATTCTAGTAAATCACAGCTAAACGTCCTATGCTTACACCTATCTCTAGACGATTTAATTTCTTCTTAGAAGACAGATATCTCATTTTGGAAGTGATAAATAAGAGTAACAGCCTATCACACTATCATACACCTCATACATCCCCAGTAGCGCGCTCCTCTAGCTCCATAGTGCATCTCTCATAAATTATGATCCCACTCACACAAACACAACAAAGACTTGTTATCTTTGGCAATTCGCTTCGGATGTCGTGCTTCTGTCGTACGAAATTGGTATACTAAACTAAACTCCGTCCGAACAGGCCATGAAGGCCCAACTGTATCGACCGGCCACCTTGTCATCCTCAGCCCTCAGGGGTCACTGGATGCGGATACGGAGGGGCATGTGGTCAGCACACCGCTCTCCCGGCCTTATGTCAGTTTACGAGACCGGAGAAGTTACTTCTACATCAGGTAGCTCATCAGTTCTCCTCACAAGGACTGAGTGCACCCCGCATGCCAACAGCGCTCGGCAGACCGGATGGTCACCCATCCAAGTGCTAGCCCAGCCCGACAGCGCTTAACTTCGGTGATCTTACGGGAACTGGTGTTACCACTGCGGCAAGCCCGTTGGCCGAAACTGGTATACTACCGATCATAACTATCATGTCCTGCGTCTCCTGGGAGCGAGGCTCTCTCCTCTTCCCTTAGCGAACTATAATACCGACTCTTCAATTCAGCGTGTTCAAAACGACCCCTGAATTTTTTTTATAAATCTATTCATTTTCACAAGTCAGCGCTAAGGGTAGAGTTTTTCTGGTATACTCTATAAAGTGCGAATAACTCCCCCACCATGAATATTCGAATAGTTCACAGGAAACCCTCACATAAACTAGAGAACGGGACACAAATATAGCATACAAATGGATGCATCCATGTTGCGTACCCACAGCTGCTAGCTCGTTTAATTCAGTGAAGCTCTCGCAGCTCGTCCCGTTGTCAAGCGAAATCTCTTTTCAACTACGAACAATGAACTTCTCCTCTACCAGCTAGATCCTAAAAGGCTTGTAGATGAAATTTTACACAGCAGCTGCGTATACCCAAAGCAATGACTATGGTTGCTCACACAACATTCTTAATCTTGGTTGTCAGGAGAACTACGAATTATTTTCACTATCATAAGTCGTAAAAGTTAAATTATTCAGATAGTGAAGGGGGACGAAAATTTAATAGTCATGGGGCTGGCTCTGAGCACTATGGGACTCAACTGCTGTGGTCATCAGTCCCCTAGAACTTAGAACTACTTAAACTTAACTAACCTAAGGAAATCACACACATCCATGCCCGAGGCAGGATTCGAACCTGCGACCGTAGCAGTCGCACGGTTTCGGACTTCGCGCCTAGAACCGCGAGACCACCGCGGCCGGCAATAGTCATGGGGCACTGGAATTCGATAGTAGAAAAAGGACGAGAAGGAAAAGTAGTAGAGGCATATGGAATGGGGATAAGGAATGAAAGAGGAAGCCGCCTGGTAGAATTTTGCACAGAAAATAACTTAACCATAGCTAACAATTGGTTTAAGATTCATGAAAGAAGATTGTAAACGAGGAAGAGGCCTGGAGACACTGGAAGGTTTCAAATAGATTATACAGGGTGTTACAAAAAGGTACGGCCAAACTTTCAGGAAACATTCCTCACACACAAATAAAGAAAATATGTTATGTGGACATGTGTCCGGAAACGCTTAATTTCCATGTTAGAGCTCATTTCAGTTTCGTCAGTATGTACTGTACTTCCTCGATTCACCGCCAGTTGGCCAAATTGAAGGAAGGTAATGTTGACTTCGGTGCTTGTGTTGACATGCAACTCATTGCTCTACAGCACTAGCATCAAGCACATCAGTTACGTAGCATCAACAGGTTTGTGTTCATCACGAACGTGGTTTTGCAGTCAGTGCAATGTTTACAAATGCGGAGTTGGCAGATGCCCATTTGATGAATGTATTAGCACGGGGCAATAGCCGTGGCGCGGTACGTTTGTATCGAGATAGATTTCCAGAACGAAGCTGTCCCGACAGGAAGACGTTCGAAGCAATTGATCGACGTCTTAGGGAGCACGGAACATTCCAGCCTATGACTCGCGACTGGGGAAGACCTAGAGCGACGAGGACACCTGAAATGGAAGAGGCAATTCTTCGTGCAGTTGACGATAACCCTAATGTCAGCGTCAGAGAAGTTGCTGCTGTATAAGGTAACGTTCCCCCCCTCCCCCCCCCCTGAGCCATGGACCTTGCCGTTGGTGGGGAGGCTTGCGTGCCTCAGCGATACAGATAGCCGTACGGTAGGTACAACCACAACGGAGGGGTATTTGTTGAGAGGCCAGACAAACGTGTGGTTCCTGAAGAGGGGCAGCAGCCTTTTCAGTAGTTGCAAGGGCAACAGTCTGGATGATTGACTGATCTGGCCTTGTAACAATAACCAAAACGGCCTTGCTGTGCTGGTACTGCGAACGGCTGAAAGCAAGGGGAAACTACGGCCGTAATTTTTCCCGAGGGCATGCAGCTTCACTGTATGTTTAAATGATGATGGCGTCCTCTTGGGTAAAATATTCCGGAGGTAAAATTGTCCCCCATTCGGATCTCCGGGCGGGGACTACTCAAGAGGATGTCGTTATCAGGAGAAAGAAAACTGGCGTTCTACGGATCGGAGCGTGGAATGTCAGGTCCCTTAATCGGGCAGGTAGGTTAGAAAATTTGAAAAGGGAAATGGATAGGTTAAAGTTAGATATAGTGGGAATTAGTGAAGTTCGGTGGCAGGAGGAACAAGACTTCTGGTCACGTGACTACAGGGTTATCAACACAAAGTCAAATAGGGGTAATGCAGGAGTAGGTTTAATAATGAATAGGAAAATAGGAACGCGGGTAAGCTACTACAAACAGCTTAGTGAACGCATTATTGTGGCCAAGATAGATACGAAGCCCACAGCTACTACAGTAGTACAAGTTTATATGCCAACTAGCTCTGCAGATGACGAAGAAATTGAAGAAATGTATGATGAAATAAAAGAAATTATTCAGGTAGTGAAGGGAGACGAAAATTTAATAGTCATGGGTGACTGGAATTCGAGTGTAGGAAAAGGGAGAGAAGGTAACGTAGTAGGTGAATATGGATTGGGGCTAAGAAATGAAAGAGGAAGCCGCCTGGTAGAATTTTGCACAGAGCACAACTTAATCATAGCTAACACTTGGTTTAAGAATCATGATAGAAGGTTGTATACATGGAAGAACCCTGGAGATACTAAAAGGTATCAGATAGATTACATAATGGTAAGACAGAGATTTAGGAACCAGGTTTTAAATTGTAAGACATTTCCAGGGGCAGATGTGGACTCTGACCACAATCTATTGGTTATGACCTGTAGATTAAAACTGAAGAAACTGCAAAAAGGTGGGAATTTAAGGAGATGGGACCTGGATAAATTGAAAGAACCAGAGGTTGTACAGAGTTTCAGGGAGAGCATAAGGGAACAATTGACAGGAATGGGGGAAAGAAATACAGTAGAAGAAAAATGGGTAGCTTTGAGGGATGAAGTAGTGAAGGCAGCAGAGGATCAAGTAGGTAAAAAGACGAGGGCTAGTAGAAATCCTTGGGTAACAGAAGAAATATTGAATTTAATTGATGAAAGGAGAAAATATAAAAATGCAGTAAATGAAGCAGGCAAGAAGGAATACAAATGTCTCAAAAATGAGATCGACAGGAAGTGTAAAATGGCTAAGCAGGGATGGCTAGTGGACAAATGTAAGGATGTAGTGGCTTATCTCACTAGGGGTAAGATAGATACTGCCTACAGGAAAATTAAAGGGACCTTTGGAGAAAAGAGAACCACTTTTATGAATATCAAGAGCTCAGATGGAAACCCAGTTCTAAGCAAGAAGGGAAAGCAGAAAGGTGGAAGGTGTATATAGAGGGTCTATACAAGGGCGACGTACTTGATGACAATATTCTGGAAATGGAAGAGAATGTATATGAATATGAAATGTGAGATACAATACTGCATGAAGAGTTTGTCAGAGCACTGAAAGACCTGAGTAGAAACAAGGCCCTGGGAGTAGACAACATTCCATTAGAACTACTGACGGCCTCGGGAGAGCGAGTCCTTACAAAACTCTACCATCTGGTGAGCAAGATGTATGAGACAGGCGAAATACCCTCCGACTTCAAGAAGAATATAATAATTCGAATCCCAAAGAAACAAGTGTTGACACATTTGAAAATCACCGAACAATCAGTTTAATAAGCCACAGCTGTAAAATACTAACGCGAATTTTTTACAGACGAATGGAAAAACTGATAGAAGCGGACCTCGGGGAAGATCAGTTTGGATTCCGTAGAAATATTGGAACACGTGAGGCAATACTGACCTTACGACTTACCTTAGAAGAAAGATTAAGGAAAGGCAAACCCACGTTTCTAGCATTTGTAGAGGAGAAAGCTTTTGACAATGTTGACTTGAATACTCTCTTTCAAATTCTGAAGGTGGCAGGGGTAAAATACAGGGAGCGAAAGGCTGTTTACAATTTGTACAGAAACCAGATGGCAGTTATAAGAGTCGAGGGACATGAAAGGGAAGCAGCGGTTGGGAAGGGAGTGAGACAGGGTTGTAGCCTCTCTCCAATGTTATTCAATCTGTATATTGAGCAAGCAGTAAAAGAAACTAAAGAAAAATTCGGAGTAGATATTAAAATCCATGGAGAAGAAAGAAAAACTTTGAGGTTCGCCGATAACATTGTAATTCTGTCAGAGACAGCAAAGGACTTGGAAGAGCAGTTGAACGGAATGGACAGTGTCTTGAAGGGAGGATATAAGATGAACATCAACAAAAGCAAAACGAGGATAATGGAATGTAGTCGAATTAAGTCGGGTGATGCTGAGGGAATTAGATTAGGAAATGAGACACTTAAAGTAGTAAAGGAGTTTTGCTATTTGAGGAGCAAAATAACTGATGATGGTCGAAGTAGAAAGGATATAAAATGCAGACTGGCAATGGCAAGGAAAGCGTTTCTGAAGAAGAGAAATTTGTTAACATCGAGTATAGATTTAAGTGTCAGGAAGTCATTTCTGAAAGTATATGTATGGAGTGTAGCCATGTATGGTAGTGAAACATGGACGGTAAATAGTTTGGACAAGAAGAGAATAGAAGCTTTCGATGTGTGGTGCTACAGAAGAATGCTGAAGATTAGATGGGTAGATCACATAACTAATGAGGAGGTACTGAATAGGATTGGGGAGAAGAGAAGTTTGTGGCACAACTTTACCAGAAGAAGGGATCGGTTGGTAGGACATGTTCTGAGGCATCAAGGGATCACCAATTTAGTATTTGAGGGCAGCGTGGAGGGTAAAAATCGTAGGGGGAGACCAAGAGATAAATACACTAAGCAGATTCAGAAGGATGAAGGTTGCAGTAGGTACTGGGAGATGAAGAAGCTTGCACAAGATAGAGTAGCATGGAGAGCTGCATCAAACCAGTCTCAGGACTGAAGAACACAACAACAACAAGGCAACTTTGACGACGTCACTGTATGGAGAGTGCTACGGGAGAACCAGTTGTTTCCGTACCATGTACAGCGTGTGCAGGCACTATCAGCAGCTGATTGTCCACCACGGGTACACTTCTGCGAATGGTTCATCCAACAATGTGTCAATCCTCATTTCAGTGCAAATGTTCTCTTTACGGATGAGGCTTCATTCCAACGTGATCAAATTGTAAATTTTCACCATCAAAATGTGTGGTCTGACGAGAATCCGCACGCAATTGTGCAATCACGTCATCAACACAGATTTTCTGTGAACGTTTGGGCAGTCATTGTTGGTGATGTCTTGACTGGGCCCCAAATTCTTCCACCTACGCTCAATGGAGCACGTTTTCATGATTTCATACGGGATACTCTACCTGTGTTGCTAGAACATGTGTCTTTACAAGTACGGCACAACATGTGGTTCATGCGCGATGCAGCTCCTGCCCATTTCAGTCGAAGTGTTCGTACGCTTCTCAACAACAGATTCGGTGACCGATGGATTGGTAGAGGCGGACCAATTCCATGGCCTCTACGCTTTCCTGACCTCAACCCTCTTGACTTTCATTTATGGAGGCATTTGAAAGCTCTTGTCTACGCAACCCCGGTACCAAATGTAGAGACTCTTCGTGCTCGTATTGTGGACGGCTGTGATACAATACGCCATTCTCCAGGGCTGCATCAGCGCATCAGGGATTCCATGCGACTGAGGGTGGATGCATGTATCCTCGCTAACGGAGGACATTTTGAACATTTCCTGTAACAAAGGTTGAAGAAGTATATAGAGGGACTATAAAACGGCGATGTACTTGACGGCAGTATTATGGAAATGGAAGAGTATTTAGATGAAGATGAAATGGGAGATATGATACTGCGTGAAGAATTTGACAGAGTACTGAAAGACCTAAGTCGAAACAAGGGCCCAGGAGTAGACAACATTCGATTAGAATTACTGATAGCCGTGGGAGAGTCAGCCCTGACAAAACTCTACCACATGGTGAGCAAGTTGTATGATACAATGAAATACTGTAAGACGTATGCTTTGCCGGCGATATGCGAGGCATGACAGAATCTCTGACCAGGGAGTAGTTTGTCGTTAGTCGTTGCTTGTCACTAGTCTGCGCGAGTCGACAGTAGTCGTAGTCTGTCTGCAGTAGTAGTCAGTCGGATACGGGAGTAGGGAGTCGGCATGCGTCGGCTGTGTGCTCTGGTCGCGACTCTGGTCAGGACTCTGGAGGATGAGTATTGTTGTAGAAGGTAAAGAAGCAGCCTTGCGCATATTTAATAATGTATGTTAATTGTAATTTAATTTGTTCAGAAAAAATGCCCCAATAATATTTTTTTTTATAAAGTAACTCTTTTAAAGAAAAGTATTCATTTCAATTCAAAGAATTTTTCCACTCTTTTGAAGAAAAAGCATTCATTTCAATTTAAAGAATATTTCCTATGCATTCCTTCCAAGAATAAATAAATAAATAAATAAATAAATAAATAAATAAATATATATATATATATATATATATATATATATATATATATATATATATATATATATATATATATGCCAGCGTTGCACGAAGCTGTGTCGATAAATAAGAGCAGATATAGTTGCAGTTTTTATTGAGGTAAGAATTTTGCTTTTGTTATTCAGAATACAGGGCCGAAGGTCAGCGCTGCTGTCATAAAATTTACCAGATATTATTATTTCTGTTGAGAGGTTACATTTGGTTCATGGTTGATTATTTAATCAATATTATTGTGTGGTTCACGGACAATTTTCATTCCTTAATTTTTGTGGGGAGTTTACACTTGGCTCCATTTCAAATTAACATTTATTTAAATTTTTGCTGGGATGTTACACTTGGCGACATCCGGCCAGGATCGTATTTCTTTGTGAATCTTCTGAGAAGTAGTCATATATCTGCTCTTATTTACTTAAACGTAGTTTGCATCTGGCGCAACGCATTTACTAATTTGTCACTCTTTCTTTCACAGATCATCGGCAATTTGTTGCTCTTAGTTGTATTTGTGTTTGTTGCATTTTGCATTGTGTTTCTTTCATTAGTGAATAATTTTTATTTGTGTAAAAATGCCGCGAAAAACTGTTAACAGTACATCGCGATGTGTAGTCAGTGAAATAGCCGACTCAAATAATTTGACCGATAGTTCTTGCGACACTCAGTGTAATGATGACAATCCTCCATTTACAGACAATCAGTGCGTACCGACCATTAGTAATGATTTAAGTGCTAATGATGAGCAAACAAACTCTGTTGTGTCGTCTGTTAATTTAACGATAATGGATGACGCGGCACGTTCTGTTACAATGAACGCTGCCCAGTTTAACACACCCGGTTTGCAAAATTTAAGTAATGAACAGACAAATTTTTCTAATGAAAATGAACAGTGTACTCAAAGTACGTCAGATTTATTTAATTCCGATTTAGTGACCAACAGTGCACATTCGATTGGCAAATCTTTTTGTGAATTACAGAATGACCAAATGGTTACAGAAAACGTGACAATTGCAGGTATGCCATCAAACAGCACAGAGAATAGAGTAGGTAATATTGGCTTAGATCAAATTATGGCAGTATTGCTACAACATTGTGAATATTTCAAACAACTTGAGGAATCGTACAAATAACTTAATGAAAGTTTCAAACTGTCGAATGAAAAACATGACAACCATATTAAACAACCTAATGTATCGTGCAAACAACTCAATGAAAAATACGATGACAATCCTTCAAATACAGACAATCAGTGCGTACCGACCACTAGTAATGATTCTATTGCTAATGAGGAACAAACAAATTCAATTATGTCCTCTGTTAATTTAATGACAATTGATGACGCGGCACGTTCTGTTACAATGAACGCTGCCCGGTTTGACACACCCGGTTTGCAAAACTTACGTAACGAACAGATAAATATTTTTAACGAAAATGAACAGTGTAATCAGAATACGTCATATTTATTTAATCCCGGTGTAGTGAATAACAGTGCACATCCAAGTGGCGAAGCTTTTCGAGAATCAGAGAATGACCAACTCGTTACACAAAACGCGACAAAAGCAGATACACCATCAAACAGCACAGAGAATAGAGTAGGTAATTTTGGCACGGATCGAGTTGTGGCATTATTGGTAAATGAAAAACAAGGTAACCTTAATGAATCGAATAAACCACTTAATGAAAAACTTGACAACAATTCCAAGCAGTTGAATGAAATAATACACAACACTTACAAACAACTTATTGAAATGTTCAAACAGTGGTATGAAAGTTGGAAACAGTCGAACGAAAAACATGACAACCTTAACGAACAGAACAAACAACTTAGTGAACAGGTTACAGCTGTTACCGTGCAACGTCATGATACTAAAGAACAATTACGTGAGGATACTAAGACTTGTGCTTCGAACAATAGTGAAGAAACTCGATCTGTTACACAAGAATTAAGTAATACACATGCAGCCACAACAGAATCACATAGAGACGAAATTAATGCAGTCACTGAACAATGTTCAGAAAACGCAACACAGATACGCGACGAATTTAATTTAAAGTCACCAGAACTTTCGCACACTCTGGATACGGAAGTCGATAAGAAATGTGAACAACAGAACAGCCAAATTGAGGAACGTATTAAAGTAACAGAAATGAAAAATGTTTCACTCAATAACACGGCACAGCATACGCCACATTCCGAACATTTCTCACACTCGTACAGCCAGTATAACTTAAGTAATTTACAGAAACTACGTTACTTAAAATCCGAAAAGACACAGACAAACAGATTCTTATGCAATTCTGAACCTGTTCACACATTCAGTGACGATAACGTTGATTATAAGCAATATGTATCTGTAAAAAATCTCTAGGCGCGCAGTCCGGAACCGTGCGACTGCTACGGTCGCAGGTTCGAATCCTGCCTCGGGCATGGATGTGTGTGATGTCCTTAGGTTAGTTAGGTTTAAGTAGTTCTAAGTTCTAGGGGATTTATGACCACAGCAGTTGAGTCCCATAGTGCTCAGAGCCATTTGACCCATTTGTAAAAAATCTAAGGTATTTGAAAATGACAGAGCACAGGTACACGCATTGAACTGGATACGTCGATTTATTTTTGTACTTTCACCGCCATTACTTGTAATGCAGAAACTAGAATTAGCATGGATACAACAACTTGCTCTTGAATTTTCACCGGCATTGCCTGTAACGCAAAAGCTAAAATTTATTTGCAGCGCGTAATTGACCTCAGGGGATTCATTACACTTTAATGAATATGTGCCGTAGCATGCACAGGGCCCCGAGCCGTAGTAGTGCTGTTTCATCTTTAGTTTTCTGCACTGCTGCCTTCTCTTCTACTATCCTTTATATCTATCAAAACTGCTCTTCAACTATTGCTCTATCTAGAATTAAGAAAAGAGTAAAGAAAACCCGATAAGACAAATTTTACCGAAAGTGACAGTTATCATTATACGCTCCAGAAATGACAACCACCAGAATTTTAATAACAGACAAAATTTAATTATCAGTATCGTCAAAATTATCAGCAACAGGAACCACGTTTTGGTAACAATAGAGGTTTTTCCCAACAACAGCAACAAAACCAACCGGTTAGCATACCTAACCAACAATGTAGTGCACAAGGTCAACCAAGCTTTAATGTTTCGCCGCGTACGCGTATAGCGTTGGCCCCAACAAATAGTAATGCACAGCAACACGGAAACCAGTACGTACAGAAAACACACTATTTCAATTCCTATCGCAATGCGCCGTATAAAAATGACTATCGTGACAGACGTAAAATTAATGAGCACAATTTTCAGCGTACGTTTAATAACAGTAGGTCTTACCAGCAGCAAAAACATCCGCAACAACATATTATCATGAATGAACCAGACAGTAGGTATCATCCAGAACGTAAGACGTCAGGAAGAAATAACAGAACAGTACAAATAGTGGAAATGCCACAGCATCCTCCCGAATATAATGACACGTCAGATGGAATTTGACTAGATACAGTACAGGTTGCATATTCCAGTAACGCAAGCAATAATTTTGATACGCAGAATCTTGTTCACGAGAATGTTATTTGAAACATGCTTTGTTGAATGCACCACTTTTATCGCACCCAAATCTTAGCAGAAATTTTTCCATTGCCACCAACACTTCTAACACCGCTTTAGGCGTACACATTTTTCAAGAAATTGAAGAAGATGGTTGCACAGTAATTAAAAACATCGCTTTTGCAAGTCGCATTCTGTCACCTGCTGAACGTAATTATTCTGTTACAGAACTTCAAACATTATGTGTTGTATGGGCTTTTACCAGATTTCGGCACTTTCTTTATGGAAGACACACTACAGTTTACACAGATCATAGAGCGATACAATTTTTACTTTCCGCTAAATTTACACACGACAGATTAAGTAGATGGAAACTTTATTTGCAGGAATTTAATTTTACAATTGTTCACATTCCCGGCACACAAAATATTGTAGCAGATGCACTATCCCGTTCTCTCAGCAACAATCAGCAAGACATCACAACCAACTTCTGCAAAGCAAATTTCAGCGTCATGTACATTCAACAAGTTGCATTTGAAAATTTCATTTCGTCGTCATTACAAGACATAGCACAAGAGCAGAGTAAAGACAACGTATGGAAAGAGATTAAACACCTTTGGCAAGATAGGGATAATGTTACCATTAGAAACCATTACACTGTACGCAATGACATTCTGTTTCGCCGCTCTCATCCTGACAACAACAATTGGTTATTATGCATTCCTGACGAACTTGTTAACAAATTAATCTAGTATACTCATTTAAGTTACGCACATTACGGAGCCAGAAAATGTTTTCTTATACTGAGACATGGAGAAACGTATACGACGAGTTTTAGCGTCAAGTAAAATCTGCCAGAAAGCTAAATCAGATACGACTTTACATATTCCTCCATTACATCCCATTGTACCTGTTAAATTGAGACATATGGCCGCTGTAGACATTTTTGGTCCGATTCCCAGAACTAATAGAGGTTTTTGATACATCTTTGTCGCTGTTGAACTCACTTCAAAATTTGTTACCTTCACTCCGTTACGCAATGCTACTGCTAAAACTGTTTCGAAAGCATTTGTAAAACATTTTCTATTTCATGTAGGGCATGTGTTGAAAGTAATTTCCGACAATGGATCACAGTTTCGGTCTGCTATATGGACACGTATGTTACGAGCTAAAAACATTTCTCCGATATATATATATCCAGGTACCATGCTTCTTCGAACCTTTGCGAACGATTAATGAAAGAAATTGGTAAACTGTGTAGAATTTACTGCCATAAAAAACATATTGATTGGGACACACACATACTCTCATTCCAAGACGTAATTAATTCCATACCGTATGAATCTACTATGCTATCTCCGTCTGTTATACTGAAAAATGTTGAACCACCTAGCAAAATTAAAGAATTAGTAACATTTCCTATATCTCGTCGACTACGACACCATGAAATAATTGACATTGCGCTGAACAACATCAAACGTGCCGCAGAGCGCCGGAGAAGACAGCAAAAACAGGTTAGTACACGCCGTGAATTCCACATTGGACAGAAAATATTAGTACGTACACACTATTTATCCAACAAAGGAAAGAGTAGATGCAGTAAATTTGAGCTTCTATACGCAGGTCCATATCGGATTCGCAGCATTCCTCACCCCAATGTAGTACACGTCGAAACTTTGAGAACCAGAAAAACCAAAGGGAACCACCACGTGTCGAACGTCAAACCTTTTATTGAATGAAAATACTTAATGATTTATCACACTGTAATGCCATTTCCTAATTTTTTTAAGACCACTTATGCAATTATATTCACATGAACACTTACTGATGATTATCACATTTTTTCTTGGCAAGTGCCCGGCAAGGTAAGGTTAGCAAGTCGCTTTTCTTGTCGTTACACATTAGACAGTGCACATTTTCCATATAAAATTACGTATCTTGCGAATAATTATGCAATTCTATCTAGTGATATATTAATTTTATCAAATTTTCTCTCTATTAAAGTCTTCAATTCTCGCCTCTATTAACTACACAACATACAAGCTGTGCACAAACAAGATCAAATTTGTTGTCGTTATACACCCTAGACCGTGCATATTTTCCATTTTTATGTATGTATGATTGTTTTCCCGTTTTGTTTGTATGTACTATGAAATATTAAGATATAAGAAACACCAGTTGACTTTAACATTTTGCCTTATGATAGCTAAACATCGTGACTACTCTACTTTTTTTTGCTGCTACATTGTGATACACTGTGTACATTTTTTGCTTCTGAACACTGTCGATGTTTGGGACATATTACGTTTTCTGTCATGCTATGCTGTATCCTCAATTATGTTACTATAAACCAGTTTTTATCTAATGGGTATATGAATTAAATGCAAGACATTAATCTTTGTTCATCATTTTCAGAAAGAAATAACGTGTAAACGAAATAAATTAAACAGAAATGGGAATTTCACCTTCGGAATGAACGAAAGAGGATGCAATACCTCGTGATGAAGAGTAAATGGATCAGAATTAACAAGCATTAACAAGAATATACTATACACATCGTAGAATAGCAGTCTTAACTAATTTTTTCTTTCAGAATACGAGGCGATTGATGCAGGCTGTCAGACAGAACTACACATTTTAGTTTTAGTGATGAAATGTGATAGAAATAAGGAATAGTTGTATAATGAATAATGAAGTGACTCTTTTGCAGATGATAATGAATGGTGATGAATAATGATGAAGAATATTCTATCTAGTGATATATTAATTTTATCAAATTTTCTCTCTATTAAAGTCTTCAATTCTCGCCTCTATTAACTACACAACATAATGAAGTTTTTCTTTACAGGTGATGATAATAATGGAGTTATGGTGATTCGTGATATGGATAATGAAGTTTTTCTTCGCAGATGAAAATAATGATGAAGTTTATATATTTGCTGTTAGTTAAGAGACGCTATTTAGTTATTTAAGTATTTGTTGCAGTTCGTTTTGACAGTATGTTTTATATCGTATGGTATGATGACTGAAGGTTTTGGAAAGGACAGCTAGAGAACACATATATTTTTATACACATTTCATCATCATCATCATCTTGGACAGTTTCCAGCCACTGGCTGGGTCTGTCGGGAACACAAGCCTCTCCATCGTGTTCTGTCTTTCCACCATTCCCCCTCTTCCACCTTCGTCCAGTTCTCTCCTCTTCTCATCACACATTCCTTCACTCCCTTCACCCATCTATCTCTTGGTCTTCCTCTGGGCCTCTTCCCCTCCAGTTGCAGATCAAACATCCTCTTTGGAATTCTTCCCTCATCCATTCTCTTCATGTGTCCATACCACTGCAGTCTTGATTTTTCTATCCTGTCCTGTAGTGGTTCCTCCGTTAGTCTTTCCCTCACATACACATTTCGCAATCTGTCTCGTCTTGTTACATCCAACCTGCTCCTCTGGAACTTCATTTCACTAGCCTGTATTCTACTTTTGTCGCTTTTGTGCATTACCCATGTCCCACTTCCGTATGCCAATATGGGGACAAAGTAGGTTCGGTATATAATTCCCTAGGATTTCTGTAGCTCCTCCTTGCTCCAAATAAGCCCACTAATGCATTTGTAGAACTGCCCTGCTTTTCTGCACCTTTCATTTATTTCCATTGCGTTTCCCCCCTTACTTTCAATCACGCTTCCCAGGTACTTGAAGTTCTCTACCACTTGTAGGTTTTCCCCTCCACAAGTTATATCCACATTTGGCCTATTCTTCTTCCTTGTTGTGACAATTATTTCACTTTTCTTTGCAGAGAAATGCATTCCATATTGTGCTGCCGTTGCCTCCCATGCATCTAACTGCTCTTGCACCTCCTTCTCGCAATTTCCCCGTAACATCAGGTCATCGGCAAAAAGCACTGCTTTCATTTTATGATCTCCAATTGCATCTGATACTTGCTGTAGGATTTCATCCATAACAATAATAAACAATAAAGGCGAAAGTGCACTTCCCTGTCGCAGCCCAGCTTGAACCATGCAGTACGTTCCCTCCCCACTTTCACACAACTCTCACTTCCCTCATACATTTTTCTGACTTTTCGTGCTATCTCTTCATCTATCCCTTTTGCGTTCAGCACATCCCAGAGCTTGTCCCTACAGATACTGTCATACGCCTTCTCAATATCTAAAAAAGGCCATGATTAAGTCCTTCCCGTACTCTTAGTGCCTTTCCTGCAGTTGCCTTACCGCAAATATGAGGTCCGTTGTTGATCTTCCCGGTCTGAAACCGTACTGCTCCTCTTGCAGTCTACTTTCAATACTGCTACTTATTCTCTTCTCCAGGATCTTTTCATAGATTTTTCCACAGTGGCATAGCAGGGTGATTCCTGTGTAGTTCTCACATCTCCTTTTATCCCCTTTCTTGAAGATCGGGACTATAATTCCTTTCTTCCAATCCTCAGGAATTCTGTTCTCCTTCCACACCACCCTCAGCACTCTTTATAGCCACTGGGTTCCTACTTCTCCTGCTGCTCGTATCATATCCACTGTTACTTCGTCCCAACCTGGTGCCTTGCCCCCTTTCATCCTCTTTATGGCTTCTTCCACTTCATTCCAAGTTAGATCATCAATTTCCCCACTATTATAATCGTCTGCTGCCTTAGGCTCTCCATCGCTGTCAGTTACCCGCTTGGCGGCATTCAACAGATCTTCAAAGTACTCCTTCCAAATCTTTTTGAGCTCATGCATTTCCTCCACAACTCTTCCATTATTATCCATGATCCTCAGGCGCTCGCTTCTGTCGTTGCTCTTATTTCTTACCATGGTGTAAAGTACTTTTTTGTTCCCTTCACTGTCCTCTTCTAACATTCTTGTCCGTTTTCCATCCACTTCTTCTTCTCCGCCCTTACTATGGTCTGTGCCGCTTTCTTGCTTTCCTTATATTTTACCCTAGCTTCCTCTGTTCGGGTCTGGAACCATTCTCTGAAGGCTTTGTTCTTTCAAAGTACTGCCTCTTTACATATGTTGTTCCACCATGGGGTTTCCCTACTTCTCCTCTTTGTGCTAGTTCTTCCGCACACAGTCTCAGCTGCCTCAACTAGAGCCCTCTTAAAATCTCCCCATTCTTCTTCCACTGTTCTCTGATCTTCCTTTGGCAGCTTCTTCCTGATCAGTGTCTGGTACTGGGTCCTCCGTTCATCCTCTTTCAGCATCCATGTCTTCAACCTTTTCTCCTGTATATCTGTTGCCCTCCTATCTTTTTTCTCTCTCAGGGTGGCTACCAACAGCCGATGGTCACTGTCTAAGGCCTCAGATGGAATGACCTTAACATCTCTGAGGCTGCTCATCATCTGCCTATCCACTAGTACATAGTCTACTACTGAAGTTTGGGACCAGTCCCCACTGTACCAAGTTATTTTGTGACTACTTCTCTTCTTGTACCAGGAATTTGCGATCGCCAGCCCATCCCTCTTGCAGAATTCCAGCAACAATTTTCCTTTTCTATTTCGGTTCCCCCAGCCCTCTGGTCCCATTATCTTCTCGAATCCTTTCCTGTCTGTGCCAACATGTGCATTGAGGTCCCCTATTATAATCTGATTTCCTCCATTTAGCTGCTTTTGCATGTCATCTTCAAATTCCTCTTTCTCCTTTTTTGTACACCCCACCTGTGGGGCATATGCTTGGATGATTTCAATGCTTTTTCCTTTCACTCGTACTCTGGCTTTTATCATTCGATCATTGATACCTTCCACCTCCTCCTGCAGACCCTCTCTGACCACTATTGCCACTCCATTTCTTCCCCTCTCATTCCCTATCCAGTACAGTTTACATCCTTTACTTAGTGGTTTTTCACCAACTCCTCTCCACCTAGTCTCAGCAAGTCCCAAGATGTCCAATTTCCTCCTTTCCATCATTTCTACAATTTCTTCTAACTTCCCAGTTAGAGTCCTTACGTTTAAGGTGCCCAGTCGTAAACCATCTCGTAATCCTTTTCCATTGCTTGGTCGGTTTCCTTTAAATCCGTTCCGTGATCCGAGGCATGTTCCCTTTTTAAAAGCAGTTGATTTATCCACTACTGGCTTGCTAGGCCTATCGCAGTTTCACCAGAGCCCCGTTAGCCGTCACGTTTCAGGGTTCCCATAGGGCCTTCTCAGCTACCGTAGCGGTCCTGGGGGCACACGAAGTCCCCGCTGTACATCGCCCCTATAGGCAGTCCCCTACTTTGTGCCGTTGCCCATCTCCCACGACTTGGACGAGGGGTTGGACTTATGGGAGACTATACACATTTCACTACCTGTTAATACGAAGTTCACTACTTTTCAGCATAATATGCGTTTCTTCTTTCAGCTCAATAATCCATTTTGTATTTTTTGCAGGAGAAGCTTTTTATGACACTTACTAAACCTGTTACTTATTAAACCTGTTCTAGTACTTGCATTTTTTTTACCCAGTTGTGTCTATCATTTATAAATGTGATCACATATACTCTACTTGTTTCATAACCTTGCTACAGCTGACTCATGACGAATGACGTTACACATCTTCATTTGCAGCAATAACTCAAAAGCAAACAAAGTAATTACCAGTCCCAAATAATGCAACTAGTTTAAGAAAGTTCTGAATAATACTGATCAGCTCTGAATAGTATGTCACTTCAGTAATGACTTCTGAATAATACAAAAAAAAATCCCTTTGTAACTGGCTAATGAATGCCACTGTTTATTGTAATAAGATTAGCTATGATGCCAATGATTATTATAATTAGATTAATTATGTATAAATGCTGTGTCAATAATTAACTCATTTTCAATAATGACTTCTGAATAATACAAAAAAAAAATGATGCTTTGTAGCTGGCCAACGAATGCCACTGTTTATTGTAATAAGATTACCTATGATGCCAATGATTACTATAATTAAGTGAATTATGTTAATACTATGCCATTCATTAGCTTCTGTTTTGAATGATGACTTCTGATGGTTTGTAACTGGGCAATGAGTGCCAATAATTACTATATTCAGATAATTTTATGATCATTATTCTGTAATACTACATACATGGTACAGAAATGTTCAGTAACTGGGCGATGAGTGCCACCAATTACTCAAATCAGTTGTTAGACTAGTGTAATTCTCAATGAAGACTACTATGTGACTTAATGTCCTTCACCTTCTGACCTAATTACCAGAAATTACTGCAATATCCATTTGTCCTGTCTATCCTCATGATTATGGAGCACTATATTTGGTTTTTGCACTAATTCTACGTTGGTCTACTTTACAAGAACGTGGTGTTGACACGACATGCTGTCCACCACCTTGAGCGATGGAGATGTTATTATGGTCCCACTGTTTGGTGTACCTAGTGTACTACCAAAATGATAGCATGGAATATTATTACGACATTGCAGTGTCTTGGCTACACTGATTAATACTTCAAGGAAAAGAACTTCAGATTGTCTCACTTGGTGTTGTGCTTCTGTAGAAAGATATGGACTTTCAGTGCAGCTGCGTGCAACCTAAAGTGCTACAACCATGACGCAATCCTTCCCATTCCTTTCCTAATTCTTGTAAAACGATAAAGACATATACTGTGCGTGTGCACTTCCTTTCATTTGTTAATAAGATCAGTTGTCCTGAAAATACTAAAGACTTCTATAGTGCATGTGCACTTTATTTCACTCCTTGTATGTTTATTTGTTTAAAAAATGCTAAAGAGTTTTACAGTGCGTGTGCACTTTTGCCATTTGGTAATATGTTTTGTACTCATTGTGTATACATTTTGTCTTTACTTGATATGTTCTGAACTTCAGTGCGTGTGCACTTTTGTCATTTGTCAATATGATTTGTACTCATTATGTTTATTTGTTGTAAAAATATTAGAGAGTTTTACAGTGCGTGTGCACTTTATGCCATTTGTACTCATTACGCATACATTTTTTTTTGTGATTCCCAGATATGTTCTGTATTACAGTGCGTGTGCACTTTCGTCATTTTGTTAACATGATTTGTATTCATTGCATATACATTTTGTGATTTGCTGATATATTCTGAACTACAGTGCGTGTGCACTTATGTCATTTGTTAATATGATTTGTATCCATTGAGTATACATTTTGTGATTTCCGGATATGTTCTGTACTACAGTACATGTGCACTTTATGCCAATTGTTAATGTGATTTCTACTCATTCCCTATACATTTTGTGATTTGCTGATATGTTCTGTACTCAGTGCATGTGCACTATATTTTATTTCATGTTCTGCACCTATATCTATGTATATATTCTGTGATTGTAAAGTTAGTTAATTAAGAATAATTTGTTGCTCATGGCAAGTCCAATTGACTCACAATCGCTGCCAAATTTTTGCCCCCCCAGTGGAGGGTTATGTAAGACGTATGCTTTGCCGGCGATATGCGAGGCATGACAGAATCTCTGACCAGAGAGTAGTTTGTCGTTAGTTGTTGCTTGTCACTAGTCTGCGCGAGTCGACAGTAGTCGTAGTCTGTCTGCAGTAGTAGTCAGTCGGATACGGGAGTAGGGAGTCGGCATGCGTCGGCTGTGTGCTCTGGTCGCGACTCTGGTCAGGACTCTGGAGGATGAGTATTGTTGTAGAAGGTAAAGAAGCAGCCTTGCGCATATTTAATAATGTATGTTAATTGTAATTTAATTTGTTCAGAAAAATGCCCCAATAATAATTTTTTTATAAAGTAACTCTTTTAAAGAAAAGTATTCATTTCAATTCAAAGAATTTTTCCACTCTTTTGAAGAAAAAGCATTCATTTCAATTTAAAGAATATTTCCTATGCATTCCTTCCAAGAATATATATATATATATATATATATATATATATATATATATATATATATATATATATATATATATATATATACGCCAGCATTGCACGAAGCTGTGTCGATAAATAAGAGCAGATATAGTTGCAGTTTTTATTGAGGTAAGAATTTTGCTTTTGTTATTCAGAATACAGGGCCGAAGGTCAGCGCTGCTGTCATAAAATTTACCAGATATTATTATTTCTGTTGAGAGGTTACATTTGGTTCATGGTTGATTATTTAATCAATATTATTGTGTGGTTCATGGACAATTTTCATTCCTTAATTTTTGTGGGGAGTTTACACTTGGCTCCATTTCAAATTAACATTTATTTAAATTTTTGCTGGGAGGTTACAATACCCGTAGACTTCAAGAAGAATATAATAATTCCAACCCCAAAGAAAGCAGGTATTGACAGGTGTGAAAATTACCGAACTATCAGTTTAATAAATCACGGCTGCTTACTAACACGAATTCCAGAATGAAATTTTCACTCTGCAGCGGGGTGAAAATTTCATTCTGGAAACGTCTCCTAGGCTGTGGCTGAGCCATGTCTCCGCAATATCGTTTCTTCCAGGAGTGCTAGTTCTGCAAGGTTCGCAGGAGAGCTTCTGTGAAGTGTGGAAGGGAGGAGACGAGGTAGTGGCAGAATTGAAGTTGTGAGGGCGGGTCGTGAGTCGTGCTTGGGTAGCTCAGTTGGCAGAGCACTTGCTCGCGAAAGGCAAAGGTCCCGAGTTCGAGTCTCGGTCAAGAACAGAGTTTTAATCTGCCCGGAAGTTTCACTAACACGAATTCTTTACAGACGAATGGAAAAACTGGTAGAAGCTGACCTCGGGGAAGATCAGTTTGGATTTCATAGAAGTGTTGGTACACGTGAGGCAATACTGACCCTACGAATTATCTTAGAAGATAGATTAAGGAAAGACAAACCCACTTTTCTAGCATTTGCAGACTTAGAGAAAGCTTTTGACAGTGTTGACTGGAATACTCTCTTTCAAATTCTGAAGGTGGCAGGGGTAAAATACAGGGAGCGAAAGACTATTTACAATTTTTACAGAAACCAGATGGCAGTTATAAGAGTCGAGGGGCATGAAAGGGAAGCAGTGGTTGGAAGAGAGTGAGGCAGGGTTGTAGCCTATCACCAACGTTATTCAATCTGTGTAATGAGCAAGCAGTATAGGAAACATAAGAAAAATCTGGAGTTGGAATTAAAATTCATGGAGAAGAAATAAAAACTTTGAGGTTTGCCGATGACATTGTAATTCTGTCGGAGATAGCAAAGGACCTGGAAGAGCAGTTGAACGGAATGGACAGTGTATTGAAAGGAGAATATAAGATGAACATCAACAAAAGCAAAAAGAATATAATGGAATGTAGTCAGATCAAATCAGGTGATGCTGAGTGAATTATATTAGAGAATGAGACACTTAAAGTAGTGAATGAGTTTTGCTATTTGGGAAGCAAAATAACTGATGATGGTCGAAGTAGAGAGGATGTAAAATGTAGACTGGCAATGGCAAGGAAAGCGTTTCTGAAGAAGAGAAATTTGCTAACATCGAGTATAGATTTAAGTGTCAGGAAGTCTTTTCTGAAAGTATGTGCATGGAGTGTAGCCATGTATGGAAGTGAAACGTGGCTAAAAAATAGTTTAGACAAGAAGAGAATAGAAGCTTTCGAAATGTGGTGCTACAGAAGAATGCTGAAGATTAGATGGGTAGATCACATAACTAAGGAGGAGATATTGAATACAGTTGGGGAGAAGAGAAATTTGTGGCACAACGTGACTAGAAGAAGGGATCGGTTGGTAGGATATGTTCTGAGGCATCAAGAATTCGCCAATTTGGTACTGGAGGGCAGCGTGGGGGGTAAAAATCATAGAGGCAGACCAAGAGATGAATACACTAAGCAGATTAAGAAGGATGTAGGTTGCAGTAGATGAAGAAGCTTGCACAGAACAGAGTAGCACGTAGAGTTGCATCAAACTCTGGACTGAAGATCACAACAGCAACAAGTCATACAAGTCACATTTAGCAAGTAACTATGGGACCTCGAGCCAAAAATAGCAATAACTCAGTATTTCAAACTTTTCATACTTCGCTAGAAATGCATCAGAGTCCCATTGGCATGAAGCAATCTATGCCATTCTCAGATGATTCAGTATAGTCAACAATGAAACAACAGGAAACCTTTCCAGGTGAATCAGGAACGCGCATTCGTGGCTTTCTGGTATTTTCAGTGCATTTATTTGTTACATAGTAGAGAAATATGCTCCGACGTGAATTATTTTGTCGCTAGTGTGATAAATCACCAGAAATGCTCGTAGATTCATACTTACACTACCGGCTCCTTATTATCAGTTTTTATGACTGAGTGTTCCCTTTTTACTTCGGCAATTAAGTGAACAGCAGAGGTGAAGGAGGTGATCGCGTGAGATTAACACCCAGTGCTTCGCATCAGTAAACAAGCGGGAAATCACAGAGCTAATCAGGAGCCGATACTTAGAACGTTCTCTCACTATTGCAGAGGTATTTAATGCAAAAGGAACAACTTACTGCTCACAAAGTTAAATTTCGCCATTGACACTTATTATGTAAGAAATGTTCAGAATATGTCATGAAAACTACAAGGAAGAAAAACCAATGAATCTGGAAAGATAATTCAGCTCTAGTTCGGAAAGCAAGCCGACGATCCCAGAGTTGTCGAACATTTTTTGTAATATTTCCAAATCTCAGTTTTTCTAGCAGCGGGTACCTATTTTTGTATGTCTCTTATCCCACTCCACTATTGCTGCCCAAATCTTGCTAGACCTCTGGGCTACCAGACAAATTGAGGGTAAACTTCATTCAACGCACCTACAGAATACATCACTGAATTGAAATCGATTCTACCTGATAATTGTAACTATCTGAATATGTATAGTACCACAAAAACACTGTAAATCTATGGAAAATATAGTGTGATTTATATAACTGTCTTAATATATGTTCATAAACGTAATTGTGTATTGAAGATAGCCGGCCGCGGTGGTCTTGCGGCTCTAGGCGCTCAGTCCGGAGCCGCGCAACTGCTACGGTCGCAGGTTCGAATCCTGCCTCGGGCATGGATGTGTGTGATGTCCTTAGGTTAGTTAGGTTTAAGTAGTTCTAAGTTCTAGGGGACTGATGACCACAGATGTTAAGTCCCATAGTGCTCAGAGCCATTTTTTGTAATGAAGATATAATTCCGTCATGATAATAATCAGAGGTGAAACATCTTATGCAAAATTTTTTGAATATGCCATTCCTAAGCATAGTTTAGCAGTATTTCTAACATCGTAAACCAAAGAAATCGGATAGTATCTCTGCTCATGGAGGTTTTTTTTATAAGAAATACATGAGCTGGAGCCAGTGCTTCACAAGAGAGCCGCAGACAGAAAGGAATCTGAAAATTTGCAACATACTATTGGAAAAGTTCATAGAGTATAAAATAACAATAAAAAGTGATCACCAGCAAATCAGTTGCTGCTGACACGTTAGTACTCAGAACTGTTGGGGAGAGATATCCGCTACCATCTTAACGCAGCAGAGAAAAGTTCCTCATTTTAGTATAAGCGGACAGAGCTGTAATCCGCTAAATTTCACGACTTTTCGCTTTTTGAGACAATACAATCATCAGATCTAAGTTGTCTCATCTTCGTGACCAAGTGGCTCAATTTGTTTGTGCTTTAGGATAATTTAAGTGATTTACAAATTATAGTTTTGAAACTGTTGGAAATGAAATGATCGTATGGCATTGTTGGCCGGGAGGTCCCCAAGCGGGTTCGGCCGCCGTATTGCAAGTCCTCTTTAGTTGACACCACTTCGGCGACTTGCGAGTCAATGATGATGAAAGACACACAACACCCAGTCATCACGAGGCAGAGAAAATCCCTGACCCCGCCGGGAATCGAACCCGGGACCCCGTGCGCGGGAAGCGAGAACGCTACCGCAAGACCACGAGCTGAAACTGTTGGAATGGGACCTTAACGTCATCGTATCGTAAGTTTCTGTTTCGTGACGGCGCTGCCCCACGTTAAAATAAACATTAATCAGAGTGCAAACATCTATTGATTCAAACTACCGGTTAGTAAAATTAAGAACAGTGAAAGAAATATTGCAACGAACCGGTTGTTCATTCAGATAACTACAGGTCAGTAAAAGTCAGAGTAACGAAACAAATAGTGCAATAAACTAATCGTTAAACTTAACTTAACATACAGAACGAGAAAAGAGACTCTTATTTCAATTAATAGCAGATGTTACGATTTGTTTTGGAAATATCTACTGATTTATCATATTAAAATACTTGATGTTGTTAGTGTTGGAGGAGGAATCTTTAAATATACAGTTGTAGTCTTCTTTACGAAAACTGTTAACTTGCCAAGATCGAAAGGAAGGATAGTTTTTTTTCTGTATGTTCAACTGTAATACGTGGGCCATCACGAATAACGTCCTCAGTGCTACCCGGCCAGAACATTGGTCTTCGGTCTCTGAGATTCGACCGCTTTTGAACTGTTCTGTCCAGTTACAACTTTCAACACAATGTAAAAAAAGTCGAGGAAAGGCTTTTAGCAGGTTTTTCAACTTCAGAAGTAAAGCGCACTCGACTTATTTTCGTGTAATATTCAGGTAATAAACAAAACAGTTTTCATCTGTCATCTGTTGTCAACTCGTCCAGTAACGCAACCGAAATTCGTGAAAGTACATAATTCCCTCTACAAACTATTTCATTTATACACCAGTTGTCTCTTTAATTATTGATTGTCCCTCATATACACTCCTGGAAATTGAAATAAGAACACCGTGAATTCATTGTCCCAGGAAGAGGAAACTTTATTGACACATTCCTGGGGTCAGATACATCACATGATCACACTGACAGAACCACAGGCACATAGACACAGGCAACAGAGCATGCACAATGTCGGCACTAGTACAGTGTATATCCACCTTTCGCAGCAATGCAGGCTGCTATTCTCCCATGGAGACGATCGTAGAGATGCTGGATGTAGTCCTGTGGAACGGCTTGCCATGCCATTTCCACCTGGCGCCTCAGTTGGACCAGCGTTCGTGCTGGACGTGCAGACCGCGTGAGACGACGCTTCATCCAGTCCCAAACATGCTCAATGGGGGACAGATCCGGAGATCTTGCTGGCCAGGGTAGTTGACTTACACCTTCTAGAGCACGTTGGGTGGCACGGGATACATGCGGACGTGCATTGTCCTGTTGGAACAGCAAGTTCCCTTGCCGGTCTAGGAATGGTAGAACGATGGGTTCGATCACGGTTTGGATGTACCGTGCACTATTCAGTGTCCCCTCGACGATCACCAGTGGTGTACGGCCAGTGTAGGAGATCGCTCCCCACACCATGATGCCGGGTGTTGGCCCTGTGTGCCTCGGTCGTATGCAGTCCTGATTGTGGCGCTCACCTGCACGGCGCCAAACACGCATACGACCATCATTGGCACCAAGGCAGAAGCGACCCTCATCGCTGAAGACGACACGTCTCCATTCGTCCCTCCATTCACACCTGTCGCGACACCACTGGAGGCGGGCTGCACGATGTTGGGGCGTGAGCGGAAGACGGCCTAACGGTGTGCGGGACCGTAGCCCAGCTTCATGGAGACGGTTGCGAATGGTCCTCGCCGATACCCCAGGAGCAACAGTGTCCCTAATTTGCTGGGAAGTGGCGGTGCGGTCCCCTACGGCACTGCGTAGGATCCTACGGTCTTGGCGTGCATCCGTGCGTCGCTGCGGTCCGGTCCCAGGTCGACGGGCACGTGCACCTTCCGCCGACCACTGGCGACAACATCGATGTACTGTGGAGACCTCACGCCCCACGTGTTGAGCAATTCGGCGGTACGTCCACCCGGCCTCCCGCATGCCCACTATACGCCCTCGCACAAAGTCCGTCAACTGCACATACGGTTCACGTCCACGCTGTCGCGGCATGCTACCAGTGTTAAAGACTGCGATGGAGCTCCGTATGCCACGGCAAACTGGCTGACACTGACGGCGGCGGTGCACAAATGCTGCGCAGCTAGCGCCATTCGACGGCCAACACCGCGGTTCCTGGTGTGTCCGCTGTGCCGTGCGTGTGATCATTGCTTGTACAGCCCTCTCGCAGTGTCCGGAGCAAGTATGGTGGGTCTGACACACCAGTGTCAATGTGTTCTTTTTTCCATTTCCAGGAGTGTATATCATTACCCATCAACTCTTTTCGGATGCTGTCATAACCACGGATGAAGTCTTATATGATATTGTGAGGATGGGCTACGCTCCTAATGAGTAAACTAAGTAACTTTTAACAATAAATAGACCGCTATCATTAGCTACCGAATAAAGTACAAAAAAAGACGTCCTCAGTGTTAACCACCATAAGATGGGACTGTGGTGTGAGGCCGTTCACAAGTTGTTGAGGAAGTTTGAGTAACACTCTGGTTGACAATGAACACTCTTAATGAATCGTGGTAATTTAATATAATAAATCTACAGCTTCTGAACAGTCTGTAACACTTTTGGCACCATCCACCCGTCTATACCGTCGCATTCGTACCCCCAGATGTTGCTGTGGGTCGCTGTGTCCAAGCGTCACTCCAGCCTACCTTTTTATACTTATTGTTATGTATGGACTTGCTAACATTGAGACCTTCGTTAGAATAAGCACTAGACTTTTCTTATTAACACTCAACGCACGAAGAGAAAGGTCATCCACTTCATGTACTCTGCTCTTACTTTATGTTACACGTTTTCTGACAGCTAGCATATTTCAGGTATCTGTCTAACTGGTGGCTCTTTCCGCTGCGCCTCTGAAGCGCAAGCTTTACTCCTGGATTACTAATCACTCAGGAAACATATCGGCTGTGGAAACGTATTCCTTCCTGCTGCGAGGATGACTGGGACTTGGCAACGTTGTAGATTAAGTTTGGCGATTCTGTGGTAAACGAGATATTTCCTGGAGTGACTCAAAATTATTCTGCTGAATTCGCTTGATGCTGTCTTGGTTCTTTAATTAAATTTTCTGAACTATTTTCACTTACGGTGTATCACATAATTATGAAATGATTGTTTTTAGACTAGGAAGGTCAATTCACGCAGGAGCTACAACTAATTTCGTATTCATTGCGAATTATCTCTCTTATTTATTACTAGGACTATGAGGGAACCGTGAATGCTGTAGTTGATCGCTAGGTTAACGGAAACGTGGTCGCACTGCGAATCTGCAGTTGCGTTGGTTCTAGGTTCCAATCGTTCGGGAGACTAACGCTCTACCCCCTAATGTGACACAGCTACAGCCGTTCGGCCTTCTGAATGTGGAAAATAATTCACGTTAAAATGATCCTACAAGGGACGAGAGAGCTGTTACCTGACTTGATTTATTCAATAACAGTCACACCATCAAGGGCACTATTGTTAGAGCTTCATGACGTCACTATTCTAAATCCAAAGTCGCCACAAACTTGTACACCAGCTTGAAATTAATATACGCTTAATTTGTAGACATTAATGTGAATTTTGTTTGACAAGTCCAAGTGCGTTTAACGCCGTTTAACGGCCACAGATTAGTATACAAATTATCCTGCCTCACTAAACAGCAGTAGTCATGGTGAAGGTATGCAGGGGAATTCACGAGGTACAGTGTATGGAGGTTTTAAATGTGCCACGCCTTCGTTCTGTTCTATGCACTGTACGAGGGTGAGTCAAATGAAAAGCTTAAATAGTTTTTAAAAATATTATTTATTGTGCAGAAGTTGTACAAAGCTGTATCACTTTTCAACATAATCTCCCCTACGCTCAATGCAAGTCCTCCAGCGCTTACAAAGTGCATAAATTCCCTTAGAAAAAAATTCTTTTGGTAGTCCGCGCAACCACTCATGCACCGCGTGGCGTACCTCTTCATCAGAACGGAACTTCTTTCCTCCCATTTCATCATTCAGTGTCACTCAACGGTTTTCCTTTACTATGGCTTCAACTGCTGCAATGTTCTGTTGAGTTACAACTCGTTGTGCCTGACCTGGACGAGGAGCATCTTCCACTGAAGTCACACTACTCCATTCGTAGACTTGCTTCTGTGACAAACATGCATCACCATACTGAACCATCATTTGTCGATGAATTTCAATAGGTTTCACGCCTTCACTACGCAAAACCCGAATAAAAGAACGCTGTTCTTCCCTGGTGCAAGCCGCAAGTGGGGCGGCCACTTTATACTGATACTGCGACGGTATGTGTGCATCTGAATTATGCTGCCACCTA
Source organism: Schistocerca nitens (assembly GCF_023898315.1). Classification (NCBI taxonomy): domain Eukaryota; kingdom Metazoa; phylum Arthropoda; class Insecta; order Orthoptera; family Acrididae; genus Schistocerca; species Schistocerca nitens. The sequence continues at coordinate 485,840,535 of NC_064620.1, forward strand.
CAGGCCATTCTGCACTCTCTTTCTAGTACGCTTACCAACTTACAGGATAACGGCGCGAAATTTCGATTTATTATTACAAATTTAAGGTTTTCATTTGACTCACCCTCATATAATGGGTAGTCAAAAAGTCTCCGTTTGAATGCGTTGCTGCAGCATATGCAATACAGCGCGACTCCCATGCGGGTATGTAAGTACTGATATGCAGCCAAGGTGTTAGTATGACCTTCAAACTGAAACTTTTTGATCGCCCCTTATAGTATTGCATTCCTCTAGAAATATTGCTTCACATTTGGTCTGTTTATCTAAAAGATTCTGAAGAAGGCTGTGGGCGAAAAGCGTTATGATTTATATTAAAAAAATTAAAAGTATAACTAGCGATACAGACGGGTAATTACATTGTCTGGTATCGATGAGCACCAGCCCTTGGGAATTTTCGTTTCAACAGAGTACACATATGATTTACAAATCGAAACGATTACGGCGGAGGCAGGAGACCTCTAGAACTTCTCCTGAGGAGAAAATATGAGTCCTTTAGGGCAGCGTCAAACTTGGCACAGACAATTTTTACTGCATAGATGAAATCCTAGTTTCTGTGACATTGGGATAGGGTTTGAGTTGGCGGTGAAAGTATTTTCGAGGGCATTCGGTTGATTGGTGACGGTCTCGGTAGGACATTCCGGACATTTTTAGAAATGCTTGCATGTGATGTCCTATCAAACATAAAAATGTGAAAATTATTCAGCGCCTTCGACAGCGGTTTATATTCAATGGATCGTACGGCCTTGGTGTGTGTGTGTGTGTGGGGGGGGGGGGGGGGGGAGCGGCGTTAGTACCTTCGTATCTGTGCAGATTCGTGTTAAATATATGCGTCTCTTTTCAGCAACCTGGAGCTCTTTAGCTGACACAAGGCGTCTTTCTCATTCTCCACATGACGGGCACTGTCAAGCATTCTGTTAGTCCTGTTTGAAACACACAAATCGTTTTATTCCGCATCGCTTTCCGTCCAGCCTTTATGGTGACTGATCAGTCCAGTTGGTCTACGTATCAGTGCAGGTGATGTGTAATCATGATGAACGACTTCCCACGGCTGTCAGCCAAGACAGTCACGAGCTGTAGTGACGATGTTCCATCATTAACGAGACGCCGGAACCTGTTTTGGAGGAAAAGGAACGCTTGCGGCTTGCAGCCTATCAAAGCAGCACAGGAACAGGAAAAGCACGGAGCCGCCGGCGAGAGCAAGGTGACCTGGCTTTGCGTGGTACGTTGATGTTGCGACCACCGGCAGTAATTGCCCACGAATACCGGCGGCAAACGCGACCAGCGATTACACGGAGAATATACCCAGTGCAGGGAAAATATCCCACGTCTGTACGAAGGTGACGGTAGGTTTGGTAAACATGCAGGGCAACAAGACCAGCGTGGCAGATGGAGCACGGCAATCTAAGCTCTTGGAGAGAAGATCTTGCAGTAAATCTGAGAAAAAAAGACACCACAGAGAATGAATGGCGGGACATATTAACCAAATGAACAAGCGGCAGACGGACAAGGGAAAATGATAGTGAGTAAGAGTTATTTTAATTACCAACCGGGACTCAATGTTTCAGAAAATGAATGTAAAGTCAGTATCTGAAAATTACAAACGCATCTAATTTCTTTTATATCAATAAAAGACCGTCTGTGATGGTAGACCAATAACTTTATTCACGGCATTTCTACGGAGCTAAGTGTTTTCTTTTTGAATTACCCACGCAGATTATTCTTGGCGCAACCAAATCGGAGGATGGAAGAAACACTACCAAAATTTTATTAATAATGGAAATAAATTTACTAAACGAGTCTGTGATCACTGAGGATTCCTTGTGGGCAAAACTGTCTGGCTCGCTTTCTTAAGTAATAATGACGTTTCGACTACCTCCATTATCAGAGCAATTATCTATGTTATTTGCAGCAAAAGCTAAGTCTTAGCAGTCTGTCAGCTGCCAGCTCCACCAAGCGACGCCCCTCATAGACGTAGATTGTACTGAAACTGACACAGATAATTTTTAACATGTTCTAAGCTTTGATCTAATGATAACAATAGCCAAAATCATTAGTAGTTGTTATTCTTTGAGACTGTCAAGGGGATGGTGCTCGATCAGTTTATTTAAAACATTTGTGGATAAAAATCTACATCAAGACCGTATTTTTTTCCGAATTACCGGTTTTGACTCATTAACGAGCCATTCTCGGACCTAAAATAGATAAAATTGCGTGTAAGAAGAGTGAACAATAAAAAGTACATTCAATATTTGAATTTCCATTATGCACATATACCAACCTAAAATACTGTTCTGTGTTTGACAATCATTACACATCGTCGTATTTTTAGAGCTTAGTCGTCCTAGTTAAATAAAAAAATTCATGTATGCATAATGCAAAAAATTTTAAAACGTGACACAGCAAAAACATGCAAAATTATATTCCGACTGATATGAAATACCTTACCTAAAATGAAAAATCGTGGTTAGTTATGTAAATTGACAACTTTGATCACTAATTAAATACGACTTCAGTGCCCATATAGCCATACATATGTGCAGACGATGGACAGCAATGACAGTTGCATCGTCTATGAGTTGATTGGAACAAGATATCCCTTCTAATATTCGTAACAGGACAAAGAAGCGTCTGTGTGAAAGCTGTTAGCCAACTGGCTAAGGTGTAGCATGATGGCTACATGATAAAACTGACTGTTGGACGGCACTATCATTCATCTAATTTAGGACACATGTGACTCTAATAAGACAAAGGATGTTAATGTTATGAAATTTTCTTATACATTTACGTTACATAAATGAGACAAATTATATTCATATCAGTATGTTTGTAGTAAATAAACAATGATTATTACATGTTCGTTAATTAATAAAAAATAAAACAGAGGAAGTACTAAATGTCAGGGAATTACGTCCAAAGCTACGACTGGAGACAGTGTATTATTTTACGTATATGACACTGTAATAACATTACTGATCAAAAAACATAAATATTCATCATCATCAGTTATCTGCTATATTAGCAGGTCCTTTGCCTCTCCATTTTCTGCGATCCATTGCTTCCTTCTTAAGGCTGCTGTATGTTGTACCGTCCATCATGTCATCCAGTATCTGGAATCTCTTCCTTCCTCGCTTCCTTTTCCCTTCTACATAACCTTCTAAAACTGTTTCTATCAGTCCGTCATTGTTTCTTAATATATGCCCAATCCAATTTCTTTTTCTTCTCTTTATTACATCTAGTAACTGTCTTTTCTCTCCCACTCTTCTCAGTACCTCTTCATTTTTTACTCTGTCCATCCAACTTATTCTTTCCATCTTCCGCCATGTCCAGATCTCAAAAGCCTCCAGCCTTTCTCTGTCTTTTTTCCTCATAGTCCATGTTTCAGCGCCATATAGAAGAACACTCCATACAAGACACTTTATGAGTCTCTTTCTGAGTTCTCTGTCCAGACCGCTGCAGAAGATTCCCCTTTTCTTATAAAACGCCTCTTTTGCCATTGCTATCCTTGTTTTAATTTCTGTGGTGCACTTCCAGTCGGTGTCTATCCTGCTTCCAAGATGCTTAAAATTTTGCACCTGTTCTAGTGTTACTCCATTCAGCACAATTTTTATTTCCTTATTTCCTCCTATTGCCAATACTTTGTTTTATTTGTGTTAATTTTCATTCCATATTTTTTCCCGTTAGTTGCAATGGTGTCCACCAAATCCTGTCATTCTTTTTCCCCTGTGGCTAGGAGGACCATGTCATCAGCAAATCTCAAGCACCCTACTCTTCTTCCTCCAATTTCTACTCCTTTGTCATCTAATGAGCATTGGTCAATCATATTTTCCAAGTACAGGTTGAAAAGAGTAGGTGATAAACAGCATCCTTGTCTTACTCCTTTCCCTAGTCTGATCCAGTTCGTACTTTCTCTTCTCACTTTAACTGAAACTTTTTGATTAAGGTATAATGAGTTTATAAGTCTTCTGGTTTTCCAGTCCACTCTCTTTTCCCTCATAATAGTCGCCAGCTTGTCCCAAACCACATTGTCAAATGCCTTTTCTAAATCGATGAAGCACATATATAGGTCTCTCCCTTTTTCAATAAACCTTTCTCCCAAGATTCGTAGCAGCCCTATTGCATCTCTGGTGCCCGTATTCCGTCTAAAGCCAAACTGCTCCTCGCCGAGATTCTCCTCTATTACTTTTTCAAGTCTTTTATTAATTATTCTTAACATCACTTTGGCTGCATGTGAAATGAGGCTGATTGTCCTGTGCTCGCTGCATTTCTTGGTTCCTTGTTTTTTCGGTAATGGAATCATTACTGTTGTCAAAAAGTCCTCAGGCCATTCACCACTGTCATATATTTTATTACATAACCTCAATATTTCTCTTATTCCATTGTGGTTCAAGCATTTTAGTATTTCTCCCGGTATTGTATCTGTACCTACTGCTTTGCCATTTTTCATTGCAGCAATGGCAGACTTTACTTCTTCCATTATGATGGTCGGTCCTTTCTCTTCATCACTTACACTGTTGTGTGATTCAAGTTCCAGAGTTTCTGGTTTGCTATTTGTGTCATATAGCTCTTTTATATATTCTTCCCATCTCTGGAGGACATCGTCACGATCTTTGTACACTACCTCTTCGTCTTTACTCAAAATTTCCATAGTAGGACTTCCTGCTCTGTTTTGTTCCCATGTCATAGTCTTTACTCTGTTGTATAGTAAGTCGTATCTTCCCTTCCTGTCCAGTTCTTCAATTTCATCACATTCCTCTTTTAGCCATTTTTCCTAGCCTGCTCTGTTTCTCTTCGCAGTTCGTTATTTAACCTTCGGTATATCTTTCTTGCATCTTCAGTGTTCTTGTTTTTCAATTTTCTTCTCTCCTCCATCTTGGAAACCATTTCTTGTGTGACCCATGGTTTTTTTTGACCTTTTCCCTTTTACATATCCTATATTTTGCTGTCCTGCTTTAATGATTCCTTCTTTCAGGACGAAATAAAACCAGAGATCTAGGTGCCAGATGCAACCAGTTCGATAAATGGCTGTGATAACCAACCAGTTTGTATGTGGCTTACAGTAGTAATACTGAGAGACAATAATTCTATCAAAGTGGACTTATACTTAGCTATTTTTACAGAATATAGTATGAATTGCTGACATGTACAATATATGCTAAAATACAATAAGCTGATGGCTAATGAGTAATATTCCTGTTTATTTTTTAATATGTTCGTGAAGTTAATCACAATGGAAGACAGAAATCCAGAAGCCATAAAATACATATATACACACATCTAATTACTGATATTATAAGACTCAAAAATTCTCGAAGTACGTTTCACAGTATGCAATCTATGTAGATCTACACGTTTCATACATTGCACACTGTATAACGTAGTTCAAGAATTTATGCGTCATATAAAAGCAGTGAATAGCTAAAAGTTACATAATGTTGTAACTTAAGGTCTGGGTGCTAAGTACAAATGGTACCAAATAAGCCCTTTAACGAACAACAATAATTAATAAAATAGACATGTAAACGGCACTAAAAATATTAAATCTCAATTACAGTCATATGTAGCTTTATGTCAGAGTATTAGATACAGAAATTTTTTTTTACCAACTGATCGTTAGCTAAAGGATGATATACATAGTAACAATCCTGAAGCTAGGGTAAGATCTGGGAGACATAAATAAGATCTGGGAGACATAAAAAACAACTGACAGATAACCATCCAAATGTAGCTCAAGATCTACTTGTTACATGCTTAAGCCTCTAGTAACAATAGGTGCTTCAAGCAATGGATGCCCTTTATTAAGTGTAAAGAACAGCCAACCAACATAAGGTATCAATACATCTTAATATACATCCACTAATGTGCTGCATGAGGTCAAGTGCTTACACCAGCAATTTATTGAATAATAAAGGAAAATCTTTATTTGATGATTGTAACTAGAAACGGTAATGCTTATGGATATAGGAACAACTTATTGTGTATATGAAAATATATATGAAAATATATATGAAAATATATAGTAAGTAGCCTTCAATCTAAAAGCAAGGTAGCATTAAACATGGCAACATTTGAATTGAAAGAAAATTTTGCTTGGGACACGACATACCATAGCTGAGAAAGAATGATACTTTGTAACAGGTCATAAACATTTATCAGTACACTGTGGTTTACATGTTGCGAATACAACAGATCGTAACTGGCTAGAGATCTATGCTAAAACCATTTTGCAGGCTAAAATGAAATTAAAAGTTTGATATAAAGTCGAAGTCAACAAAAAAATGGTTTGGATAAATTATCTAAGTACTTAAATTACCTAATCAAAAATTCACCCATTAGAATATTGTAGACCTTCTCTTCTTTCACTTCAGTTTCTATTTCCAGTTCAGCTCATTTGGTCTCTTGTCTTGCTCCCATCTTGTGCAACCATTCCTTCCATCTCCTGGGTGTCGGTCACTGTCCTACCGTTCTCAATATCTATCTCCATGATACTCTTCCATCGCTCCTTCACACACATCAGCCCCTTTGCCTCTGTGTGTATTAATTCATCACTGCCACCTCTCTCTAGCCATTCGATGCTATTACATCCACCTTTTTCGTTGGAACTGTTTCCTTTCTTAATTCATTATTTAAACTCAGGTGTATTGTGTCTTTGCCATCTGTGCTTTCGAATTTCCACTTCCTTTTTTCTTACTTTTTGTGCTAGCGTAAGCTGTCGCCAGCACACCGGTTGGCAAAGACGTAGCAAGAAGATCGATAGGAGGGGCTGGATAAAGCATGCCTGTCAGGAGAGAGGCCAAAGACAGACTCGCAAGCACCACGCCCCCAACGCCCTCTCTGCTTCAAGTATTCAGATCGAAGCCGCTGACTGGACAGTCTCAGTCTCTCAGTCATAGTCACTAGTTCAGTCTCTCAATCACTAGCTCAGCTGCTCGGACACTGGCACACTAACTCGCACTCCAGGTTGGCGTCAGTCAGTACATTGCGACCAGCAAAGTATTCACAGCGGACTTGTACTTCATCAGCATTGAGACTAACGTGGTCTGTTATGGAAGAGCTTGTACCACAACTCCTGGACTCTCTTAAACATAAGTAGCTTCCTGTTTATGTAAACAAATAACCCTGTTGATACTGTGTGCAGTTATGTTATAGAAAGAAGGTACCGGCCACGAGACAACAGCCTGTAGTCCGCAGCTCGTGGTCGTGCGGTAGCGTTCTCGCTTCCCGTTCCCGGGTTCGATTCCCGGCGGGGTCAGGGATTTTGTCTGCCTCGTGATGACTGGGTGTTGTGTGATGTCCTTAGGTTAGTTAGGTTTAAGTAGTTCTAAGTTCTAGGGGACTGATGACCATAGATGTTAAGTCCCATAGTGCTCAGAGCCATTGGAACCATTGGCCATTGGAACAACAGCCTTTCCCTTGATTCCTATGGTACTCTAGTGTCAATGAGGACACTACAATTTTATTGATAATTTAGTCATGTGTCTACCTTTCATTGATGTTACATACCGCACTCAATCTGAATTTTACTAGAAAGTTTTCTACTTGTTTCACTTTTCACTCTTTATTGATGTTTGTAAATCTAGCATCCCTCTTTTCGCCCTTTTCACATTTCCTTTAGTTTATTACATAGCAGTCCAGTTAAATTGTGATCTAAGCTGCAGGTAGCATTCTGCATTTCTCAGTTTAGTTTTATACCTGTTAGATTAACAAAACCACATAAGCATCTCCCATAAATATAATGCACAGACCTCTTCTCTCCTCTTAGTTTTCTGTGTTCTAACAGTAATCCATGAACTCTTCCTTGGGTTGCTGGCTAATTTTTCCTTTCAGTCTATTATCATCAGTCCATCAATTATATACCTTAGTTTTTAACTCTTACTTTCAATCTATTGGCTAATAATATTCCGATTCAATAATTACCAGCTCTCTCTTAGACTGAGTAGTGCTTTCTATAACTTCAGTTACCTCTCCACTCCTTCCCCATCCAGCTTCGCTGATACCATTTATACCAGATGCGTTTCTGATCATTTTGTGAATCGAATTTGTAATTTGCCTTACTATAGAACTGTCAGAACATTTCATGTTACAACCGATATGGTTTGCCTTCCCTGCTTATACTCAACTTCTTCTAACATTCGCCCTCTTCACTCGACTCATTGCCTTCCAAGCGATCTGAGTGTGGGGAAATTTTGACTTTGGACTTCCTTATAAATGAGGCACGTCCAAGGAAACAGTAGTTCAAAATGGTTCAAATGGCTCTGAGCACTATGGGACTTAACATCTATGGTCATCAGACCCCTAGAACTTAGAACTACTTAAACCTAACTAACATAAGGACATCACACACATCAATGCCCGAGGCAGGATTCGAACCTGCGTCCGTAGCGGTCGCGCGGTTCCATACTGTAGCGCCTAGAACCGCCCGGCCACCCCCAGTCGGCGAAACAGTAGTGTGGTAGCTTCCCTCTTCTCACCACATAGACAGAAAAGAAGCCCAAAAGGAGCCCCACCAGGTTGACCCGCCACTAAGGATCAACCACTGCAGTCCTCTATCCATTCATCCGTTCTATAAGGACGTCGTTGGCACTTTGCAGGGTGAGGTCCTTATATTGGAAGTCAGAGTTCTCGCATAATAATTCCTTAGTACAGAACTGCCTCTCACGCCGTCTGCACTGCACTGCATTGTACCGTGACTGCTGCAGATGTTGAGGTATTCATCCGTAACCCTGGAGTAGAGAGCCAGATTGAATTTAGAAGTTTAAGGAGTTCTGCATTTTGACAACTGCTTCACAGTAAGTGTTTTCACTGAAAACTTTTGTTGTAAATAACATACTGCAGTTGAAAGGGAGTAACGATGTACATTATTACAATACCAAAAAAGTAAATGACACTCACTATCCCACCCTGAGGTCACTTTGGCCGAAAACAGCAACCACTAAAATGTTTGTCCTCATACCCAGTGATAAAAACGTCTAATAGTAAGCAAATTTAAATATTAATACTAACCCAAAGAGCTCCTTCTTGACAACTCTTTCTTTCTTTTCTGGGAAGATATTTTAGTATTTAACTAATATCTAATATCTAAAGGGGCAACGGCCTTGCCGCAGTGGATACACTGGTTCCCGTCAGATCACCGAAGTTAAGCGCTGTCGGGCGTGGCCGGCACTTGGATGGGTGACCATCCGGGCCGCCATGTGCTGTTGCCATTTTTCGGGGTGCACTCAGCCTCGTGATGCCAATTGAGGAGCTACTCGACCGAATAGTAGCGGCTCCGGTCAAAGAAAACCATCCTATCCGCATCCTCAACTGAGGATGACACGGCGGTCGGATGGTCCCGGTGGGCTACTTGTGGCCTGATGACGTAGTGCTTTTTTTAATATCTAAAAGGTGGTGGGTAGGAACTGACAAATAACATCTGCAATACATATAAATTTTTTGCATATGGTTATACTTATACATGAATCTATCATATAAATGTAAAATTACTCACTCCACATCTTTACTATTAACTGTATAAAAGATGAGTGGAACATGAGACTATTTAACTATGTTGTTGTTGTTGTGGTCTTCAGTCCTGAGACTGGTTTGATGCAGCTCTCCATGCACATACAGTAAAGCTGCATGTCCTCGGGAAAAATTACGGCTGTAGTTTCCCCTTGCTTTCAGCCGTTCGCAGTACCAGCACAGCAAGGCCGTTTTGGTTAATGTTACAAGGCCAGATCAGTCAATCATCCAGACTGTTGCCCCTGCAACTACTGAAAAGGCTGCTGCCCCTCTTCAGGAACCACATGTTTGTCTGGCCTCTCAACAGATACCCCTCCGTTGTGGTTGCACCTACGGTACGGCCATCTGTATCGCTGAGGCACGCAAGCCTCCCCACCAACGGCAAGGTCCATGGTTCATGGGGGAAGTATTTAACTATATCAGACTGATTAACTATATCAGACTGATTATCCTGAAACCGATGTATCGCTATTGAGCGTAACTGCACGTTTACAGCACTGGGAAATTTTTAATTCATACCATTGGACTGATGAGAAGTGCAGCTGTAGGCTCGACTAAGCCCTGTATTAAATGGCAGAGTGCATTTGGTTTAAACTATTAATTTTTCTGGTTTAGTGGTTCCATACACAATCAGATGAATAATGCAGTTCATAATATGTGACGCTCTATCTTCTCCAACGAGTATACTGAAATGAATTGCTCAAAACAGAAAGACCAGCCTATGGAAAGGGTTGGTCATAGACGTGGAACTCCCATCTGCAACAAAAACACGTGGAAAAGAAGACATTTTAAGTCAGTTAGTGTAAGAGGGGAGAGGAGGAATAGTAGGAGACTACAAACTGCCTATTGGCTTCTGTCTCGGGTTCTTCGGCCGACGTTCATCTAACAGACAGAAGCCAATAGGCAGTTTGTCAACAAGTGGCCACGAAAGCCTCAACAATTTTGTAGTAGGAGACTACTTTAACCACCAATTTTCAGGCCGCGATCTTAAATGAACCACGCAAGTTTCAATTGGAAAGGGGGTCAAGTGTCATGTCAAACAGTTGGAGAATTAGACGAGAGAAACAGTTTTTTCTTTCATTTGGGCATAGCTTTATTCATTCTCGAGTGTTCTTGTATTATATGTGGCTGAAATTCTAATTAGGCGTAGATGACATTCAGAAAAGGAGAAAACAATGAAATATAAGTTTCCTAACTTTTTATCATTTTCTAGATCGCGTACATTATAAAACATTAAAATGTGACGACTAGTTTGAGTTGATTAAGCAGCTATCTTCCTACCACTCATGGAAATATACACTGAAGAGCCAAAGAAACTGGTACACCTGTCTAACGTAGTGTACGGCCAAAGCGAGTACGCAGAAGTTCCGCAACACGACGTGGCATGGACTCGACTAATGTCTGAAGCAGTGTCGTAGAGCATTGTCACCATGAATCCTGCAGGGCTGTCCATAAATCCATAAGAGTACGATGGTGTGGAAATCTCTTCTGAACAGCACGTTGCAAGGGATCACAGATATGCTCAACAATGTTCACATCTGGTGGCCAGCGGAAGCGTTTAAACACCCATACGCTCGATGCAATTTGATAGGAGACTCGTCCGACGAGGCAACATGTTTCCAGTCATCAACAGTCCAATGTCGGTATTGACGGGCCCACGCGAGGCGTAAAACTTTATGTCGTGCAGTCATCAAGGGTACACAAGTGGGTCTTCGGCTCCGAAAGCCCATATCGATGATGTTTCGTTGAATCGTTCGCACACTGACACTTGTCAGCATTGAAATCTGCAGAAATTTGGGGAAGAGTTGCACTTCTGTCGCGTTGAACGATTGTCTTCAGTCGTCGTTGGTCCCGTTCTTGCAGGATCTTTTTCCGGCCGCAGCGATGTTGGAGATTTGATGTTTTACCCGATTCTTGATATTCACGGTTACACTCCTTAAATGGTTGTACGGGAGAATCCCCACTTCATCGCTACCTCGGAGATACTGCGTCCCATCGCTCGTCCGCCGACAGTAACACCACGCTCAAGCTCCCTTACTCTTTACCACACGCCATTGTAGCAGCAGTAACCTATCTAACAACTGCGCCAGACACAGACAAATTGAAGCTTCAGAAGAAGAGCGAAGGAATCTAGTGAGTTTCTTTACAAAGGAAAGAGTTCGTGGTGTGAGGAACGGATTTCAGCGAAGAATCGCGCAAGTATGCGGAGAACACTGCATGTTGTTTGCAATTCGGAAGCTTAGTCCGACCTCTGGGAGAATGGCTGCCACGGTATCTAGCCGGTCGTTAATAAAGAGGGCGCCCATCTGCTGAAAAGAGGTGTTGTTAATACACTGAAAGGGCAAAAAATCATGGGCTAGCGATATGGACATATAAAAATAGTGGTAGTATCGTGTACACAAGGTTTAAAAGGACAATGCACTATCAGAGCTGTCATTTGTACTCAGGTGATTTATGTGAAAAGGTATGGCAGCACGATTGGAAATAATAGACTTTGAAAGAGGAGTAGTACACTGCTGGCCACCGTAAATGCAACACCCTGAAGGAAGCATCCGAATCAAGTGAAATTTACACCATGGGTTTGCAGCGATGAGATATGCAACTGATTAGAATTTCAGGGCAGACGCACATCACGCGCGTCTGTGGCGCCACCTCATAGCGCCATTTAAGGCTTGGCGATTTCGACGAGTGTACGTTCGGCACGTGTGTTTACCTTGTGGTTGTTTCACAAGAGGATCAGTTATGCCTCGTAGACAACAGCGAACATCGTTTGATCAAGTATTCGAGTTCGACAGAGGAAGGATAGTGGCTTACCGAGATTGTGGATTATCATACAGAGACGCGCGGTTCTGGCGCTGCAGTCTGGAACCGCGAGACCACTACGGTCGCAGGTTCGAATCCTGCCTCGGGCATGGATGTGTGTGATGTCCTTAGGTTAGTTAGGTTTAACTAGTTCTACGTTCTAGAGGACTAATGACCTCAGCAGTTGAGTCCCATAGTGCTCAGAGCCATTTGAACCATTTTTTAATCATACAGAGAAATCGCTAGTCGTGTTGGACGAAACCAAACAACTGTAATGCGGATATGTGACCTTTGGATGCAGGAGGGTACGACGGACCGACGTGGTCGATCGCATTCACCTCGGTGCACCACTACACGTGCTGATAGGCAAATTGTGCGCATGGCAGTGACGGATCGCTCAGTGACATCCCGAACCATAGCACAACATATTGCGTCTGTAACGCATCATCCAGTGTCTGCGCGTACCATTCGACGCCGTTTACAACTGACTGGTCTGTCCGCAAGACGTCCATTGCTTCGTCTACCATTGACGCAGAACCACAGACGTCTCCGTCGCCAATGGTGTGATGATAGACGGATGTGGACGGCAGAATGGAATGACGTTGTCTTTACTGACGAGGCACGCTTCTGTCTGCAGCACCACGATGGTCGGATTCGAGTGTAGATGCTGCACAGCTGCATTATGCACCGCCACACTGGTCTTGCACCGGGTATTATGGTATGGGGCGGTATTGGATATTACTCTCGCACGCCTCTAGTACGCATTGCCGGTACTTTAAATAGCCGGTGCTACATATCCGAGGTGCTGGAGCCAGTTGTTCTTCCTTACCTTCAGGGCTCGGCCACAGCCATATTTCAACAGGATAATGCGCGACCACACGTGGCACGCATTGTCCAAAGGTTCTTCGTCAATAACCAGATTGAATTGCTTCCCTGGCCGGCTCGCTCTCCGGATCTTTCGCCGATAGAAAACATGTGGTCCATGGTTGCTCAACGAGTGACCCAGATTACATCCCCAGCTGCCACACCAGATGATCTTTGGCAACGTGTGGAAGCTGCTTGGGCTGCTGTACCCCAGGAACACATCCAACGTCTCTTTGACTCAATGCCGAGACGTGTGGCAGCGGTGATCTCCAACAATGGCGGCTACTCTGGCTACTGATTCTGGCAGGAACCACATGTCACAGACGTCTGTAAACGTAATCATTTGATACTTGGTCAACATGTTATCTGCAAAATCAATTTTGTTGTGCTACGTCTTTCTTGGTGTTGCATTTACGGTGGCCAGCAGTGTAGTTGGAGCTAGACGCATGGGGCATTCCATTTCGGAAATCGTTAGGGAATTCAATATTCTGAGATCCATAGTGTGATGAGCGTACCGCTAGTACGACGTTTCAGGCATTACCTCTCACCAGGGACAGCGCAGTGGCCGACAGCCTTCTCTCAACGACCGAAAGCAGCGGCGTTGTCAGTGCTAACACACAAGCAACACTGCCTGAAATAAACGTAGAAATCAATGTGAGAAGTACGACGAACGCATCCGTTAGCACAGTGTGGCGAGATTTGGCGTTAATGGGCTATGGCAGCGGGCGACCGACGGGAGTGCCTTTGCTAACAGCACGACATCGCCTGCAGCGCCTCTCCTCGGCTCATGACCATATCAGTTGGACTCTAGGCGACATGGAAACCGTGAGCTGGTCAGGTAAGTACCGATTTCAGTTGGTAACTGGTGATGGTAGGGTTCTAATATGGCATAGACACCACGAAGCCATGGACCAAAGTTGTCAACACGGTAGTGGTTCAATAATGGTGTGGGCTGTGTTTACATGGAATGGACTGCGTTCTCCGGTTCAGTTGAACCGTGCACTGACTGGAAATGGTTATGTTCGACCACTTGGAGACCATTTCCAGCCATTCATGGACTTAATGCTCCCAAACAACGATGGAATTTTCATGGGTGACGATGCGCCATGTCAACAGGCCTCAGTTGTTAGTGACTGGTAAGGACATTTTGGACAATTCGAGCGAATGGTTTGTACACTCAGACCGCCCAAAATAAATCCCATCTGAAACACCTGATAAACCTGCAGGACAGGACAGGTAGTTTAAGTTGTGGAAAGGGGCCAAAATAAGCGGCTGTCAGTTACATTCGAACATACTACCTTTTATTTGATCAAACATTACAAGAGCCAAGAAATTAAAAAAAAAACAACAGCTTTAGTTTTGGAACTTAACTAGCGTTGAATGCGCCGTACAGTCTCATGCCTTAAGAGCAAGTCCAGCCAGTAACTTAAAGCTCAATCAACATCAGAAATTTAAAGCCAAAGCCTTATCTTAAAACAGTTCCTTAATTAGGCTGAAGGCCCAAAGAATGTGACACTTTAAGAGCAAACAACTTAAATTCAAAATCGGCTGAAGGCCCACCACTTAAGATTCAATAACATTAATTTTAAGAAATGGCAAATGCTTTACGTAAAACAGTTCTTAAATTAGGCTGAAGGCCCAAACCATCCGACACCTTAAGGACAAAATAACCTTAATCTAAAAATCGGCTAGAAGACATACAACTACAAACAACAAGAACAAACAAGAAAAGGAAGTACACCCAAGGGCGCTCAGAAGTTCCGAGGGTCGGCCTGGAATTCAAATACTAACGCCCACTTAGGTCAGACTGGCAGTCGGCCCAACCATTCTCGATCTGACGACAACCCAACCGACAGACAGTCAACGAACCTACCGACAAGATAACCTCCGCTTCACCCAACCAGCACACAACAGGGAGTTCAACGGAACAACATAGATGTATTGGCGCCCACAACCAATTATACATTGAGCTGTCAAACTACACACCATGCTGGACAGTGACAACACGATGAGGAAAATACACTGCCTGAATTTACGTCAACGGCCAGTGCATGTAACCGGAATGTTAACAGTCGTGAGTTGCTGGTATGGTTCAAATGGCTCTGAGCACTATGGGACTTAACATCTATGGTCATCAGTCCCCTAGAACTTAGAACTACTTAAACCTAACTAACCTAAGGACATCACACAACACCCAGTCATCACGAGGCAGAGAAAATCCCTGACCCCGCCGGGAATCGAACCCGGCCGCGGGAAGCGAGAACGCTACCGCCTGACCATGAGCTGTGGACAGTTGCTGGTAGATTAAGTCAAAACTCAACTTCAATGTCCAGCTTCGGTGAGCCACGAACCTCATAGAAATGGGAACAGCACCACACACTCCGATACTGCATAGAGGCCTCCAGCGGGCCTGGCCAAACCACGCACTGCGGAGGTTTCATCGCTGCTCCACGCCAACCGACCAACTACCCCCACACAGCCCAGCCGGAAACCATAAGCGCCAGGCCAAAGATAGTCCAAGGTGCGAATATAGAAACACACCGCTGCTGCCAACCGCGGAAAGAGAGGATAATAGCATAATCGCGATAACCGCAGGATACCGAACACAGAATAGCAACCAAGGTTTAATTCAATGCATAGCATGAGCTAGCCATGACTCACCATCGAACATTTATGGAATATTATCTCGAGGTCAGTTCGTGCACAATATCCTTCACCAGCATAAATTTCGCAATTATGATGGCCATGCTGACAGCATGGCTCAATATTCCTGCAAGAGACTTCCAATGACTTGCTGAGACACGCCAGGTCGAGTTGCTGCACTAGGCAGGGCAAAAGGAAATCGGCACAAAAAAATGGTTCAAATGGCTCTGAGCACTATGGGACTCAACATCTTAGGTCATAAGTCCCCTAGAACTTAGAACTACTTAACCCTAACCAACCTAAGGACAGCACACACACCCATGCCCGAGGCAGGATTCGGACCTGCGACCGTAGCAGTCCCGCGGTTCTGGACTGCAGCGCCAGGACCGCACGGCCACCGCGGCCGGCGGAAATCGGCACAATATTAGGAGGTTGACCATGACTTGTCACCATGCTTCCATATCGTGCGTCATTGACCAGCGGTATCCAACCTTCCTTCAATCGACTGTGCCACTCTTTGACCCTTGCGATGGACGTGCGGTGCTCTACATATACTTGTGTAGTTGTTTGGTGGACTTCTGTTCCCCCCACTCATTTCGCTGTCTGGGAACGCTCTTCTGTTGAAGCATCCATTTCTCTGTTTTCAGCACAAATGAGTGCAGTGGACGGTTGACGCGTGCAGGTGCACGCTCTGTCGTCACGTGGATGTTCGTCCCTCTAGCGACGAGTTTGGGGCCTCAGCGCTTTTATAGGGCGACATCTTCTTTCGTAGGCAACGACGTTACAACCTTTTCAGTAGTTATTTCACAGCCTCCGCCTAGTTTCTTTTTGAAAGACCCTTACATCTCCAAACAATTTCCAGGATGAATCCTCCCACAACTGTCAGTTTTTAATACTTCTTTCATTAAGAGGCTGTGTCTCCTTGTCATTTTTCAGAAGTAACATACTATAGACACCGACTACAAATTTTCTGTTTCTAACTGATAAGAAGGTTTTGAAAACTATTTAGTTGAGAAACTTGCTCTTGGCCATTTTGAATCTGCTGTTTAACCTTTTAATATTACAACTGCTATGGGGTTACACGCTCTTTGTTACATGAAAAATATGGATACATTGTAATCACTTGATAGTTCGCAATCCCAGCATGAGCCGCATCGTCGTAATTGTACAACACACCAAGAAAACAATCCAACTACCGCAAAGTGCGAAATCTCAAATTCTCCGACCCAAAAAACTAATTATGAACCGGCCATGCCTTTAAGATCCAAGCTATAAATTTAATATGCACAACAGTAATGGATAAGGCGATTGTTTAAGGCCCTACTCATAAACCCTAAAGTGGAAATTTGCACAAAAAGTACTTTAGTGTGAATGGAAGGTGTCTCATACGAAACATCTTTCATTTAACACAATAAGTTATTGAATGAGGACATAGTTAATATGAATAGATCATAAGACTGTGGATTAGTAAAGACATTCTATCAATCTCAAGCCTTGTTAACCACAATCGAAAAACAGTGACTTTAAACATGTTGGGAAATGAAGCAGCTCGTATATTCAGTTCAGCAAAGCTGGACTAGTGACAGATGATCGTACAGAATTCTGCAAGTACGGACCAATAATGTTGTACCACGCTGGTGCTACTAATTATCCTCACCGGAAATTATTCACTGACTTCCATGATGACGGCTGCAGTCGAGTAAATGGCTTTCCAACTGTGGACAAAGTCGCGATTATGCCGCAACTCCTGTACCTAGTCGTCCACTAAAGTGCGCTCTCTGCCACATCTTCCCACGAACTCTTCTGGCGCACACTCCTTTACAGCTCCACATGGACGTCGTCGATTCGCCCCCCTCCGGACATTACCACCAACTACGATAAATTTAGCTGATTCGTATGCCCTCCTATAGTTCCCCCCACTCAGTACCTGCCCGCTAATAGTGGAAAATGCAAAACAAGGCGGCCAGATAGCGAGTCCTTCCAAACAAAATCTCTCCAAGACAGAGCATATTGATAAAACTCCAATAAAATCACAAAACAAATTCTAACAGACGGCCACTTCAGCTCCATTTCTATGATGTCATTGTCTATATTAACAATGACGCCTCCTCATACCAGCAACTAGCCTCGCATCAGATGTCTTCTGAAACTGAAAAGTAGTTCATGATACAAGGCTATTATTTATTGCATGCAGTGTTTCATTAGGTAAGTGACTGATGGTTATCTTGAAAAAAGGCTCTCCACAAAACATGAGAAAGCGACAATATCCTGCTGGTTGCATCACAGCCCGGCAGCAGATCTGCCGCTGGGCTGGACTGGGGTATAAAACTAAACAATAGCCAGCTACCGTCTGGGTCGCTCCCTGGCGTCCCTGCATCCACAAAGATAACACCTGGCCCTCCGGTCTGCGCTGCTCCTTTCTTCCATTGCATTATCTGCCTGTTCTGTCCCAAATCTAATATGCTATGTCTTTCCATGAGCAAAAAAGTCATCTCAGGGAGCAACTGAGTCCAGCACCACGTTAAATGAAAGTAAATAAATCCACAGGAAGAGACACTGTGACATGATGTACTTTAATAAAAAAAAAGTTTTCAATCAAACCTGAACAGCTATCAACCTCTAATTGCCGAATCACTTTCATATTAAATGAAAAGGACATGCAAAATTGCCTGCCACATTTCAAGAGGCAAGCAAATCCGTCAGTAATCCATAGGAAACCAATCCAATACCCAGTCCAGCTGGAATTCATTAAGCAGACAGGTCACAAAATTACCACGTAAGCACAGCCCAGCATAATCTGAAGTTCCATAGAAGAGCAATCAGCCGGCCGCTGTGGCCGAGCGATTCTACGCGCTTCAGTCCGGAACCGCGATGCTGCTGCTGTCGCAGGCTCGAAGCTTGCCTTGGGCATGGGTGTGTGTGATGTCCTTAGGTTAGTTGTTAGTTTGGTTTAAGTAATTCTAAGTCTAGGGGACTGATGACCTCAGATGTTAAGTCCCATAGTGCTTGGAGCCATTTGAACCATTTTAGAACAGCAATCCATTACCGAGTCCAGATGTAATTTCTTAAGTATCCAGGTTACAAAACTACAGTGTAAGCACAGCACAGCATGATTTAAGTGTCTTCAAGCCACTGGGCACATCAGTTTTATCTATGCCTTAACGTCAGCATTCAGGAACATGTGATAGCCTACCGGTACCCTTTACAGGCCGGCAGAGGATCTGTTGCTAGCAGACTTCGCTGGATATCGACCTTGCTGTCGCTTCAGATATATGTAACAATGCTATAACACACAAAAATCTTTGCCAAGTTTCTGGGAAAGCTTTTTTGTTTCAGAATTGATAGTCAGCAGCAAGAGCCACTAAGTGGTACAGGAAGTCGCACCCGAATGAGCACCACGTGCGTGACTCACGGTAACATACGCGTAATTATGACATGGAACGTTATGTCCATTTCAGAGATAGACAGAGAATAACCAACTCTGCGACCACGCCACCTCGGCTGAAAATATGGTCGGGGAGAAAACAGAGACTCAAGGTAATATATCTCGCACCTTGTCTCGGATTTTGGATGCATGTCGAGGCGCTGAGGATTTTCAGTTGGATAAGAGCTCTTGCTACCAACAGCCTTGCCGCAGTGGTAACAATAGTTCTCGTCAGATCACCACAGTTAAGCATTGTCGGGCTTGCTAGCACTTGGACGGGTGACCATTCGGGTCTGCCAAGCGCACTTTGCAAGCGGGATGAACTCAGCCCTTCTGAGGCCAATTGAGGAGCTACGTGACTGAAAAGTAGCGTCTCTGGTCATGAAAATTGACAACGGCCAGGGGAGTGGTGTGCTGACCTCATGCCCCTCCATATTCGCATTCAAAGACGCCTATCGGCAGAGGATGACACAGCGTTCGGTTGGTACCTTTGGGTCTTCGGAGGTCTGTTCGGACTGAGTTCATTTTCAGGAGCTCTTCTGTCTTGTGTTAAGGGATTATGGTATCCAAGAGGACGCCAAGCTCAATGGTGAGAAAAGTAGAGAATTAGTAGACTCTAAGTGCATGTGCAGTGTAGAGAGGAGGTATGTTCCTTTACAACGTAACTTCTGTCATCACTTGCCATTCAGTCACATTCGATGATAGTTTGGAACTGCAGTTTCTATGCCAGAGTAGACATGGTGAGAATACTCAGAGATGTTTTAAATTTACGGCTATGCTTCCAAATATTAGTTCTACAACTTCGCTCCCACCATTTTGCAGTAGAAGTCAGTAGCGGCAAGTGGGGTTTAGGTGGTTGGTCGTAGGTGTAATACAATAAGCTTAGGCATCTATAAACATAATGCCATAAAAATATTAGTCGATTTGCGATTGTATCATAAGGTTATTCTCGATTAAGTACGTCAACTTACGTACTCATTTATCGCCATTTGCGTGAAGTTTTAATTTTCTGCTTTAACATGAAGGAATCTGCGGCTGTGGTTCTTAAAATGCTGGGTAAGACCAATGGTGAGGGAACTATTAGTGAAATAACGTGCAGATGATGTTTTCAACGCCATAAGAACGGTGATTTTGATGTCGAAGACCGGCACGGCGGTGGAAGACAGAACGTTTTCGTAGCTACTGAAACAGACGAAGACAGTCACAGGACATCATTATCGAAACCAGTTGATGCGTTCGAGCCGAACACTGGAATACAAACGGCCACAATACAGCGATAGACAGGTAAAGGTAATTTTGCAGCAGGTCAGTGCTCGACCCCATGTCGCAAAACCCGTCAAAATATACATGGAAACGTTGAAATGAGAGGTCCTATCCCTCCTGCCGTATTCTCCACACGTTGCTCTCTCTGACTACCACCTTCTTCGATCAGTGGCATACAGTCTGGCTGACCAGCAATTCCGATCATATGAACAAGTGCAAAATTGAATCGATTCACGGATCCCGACAAAAGACGCTCAGTTCTTCCGCCACGGAATTCGTGTTCTATCCGAAAGATGGGAGAATGTAGTGGCCAGCGATGGGCAATACTATGAATCATAATTTTTTGTAAGTTTTTCACAATAAAGCCCTGAACTTTGAGAAACAACGGCGGAAACAAAGTTGTAGACCTAGTGGCAGTTGGTGAATCAACTTCTGTATAAACAGTGCTATCCGCTTAGTGTGATACTGTATACTACCATTTGTTTCTTTCTCTTTTTCATTGCCAGAGTTGAACTGTTACTGAGATGAATGGGGACTACAATGTCAAAAAGGCGAACTATGGTGTTTCGAGGAATTGGTGCAATGTCAAGTCTGTAGATTACAAACTTCATTGGAGATAACCCGAGTATTCGAGCAATTACACAAGCCATGAATATCACCGCACTGTCGGTTTTAAAAGAACAGCCCATCCAACTTAACCTCTGTCGCCAAGTAGCTTGTCTACAGCTTGTGGTCAAGTGGCTAGCGTTGCTGCATCTGGATCACGGGGTACCGGGTTCGATTCCCGGCCAGGGTTGGGTTGGGGTTGGGTTGTTTGGCGGAAGAGACCAAACAACGAGGCCATCGGCCTCATCGGATTAGGGAAGGATTTGGAACGAAGTCGGCCGTGCCCTTTCAAAGGAACCATCCCGGCATTTGCCTAGAGCGATTGAGGGAAATCACGGAAAACCTAAATCAGGATGGCCGGACGCGGGATTGAACCGTCGTTCACCCGAATGCGAGTCCAGTGTGCTAACCACTGCGCCACATCGCTCGGTCTCCCGGCCAGGTTGGGGATTTCCTCCACCCGGGATCTGGGTGTTTATGTTGTCCTCGTCATTTCATCATCATCCATGAATGTGGGCAGATTCGACTGAGTAAAGATAGGGAACTTGTACGGGCGCTGATGACCGCGCAGTTGGCGTCCCACAAACCGCTAACTAGCTTCGTTAGTGTGTCACAGATGCCACGTGCCAGTGGGGACCTTTAAGGATCTTTTTAATTTTTAGGAACTGAAAAATGTTGGAAGACTGTACTCGTAAGAACTGAAGGATCTGGTAGAGAAAGAACAAGTCACAATCAGCAAAAAGAGCAAGCAGGATCCCGAGCTGGAAGATCGGTAATGGACAACATTTTCACAATGAAACTAATATGCGAAGATAGCACAAAAGTTGAACTGGAGGCGCATGTTTTATTGATTGACCTAGAGAAAGCACACGGCAATGTATCCACCAAACAACTGTGGGAAAACTAGAAAGAGACGGAGTTAGAGCAAAACTGCTAAATAATTTTACGAAATTACATGAAAATAACACAGTGAGAGTAAGGATTGGGAATAGCTGAACAGAAGAATTCGAGATGAATATGGGGCTGCGACAGGGATGTGAGGGAAGTGGGCTGTCATAGACCGACATTAAGCTGCATCTAGGAGCGATCCTACACACTTGGCATAGAAGATGCTAAGTTATGGGACTGACAGTAGAGGACAGTAAGCTATTTAGCCTGTATTTTACTGGTGATTGGACTGTGCCCACAGAAGATGATCTGAGCTATATGACAAGAGAGCTTAAAAAGGAATACAGTAAGGCTGGCCTGAAGATGAAAGGTGAGTACTTGACTGCTGGAACGGAAAAAGTAAATAATTTGGAGGTAGAAGGAGACGTAATTGTAGGTGTGGAAAAAGCAAAAAACCTTCGAGTATTGGCCGGCCGGTGTGGCCAAGCGGTTCTAGGCGCTTCAGTCTGGAACCGCGCGACCGCTACGGTCGCAGGTTCAAATCCTGCCTCGGGCATGGATGTGGGTGACGTCCTTAGGTTAGTTAGGTTTAAGTAGTTCTAAGTTCTAGGGGACTGATGAACTCAGATGTTAAGTCCCATAGTGCTCAGAGCCATTTGAACTATTTTTGAACCTTCGAGTATTATTTAATAAACAAGACCCAAGCAATGATGAAATCACTGGTAGGATTAGTAAAGGACGAGCTGTAACCAGGACATTGAACTCTGTTCTGCGGGATAATAAAAATAAGAAGAGCGAAGAAGAGAATGTGTAAAACTATACTCCAGAGTGTAGTTTTGTACTGAGCATACCTGGGAAATCAGGAGAAAAATTAAGAATACGCTGTTTGCCATTGAGATGGATTACTTAAGACGAAGCTAAGGCTGTATTGTGATGAACAAAATAAGAAATGACGTAATCCGATAGAGGATGGGAAACGAACAGGGACATCTGTGACGGCAGCTAACAAAAACAGCTGATGTCGCTTCGCCTTGTGAATAGGATGAATGAAGAAAGGATATTAAATAGGATACTGCGATGGATATTATTCCAGCAGAAGAAAAGGGGTCGCCCATGTCGCAACTGGCAATGCAAGCAAGGAATATGAACTTTGAGGAAAGTCAAAGCAGAAGGAGATAGTGACTTGGGGGTGAGGGGGGGGGGGGAGCAGGGGAGGGGGATGCGGAGACGCAGCGCCAGCCATAGTTAATCTGCAAGAAGAAGAAAGTCACATTGTGATGATTCTGGCGAATATAGAGGCTGAGGCATCGTTATATTATCATTTTTGACCAAAACTTCACGAAAAAGCAACGAAGTGTGAGCCGATGCACGACAGTGGAACAAAAACCATGAGTTATTTCACCAAAAATCATCAAGATATTTTTGGAATTACCTGTCACTAGCGATGTTAAATAGTACTCCTTATCGATCGTTTGACTTTGTGACATATACTATACTGTTAAAATTGAAGACCACTGTGAGCGCAACATTCGCATTCAACCGTATTTGTCCAGCTTTTTCCGGTATTCCTGATCCAGATTCTTCCATTCGGACTATTTAACACTGGTTTCGACGTCATGTACTTAAATTCGTATTTCATCACCGATTATGAGATGTTCCAGTACTTCTGTATCTTGTTGACTTCATATCTAGCGACTGTCTTGTGCTCAGAGTGTGAAGCCACTCTACGCCAGCAAATTGTCCAAACGTCGTCTATAGCACATCGCACCCGTAAAACATCAACTGTGAATTTTTGGCTACTTGGAAAGTAACTTACCAACAATCACGAAATAAACCCTGAGGTTATCATTAACAGAATAGGCACAGCATTATTTTCGTTCCGATCTTTGTGTGACGAAAATATGTTAATTACTGTAGAATAAGCTGTTAAGGAACTATAGATAGGGTAACTAAATTCAATATAGCCATGGCCGGCAATAGATTAATTTTGCAGAAATAAAAACAATTATACCGTCTTCCAATTATATCACTGGGCCTGAAGTGCTAGATCTGCTTACTTTTATTCATTAGAAATACAGTTGAGAGCAGTGTTTAGAATCAAGAAATGTAGGTACTGTAAATTAATATCTCTAATTGGACAGTAGATTAATTCATTACCATATTATTAGTTACTCAACTTAGCATTAAGAAAAGTAGCACTATGGAGACATTATTTCGGAATATCTTCATCATGTTTCAGATTTTATTCTTGCTGCTTCCCCCACTGCGGAGACATTCACTACCGCATCTCTCATCGAGTGAAAAATATGCAATGACCCTATTAAGAAATACCATCATTCATTCAGCTTATCGTTTTTGTCTGTGAACAGGTATTCTGAGCTGAACATGCTGTGATTTTAGAGTCTGGACTGTTGACGGTTTCACAGAAATCAAAGAATTTTGCATTCCAGACAGATGACACATGACGCAAATCCTGAATCTACGTGAGCTGGCTCTCTGCCACAGACCATTGGATAGATATTCTCACTGGTTCTTCAGTCGACGATGAAATTCAGTAATTGAACATCTTCACTACACAGAAAGTGATTAACAAATAGCTCCTTGCCGTTGTTTTTGCACCTGTACGATGCTATAACCAGGCCAACACCGGATAAACTATTACGATAATTCTTACTAGCAGGCTGAAGGTGCCATTTTTATTAAACGTTAATGGCTGACTGCCAACGGCCTTCCGCAGTGGTAACACCGGTTCCCGTCAGATCACCGAAGTTAAGCGCTGTCGGGCTGGCCTAGCACTTGGATGGGCGACCATCCCGTCTACCGAGAGCTGTTGGCAAGCAGGGTGCGCTCAGACCTTGTGAGGCAAACTGAGGAGCTACTTAATTGAGAGGTAGCGGCTCCGGTCTCGCAAAGTGACATACGGCCGGGAGAGCGGTGTGCTCACCACATGCCCCTCCATATCCGCATCCAGTGACGCCTGTGGGCTGAGGACGACACAGCGGCCGGTCGGTTCTGTTGGGTCATCATGGCCTGTTCGGGAGGAGTTTAGTTTCTTTTTTTTATCGGCTAACTCAGCTTCATATGAAACCTGCTCCTGGTCCATGAGCTCTTTAAGGCATCCATTACGTGCACCCAGCAGAGAAACCAGTCTTCCGAATTCTTTCCATCTATAAAGGCCTGGAACCTGTTCTCTTGGGTTGCAGTGCATGTAGGAGTTGAGGTAAGCGAAATGGCTGATGCAGCTGTCAAGGAGATGCTGAAGGGAATCAAACGAATGAGAACAACCGATCCAGTCGCTCACTCGGTTGTAGATCGGCTGAATTATTCATTGATTCTTTTGAGAGAAACCAGACCGTAAGCAGCAACGAATGAAAACAGTCGATTCAGACGATTATACTTTTACGTATCCGTAGGATTATTATTCATACATTTCTTTTCGGTGAAACCGGTCTCCAGAAGCAACCGAATGGAAATCGACACGTTCCGGTGGATTCGGTTCTGAGCGGAAATATTCTGTTGTTTTGCTATTGTTAAATCGTTATTGTTGACTACACTGTTATTTGACAACATTGTAATCATCGTTATGATATTTGATTTTCATTGAGAACCCATAAATGCCATTTAGCTCAGTTTTGCGTCCCTGTTAAAGGATTTAAAAAAATCGCTGTCCGAAGAGGCCTTAAAAACCCAACGCTACCGACCGGGTGCCGTGTCATCCTCAGCCAATAGGCGTCACCAGATGCAGATACGGAGGTGCATGTGGTCAGCACCCGACTCTGCCGGCCGTATGTCAGTTTCCGAGACCGGAGCCGCTACTTCTCAATCAAGTAGCTCCTCAGTTTGCCTCATAAGTGCTGAGTGCATCCCACTTGCCGACAGCACTCGACAGATCAGACGGTGACCCATCCAAGTGCTAGCCGAGCTCGACAGCTCTTACCTACGGTGGTCTGACGGGAACTGGTGTTACCACTGCGGCAAGGCCGTTGGCATTGTCAATGAATACTTGTTTTGTTAAGTTTGTACTTTGTATTTGGATAAATATCCCGAAACGCTCAGTGGTGTGTGAATGAAGGAAGTCGAGGGACTGGTTAAAAGTGATCCTCAAGATAAATTCAGTGCAATATACAATATCTGCATTATAATATGAAAACTTAAAAAACGCAAAGAAAATTAACGAATGGTGACATAATTGTCAGAAAAAAACAAAGACGGTCCATGCTTAAAAAGAAACTGATATACTCACGAAACAGTTTTTAAAAAAGTGCATCTTACATGATTTCTGTCAACGTCACCTCAGTGTTCACCAAAATATTCACCTATCGGGCCGGCCGGAGTGGCCGTGCGGTTCTAGGCGCTACAGTCTGGAACCGAGCGACAGCTACGGTCGCAGGTTCGAATCCTGCCTCGGGCATGGATGTGTGTGATGTCCTTAGGTTGGTTAGGTTTAATTAGTTCTAAGTTCTAGGCGACTGATGACCTGAGAAGTTAAGTCGCATAGTGCTCAGAGCCATTTGAACCATCACCCATCGGTGCAAACCAGCGAAGAGAGCCAGAAACTTTAAAAATGTAATGTTAGTTTAGTTAAACATAAATTTATGATGAAGCACTAGTTATTAATCTTTTACAACTATCCAAAAATACATGTTTAATGCTAGCGGTTTGAAAAGCATAAAAAATTACTATTTAACTAAAGAAACTCATAAATTTTGAGAGTACTAATTTTTTAGAAATCTACGTTTTATTTATCACTCCTTGAATTAAAATACGTTATTTGTCTCTAAAAAAAGTTGGCAATCCTAGTGATGGTTGACGTGTGACAGAAAAGACTTAAAAAGTCTGTACATGAAATCACTAAAAGCCGGAGACTGAGTGAAATATTTTCATACAGCTAGCATAACTGCAGAGACTAGTTACATTCGGTTTTCTCATTCGCCTGAAAAAACCGACTGAACGAAAAAAAATCAACTGGTCAATCGACTGACACAGTTATCCAGTTTTATGGCGCTACAAGAAGGCTTCCACTATCTCTACTTTGGTACAACGTGCCGTTTCCCCACGCATCATATGCACTCTGTGGAGACATTAAAGATGGGGAAAGTAATCACTGTGGATTTAACTAAGAAACTATCAGTTCATCCTAGGAGACTGTTGGAAACCTCCGCTCACGAGACCCGGAACGGAATTTGAACAGCAAACTTACTGATCGACGTTGGAAGAGTGAGTAACTGAAAATATGGCACAATCGTTGCATGGCCGCGCTGTTGGTATTACATCGCTCAGGTCTTTGGGTACCGCAGTGTTACGGGACGCACAATAATTCCATCAACACTACACACGCAAGTCACTGTTAAACTGGAAATTGGGCGTGGCCCCAGTCTTCCTTCATCAGATATTTTCTGCACAGTACAAATTTAAATAATATTCACATGCATTAACATTCACACTATTCTTTAAAGTCAAAGAAGTAACTGTTCTCTTGGATAATGACATTCATAGTAACTTTACCTTCAATGAGGATAAAACAGTAAGTGGGTGCTCATAAACTGATATTACATTTATTAGAACCCAATAAGCACACAACTCAACATAAATATCAAGAGTAGTTAAAACTTTTTATAATCAAGTAACTTTGTGCATTTCGGCAACTTTCAATGGGGGGGGGGGAGGGAGAGGGGGCTTAATCTTGACCACTATAGTAAAGCAAACTAAACACACTTTCATAAACAATTTAAAGAATGCCAACTTCAGAAAACTGTTTCATAGTTCTTTACCCTTTTAAACCAGAAATGAGAAATTTTGAAAGATCATAAAACAAAAATTATGAAAAAGTTCAGATACTGGGAGGCTCTCACAAAAGCTACACTTGCTTCCTCTTCCTCCCTTGACTTCACCAAATTCCACAATAATATCTGATAATTTACTTCACTCAATTTTGAACAAATTTAATTAGGTAATACTCATTCCTTTTGAACATTATTTTTCGAAATCAGGACACTCAGAAGTTATAGTTCAAACGGAGGGGATCCTGAAAGGTTTTGTGATAAGGAAAAAAATCAAGGCAGGTACATAGATTCAGGTATGAGTTACCTTATATTTGAGCACACTAAAACATCCAATGAGCTGATCCTTCACTTTACATATCTACAACTCCTCAATTCCATTACAGTGATTGCGCTATGTAGTGGCGAATGCATGTTGGTAGGTGGATTTGCAGGTAGAAATGCTGGACCCTGTTATTTCTTGATGACGATGATAGATATCAATTCCAGAATAGTTCCAGCTATTTATACATCCATCAGAGGCCTTGGCACATTGGAAAACGGCACAAAAAGCCTCTCTCCGCACCAGCACAATACAAGACTTTTACATAAGCTGTTAACAGTTTGGTAGCTCGTCCCCGACTAACTCGTTGTTCCACCTTTCTATCCATGCCCACCACATTTTGCGCGCGTTGCATGATTCCGTTCTCGAGGGGAACCACAACACCTTTAATAAATATAAAGAACTAATAACCCTAAGTGAGGATCAGCAATTACATAACAGCAACCAAACACATTAAATAAAATTGAACGTTTGCACATATTGACATTTCTACAAAAAATAATTTACACAAATTCCAGTTATATATGATAAGTTTTGTCTCCTTCCAGGTGAGGCAAATTGTTTAACTAATAAAGACAATAAATTGCATATGTTTTTACCAGGACATCAAAGTTTATAGGTAGGAAAAAGCGAACACTCTTGTGTTATCGATATAATCAAACAATATTTACAACAGTTTAGCTACAGAATGTTAAATAAAACACAAAAAGGCAAAGTAAATTAATAGAGCCTTAGAGTTCTGGTGTTACAACCCCACAAACAGTCATTGATACTTATCCTTTGCCACGCCCAGGGAATCTCATGGATAGATTAGGCGCTGGTTACTACTTTTTAAAAACTGATTTTCGCGACGCGTATCTTCAAATACCACTAGATGAAGAATTACAAACCGTGTGTGTGTGAACACTCATTTGGGCTTGTTTAAATATTTGTGTTTGCCTTTTGGCAGTGCTTCCGCACCCTCCATTTTCCAACGGTATTTGGAACAGCTAACTGCTCAAGTACCAAACTGTTCAAACTATTTGGATGATATTGTAGTGACTGGTCGTACACTTGAAGAACACATTGCAAATTTGGTGCTTTGTTTCGTACGTTATTTGATGCAGGAC
Source organism: Schistocerca nitens (assembly GCF_023898315.1). Taxonomy (NCBI): domain Eukaryota; kingdom Metazoa; phylum Arthropoda; class Insecta; order Orthoptera; family Acrididae; genus Schistocerca; species Schistocerca nitens. Next base: position 485,869,773 of record NC_064620.1, read on the forward strand.
TAAAGTGTAGACTAGACAGATGCAATTTTTTAAAACCTGAGTTGCAGTATCTTGGTCATGTCATAAACAGTCAAGGTGTACATCCGCCCGGTACGCTCGCAGGTTCGAATCCTGCCTCGGGCATGCATGTGTGTGATGTCCTTCAGTTAATTAGGTTTAAGTATTTCTAACTTCTAGGGGACTGATGACCACAGATGTTAAAGTCCCATAGTGCTCAGAGCAATTTTTTGTACATCCTCTTCAGTCACATTTGTTAGCCATACGTGATCTGCCAGTTCTTCGCAATGTCACAGAATTGCAGTCAGCCTTAGGGAGAATGAACTATTACATTCGTTTCATACCGAATGCTGCACAAATCGCTGCTCCATTGCATCGCTTGCGTCGCAAGAACGTCCTATCTGTTTGGAGAGATAAGTGCCAAGCAGCTTTTCCGAAACTTAAAGATGCATTACTCAGTGATACATTGATACATGCTTGGTTCACTTAGATCCTCAGAAACCAGTTGTTTTGTAACTTGACTCTTCCTCTTACGGAATGGGTGCAGATTTGGTGATAAAGACAGCCCTATTGCTTTTACATCAAAAGTGTTGTCCGAATCTCAGTGTAACTTTTCACAAGTAGAGGAAGAGGCATTGGCTATTGTGTATCGTGTCTGTGGTGTCACCGCCAGACACCACACTTGCTAGGTGGTAGCCTTTAAATCGGCCGCGTGTCGCCACTGTCAGTGATTGAAGACCGAGCGCCGCCACACGACAGGTCTAGAGAGACTTCCTAGAACTCGCCCCAGTTGTACAGCCGACTTTGCTAGCGATGGTTCACTGACAAATTACGCTCTCATTTGCCGAGACGATAGTTAGCATAGCCTTCAGCTACGTCATTTGGTACGACCTAGCAGGGCGCCATTATCATTTGTTATTTACCTTGGGATGCATGTACAGTCAGACCGATGTTCACCAATTATGGATTAAAGTTAAGTATTCCAGCAGCTACGTACTTTTATTGATAGTATAATTTCCTTGTCATTTTCCAGACCTCACGCCAGCCTGCGTGAGCTTAAACGCGTGCCTTTCGGCTTCCTCCAAACACGGTGAATTGGCTCCTGCCAATTCACAACAGTTTCACCAAATTCCACCACTATTTGTATGGCAGAAAATTGTACGGATCACAAGCTATTGCAGTGCTTGTTTCATCCAATGACGCCGGTTCCTATACGAATAGTCCAAAAATTGCAAATATGGACTTCGTTGTTTTCTCGATACCAGTAGTAGATTGTATATCGTCCGAAATGCGGACGCACATCCACGTTTTCCTATTGGCCCTGATACAGACTTTGACGTTTCCGCTGCATCTTGTTGTCACATTGATGCTCAGGACTCTAAACTGTTTCAATAATTTCCTTTGAACTGCAGGAAAACTGCACAGGCCACGGAGGTTGATTCAGATCTAAACATTCTGCTGAAATATATTCACCCATCTTGGCCTCGTTCATTGCATAGCGTCAAGGACTCGGTCGTGCGCCGATACTTTGCACGTCGGCATGGACTCGCTATACAGCAAGGTATGATTCTTTTCAAAATGACAGAAGAAAGTCACATCTGTTGATCCCCAAAGATTTGAAAAAGAAGTGTTGCATTTACTTCACCTAGGACACTGGGTGATTGCTTGTACGTAACAGATAGCGCGTCAACACTGTACTTGGCAGGGTATGGACACCCAAATAGAATAGATGACGTCATAGTGTCACGCATGTGCGGAAAATCGGTCCTCTTCGCCACAAAAATTCTCTGCTTGGCCTAAGTGGCAATCGCCATGGCAACGTATGTACATAGACTTTGCGGGACCTTTTTGGAACACTCGATGACTGATTGTGGTAGACTCTTATAGCAAGTTTCCTTTTGCTGTGTCAGTTAACTCGACAAAGTTACGTAGCACAATTCAGGCGTTGTCCTATATTTTTTGCCCCTAATGTTTTCCTGGAGTCATAGGGTCGGACAATGGCCCTCAGTGCACATCAAATGAATTTGAAACATTCTGTGAACGCAATGGAATACAGCAACTATCTGGTGCACCGTTCCATCCACAGTCAAACGGCAAAGCGGAACGTTTTGTCAAAACCTTCAAGCAGCACATGGCCAAACTTCACACCGCACACACCAGGGATCAGGCATTGCAACTGTTTCTCGCCTCCTATCGTTCGCACGCACGAGACGGACCATCGCCGGTGGAATTGCTTCACGGCCTCCGCCATCGGATACTGCTCCACCTGCTCCACCCTCCTCAGCGTCCGGCGCCGAAGGAAGGCGGCTTCGCGCCTCATGATATTGTGTTTTTAAGGGTTTGTAGCGGCAGCAAACGGTGGGCGTGGCGACATCCTTCGTCGACTTGGCGCATGCATGTATCTCATTTCAGGCCCAAACGGATTGCAGCGCCGACATCACAATCAAATTCGCCACTGCCATGTATAAGATGACCCTTCTGCATCTCTTCCCCCAGAGGTACGGATCCTGAGGACAGCTCGGCCACAGCAGCCGCCAGAGGGTGTCATCACCACACCGCGGGATGACCCTATGGAGACGGAGCCTTCGCCTCCTCTCATCCTACCGAGTGAGCTGGACCCACCCGCGCCGCAGTAGCTGACGCCTTCGTCATCTTGGTATGGGCCTCAGGAGGCGGACCCGCACCCTACTGGGCGTTTTCCGGGGACTGTTTCCACGAGAGCGAAGGCCAGATGGCGGGGAACGACTGAAAGTCTGATGTCCCCTGCAGCCACAGCTTCCAGGTCCATCAGAGCGTCCACCCTCCTGCTTTCACCGCCGTTGACCTGCTCCATATACGCCGACGGTCGGTCGCTTTGGTGGGGAGGAATGCTTTGGCGTAAAGTCAAGCGCCGACACGCCAGTCGGGAACGATAGAGAAGAGATGGCTGTGAGAAGACGTCAGCCAATCGCATGCTGACCGACCCCTCTCCAGGACAACGACGCGACAGCAGCGGCCCCAATGTGAAGAGGACACAAGCACCACGGCCGACTGGCGACCCCCCAGTTGAATAGCAACTGCAAGATGAACGAGTTCTGTAGAAGCGTCAACCCTAGTTACTTCTCTTGTACTGTCAATGTAGCAAAGACATGTTATCGTTTACACTTAAGAAGTTTGATTATTTCGTATGTCGCCCTTTGCTTGCGACACATCTGTATAATTGTCAAATTTAAATATTGTCATTACTTTTTTGTAATAAAACTCGTTAATACGATTTGTTTGAGTTGTTTGTCTAGCAGTCGTGGACTGTGCAGCAGTCCCGGCGGAGGTTCGAATCCTCCCTCAGGCATGGGTGTGTGTGTTTGTCCTTAGGATATTGTAGATTAAGTAGTGTGTAAGCTTAGGGACTGATGACCTTAACAGTTAAGTCCCATAACATTTCACACACATTTGTACATTTGAACATTTGTTTGTCTAGCGAACCTAGTACGTAGGATTCCTAGACTCCACATATTTGACGACGAGCATGAAGACATAATAGAAATTTGTGTCAATGGGACATTACTAACCCACTTTACACGTCACACGAAACTGCGGACCATTGTTCGAAACGATAGTTATTGATATGACAAATGGCTATCTACTGTGGGCACCAACGATAATCAGCCACCACCAGTCCCCAAAAGGACCACCGAAATCAATATGGATGCGTTGTTAAGGACCGTCAGGCCGAGGCCAATTGAACTCCTGGTGCAGCGCTGCCTGGCTATCTGCGCATGCATAAAAGAGGGCATTCAATGGTTTGTGATCCATAACGAGAACAATTTTCTACCGTGTAGACACTGATGAAATTTCATGACATCATAGAACATGCTAAGGCTTCGTCTTCCGGCTGACAGTAGTTAACTTTGCCCTTGTTCAGCTTCTTAGATGTGTAAGTTAATAGGCATTCAGTGTTGCCAACTTTATGAGATAAAACTACCACTTTTCCATATATTGATGCGTCATCTGCAAGCACTACTGGCTTTTGAGAATCGAAATGAACAAGGCGTGGTCGACTGAGCGATGCATGTTTCAACTTTTGAAGTTATTGTTCGCATTCTCCATTCAATTGGAAAGGAACATTTTCACTCCAGAGCCGATTCAAAAGAGCAGCAATTAGCGCCGTGATTAAATTTGATATAATAGGTCAGTCTACATGAACGGCCTGTGGTTTGCCATTAATTTTTGGAGAAGGTAATCTTCAGATGGCCACTAAATGTCTAGTCGAACGGTGAGCTCCGTGGGCGTCGATGAGATGTTCCAAATATTCAGTTTCAATACTGAAAAATGAACTTTTCTGGAAAGCTCTGCCTAGGTTAAAACTTGAAACAGACGTTCTAAATTTCTGAGATGCTGTTTCGATGTATGTCCGGACACAATTGTGTCATAGAAATAATTTGAACGTCATTTGTTCAGGAGAACGTTTGAAATAACGGACTAGCAGATGTGCTTCCGAAGGGAGGCGCTGGTATTGGCGCGTTCCGACTTACGTTTTGACCAACGTAATTTTTCCGTTCCCTCGTCCAAGGGACGTTGAAGGTACGCATCAGCTAAATCAATTTGAGAAAAGTATCACCCACCCGCTACGAGATCAGTAAGGTCCTCAATACGTGAAAGCACTGGTGGCGACCCCATAAAAAACAACATGAATTGAAAGTAGTGTCTCCACAGTAAATTTTCACAGTTCATGACTTGTTGCTGAAGGTGATACATTGTTCGTTATAGAAACTTGCATTTAATGTACGATGCAACAGGATGCGTTGCCTCTAAAGTTTGATATGTTTATAGAGAAACATTTTACAGCAGACATCATACAAACTGCAAGGAGAGGTTGAGCAGAAAACACGTGGCCTGTAAAATATTTCATGCTCCTGAAATTAGGCAACCCAATAACCTCTGCTTCACGTGGATGATGTAAGTTGGGTTGCCTATCTTAAGATGCGTAGAACACTTTGCTCTTGTGGTGTGGTGTAAGTTGTTTGGCCTATCTTAAGGCGTATGAAATAATTTCTAGGCCAGTTTTATTTTGGCTGCTCTGTAACTGATTGCTGTGCGTAGAATCTTACAAGAAAATTGGTCGTAAACCGACGTCTCGCCAAGGGTTTCGCAAATAATTGATGGCACAGTGGGATTTCAAGAGATTAATCGACAATCATCCGTCTAGATGGCCACGAAATGAACGCTTGGAACAATACTGTAAGGTGAGTATTGATGGGGGAAAACTTGGGCACCTGTCATGAACGACGTGTACAAGTCATGAGGCAAAACCACTTTGAATCCGTACTTCAGTTCTTTCAGTGATATTACACGTGGATCGAGATGGGCGATCGCCACATAGAGCACATGAGAGTTTTGGAAGGCAAACTACAGTTTTATGCCAACAAGAAAGAGATAGTAATTTCTGTCACTTAGTTTAGTGCCCTCTGGCATTTATCTCTCTTTGACTCTGAGAGCTTAGGGTGCTATATGTAGGATGTTTAACAAATCCTATTACAGGCTACTAGGAATTGTGAAAGGGACGTAGTAAATAAGATCTGATAAATAACCCTTGTTCGGAAACGTATCACCTGGATATAAGATGAGTTTAAAAATGGAATCACTTTCAGACCTCCTGCTACCTGTTAAGCACAAAAATTAAGAGAGCGCTGTCGCAGGCCTTGTTGTAATTATGGTGTCACATACCATATTTATTCTATTCTAACAAGGCCTGCAAGAAATTGGAACTATGGCAACTAGGAGGATTCACTGAGTCGAAACACTGTCCACGCCATGGGCTTATGTAATACGAGAGGCGTTCAGAAAGTAAGCTCCAATCGGTCGCGAAATGGAAACGACTATGAAAATCCGATAAAGCTTTGCACAGATGTGTTGGGTAGTGTCTCTAGTATAACCCCAGTTAGCATCACGTCGCTCTTCTCATTTCTGAGCTCGCAGTGAGTGCGTAAAGATGTCTAGAAAATAGTGTCTGCCGCCAAGTACGAGGGCCTGGTGAGAAATTTCGCCTGAAGCTATGCAGCTAACATTACATAACTGTCGTGCTGTTTCTTCTTCAAGACAATTCTCAGCCGCATTCTGCAGGGGCAATGGAAATGTGAGATTACCCACAATACAGTCCGCAATTGTCTCCCCCTGAGTTTCATCTCTGGTCACATGAACCGCTGTCTTTGAAGACAACATTTTGACACAGACAACGAGGTGTAGGCCAGCGTGGAGAATTGGCGGAAAGCACTGGCGGCTGCCTGCTATGATGAGGCTATTGAAAAGTTGGTACAACGCTATGACAAAAGTCTAAGTCAGAACGGCGACTACGTAGAGAAGTAGCTGAAAGGTGTAGCTAATTGTTACAAGTAAAACATTTCTGATGTTCATTGTGGTTTCAATTTGGCAATCAATCGGAGCTTACTTTCTGAACAGGCCTCGTACATACAGATCTGCGCCGTGTGTGTACCGTGAAGCGGAAGATTTGAAAGTGATAAGATTCTCATACTTATTTTGTATCCAAACGGCATATTTCTGGACATGAGTTTCGTATCAAAACTTTATCTGTTAAACATAAAAGCGTGTAAAAGGAATTGTGGTACACCCTGTAGAACCACCTGAAATGCTGTAAATGAGCAGGCACAATAATTTTTGGCACACTAAAATCATAAACAATAAAATTTTTCAAGGTATGTGAGCATATTGACAATAGTCGCAGAAACCTACTTTTACATAAAATCTTAAGGCTCATTTCCTGAGGAGATTATTTATTAAAAGATATGACCACAAAGTAATTTCTAGCCTTCAGATTTCTCTGAAATCAGTTCGCAGTGTCAGCTTTGACATGGTAGTGAGATATTGGTTGGCCGTGGTGGTCTTTTGGGTAGAGAAGTAGACTCCGGCGCTGGACATCCCAAGTTCAGTGCCGAATGGGGCGGGGGGAGGCCATATTTTCTCGTTCCAGTCCCTCAGGGCGACCCCAGGTCGACTAGCCTGGTATCAAATGAGTACCGGGAAATTTTCACGAAGGTAAAAAGGCGACCAGGGCGATGGGTCCGCCACACTCCCCTTCCTAATGCTGCGGCAAAGAATGGTTGTACTCTATGGGCAGTTGGCTCAGTAGCGCGTTTAGCTTTAAGTAATGGGATACAGACTAGGAAACCCATTCAGTATCCAAGGACTGACCAAAATGTTGATATGCATGACAGCATTTATTACTAGTGGAGAGACAGGAAATAAAAACATTTATTGGAGCACAGTTTGTAGTGGAAGACGAAATCAATAATGAAAATGAAGATGGGTAGGACGAATGGATAGTCGACAGACCAAATGAGTACTCCGCTGGATCTCAAGAGTTAATAGAAGACAGAGAAAAATGGGCTATAATTGTTATCACATCCCATCAGAATACAGAAGCGACATGAGTGAGGCTGGCAGAAAGCTATAATGCATGGAAAATCCTGATGGAGCCTTTTTCTCCAGATGTAGGTTATATTCTTGACGATGGTGACACCACAAAGAAGAGCAGCCACGTACTGCGTCCAGAATAATGTCGATCACTGTGCAGCTTTAACTGCCGCTCAGCAGCTCCTTTGCTCAAGATAAGACCAAAAAAGAGCATATGTCTGAAGTTATGTCATCGACCTACGTGAACAGCCGGAAGCGTAAGACGTGGGAAGGTGAGCGGGGCGCTGCGTAGATCCTGCCCGTACACCCGTCAGACTAGTTCCGGCGGTCGCTCGACGGGATGCCGAAGGAATGGCGGCATTTTCGCTCCAAGAATACATGTTCCTTGAGGAATCAAACTGCATTCTTTTCACCAACTAGCAGAAAGATTAAAGAAATCGACAGGAAAGGAAAACAGTTTCGAAAAGTATCCTGCTACCTGGGATGAGCAATTATTGGCACTGGACTCATGTTCACGGAGAAACAGACTTATGCAAGGTGAATCAACTAAAACTTTCACTGCAAATATTGCATAAATGGAAGTTCTACTGATGTGCGGTTTTCACAGCATGGAGTGGTAGTCAAAGGCTCGTATTGTTATACGATAAAGAGATTGTAATAACACTTGGAAAGTGTATTTTTTTGCGCACATACCCTTTTTTAAATGGAACCATGATGCTAGTGATATCAACAAACTAAAAGTAGGGTAAATCAGAATGACATTGGTGTTGGTTGCAGGATTCTAGTGCGAGTCATTTACGAGCTATTGTATTTTGAAAAGTTTTCACGCTAATGCTTGTTTGTGCCATTCAACCTTCGCAGTTGCTACGTACGCTGTTATGTTTCCCTACACTGTGCCTGTACGTTTCTTGACTACTTTGCGACTTGTTAGTCAGTTAGTGCATGACAGTCCAAGAAGTAGAGCGTGAATGGACGAAGGGATTTACCAATACAGAAAAAGCTGATACGATCATGGCTACGGAGAGTGTAGGAAGAATGCAGTTCGTTTTTGTACGATGTATGCATCAACATATCACAATAGACGTCAACCATCTCGGCAGTTGTTTATCAGCCTCCTCTAGCAGTTACGTGAAAGTGGTAGTGTAATACGCAAAAAACGTAACGGAAGGAAAAAATTGACGACAGAAGAGGGAGAAAGTAGCGTTCTTGCTGCTGTTCCAGTTGGTCCGCACGTTAGCTCCAGCGCAATCACACGACGGAGTGGCATAAGTCAGGCAAGTGTCCTAAGCTTTCTCCACCCCTATCACATCTTTCTCCATCAAGAGGTGCACGGAAACGATTAGGAGAATCGTGTTAACTTCTGTAGAGACGTATCATGCATCTCGTTTAGTGATGAAGCCACATCTATCAATCAGGTAAAAAAAATGGTTCAAATGGTTCTGAGCACTATGGGACTTAACATCTATGGCCATCAGGTCCCTAGAACTTAGAACTACTTAAACCTAACTAACGTAAGGACAGCACACAACACCCAGTCATCACGAGGCAGAGAAAATCCGGGAATCGAACCCGGGAACCCGGGCGTGGGAAGCGAGAACGCTACCGCACGACCACGAGCTGCGGACTGGCCAGGTAAACCCCCGAAACTGTTGGTCTATTGACAATCCCCTTTGGCATCGTCAGGTGGAACGTCAGCGTCCATGGAGTGTTAAAGTGTGATGTGTGATAGTGAGCTATCAGCTCACAGGCCCGTGTTTCATAAACGGAACACTGGACCTTCACAAGTATCACAACCTCCTAACGGACGATCTTCCACGGATGCTAGACTAGGAGGAATCTGTGGTACCAACATGATGGCTGTCCAGCCCATAGCGCACAAAGTACTGCAGCATGTCTTCACGAATTGTTTCCAAATCGTTGGATTCGACGCATAGGACCTTTACTTTGGCCGGAACATTTCTTCGGATTTGACACCTGTAGACTTTTTTTCTGTGGGGAAAGCTGAAAGGCGCAGCTGTCTACAAGGATATACCAACTATACCTGATGATATGCAACAAAGTATTACCACAACCTGCTCGCACAAAAAAAAAAGAAAAATTGGTCTGAGCACTATGGGACTTAACATCTGAGGTCATCAGCCCTATAGACTTAGAACTACTTAAACCTACCTAACTAACCTAAGGATATCATACACATCCATGCCTGAGGCAGGATTCGAACCTGCGACCGTAGCAGCAGCGCGGTTCCGGACTGAAGCGCCTAGAACCGCTCGGCCAGAACGGCCGGCTCTGCTCGGACATCACCGCTGAAATGCAAGCACCTGTGCAGCAGCCATTCTATACAGGACTGATGTTTTGCCGCTGGCGGTGGTCATTCTGTGCAGAACTTGTGATTGTCAGTTGTCTTGTTACTGGTCAGAATCCACTTAACTAGTGTATGTAGGAGTGTTGTTATTTACTGCGTGTTACCCCAGGCACTGTGCAAGCGCTGGCGTGGAAACTTCTCAGAATATGATATCACGTAAACGACTCGCACTAGAATCTTGCAACGAACACCACTGTCATTCTAATTTACCGTACTTTTAGTTTTTATGTCAATAAGCTTCGTCCCATGTTTGCAGAAAAAATATAATCTCTAGGTATTATTACAATCTATTTATTGGCTAACAATACAAGTGATTAATTAACAATACATTATGTGGAAACCACACGTCAACACCACTTTCCATTTTTACAAAATTTGCGATGATCCAGTCTTTACACACGTCGATCTATAGAGAATAACATCGAGTTTTTCTGGTATCAAAGTGAAAACGAGGATGGTCTGTTTGCAGTTACTTGTTTGTTTGCTTATTTCCTCGTTGCGTTGTTGGCTAGTAGAGTACTAGAATCGTATCCCACTGATATCTCTCCCGCTATTTCGTCGTGAATGGAGCTCCATATGATCGCAGTTTATCCCGCCATTTTCTGCTTCCTCTGCTCCATTCTTCTTCTACCGGTAGCCATTCTTCTTCTTCTTGCGTTACGGCCTCGGTAGGACCACGGGTAGCCCCTTGGTGGACTGCATTTCCCTCTTCTTCTCCCAGAACCTCTTCATTCTTTCTCTTCTTCTCTCCCGCTCTTCTTCCGTGATCTTCAGTGTCCTTTTCTCCTGTCGGCCCCACTGGAGAAACTCTATTCTTATCTTGTATTGTTCTCTTTCATTGATCTCCGGCATATTGGTCGGTGTATATTTGTTCCTCCAATTTTCCTTTCCTTCGACCTTGATCCACAATTCCAACCAGTCCTTCCAAAGTTCAGCAACCCACTCGGTTCCTGTCTTTCCCCTTGTCCTCCCTGTTGCTTCCCACACTCTCTTCGTCATTCTGTCCATACTCATTGTACCTACATGTCCAGCAAACCTTGCCCTTTTGAGTCTGATTTCCCCGGATATTGTTCTCATGTTCCGGTACAATTCTTTCCTAGGTCTTCGCATCCACCACTCTCCTCCTCTTTTGGGACCTAGTATTTTTCTCAGTATTTTTCTCTCTTCTCTCTTCTTTCTCTAGTCGTTCTGCCCCCTTTCTTCCTAGTGTCATCGTCTCAGCAGCATATAATATTGTATTCCTCACCGTTGCTTTGTAGTGGCTTATCTTTGCCTCTGTGGATATATTCTTTTTATTGTATATCTCTCTCGTCATGCAGAAGGCTGACCTCATCTTCTTTATCCTCTCTGTTATTCCCTCCTTGCTCCTGTTCCTTCCTGTTATAAATTCTCCCAGGTATTTAAATTTGTCCACCATTTGCACAGTGCCTTCCAGTTTTCCCGGTCTGTAGTCTTCAGCTGCTATAGCGTCTTATGAACTTACTGTGGATGGACATGAAGAGCAACAGGTCGTCGCAAATCTCAGGTTGATTACTTTATTGCTTGCAATTCCGATTCTCTAATAATACCAGTCAAGTCTCCTACGGACATATTCCAAATTTGCTGAATATATTGTTTGTAAGATTAGATCTTTGTTAGATTCATCGTCAAATGTAAAAATTTTCCCTGATTATTACCTGATTAAGTTAGACTTTATTAGTGCCAAAGGCATAGTTTATTTGGTTGATGTAGTCGAAATGTAGCCATTCTGTTCATGATTTCATAATTTTGTTGTGTTATCTTCTTATGATATGTTCTGCACATTTTTGTTTAACAGATTTAGCTGTCGAACACATCGTTTATACTTATTTCGTTTCTAACAATTTATGTACCTGTCTCTTTGTGTTATATTTATGGTAATTCATTCCTATACACCCTTTGTGTCACTTTGATGTTTTCTACCAGCATACGTATGAAAGGTCAGGACTGAGAGTCAGATGTGGGGAGGGGTTTAAGATATGAATTGAAGCTCTTCTTTTGTGTACACACCAGTGGGCCTCTTCAGAAGAGATCTCAGACTTCATTATAATTATTTCCTGTCTGTTCTTACAGCCGGATCAAGCAGCAATTGTTGTATTCCTGAACGACATCGCTTGTTTGAGGTACGTATATTGCTCGGTGTATTTATGTGTTACTTATCAGTAACATTGTACCTACCAGGTTGTTCGTCGTCACTTTCCTTTTTGTGTTATTAACATTTCGACCATCTTGATCCATAAGTTCAGCTGTTACAGCGTCTTATGATCTTGCTGTGGATGTACGTGAAGAGCAACAGGTCGTCGCAAATCTCAGATGGATTAATTTATTGCTTACAATTCCGATTCCCTAATAATACCAGTCAAGCCACCTACGGACGTATTCCAAATTTGCTGAATATATTGTTGGTAAGATTAGGTCTGTGTTAGATTCATCGCCCAATCTAAAACATTTCCCTTATTATTACCTGATTAAGTTGGACTTTACTAGTGCCAAAGGCATAGTTTATTTGGTTGATGTAGTTGAAATGTATAGCCTGGCTTGTTTTAGGCTAAGCAGGTGGTTTCATAAAACAAAATCAAATCTTTTGTAGAATCGATGAATGCTCTGTATCGAGCGTAATAAAACGGTACCGACGAACTTCGAGTGCCTGCAGAGTTAGTTAGCTACTTATTTGTTCCAAACATCAAATCAGCGATAAACTTTAAGATGTCGAACGTGTCAAAGAAAAAATATTACACACTCATATACAAGAAAAAAATCATAGGAACACGCAAGCCATTTACAATTTTTTTACTAATTATATGTACTCAAGAATTCCTCTGCGGTATAGGAGTTTTTAAGGAGAAACATCTTTAATCTACGTTTGAAAGCACTTCCGATATCTGTCAGACATTTTATTTGCACGGGTGGAGTGTCAACGTGTTTTGTAGTATTCACCCGTCTCTATACGAAAGATTCATTAAATAGTACTGCAGATCATTTTCTTCTTCTATTGTTGCACTCGTGAGTAACGCTGTTACTCACAGATTTAGATGGGTAGGTGATAACAAATCTCATACGTGAATAAATGTTCAGTGTGATTGCGGTTTATACTACCAATTTTATAACATGATACCTGCAGGATGTACGAATGTGGACTCCACACTGTTGAGTGGTACTTAAGTAAATAAATTAGTGAAATCAAAGTGAACTAGAAATTAGAATATAAATGAAAGACTTGGTTTAGTTTAGAGAGTTACATACTCGCAAGCAGCTGGCCGAACAGCAGAACAGAAGAGACAATGACCGTGAAGTCAGCAACTTCCACATAAGCGGGCACTGTCGACTCAGCCGTCAGGGCATCGCCCGACCGGCTCACGTGTTTCTCAGTTGTCGTATGTGAGCAAAGGCCCTCGCCTACATCCCAAGAGCCAATGACCGACGTTAAGAAGATTCTTCGAGAAGCTTTTCAACGTGACAGAAGAGGCAATGACCGGCTCACGTGTTTCTCAGCCGTCACGTGTGATCAAAGGCCCTCGCCTACATTCCAAGAGCCAATGACCGACGTTAAGAAGATTCTTCGAGAAGCTTTTCAACGTGACAGACGAGGCAATGACCGTGAAGTCGTTCACCTCCAGTAAACTGAAGTGAATAAATACGCGAGACGCAGTGAGCCAGGGAGATGAAGTCGAAGACGAAGACGGAGACGGAGACGGAGACGGAGAGGAGAGACGAAGAAGACGAAGACGTTTTCAGTCAGTTTCGGTGCTGAAGACCGTCATGCAAGAAGAGACTGCATCATGCACAGACGCACCAAGTCCGCCGCTGTAATGGAATAGCAAGCAGCAGCCGCGGCGCCAGAAGACAGAAGTTAAAAGGTATTTGAAGTCTGATTTTGACGTACCCGGTTACTCGTGAGGACGGGAAGGAGACGGCCTCACCTCAGCTGTCACCTGTGAGCTGGGATGAAGACCTGACAGCCGAAGACTGGCAAGCGGGAGTCCGTGGTTCGAGTCCGGGACACTGGCCTTCCCCCGCCGCGCCGCTCCGCTGGTCGACGCACAACACACGCGGCCGCATAGAGAAGAGAAACACTGGGACGCCACACCCAAGGTATCATCCGATGCACGACTTCGCTCGCAATAATTAAACCGGCCACCTCGCGCTGCGCGTCTCCCGTCAGCTGGGCGAGACGGCGACACGAGATACATACCGCTACGCGTAATCAGACGCCGCCGCCGCCGCCGCTGCCGCTGCCGCAGCAGAAGACTTCACAAACGACACAGCTGCCGCTCTCCGAACCAGAATATTCCGTAAGATACAGTTGTACAAATCTTCAATAAAAGTTATTCTTATGTAAAAATGATGTTTCATTCGACCTCATACCCGAGCCAAGGAAGAACCCACCCTGCCCACATGTTGTTAAGAGAGAAAAGTTAATTTATTTAATATTTTCACCCTGACAGAATGCTTTAGAATGCCCATCCTGACAATTGACAGCATCCAAAGAGAAAACCCAGTTACATTTAGTAGCAGAAGTGTCACATTTAGTAACACAATTGTTACATTTGGTATCAGAAGCCGTTATAGTTGTTACATTTGGTGTCAGAGAAAAACCCTTGGCTCAATATGAGGTGTGAATGACAGTCACTAAAGGTCCACAGTTAGTATTGTTTAATGTGTGAAAGGATAGAGGTTTGCATAGCAGTCGTAATATTTTTTTTATTTAGAAGTGTATTTTCTCTCATGATTTTATGAGTTTGTCGAAAATATTTAAACATCTTTTGAATTCAGTGTGGTAATATTGTGTAACTAATAGTTTGTAAAATGATGACACGAAATCGTACAAAGTCAGAGTCAGCACCACAAGCGGTTTCTACTGAGGAAGCTATTCAGAGCTTAGTTAATCAGATAGAACAGCTTAAAAGTGATAATAATGCATTATTTAAACAGTTGAGTGACGTTAGGCAAACCAGTTTAATCCCTCCCACCCTAGATTCCTCAGCAGCAGCCTTGGTAACTCCTTTTTTAGGTAAACCTGGCGAGGACATAACAGCCGTTTTTGATGATTTAGTAGCAGCTGCAAAGTTAGGATCATGGTCAGATGAACAGCTCTTACAAATGACAAAGTTAAGATTGACAGGAGAGGCTAAACCACACGTCTTATACCATGAAGAATTACGGAATGCTCCAACATTTGAGGAATTGAAGAAAGGATTGCTTAAACGTTTTCAAAAACAGAACAGCTGTAGATTTTATAGGGAACAATTAAACACTATCACTCAGAGGAAAAACGAGTCGTTAGAAAATTTTGTAGATAGGATTAGAAAAGTTAATATTAACACCTATCAGTTGACAACTAGTGATGAAGCAAATAAAGTTATTTTACAAGAGGCAAAAAATAGAGCTCTGGATACATTTTTACGTGGGTTACCTCCTGAAACGTCCCGTCGTGTCAGGACAGAGTTTCCTAAAAATTTAGCAGAAGCTGTATCTGTGGCGACGGCTTTTGAAGAAATTGACATTGCCACCAGATACAAGGAGAAGCGAAATGTATTTTCAGCAGGAGTACGATGTTTTAGGTGCGATCGACAGGGACATATAGCAAAAAACTGCAGACAACCTAAATGCACTAATTGTCAAAGAATAGGTCACACATTCAAGGAATGCAGGTCTAAGAAAGTTTTTGGAAATAGAAATCAGTTAAACTCAAACGGGAATGTCGGAGCCGCCGCCAGGCGTTCCCAATAAAATTTCATGCCATTAAGGCTAATGTGAAGGCGGAATGCTGGTTATCTGCTACCATACAGAATAAAGAGGCAAGGATACTAGTGGATACAGGCGCAAACGTATCAATAGTAAGTAATGAATGTATTGGAGAAAAGAAATATGACCCTCCAAGGTATAGATTGAGTGGAGTAGGAGGAGGTAGAGTGAAGTCATTAGTATGTACATCATTGATTTTCTATATTCACGGTGTACAATTTCAAGAAGATGTAGAAGTGGTAACAAAGGTAACTGACGGGTACGACGCGATCCTAGGACTGGATTTCCTGAATAAACATCACGCTAAAATTGACCTCAGACAGCAAACTGTAGAACTTAGCGGAATAGTGTTTCAGCTAGGTGACACCGCTGCAAAGGGCCCGCTGCCGCAAGATTTCCCCAACCGGAAGGCGAAATCAACTATACTGCGTGCAACGTCCTTGAAGGTTGATTCGCGGGATCAGATACCATCTGGCTCAGGAAAACTTTTCTGGATGACCGTTGACCCCGAAGTACCTACAGATACAGTGTGTCTAATAGAGCCTTTAGAGGAAAATGAGGAATTAGATGTATCATATTGTTTTGTACGTAGAAGTGTTGTACGGGTTCAAGACGTTGAGGGAGAAAGAAAAGTACCGGTACATATTGACAATTTCGGAGTGGAGGACAAAGAGTTGCATAAGGGAATATTAGTAGCTACAGTCAGTACTTTTGAAGAAGAAGATTTCATTTGGTCAGATATTAATGATGGGTAGAAACCAGACGCCTATAAAACCGCATTACGCCAGAAGATTGAGCATTTGAAAGGAAATGATAGAGACACGATAGAAGCAGTTTTAGTTGAGTTTCAAGATTTATTTAATGCAGAAGGTCCATTGCCAGCAACAGATATCACACAGCATAGGATCCCAACAGGAAATAGCCCCCCAGTTTATAGGAAGCCTTATAGAGTTGCGCATCACTTACAGCCAGTACTGGATGAATTTATAGAACAGCATCTAAAAGATGGAATTATAGAATATTCTGATTCTCCTTATAATTCAAATATTGTAATTATTCCAAAGAAGTCTCCCGACGGTACGAAACGATATAGATTTTGTTGTGACTACAGACACCTTAACAAACAAACTATCTCAGATGTTTATCCTCTTCCAAGCATTATAGATATCATTGACAGTTTGGGTAACAGTAAATACTTTTCAACAATCGATCTACGTAGCGGATATCATCAATTGGAAGTTGCACCTGAAGATAGGCATAAAACAGCATTTTCTACCCCTGAAGGCCATTGGCAATTTAAAAGAATGCCTTTCGGTTTGAAAAATGCACCAGCAACTTTTCAAAGACTACTCGATGGAGTATTGCGAGGACTCAAAACTCAGCAATGTTGTGTATATCTAGACGATATTATTGTGTTCTCCAAAGACATTAATGAACATGCTGTGCGTCTGCGTAATGTTTTTCAGAGACTTAGAAAAGCTAAATTAACATTAAATATGGAAAAATGTACTTTTGCATTGACAGAGGTTACATACCTAGGGCATGTCATTAGTGAAAAAGGAATTAAAACAGATCCTCGATTAATTTCGGCAGTTAAGGACTTCCCAACACCACAACGCGTTAAGGAAGTACAAAGTTTCATTGGTCTCGCATCGTACTACCGGAAATATGTTCAAAATTTTGCTGAAATTGCCCGACCCTTAACCCAATTATTGAAAAAGGGTGCAAAATTTCATTGGTCTGAAGATTGTGAATCAGCATTTCAAACCCTTAAAGATAAGTTAACACACAGTCCAGTATTAGCCTACCCAGATTATAATAAAGAATTTATTTTATCCTGTGACGCAAGTGGTCATTCAGTAGGAGTTGTTTTGAGTCAGAATATTAATGGCGCGGAACACCCCATAGCCTACGCTTCGAGACAACTAACAACGGCAGAAAGAAATTATTCCACAACGGAGAAAGAATTGTTAAGTGTTATTTATGGTATCAAATACTTTAAATGCTACTTGTATGGTAGAAAATTCAAGGTTATTACAGACCACGCAGCTTTAAAATGGTTACTTGGGTTAAAGGATCCATCTAGTCGTCTTACCCGTTGGGCCCTATGTCTTTCCGAAATGGATTTCGAAGTTATCCATAAACCAGGCAAAAAACACACGAATGCATATTGCCTAAGTCCGAAAATAGCACTTTTGGAAGCAACAGGCCGAGATACTGAGGACTGGAGAAAGGCACAAGATGAGGATACAGAATGCAAAAAATACGCAACTCAAAAACAATTTTGCTTTGAAGATGGTGTATTATGCCGTAAAACAAAACTTGGACCGCGAATTGTTGTTCCCCTACACCTTAGACAAGAAATAATGGCAGAGGCCCACGATCATATTCTTGCAGGACACGGTGGACAGCGGACAACCGAAAGACGTGTAGCAGAGCGATTTTGGTGGCAAACCAGAAAGCAGGATGTTGCGCAGTACGTTCGTAATTGCATTGCGTGCGCACAACGAGCTGAACTTTCTCGTTCAAAAATACCCTTACAGAGGCTCCCCGAGGCTTCATGTCCATTTCAAATCTGCGGACTGGATCTCTACGGGCCATTTCCTAAAACACCTGCTGGTAATAAGTATGTTCTTACGATTATAGATCATTTTTCACGCTATCTAGCTATGGTGAGTCTCCCAGATCAGCAAGCAAATACAGTTGCCCAAGCTTTAGTTAACAACTGGATACTTAAATTTGGCGTACCTGAAGCTATTATCACAGATCAGGGATCTAATTTTATGTCTGAACTAATGAAACAGCTATGCCACTTACTAAAAATACGTAAATTACGCACAACTCCGTTACACCCTCAGTGCAACGGGCGCACAGAAAGAGTTCATCGGACAATTGGCAAGATGCTTAGTTATTATATTAACGAACAACATTCTAATTGGGATACGTATTTACCAATAATCGTGTCAGTATACAACGCCAAAACGCATGAAGCAACTGGCATGTCACCTTATGAAGTGGTCTATGGCAGAAAAATGCCGTCCCCTTTTGATGTAATCAGGCAGAAAAACGGAAAAGTCGGAGAAACAGTAAGAGATTTCAGTCGAATGATGAAGGATGTATGGAAAAAGGTTCAAAAATCTAATACAAAGGCTTTGGAACGACAGGAAAGATTAGGTAATGCCCAAGGTAAATATCCAAATTACAAAATCGGTCAGTGGGTTATGCTTTCAACTCCTTATATTGCGAGAGGAAAAACGAAGAAATTTGTAACAAACTACAGAGGTCCTTATCAAATTATTGAGATCACGTCACCAGTCAACGTTAAATTGCAACTGCTCACCCGAACTACCATTGTCCATGCAAGTCGTTTAAAACCTTTTAAGGGCGCTCCAGATGTAATTCCTTCAACAATAGTGTCTGCTTTTCCTAAGGGTGGAGGAAGTTCCCGTAAAGGAAAAAGAGTGGCCACGCCAGCACAACATACAGACATGGCACCATACAATCTTCGACCAAGCGTGCGAATGTCCTAGTGGAATCTTAGTAGACTGTGGATAATATACAAATGTGAATAATTAATACATTATAATGGTTTATTTTTTAAGAAAGAAAAGTTGAACGTAGAAACATGTAGATCTTGTAGTTAACAATGTATTCCTTCATTTCTTTGTTTTTGTTTTTACGAGATTGGTAGGTTCATAACCATGTTGTTTGCTTTTTTCAGAAAACGCCATGCAAGCATTTCCTACACAAAACCTGTCCTACCTCAATGACTCCCTTGACAGCTCCTTTCTGAAGTCATTAGATATGTTCATAAACTCACAGCAAGGCAAAATTGATGCCAATGTTATGATGCAACGTTTTAAAATTAAAAGGTGAACACAAAACTAAAATTATAATCCTAGGAACGGGTATATCTGGAACCTTTGTGTTGGTGTTTCTGCTTTGTACAGTTTTCTTTTAGTTAAGACGAAAAAATAAGCCAAATAATAATATACCATTTCATCAAATCCCTGTTCACTGGATACCACACTCTTAACTGGTGTACTTCAGTAGTTACTTTTGAGCATTAGTGTATTAATTTTGTTTATTGTACTTCACTCTTTATTAAACAGTCTCTGGTTAAAATAAACGATACTGTAGACTAGATATTCTTGCATTCATATAGGGTTGATTAAACAGGTGTTGCTATGTAAATTTCTAAGTGAATAATCTATTTTGTGTTTATTCATTGTCATCAAGATTTGTTACACTTATTATAACCATTTATGTGTGAACTATGTGATTTATGAGCGTACAGTGCTTTAGTAAAGTGATAAAGTATTTTCAACATACTTAATGTGAAGTGTGTGTAATCTTCTAAGTCGAGAGTTTTCATTGCTTATGTTAGTGCTTTTTCCGTGTGAAGAGTGGAGGAATGTTGAGTGGTAAATTCGAGGGCGAATTTCTCCGAAGGGTGGAGGAATGTTGAGTGGTACTTAAGTAAATAAATTAGTGAAATCAAAGTGAACTAGAAATTAGAATATAAATGAAAAACTTGGTTTAGTTTAGAGAGTTACATACTCGCAAGCAGCGGGCCGAACAGCAGAACAGAAGAGACAATGACCGTGAAGTCAGCAACTTCCACATAAGCGGGCACTGTCGACTCAGCCGTCAGGGCATCGCCCGACCGGCTCACGTGTTTCTCAGTTGTCGTATGTGAGCAAAGGCCCTCGCCTACATCCCAAGAGCCAATGACCGACGTTAAGAAGATTCTTCAAGAAGCTTTTCAACGTGACAGAAGAGGCAATGACCGGCTCACGTGTTTCTCAGCCGTCACGTGTGATCAAAGGCCCTCGCCTACATTCCAAGAGCCAATGACCGACGTTAAGAAGATTCTTCGAGAAGCTTTTCAACGTGACAGACGAGGCAATGACCGTGAAGTCGTTCACCTCCAGTAAACCGAAGTGAATAAATACGCGAGACGCAGTGAGCCAGGGAGATGAAGACGAAGACGGAGACGGAGACGGAGACGGAGAGGAGAGACGAAGAAGACGAAGACGTTTTCAGTCAGTTTCGGTGCTGAAGACCGTCATGCAAGAAGAGACTGCATCATGCACAGACGCACCAAGTCCGCCGCTGTAATGGAATAGCAAGCAGCAGCCGCGGCGCCAGAAGACAGAAGTTAAAAGGTATTTGAAGTCTGATTTTGACGTACCCGGGTGACTCGTGAGGACGGGAAGGAGACGGCCTCACCTCAGCTGTCACCTGTGAGCTGGGATGAAGACCTGACAGCCGAAGACTGGCAAGCGGGAGTCCGTGGTTCGAGTCCGAGACACTGGCCTTCCCCCGCCGCGCCGCTCCGCTGGTCGACGCACAACACACGCGGCCGCATAGAGAAGAGAAACACTGGGACGCCACACCCAAGGTATCATCCGATGCACGACTTCGCTCGCAATAATTAAACCGGCCACCTCGCGCTGCGCGTCTCCCGTCAGCTGGGCGAGACGGCGACACGAGATACATACCGCTACGCGTAATCAGACGCCGCCGCCGCCGCCGCTGCCGCTGCCGCTGCAGAAGACTTCACAAACGACACAGCTGCCGCTCTCCGAACCAGAATATTCCGTAAGATACAGTTGTACAAATCTTCAATAAAAGTTATTCTTATGTAAAAATGATGTTTCATTCGACCTCATACCCGAGCCAAGGAAGAACCCACCCTGCCCACATGTTGTTAAGAGAGAAAAGTTAATTTATTTAATATTTTCACCCTGACAGAATGCTTTAGAATGCTCATCCTGACAATTGACAGCATCCAAAGAGAAAACCCAGTTACATTTAGTAGCAGAAGTGTCACATTTAGTAACACAATTGTTACATTTGATGTCAGAAGCCCCTTTTAGTTGTTACAACACATACGCGAATGTCAGCTCCGCACATAATTCTAATTACTTTCTTTAGTGCAATGAATACTTCTTGCCTAAGCGAGGAATTACTCCAGTATACCTTGAGGAACAGATTAACGTTAGGGGTCGACACCTGGAAATGTAATTGAACGACAAACAAGAGCGTCATATTTACCGCGGCCAACGCCTGCAACAGGGCCTCGTCTTCAAAAAATGGCTCTGAGCACTATGCGACTTAACTTCTGAGGTCGTCAGTCGCCTAGAACTTAGAACTAATTAAACCTAACTAGCCTAAGGACATCACACACATCCACGCCCGAGGCAGGATTCGAAACTGCGACCGTAGCGGTTGCTCGGTTCCAGACTGTAGCTCCTAGAACCGCTCGGCCACTCCGGCCGGCCGCCTCGTCTTCCGTAGCAGACGTGAGTCTAACCGTCCTGAACAGGAACGGCAGTGAAACACGCTAAAATTCTTCTCGCCTACCTCCCCAACTAGTTCCGCGAGTCAGCCTCAAACGAACGTCGATAGCATAGTGACTTACTTCACATTACACACACTTCATCCGCTGATGTGAAATCTGCCATAGCTTAACACAGGAAAACTCCTTACAATTTGATGGCGGCTTGATGTAACTGTAGAAAGTTGAAAAGCTATGAGGAAAATGGGACGTGACAGGGATTTATTAAGAATACAAGCAAACACAGGGCCAAAAATGGTATAAAAAGTGTCATCGAGACCTACACTTTCCATCCCTGGTACACATTACTTATATTGCCCACCGCGACACTAAATGTTGCCTAGTCGTGCTGAGACCACATGAGGCGGTAATGAAAGTGTGGTAGAGACGAATCAGGAAGCATTCTAACTGCGATATGGCCCACAAAAAGGGAAATCCACTTACATCTTGACAGGGGAAGATTTTACGTAAACTGAGGGTGGAGGGAGAGAAAGGAAAGGAAAGGAAAGGAAAGGAAAGGAAAGGAAAGGAAAGGAAAGGAAAGGAAAGGAAAGGAAAGGAAAGGGGAGCAACTAATGAAATCAACTGCACTGGGACTGGATGCGGAATGAATGGCGACGAGTTAAAATGTGTACCGGACTGGGACTCAAATCTAGGACCTCTTCCTTACTAGACAGTTGGGTTAATTACTGGGCCGACAGCACAGTGTTCGTCGTAATTGCGTGTACTATCTCTGCTTGCTCCCCGGCCGACTCACATTTCGACCTATCTCCGCCTATCCAAAGTCCCAGTCCATGTCCTGTATGCTCGCTAATTTTAGATCCCACTGGAGGTCGATCGTAAATGCGCATTCACACTGAAGGTTGTGAATTCATTCTCTATAGAGGCGAATCCATTATAACAATGGACATAACATAAGGCAGACTTTCGTGGCCTGGCGCCTGCGACCAAGCATCTCGGCAACGGCGAAGTTGTTGAATGTCCACGCCCCATCACACAACGTGGGGGTCTGAAACTTGCGGTCTGTAAAGCGAGAGACGGTGGCAGATCTGACAACACGATATAATGTTGGCAAGTTTTAGAGCATATGATTCACCACATGTGGGGCTGCGTAGCAGGTGACCCATACATACGAACACGAAAGTGTCACTTATGATTGCAATGGGTACGAGGTCATCGAGATTAGACAATGGACATGTGTCGCCTAGTCGGAAGAATCATGTTTGTTGTTAGACTAGGTCGATGGCTGCGTCCGCATTCATCCATGCGAACGGCTGCCCGAAACAAGCACCACGCCGTAGTGCAGGCCTGTGGAGGCAGCGTTATAAGAGCGACAGTAGCCTGGCCTTCCATTGTCCTTACGGTTGTAATCCAAGACGATGAAGATTATCAACTACCACCTGCATCTCTCTATGTTTGACGTCTTCCCCAAAAGCGAAGGCATCTTTCAGCAGGATAACTATCCGTGTCTCAAGGGCGGAATAGTACTACAGTCGTTTCAGAAGTATGTTAACGAACTCTCCTTGGCCACCAGATTTGAAACCGGTGCAAGACATCTGGGATGTTGTCTAGCGGCAGCTCCACCCCCCCCCCCCCCCCTCAACCTCAAATGTGTGTGAAATTTTATGGGACTTAACTGCTAAGGTCATCAGTCCCTAAGCTTACACACTACTTAACCTAAATTATCCTAAGGACAAACACACACACCCGTGCCCGAGGGAGGACTCGAATCTCCGCCGGGACCAGCCGCACAGTTCATGAGTGCAACGCCAAAGACCGCTCTGCTAATCCCGCGCGGCCCCTCAACTTCACCACCCCACAGTTTTACGAGAACTGCATGACTCTCTGTAGACATCTGCCTCCCTGTATCTGCGGAAACCTCCAAAGGGCTTGTTAAATCCATACCACGCAGATCGCGGTTATATTCTCTTCCAAGTGGGGACCAACGAGCTATTAAACAAGTGGAAATAATCTTTAGGCTCATCAACGCATTTTTCGAGTTAGCAGAAAGCGCTACCATGGAGCTTCATAAAGTCAGAACACACCTCCAGTACGAATTTTACTCTATGTTACGGAATCCGTGGCACACACAAAACTTTAAAAGTGTGCGTTAATAGACGCTCATGAAAACGCAAGCCATAAAGAATGAAAGAATTGTTTTCTGTTACTTGGATCTTCAAAAAGAAACCAGTACAATTTTCAGAATTCTGCGTAAACCGTAAGAAAAAAAATCATTTCACATAGGTAATGTTGTGTTCGCCAAAGCACTTGGCTTCAGACACAAAAGTGTTGCAGGAAGAGGAGCCTTACCACCGAAAGTTGCTGAAGTTACAGGTGGCCTGTTTGCACGTACCAACTATAGAGCTTTTTCATAGGCCCATATACGATTGGGCAACAACTATGGTAAAAAAGATACAGCGCAACACAGGTAAGAAACAATTCCAATTATATTTAATAGAGTTGCCAATTCCCGCCAAATCATTGAAGTTCAGCGCCGTCGGGCTTGGCTAGCGTCTGGGCTGGGGCGCACTCAGCCCTTGTGAGGCCATTGGAGGAGCTACTCGACTGAGGAGTAGCGGCTGCTGTAACGAACGCTGACAGCAGCCTGGCGAGCCGTGTGCTGACCTCCATCATCCAGTGAAGCCTATCGGCTGAAATGAAACTGCTAGGCAAAAACAAAAATTATTAATTAATTAACTAACTTGCTCTTTGACAGGTATTGCATTAAAAAAAACTCTCTCTCGAATTCTTTGCCTAGATGCATACATTATAAAATTTTTACCTGTCTAACACAATCTGTAAAAAAATTTAACTATAGATGAGTGTGTTTTCTTCGTGGCTGCTGTAAAGATCGAACGGCTTAGGTACAGGATGTGCTCGCGGTCGGAGGTTTCTGCTTCTCCGGTTCTCAGAGAACGCCAGACAAATTCGGAGAAAACAGCTACAACTCGCGATGAAGACGCCGACTCCCTTAGCAACTACAATATTCACAGTCGCCGTAAGATTTTCTGTTCTGGGAACACTTTCAGAATGATAAGGTTGAACAACAGTGCCAGTATGATATCTTCTGACTAACAAACTGGTCGCTTAGGAAACGTCTTGAACGTACAAGCTGACGTCAAAATTTTGCGCGTCGTTCGGACCGTGATAGTAGCAGATTCGCCCAGTATTGTTAATTGGCTAAGAAATCACAATGCACTGTATTGCTAAACACACTAATAGTTTTTATGAGGGTCCGAGGATCCAACATCGAATAAAGGTTCGTAAAGATATTTACCTTCCTTTCTTCCACAAATTCAATTTTTTATTCTTGAAAATCGCGATTACATGTTGACCTCTGCACTTCAGATTACTTCAGTATGCAAACTTATCTGACCTCAAAAAAGTACAATGTCCAGTCGGAATTTCTTATCTCCAACAATTACAAGAAAACATAGATGCTCCTCTACTTTTTCAGCAAAGAGCGTTGTCGTCAAAGCAAAGAGAGTTGTATCAAATTACGGTAGGGCATCATCGCTGGTACTCGCAGCCGGAATATTACAATCATATTATGTTACGTAGGGACACTACAGAGAACGGGATATAACCGCGGCCAGTCGGTATCGTCCAGACTTTTGAGACTGGTCTGTGCGGTTGGAGTGAAAGTACACTCCGGGAAATGGAAAAAAGAACACATTGACACCGGTGTGTCAGACCCACCATACTTGCTCCGGACACTGCGAGAGGGCTGTACAAGCAATGATCACACGCACGGCACAGCGGACACACCAGGAACCGCGGTGTTGGCCGTCGAATGGCGCTAGCTGCGCAGCATTTGTGCACCGCCGCCGTCAGTGTCAGCCAGTTTGCCGTGGCATACGGAGCTCCATCGCAGTCTTTAACACTGGTAGCATGCCGCGACAGCGTGGACGTGAACCGTATGTGCAGTTGACGGACTTTGAGCGAGGGCATATAGTGGGCATGCGGGAGGCCGGGTGGACGTACCGCCGAATTGCTCAACACGTGGGGCGTGAGGTCTCCACAGTACATCGATGTTGTCGCCAGTGGTCGGCGGAAGGTGCACGTGCCCGTCGACCTGGGACCGGACCGCAGCGACGCACGGATGCACGCCAAGACCGTAGGATCCTACGCAGTGCCGCAGGGGACCGCACCGCCACTTCCCAGCAAATTAGGGACACTGTTGCTCCTGGGGTATCGGCGAGGACCATTCGCAACCGTCTCCATGAAGCTGGGCTACGGTCCCGCACACCGTTAGGCCGTCTTCCGCTCACGCCACAACATCGTGCAGCCCACCTCCAGTGGTGTCGCGACAGGCGTGAATGGAGAGACGAATGGAGACGTGTCGTCTTCAGCGATGAGAGTCGCTTCTGCCTTGGTGCCAATGATGGTCGTATGTGTGTTTGGCGCCGTGCAGGTGAGCGCCACAATCAGGACTGCATACGACTGAGGCACACAGGGCCAACACCCGGCATCATGGTGTGGGGAGCGATCTCCTACACTGGCCGTACACCACTGGTGATCGTCGAGGGGACACTGAATAGTGCACGGTACATCCAAACCGTCATCGAACCCATCGTTCTACCATTCCTAGACCGGCAAGGGAACTTGCTGTTCCAACAGGACAATGCACGTCCGCATGTATCCCGTGCCACCCAACGTGCTCTAGAAGGTGTAAGTCAACTACCCTGGCCAGCAAGATCTCCGGATCTGTCCCCCATTGAGCATGTTTGGGACTGGATGAAGCGTCGTCTCACGCGGTCTGCACGTACAGCACGAACGCTGGTCCAACTGAGGCGCCAGGTGGAAATGGCATGGCAAGCCGTTCCACAGGACTACATCCAGCATCTCTACGATCGTCTCCATGGGAGAATAGCAGCCTGCATTGCTGCGAAAGGTGGATATACACTGTACTAGTGCCGACATTGTGCATGCTCTGTTGCCTGTGTCTATGTGCCTGTGGTTCTGTCAGTGTGATCATGTGATGTATCTGACCCCAGGAATGTGTCAATAAAGTTTCCCCTTCCTGGGACAATGAATTCACGGTGTTCTTATTTCAATTTCCAGGAGTGTATATTTGTGGTATTTGACACTCGTGTGATCGTTGTGTGTGGTAATATATAACAATCTCTAATCGCAATGCTGTAACTTCAAATCTAGTTCAATACAAGAGCCAGTGTACGATGACTAACATCACTGGTATAGTGTTAAGAGATTTAATGTGATGTTGTAGCTGGCTCAAGAGCGGTGGGTCACTTCATTGCCGTGGTAACGATGGAGTGACGATTTTCCCGTACAACCATTTCACGAGTGTAACGTGAATATCAGGAATCCGATAAAACGTGAAATCTCCGACATCGCTGCGGTCGGGAAAAAAAACCTGCAAGAGCGGGACCAACGACGACTGAAGAAAATTGTTCAACGTGACGGAAGTGCAACCGTTCCGCAAATTGCTGCAGATTTCACATCGACAAGTGTCAGCGTGCGCACCATTCAACGAAACATCATCGATCTGGGCTTTCGGAGCCGTAGGCCCTATTGCTTACCATTGATGACTGCACGACACAAAGCTTTATGCCTCGCCTGGGTCCTTCAACACCGACATTGAACTGTTGATGACTGGAAACATATTGCCTAATCGGTCGAGTGTCGTTACAAATTGTATCGAGCAGATGGACGTGTACGGCTATGGTGACCACCTCATGAATACATGGAACCTGCATGTCAGCAGGTGACTGTTCAAGCTGGTTGAGGCTCTGTAATGGTGTGGGGCGTGTGCAGTTATACGTCTAGATACGACCCTGACAGGTAACACGTGCGTAAGCATCCTGTCTCATCACGTGCATCCATTGATGTCCATTGTGCATCTCGACGGACTTTGGCAGTTCCTGCGTGACATTGCAACATCCCAGACGTCCAGAATTGCTACAGAGTGGCTTCAGGAACACTCTTCTGAGTTTAAACTCCCCAGGCAAGAACATTATTGGGCATATCTGGGATGCCTTGCAACGTGCTGTTCAGAAGAAATCTCCACTCCCTCGCACTCTTAGGGACGTATGGATAGCTCTTCAGGATCCGTGGTGCCAGTTCCCTAGGCATTACTTCAGACATTAGTTGAGTCCATGCCACGTCGTGTTGCAGTACTTCTGCGAGCTCGTGGGGGCCCTACACGATATTAGGCAGGTGTACCAGTTTGAGGGTTGAATAACACTTAGGCGGTTTTTTATTCTACCGATTTTTATTTGTATGAACTAGTTTTCGGCTTATTACGCCATCTTCAGATAATTACTGGCTATTGTTTACAAGAAGCTTGTGTTCTTCGAACCAAACATTTTGGATTAAGATACAACGCACTTATATACGATCTTTAGTTGTGGTATTGGCTTTGGAATTGTCAAACGGGTCATTTGACTTTTTGTTCTGTAAAACTGTTCTTTAACATAATAAATCACATTATATGATTTGTCAGTACCATGTATGACAACAATTAGAATTATTTAGAATACGCATTATTATAAAATTACAATTTTTTTGTATTTTTTGTGAACAGTTGCACTGGACACTAATTGTTGGTTGTACTGCAGCGATGTTTTCTTTGGGGGTTACATTTTGTTAAGAGAAAAATACCAAATATTACATTGTTACAGTCGAATTACAGTTAGGAATGTTAACACTTAAGGGATATTACATTATATTGGGGTGTGAATTTGTTTACTATTGGGATACTTTGTGGTTAGTAAAAAAATGGTTCAAATGGCTCTGAGCACTATGGGACTTAACTACTGTGGTCATCAGTCCCCTAGAACTTAGAACTACTTCAACCTAATTAACCTAAGGACATCACACACATCCATGCCCGAGGCAGGATTCGAACCTGCGACCGTAGCGGTCACGCGGTTCCAGACTATAGCGTCTATAACCGCACGGCCACTCCGGCCGGCTTGTGGTTAGTAGCAGGTTTACTGTACTGTGTAAAGCTTAGGAGTGATGATGTGCTCAGTTACAAATGATCATTTAGAAGCAGCTGGGGATTTAGGGCTAAGTGTTTGTTAATTTCAAGTGCTTCTAGTAGCCTGAGTTTTCTGCCTTTGTTGGCTATATGTAGCACTTGTGTGTGTGTTAGATATTTGTGTCCTTCTTTGAGCACATGTTCAGCGAAGGTGGAGTCTGTTTTATTTAATCTCCAGCTGCGTACGTGTTAAATCACCCTTGTTGATATGGCCCGACCCGTTTGACCAATGTACAGTTTATTGCAATCGGTGCCGTTTCTTTTGCTCTTCAGTGCACATGTCGTAGATGTACGTACTTTCCCTGGAGAAAAGCGAATTCTCATTAATTCCTGAAGAATAACTGAATTTTAACCGGCTATTTCCGTACCTCGAGTCGCTTCCCACGTCAGCTGCGAGTCCAGACTCCATGGAAGCGTCTGTCACCCCCGTTCCTCACCTGAGGCCAGCCGTTGTGATGTGTTCCGTAATTACACACATTGCGTCAGGCACAAATATAGACGTTATTTTAATCTATTAAACGTTAAACTTTGATATGATGTTATCACAGAATTCATACTTAATTTCTTTTTTATTTTTCAAAACTACTAATTATACTTTCGAACCTGCCTCCGTATGCGTGGTGATTAATACACGCCTCTGTGGTGGCGCTCGCCTCGGAGCGAAGACACTTAGAATACTGGTGGAAGAAAGCACTGCCAGCGTTGGACCGGCAAGGGGTGAAGAGGCGGTGGCGTAAAGCTCCTAAGCAGTAGTCGTTGCCCCAGTTTCCTGGGCTAAATTCTAAACTTCTATGCAGTGTCTCATTAATTTAGGGTATATGACACTGTTGATGGTGATCAATCCGTTGGATGGGGACGTTGCCCGGTGGCAGCGTAGGTGATACACGAAAGGAGGAGGCTGTGTTGAAGCACCGACTTCCACACTCTCCCATTCTGTCATCCATAACAACAAAAACCCAACACTGTAGCCACGAGGTCTAAGGCGCCTTGCCATGGTTCCTCCCTGGGGAATGGGTGTGTGTGTTGTCCTTAGCGTAAGTTAGTTTAAATTAGACTAAGTAGTGTGTAAGCCTAGGGATCGTTGATCTCAGCAGTTTGGTCCCATAGGACCTTACCACAAATTTCCAATGCTATACTGTAGAAGCATTGATCACAAGCCAGCAGATACACGCCTGACACTACATAAAATGTCGGAAGAAGGCAATGGCTAACCACCTCCACTAGCCAGGAGTGGCGGTGCACTATTCCTGCATTTTCTCTCCTACACTCATTCCCTGAGCGTGGGATCACTTTGTTTCAACAGTCCTATTTATCTCCTATCATAACTCACCTCCCACTGACCAATCCGTGCTCATCGCATACCAGCACACTTGACGGTGTGTGGCGGAAGGTACTTCTGATAGCAACAACTGATCACTCCTTCCCTGTTAGACTACCGAATGGCGCGTGGGAAGAACGATTGTTGATAAGCCTCTGTATGACCTCTAATTTCTCGAATTTTTTCATCGTAGTCATTTCGCAGTATGAATGTGGGAGAAAGTAATATGTTGTTCAACGCCTCCCGGAAAGTACTCTCTTGAAATTTCTACAGTAAACCTCTCCGTGATACACAATGCCTCTTGTAGCATCTGCCACTGGAGTCTGTTGAGCGCCTCTGTAACGCTTCCGCTCTGAGTAAACGAAACGCATCGCTCTTTGTTGGATCTTTTCTATCGCTTCTGTTAGACCTTCCCGGATATTGATGAACAATGCTCAAGAACTGGTCGAACAAGAGCTTTGTAAGCCAATTCTTTCGTGGATGAGTTACATTTCATAAAATTCTTCCTACGAATCTCAGTCTGGCGTCTGCTTTTCTTACTGTTTTGTTAAGTGTTCATTCCATTTAATGTCTCTCTGAACAGCCACTTCAAGATATTTCTCGGTATATATATACAGCTTCCAGCAAAAAGTCTTCAATAGCGTAATTGCACTTTAGTGGATTTCTTTTCCGATGCATGAAGAATGCTTTCATTTATTTATGTTCAGTATCAACTGCCGGTGACTCCTCCATTCATTAATCTTCTGTAGGTTACTTTGCAAATCCGTACTGCCTTCTGCCGGCCGCGGTGGCCGAGCGGTTTTAGGCGCTACAGTCTAGAACCGCGCGACCGCTACGTTCGCAGGTTCGAATCCTGCCTCGGGCATGGGTGTGTGTGATGCCCTTAGGTTAGTTAGGTTTAAGTAGTTCTAAGTTCTAGGGGACTGATGACCACAGCAGTTGAGTCCCATAGTGCTCAGAGCCATTTGAACCATTTTTTCGTACTGCCTTCTGGCATTGCTACTTTCTTATAGACAACTGCAACATCTGCGAACAGTCTTAAAATGGTCACAAACACTTTCTGCTAGACCATTTACAAACATTGCAAAAAGTGTGCCGCTTGGTCTCCTCCCCCGTCAGTTTAGAATTCGCACCACCGCACCACATTGTGTAGATCCTCTGTATTCCACGGAGTGTTTGAGATCTTATGTGTGCGCGTTGCGGTGCGGTGGAACTAGCGGAGTCTGCGTTGGCCTCAAGGAGTGGTACTTGCTTGGACCGGATTTCTGTTGCTAACCGCCCGTGATTATGAGCACAGCGTTGGACAGGGGCGCTACGGCAGCGAGGCAGAGGTGGTGTTGGCCATGGATGTGGCTTTCAGCAGCTTGGTCGTACTCTGAGAATAAGCCTGCAGTCTTGTGTTACTCAGCGCGTCGTTCTATGTGGAGTCCTAACGGTACTGCTTCTGATAATTATATTGGCCACTGTCAGGGTAATTTTTAGCCAAGAGTGGTGATTATTCAGCGGTCGGTCGAGGTCAGTTGTATGTAGCTTCACCGTTGTCAGCAAGGCAACTGTGCCTTAAAGCTGTGAAAGACTACTCTAAAGGGTTTACTTTAAGTTATAAGGGGAAAACGCCGATACAGCACGCAGCCGTCAGCAAGCTGTGTGGCGCTATCGTTGTGGTTTACTACACTACTGGCCATTAAAATTGCTACACCATGAAGATGAAGATCTACAGACGTGAAATTTAACCGATAGGAAGAAGATGCTGTGATATACAAATGATTAGGTTTTCAGAGCATTCACACAAGGTTGGCGCCGGTGGCGACACCTACAACGTGCTGACATGAGGAAAGTTTCCAGCCGATTTCTCATACACAAACAGCAGTTGACCGGCGTTGCCTGGTGAAACGTTGTTGTGATGCCTCGTGTAAGGAGGAGAAATGCGTACCATCAAGTTTCCGACTTTGATAAAGGTCGGATTGTAGCCTATCGCAATTGCGGTTTATCGTATCGCGACATTGCTGCTCGCGTTGGTCGAGATCCAATGACTGTTAGCAGAATATGGAATCGGTGGGTTCAGGAGGGTAATACGCCGTGCAGGATCCCAACGGCCTCGTATCACTAGCAGTCGAGATGACAGGCATCTTATCCTCATGGCTGTAACGGATCGTGCAGCCACGTCTCGATCCCTGAGTCAACAGATGGGGACGTTTGCAAGACAATAGCCATCTGCGCGAACAGTTCGACGAAGTTTGCTGCAGCATGGACTATTAGCTCGGAGACCATGGCTGCGGTTACCCTTGACGCTGCATCACAGACAGGAGCGCCTATGATGGTGCACTCAACGACGAACCTGGGTGCACGAATGGCAAATCGTCATTTTTTCGGATGAATCCAGGTTCTGTTTACAGCATCATGATGGTCGCATCCGTGTCTGCCGACATCGCGGTGAACGCACATCGGAAGCGTGTATTCGTCATCGCCGTAGTGGCGTATCACCCGGCGTGATGGTATGGGGTGCCATTGGTTACACGTCTCGGTCATCTCTTGTTCGCATTGACGGAACTTTGAACAGTGGACGTTACATTTCAGATGTATTACGACCCCTGGCTCTACCCTTCATTCGATCCCTGCGAAACCCTACATTTCAGCAGGATAATGCACGACCGCATGTTGAAGGTCCTGTACGGGCCTTTCTGGATACAGAAAATGTTCGACTGCTGCCCTGGCCAGCACATTCTCCAGATCTCTCACCAATTGAAAACGTCTGGTCAATGGTGGCCGAGCAACTGGGTCGTCACAATACGCCAGTCACTACTCTTGTTGAACTGTGGTATCGCGTTGAAGCTGCATGGGCAGCTGTACCCGTACACGCCAACCAAGCTCTGTTTTACTCAATGTAAGGCATATCAAGGCCGTTATTACGGCCAGAGGTGGTTGTTCTGGGTACTGATTTCTCAGGATCTATGCACCCAAATTGCGTGAAAATGTAATCACATGTCAGTTCTAGTATAATATATTTGTCCAATGAATACCCGTTTATCATCTGCATTTCTTCTTGGTGTAGCAATTTTAATGGCTAGTAGTGTATTTTGTTCCGGCGTAACGACTACCGCCGGCACGACGATCAAGAACGATACAGCAAGAGAGGGCCTGT
Organism: Schistocerca nitens; assembly: GCF_023898315.1. Classification (NCBI taxonomy): domain Eukaryota; kingdom Metazoa; phylum Arthropoda; class Insecta; order Orthoptera; family Acrididae; genus Schistocerca; species Schistocerca nitens. The sequence goes on from NC_064620.1 coordinate 485,903,114, forward strand.
GAAACGACGTCAGCCACTAGATCATGTAGAAACGAAAGTTAAGTATTATCAATTCAATTACTGTAATAAACTCCATTAATATGATTTGCTTGTATGTTGTCTAGTTATCCGAGAAAACAGCTTCCGGTCGGCCGGAGTGGCATACTGTCCTAGGTATGTTTCCATCAACTTCACAGGAGGCGATTTTGGTGCCTAAGTTATCAACGTGAGTTCACTACTGTACTCCTCAAACAAGTGCAACCAGATTCTGACATTGTGACATGGACAGTAAGTCTGCTGCTAGATGCCATCGCTGTCAGGGAATACATCAAGCAAGAATCAGGTAGTCCTCAGTAATGTTCTCGTTGCCCAAAACCGTCATCGGACCAATGATTACTACCACGTTGATCCAATCGTTTCTATCTATGGTGCTGTGCACGTTTCGAGCCATAGTTTGCTCGGATGACGGCGTACCCAGAGACTATCATCGACTAGTGTAACATGAAATTTGATTCATTTCACCAGGTGACACGTTTCCATTGATCAATCTCGACTATCCCGTGCCCACTGCGATTTTAATTCACGATATCGTTGAGCCAACATGGGAACACGTAGGGTCCATCTGGTAAGGAACTCCATATTCAACAACGCGTGATGAACAGTGTGCACCGTAATTTGATAGCACCAGATCTGGGACACATAGGTGGTGGTCTATCGTGCTATACAGAGCAGGCTAGCTTGCTACCGTCACGTTCTGTGATGACGCTTGGACGTCTGGCACCTTCTCGCGTACTTGTTATTCCACCCTCCTCAACCAATTCCATAACTGCTAAGGCAATAATAGGTGCACAGCCGACCAGCTTTTGCCGTTTCCGATATGCCTGTTTCCAGGTCCCAGGTCGTAATAATCTGCCATTTGTCAAAGTCGCTTATATCTGTGGTTTTCCACTCTTGTGGTCTGTATCATGTCTATAATGGTTCCCCATTCATCTCTACCCCATTTACCTACAGAAGAAGACAAAAACACACACAATATATACCGTGTGGGGAACCTATTGGTATTCAAAATAGCTTCCAGTCGCCTCGGAATGGATAAATGCAGATCCTGTATGATTTTCAAGCGACTCTTACTCTGAAGTGGCAACTCATGGGTTACCTCATTTCAGCGTGACGGACCTCCTTTTGCCTGGTGTACTGCAGCAACTAGACGTGGTATGGATTCAAGTCCTTGTAAGCCCCTGCAGAGATATTAAGCCGTTCTGCCTCGACAGCTGTCCATAATTGCGAAAGTGTTTCCAGTGCAGGATTTTGTACTCGAAGTGACCTCTAGATTATGTTCCACAAACATTCGTTGGCATTCGTGTCGAGCGATATAGGTAGCCAAGTCATTCACTCGAATTGTCCAGAACGTTCTTCAAACCAACTGCGAACAATTGTGACCCGATGATGTAGTGCATTGTCATCCATAAAAATTCCAACGTTGTTTGGAAACATGAAATCCAAGAATGGCTGCAAATGGACTCCAAGAAGCCGAACAAAACCATTTCAGTTCAACGATCGGTTCAATTGGACGAGAGGTTTCAGTCCATTTCGTGTAACTACAGCCCACAGCATTATGGAGTCACCAACAGTGATAGGGGGACACACACTCAAGGATATTTCAACTCAATAAAGACAAGGCACTAATTACCAATCAAATACACATTCTGGCTTGTAATTTCTAACAGATTTTATTTAACAGTTGCATGAAAACATCAGACTGTTGTTACCCCAGAATAACATACATAATTGCCCTAGAATTTTAAACATTACTAAACAGAAAAAACGTCTACGGGCGTCAAAGTCCACCCCAAACGATAAATAATTTTAAAACCCTCATTACATAAATATTAAGAACCATGCAAACAATAAATGGTTTACTGAGAAAAACTTCCACAGAAGCAGGACACCTTTTAAGATATAACAGCTACAACTCATAGTTTCTCTTTCTGACTAAGATATTGAAAACCCTCTACAATGAAAGGCATCCATCCTTCATGTATCCCAAAATTTCAGTGACAAGTAATGGCACATCAGAGGTGCGCGGAAACTACAACTCAGATCGAGCCTGAATTAAAGCTGAAAGAAACTGTGAAGAAGGAAGGACGGACGTCTCGGCGTTACCAGGAACAAATAATAACATACTCAACTCAAATTCGCCGAAGAGCTGGAGTTTATTGATAAACACAGCGACCGCGCTATCGGTTACAATTCAAACTGGCCGCCGCCAAGGCATCGTCCCCCAGTTAAACGACCAGCTACAACGGAAGACCCGGACCGCTGATTATACCACTGACACAATAACTTAAAACCACACAGCAACTCGTCAGTACACAGAAAAACACAATCCTTAAAACATTAGAAAAATTTCAAAACGGAACACGGTCACAAGGGATCCACAAGTCATTCACATTCAGAATTAAGCACTTTAAATATTTACACTACTTTGTCAATAATATGTGCAGACAGGCTTATTACACCGAGTGAGGTGGCGCAGTGGTTAGCACACTGGACTCGCGTTCGGGAGGACCACGGTTCAATCCCGCGTCTGACCATCCTGATTCAGGTTTTCCGTGATTTCCCTAAATCTCTCCAGGCAAATACCGGGATGGTTCCTTTGAAAGGGCACAGCCGACTGCCTTACCTAATCCGACGAGACCGATGACCTCGCTGTTTGGTCTCTTCCCCCAAACAACCCAACCCAGGCTTATTACTGCCAGAGCAGGAAGTGATAATATATTCAAACATATAAGAAGCTGGCGAAATCACGCACTCTTAACTCACAACATAACCCCAGAGCCGATTAATTATATTATATATTCCATAAACACACACTCAGTATGTAGTATCATTGCCACAGATACTACTACAGCGCCGCGCCAACGCAAGTTTGGCAGCCCGTCGTCTGCCGAGCACAGAGCACTCTAGCGGGCTGTGCAGCTCGACGGAACTGGAGTGTGCTTCGTTCATTTCTTAGCTAGATTTCAACCTAGGCAGACGCACTTTCATAATCGGCCATCACCCAGTTCTATTTGCATTGATTCTCTGAGGAGGGCCCATCAAGCTTAGTCCCTGAGAATATGTTGTCTTAGTTACAGCCGTAGCTGCAGTCCTACAAACTACTGAAGATCAGTAATTTTCATTGTACTATGTGTTTTTTGAATAATAATCCTTCTCTCTAACAGTGTGCCGTACGGCATATTATTGCAACCTAGACTCCTTCAGCTCCTATCAACTCGGCCTCCTACTTATTTGCATTTAGTAACGAGCTGAAAACACCCACGCGTTTTGTACCTCTAAACAGTGAGACACAATACAGTAATTACAATACGACAGGACTTAGGCACACAATAAATTTTTCATCATTAATAACCTGCTTGTCTACCTCTGAACACATAACCTAAATACCGGCAGACAGTTAGAAAATAGATCCCGTGGTTATTTCGGAGTGCACAGACACGTACTTCGATATACACTCCTTGCCCGTATCTCAAGTGCGCCTAAAACAGGCAAACCTCGTTCACAAAGGCAACCACTGTTCAATAAGTTGTGCACCAGTGGTCAATACGAAACAGATAACATGGGCGTCTAAACACTGGGAGAGGCGTCAGCTGCAAACAGCACGAAATTCAATGTACATACACACAGCAGGACTTTAACGACCTGAACAACTCCCACCGCTTGATTCTGTAGCGTATCCGGTTGCAGACTGTTACATTTCTCAGCGACTTTCACATGTTCACATCGTTTAGCCGCCCAGGCGAGACTACTGCCCTCTCACTAGACGCAGTACACACTCGCCGACCGAACGCACGTCTCCGTCCGCAGTCCCACTGCTCACGTGACAGAAAGAGGCAGAGCATGCGCAAAGAGCGACCGCCGACAACCAGACTGCTCACCGGAGCGCCAACCAACCGACCTAAAAACCAGCGGCTCAAGCGGCTCTAAGCACTATGGGACTTAACACATGAGGTCATCAGTCCCCTAGACTTAGAACTACTTAAACTCAACTGACCTAAGGACATCACACACATCCATGCCCGAAGCAGGATTCGAACCTGCGACCATAGCAGCAGCGCGGCTCCGGACTGAAGCGCCTAGAACGGATCGGCCACAGCGGCCGGCTAAAAACCAGCCCTCTCCCCAGAGTGTCGTGCCCTTAAATAGCCGAAAAGCGACCAAAGAGGAAAACCGCGGCCACACGATACAGAGTCGATAGCAGAGATATTACATGAATACAGAGAAGTGACTGGCGCCACGTATCAAACAGCTTGCACAGTGCCTTGTTGACAACCCAGGCCTATGGCTTCGTGGGGTCTGCGCCACACGAACACTACCGTCGGCTCTTACCAAATGAAATCCGAACTTACCTGAACAGGTCACGGATTTCCAGTCGTCTAGGGCCCAACCGATAAGGTCACGAAACTAGGAGAAGCGCTGCAGGCGCTATTAGCAAAGGCACTCGCGTCGGTAGTCTGCTGCCACAGCCCATTAACGCCAGATTTCGCCGCACTGTCCTAACGGATACGTTCGTAGTATGTCCCATATTGACTTCTGCTGTAATTTCAAGCAGCGTTGCTTGTCTGCTAGCACTGACAGCTCTACGCAAACGCCGCTGCTCTCCGTCGTTAAGTAAAGGCCGTCGGCCACTGCATTCTCCGTGGTGAGCGGTGAAGCCTGAAATTTGATATTCTCGGCGGACTCTTGACACTTTGGATCTCGAAATACTGAATTCCCTAACGATTTCTGAAATGGAACGTCCATGCGTCTAGCTCCGACTACCATTCCGGGTTCTCACTCTGGTAATTCCCGCCATGTGTTCATAGTCACGACGGAAACCTTTTCACACGAATCACTTGAGTATAAATGACAGCTCCGCAAGGTGCGCTGCCCTTTTACCTCTTGTGTACGCGATATTACCACCATCTGTATATCTACATATAGTTTTCAAAATGGTTCAAATGGCTCTGAGCACTATGGGACTTAACTGCTGAGGTCATCAGTCCCTAGAACTTAGAGCTACTTAAACCTAACTAACCTAATGACATCACACACATCCATGCTCGAGGCAGGATTCGAACCTTCGACCGTAGCGGTCGCTCTTCCAGACTGTAGCACCTAGAACCGCTCGGCCACACCGGCCGGCCATATAGTTATCCCATGACTTTTGTCATCTCAGTGTACATCTTTCGTCATCTAAAATAGTCAAAATCTTTCGTAACGATGATGGAGGTGGACTACGATCATACACCATTTTTTTCCAATAGACCACAAATGCACGAGAATAATGAGATCTGGTGACTGTAGTGACCAAGGGAGATGCAACAGTTCATTATTTTGTTTACAAAATCAGTCCCGGGTAATGCGAGCTGTGTGAATAGGGGTCCCGTCATCTTGGAACCCTACATCACCGCTGGAGTACAAATATTGTACCATGGAATAAACCCTATCAGCCAAAGTAGCCACGTAATTCTAGGGGTAATGAGACTGTGCATTATTCATGGAATACTACGATTTGGTGGCCAAATCATCACAGAACTCCCAGCTGTCTTTTACTCTTGGTAAGTAACCTCGACCCCAACTTGGAGACAGTGTATAACAAACTCACCCAACCAAGTGACTTTCTTGCGTTGCTTCATAGTCCAGATTTTATAGCTTACACACCACGTTCTTCTGTTACGAGCATTGCTCTGCAATTCCAGCTCGCCCTGCAGTTCACTGGTAATGGAGTTCCTTTAGCGCGGTTTTGTTGCTGGCAGGGTTTGGGAGTGCGACATTCAGTTCTGCAGTGACTTTTAGAGTTGTCGTCCTATTATTTTTCATCACAGTCCCTTCAAAGACCGATTGTCACGATCGCTCAACACAGACTTTTATCGGCGTTGGGTCTTAGGGAATGATGTTTTTCAGCTTTTCCTGTATGCGGTATAAGTCAGAGATATGGTGCCTCTTGAAACACCAAACTCGTCGGCTGTCTCGGCTACGGAACCATCCGCAGTACAGGCGCCAACAATCTGCTCACGTTGAACTTCACCTAGCTGCGACATGATATTCTCACAGCTACACAGAATACTCTTCCGACGACGACCGACACTTACACTGTATTGAGGGAATTGCACCGCTGCCGTTCGTGATGAAATACAACAACGCAATCTACAGGCTTGGCTAGCAGTTGTATTTACGGGGTGACAATTATTGAACTGTATGAAATAAAAAGGGTTTATACAAGGGCGATGTACTTGAGGAAAATATTTTGGAAATGGAAGAGGATGTAGATGAAGATGAAATGGGAGATAAGATACTGCGTGAAGAGTTTGACAGAGCACTGAAAGACCTGAGTCGAAACAAGGCCCCGGGAGTAGACAACATTCCATTAGAACTACTGATGGCCTTGGGAGAGCCAGTCATGACAAAACTCTACCATCTGGTGAGCAAGATGTATGAGACAGGCGAAATACCCACAGACTTCAAGAAGAATATAATAATTCCAATCCCAAAGAAAGCAGGTGTTGACAGATGTGAAAATTACCGAACTATCAGTTTAATAAGTCACAGCTGCAAAATACTAACGCGAATTCTTTACAGACGAATGGAAAAACTGGTAGAAGCCGAGCTCGGGGAAGATCAGTTTGGATTCCGTAGAAATGTTGGGACACGTAAGGCAATACTAACCTTACGACTTATCTTAGAAGAAAGATTAAGAAAAGGCAAACCTACGTTTCTAGCATTTGTAGACATAGAGAAAGCTTTTGACAACGTTAACTGGAATACTCTCTTTCAAATTCTGAAGGTGGCAGGGTTAAATACAGGGAGCGAAAGGCTATTTACAATTTGTACAGAAACCAGATGGTAGTTATAAGAGTCGAGGGGCATGAAAGGGAAGCAGTGGTTGGGAAAGGAGTGAGACAGGGTTGTAGCCTCTCCCCGATGTTATTCAATCTGTATACTGAGCAAGCAGTAAAGGAAACAAAAGAAAAATTCGGAGTAGGTATTAAAATTCATGGAGAAGAAATAAAAACTTGGAGGTTCGCCGATAACATTGTAATTCTGTCAGAGACAGCAAAGGACTTGGAAGAGCAGTTGAAAGGAATGGACAGTGTCTTGAAGGGAGGATATAAGATGAACATCAACAAAAGCAAAACGAGGATAATGGAATGTAGTCGAATTAAGTCGGGTGATGCTGAGGCGATTAGATTAGGAAATGAGACACTTAAAGTAGTAAAGGAGTTTTGCTATTTAGGGAGCAAAATAACTGATGATGGTCGAAGTAGAGAGGATGTAAAATGTAGACTGGCAATGGCAAGGAAATCGTTTCTGAAGAAGAGAAATTTGTTAACATCGAGTATAGATTTAAGTGTCAGGAAGTCGTTTCTGAAAGTATTTGTATGGAGTGTAGCCATGGAGGGAAGTGAAACATGGACGATAACCAGTTTGGACAAGAAGAGAATAGAAGCTTTCGAAATGTGGTGCTACAGAAGAATGCTGAAGATAAGGTGGGTAGATCACGTAACTAATGAGGAGGTATTGAATAGGATTGGGGAGAAGAGAAGTTTGTGGCACAACTTGACTAGAAGAAGGGATCGGTTGGTAGGACATGTTTTGAGGCATCAAGGGATCACAAATTTAGCATTGGAGGGCAGCGTGGAGGGTAAAAATCGTAGAGGGAGACCAAGAGATCAATACACTAAGCAGATTCAGAAGGATGTAGGTTGCAGTAGGTACTGGGAGATGAAGAAGCTTGCACAGGATAGAGTAGCATGGAGAGCTGCATCAAACCAGTCTCAGGACTGAAGACCACAACAACAACAACATGAAATAAAATCATCATAACTCCTAAACTGTTTGCGTTAGGAGGTTCAAACTGCACGGTTCGTCGTGGGACATTATGGGAATTTGTGTAGTGGTTTAGCGACGAAGCCCACTTTCATTAGGACGGGCTCTCCAATAAGCAAAATTGGCATTTGGGGGACTGAGAATCCGCATTTGGCAATCACGAAATCTCTTCATCGTCAGCGTGTGACTGTGTGGTGCGCAGTGTCCAGTCACGGAATAATCGGTGCGATATTCCATGATGCCATGGCCACTACCGGACGGTACATGAATGAAGGTTTTGGAAGATGATTTCATCACCATTATCCAATGTGACCCTGATTTAGCCAAGATGTGGATCATGCAAGACGGAGCTCAACCCCTTAGAAACAGGAGAGAGACTGATGTCCTGGAGGAGCACTTTGGGGACAGTATTCTGGTTCTGGGTTACCGAGAAGCCACTGGCATAGGGCTCGATTAGCCGCCATATTCTCCGGATCTGAAAACATGCAACTCCTTTTTGTGGTGCTATACAGGGTGAGTCACTAACTGTTGCCACCTCGAATAACTCCGGAAGTATGATACGAGCTGAAAAGTTTGTGTGACAAATGTTGCATGGGACCACGGGGCCCATAATATGACTTTGGTTTTTTGTTACTAAGTGGATTCGCTTCACAGATACGAAGGTCAACTTCGTTTTTTTAAATGGGATGCTATAGTTTGGTACTTATTTTCTGATAGCGGCTATCGAGGCGAATCCAGTGATGTGTAACAGTAAGGTCTCTGAAGGTCAACGAAGGTCAAGAAGATGGCATGAACGTCCATTTACAGAAGGTGTTCGAAGTGATGACCTCTAGTCTCAATGCACTGCTGCAATCTTCTTATCATGGACTGAGTGGTATTCCTTATCACATCGGCACTTATCGAAGCACATGCTCTGAGAATTCTCACTCGCATATCTTCAGGTGTAGCTGGAACGTCTTTATAAAGAATGTCTTTTACGAATCCCCGCAAGAAAAAATCCAAAGGGGTCAAGTCTGGCGAACGAGCCGGCCGCGAGACATCTCCTGCGCGTCCAGTCCAACGATTTGGGAATGGTCTCTGGAACTCATTTCTAGCCATCAGCGAAACATTTGCCGGACACCCATTGTGTTGATACCACATTCTGTTCCTTGTTCCTAAAGGTATTTCTTCTAATAACAGACCTAATGTTTCTTGCAGGAATGCGGTGTACTTCCTACCATTAAGATCCCCTTCGCTGAAATAGTGGCCTATAATTCTGTCCTCCAGAATCCCACACCATTCATTCGTCGACTACGGTTTTTGGTATGCAACTTGCCGCAGCCAACATGGATTTTCAGTTGCCCAATAAGGCATGTTATGCAAATTAATATTTCCATGGTTCGTGAATGTGGCCTCGTCAATAAATACAACCAAATTAATAAATGTGTCATCCCTCTGAAATTGAGTCCATCGGAAGAATTCAGTGCGACGCATACAATCCGTACCAGTTAATTCTTGATGGAGACTGATATGGAAGGATGATACTTATGGCGACGCAGAAAACGAACAACACTACTATGGCTCATGCCAGATTGCCTTGCGATTTGAAGCGAACTAAAACAAGGATCTCGAAACACAGGGCGAGCGTACCAATTTCCGTTTCCTTTACCGGATATGTCTCAGATTCCTTGAGGATCCAGTTGTTCTCAATTTATCATACACATATTTAAATATGCGACGTGTAGAATGAGTGCGTTGAGGGCATATTTCAGCGTATAAGTCTCTAGCTCTCATTGAATTTCGTTGGCATTCTCCGTAAATGAGAAGCATATCGACTTGTTCTTCGAAGGAATACATCATTCACATGCGCTTGATTTGACGATACTAGTCTTACCGATCCTATTAGTGTTGTACTGCGAAACCGTCGAATAGTGTTTACATTTCAATGGCACATTAGGTGGATACGCCGTATTGAGCGAATACTTACTATTTGCACGATATACGAGACAGGATTGTCAGAGCATGTGCTTAGATAAGTGCCGAAGTGATAAGGAATACCACTCAGTCTATGATAAGAAGATTGCAGCAATGCACTGATACCAATGGTCATCACTTCGAACACCTTCTGTAAAGGGACGTTCATGCCACTTTCTTGACCTTCGTTGACCTTCAGAGACCTTAATGTTACACTTCATTGGATTCGTCTCGATAGCTGCTATCAGAAAATAAGTACCAAACTATAGTATCCCATTTAAAAAACAAATTTGACCTTCACGTCTCTCAAGCGAACCCACTTAGCAACAAAACACCAACGTCATATCATGGCCCCCGTTGTCCCATGCAACATTTGTCCCACAAACTTTTCAGCTCCCATCATACTTTCGGAGTTATTCGAGGTGGCAATAGTTAGTGACTCACCCTGTTTTAAGGATAAGGCCTACAGCAATAGCCCCACTACTACTGCTGACCTAAAAACAGCCATTCAGGAGCTCATCGACACCATCGATGTTCCGACACTTCAGCGGGTCATGCTGAATTTCGCCATTTGTCTGCACCACATCATCTCCAAGGATGGCAGACATATCGAACATGTCATAACCTAAATCCGAATATCATAGTGACTTTTACATGGTGAGTAAACTGTGTGCATGCCGTACTTCGTGAGTAATTTACGTTTGTGGGAAGGGGTCAGGTTATTTTGGCTCTTCGTTATGTGTGGCCAAACATTGTATTTCTCCATTTGATTACGTTCTTTCTTAGGTATTTTTTCTCGGTGAATTGATGCAGGCATCCTCATTCCTCAACTGGTCTTCAGCAGTCTCTTATAATACCACGCTTTAAAGGTTTATAATCGTCCTATTTACATTTGCACTTACACAAGTAACCGGCGTTCTACAGTTTTGCTAGTCTTCCCTGAACGCTTTCTACTGATATTCTGTCTCATTTCATAAATTGCGGATTTGTTGTTAATGAAAAGCCCGTTTCTCTTCAGTGTCCCACTACATTTTGCTATGCCAATTTTCCTTGACGTTTTGCTAACTTATTTATCTTTCGCAAATAGGCGACCGCATGACTTCCGTAAATACACTCCTGGAAATGGAAAAAAGAACACATTGACACCGGTGTGTCAGACCCACCATACTTGCTCCGGACACTGCGAGAGGGCTGTACAAGCAAGGATCACACGCACGGCACAGCGGACACACCAGGAACCGCGGTGTTGGCCGTCGAATGGCGCTAGCTGCGCAGCATTTGTGCACCGCCGCCGTCAGTGTCAGCCAGTTTGCCGTGGCATACGGAGCTCCATCGCAGTCTTTAACACTGGTAGCATGCCGCGACAGCGTGGACGTGAACCGCATGTGCAGTTGACGGACTCTGAGCGAGGGCGTATAGTGGGCATGCGGGAGGCCGGGTGGACGTACCGCCGAATTGCTCAACACGTGGGGCGTGAGGTCTCCACAGTACATCGATGTTGTCGCCAGTGGTCGGCGGAAGGTGCACGTGCCCGTCGACCTGGGACCGGACCGCAACGACGCACGGATGCACGCCAAGACCGTAGGATCCTACGCAGTGCCGTAGGGGACCGCACCGCCACTTCCCAGCAAATTAGGGACACTGTTGCTCCTGGGGTATCGGCGAGGACCATTCGCAACCGTCTCCATGAAGCTGGGCTACGGTCCCGCACACCGTTAGGCCGTCTTCCGCTCACGCCCCAACATCGTGCAGCCCGCCTCCAGTGGTGTCGCGACAGGCGTGAATGGAGGGGCGAATGGAGACGTGTCGTCTTCAGCGATGAGAGTCGCTTCTGCCTTGGTGCCAATGATGGTCGTATGCGTGTTTGGCGCCGTGCAGGTGAGCGCCACAATCAGGACTGCATACGACCGAGGCACACAGGGCCAACAACCGGCATCATGGTGTGGGGAGCGATCTCCTACACTGGCCGTACACCACTGGTGATCGTCGAGGGGACACTGAATAGTGCACGGTACATCCAAACCGTCATCGAACCCATCGTTCTACCATTCCTAGACCGGCAAGGGAACTTGCTGTTCCAACAGGGCAATGCACGTCCGCATGTATCCCGTGCCACCCAACGTACTCTAGAAGGTGTAAGTCAACTACCCTGGCCAGCAAGATCTCCGGATCTGTCCCCCATTGAGCATGTTTGGGACTGGATGAAGCGTCGTCTCACGCGGTCTGCACGTCCAGCACGAACGCTGGTCCAACTGAGGCGCCAGGTGGAAATGGCATGGCAAGCCGTTCCACAGGACTACATCCAGCATCTCTACGATCGTCTCCATGGGAGAATAGCAGCCTGCATTGCTGCGAAAGGTGGATATACACTGTACTAGTGCCGACATTGTGCATGCTCTGTTGCCTGTGTCTATGTGCCTGTGGTTCTGTCAGTGTGATCATGTGATGTATCTGACCCCAGGAATGTGTCAATAAAGTTTCCCCTTCCTGGGACAATGAATTCACGGTGTTCTTATTTCAATTTCCAGGAGTGTATGTTTTCGCGCAACGCTCAGTAATGGACACGTGCTGTTCTAGCTTTTGCTGCACTCTGTGTCCGTTTCACCTGATCGCTAACCACGAGTGCAGCACTCGCACAGATTACTTGCTGGACGCGTAGATCACGTTGCCAAGAAACGCTGCCAACACTTTTTGACCGCGCAGCAAAACGATGATATGAGCAGAAAGTAACATACCAGAAAGAAAAATATCATCGCTCTCCGAAAAAGGAATTTGCGTAAGAATATGCTTCATACTTGTAAATGATAGTTGTTCCGAAAAACTAAGACTACAAAGATGGCAGCGATAGAGTCTGCAGAAATATAGTTGCAGTCATAGTGACGTGCCTTATGATAATACAACGTAAAATGATAACAGTGTTTCGCCGGCCGGAGTGGCCGAGCGGTGCTAGGCGTTACAGTCTGGATCCGCGTGACCGCTACGGTTGCAGGTTCGAATCCTGCCTCGGGCATGGATGTGTGTGATGTCCTTAGGTTAGTTAGGTTTAAGTAGTTCTAAGTTCTAGGGGACTGCTGACCTCAGCAGTTAAGTCCCATAGTGCTCAGAGCCATAACAGTGTTTCACCATATTAACCATTTAAATTTTGAGGGACACATTCCCATGATGCTCTCGAAACTTCCCTCCATGAGTATGTAAACTCGCGAAACGTGGTACTAAGTCAATCTATGTTAAGTTCGAAATTTAAGTTTTCCGAACTGGTAATCTCATAGGTTGTATGCTTCGTATGGTGTTCAATGGCAAGATTATTACTCTCCTTATGAATATGGTTTCAGAGTTTTCTCGCATGTTCAAAAGAGTAGTCCTCATAATCTATATTACTTAGTAATTGACTGCTACACCACTACTGCTGGATAAATTTATGGTTTTTCAAACCTCACAAATGAGTGTGAATATGTGATAAGATATCACATGTAATTGAATAGTCTTGGAATTTGGAATTTTCGTAGGCACGCAGCTCATAAGTAAACAGATATCAGAAGGCTAACTTACACCGTACTGTGAAGTTATCGAGATACAAACTTACACAAGAGAAGATATGAAGTATTAAGTCATATACATACATATGTTACAATCCAGAGACATTATTTGCGATGTTTCTAGGGAAAAATACTGTCCTCTATGCTGTCACCATACAGACATACAATGAGGTGACTGAAGTAATGCGGCCGGCCGAAGTGGCCGTGCGGTTAAAGGCGCTGCAGTCTGAAACCGCAAGACCGCTACGGTCGCAGGTTCGAATCCTGCCTCGGGCATGGATGTTTGTGATGTCCTTAGGTTAGTTAGGTTTAACTAGTTCTAAGTTCTAGGGGACTAATGACCTCAGCAGTTGAGTCCCATAGTGCTCAGAGCCATTTTTTTGAAGTAATGCGATAGCGATAAGTACATATGCAGTTGGCGGTAGTATGGTGTACACAAGTTATAAAATGTTAGTGATTTGTCGGAGCTATCATTTCTACTCTGGTGATCCCTGTGAAAAGGTTTCCGACGTGACTGTGGCCGCACGAGTCAAATTAAGAGACTTTGAACTCGTAATGGCAGTTGGAGCTAGCTGCACGCGATGTTACATTTAGGAAGTCGCTATGGAATTCAACATTGCCAGATGCGCAGTGTCAAGACTGTGGCGAGAATATCACATTTCAGACATTACCTCTCACTACGGACAACGCTATGACCGACGCCCTTCACCTAACGACGGAGAGCAGCGGCGTTTGTGTAGAGTTTCCAGTGCTAACAGACAAGTAACATCGCGTGAAATAACCACAGAAATCGATGTGAGATTTACGAAAAACGTATCCCTTGGGACAGAGCGGTGAAATGTGGCGTCAACGGGCTATAGCAGCAGCCGACCGTCGCGACTGTCTTTGCTAACATCACGACATCGAATGCAGGGCTTGTCCTGCGGTCTTGGCTATATCGGTTGGAACCTAGACTGTACAACCGTGACCTGGTTAGGTAAGTCCCGGTTTCAGTTGGTAAGAACTGATGATAGATTCGAGTGTGGCGCAGAACTCACGAAGCCATGGACCCAAGTAATTAACAAGGCATTGTGCATGTTGGTGAAGATTTCATAATGGTGTGGGCTGTGTCTACATGGATCATTGAGTGGAATAATGATTATGTTCAGCTACTTGAAAACATTTTGTAGCCAGTCGTGGACTTTATTTTCTCAGACAACGAGTATCATATGTTCGCCATTGGTTTGGAGAACATTCTGGACGGTCTGAGCGAGATCACCCAACATGAATCATCACGGAGCATTTATGGGTCGTAATCGAGAGGTCGGTTCGTGCACAAAATCCTGCACCGACAAAACCTTCGCATACATGGACGGCTACAGAGGCAGCATGACTCGGTATTTGTGCAGGGTCTTCAAAAATGGTTCAAATGGCTCTAAGCCAGGGCTTCACAACATACGTGCTCGCGGAGCAAGCTGTGAGCAGCAAGGCGCGAGCACGGAGCAGCGCGAGCACGCTACCCCCACTACCGGACCAGAGCGGTGAGTGGGGAGAGTCACGTGGGGTACACAACAGCTGCCGCCAGTCGATGTAAATCCGCGGCCAGCTGCAGGGATATCACTCACGAATTATTACTGCGACAAATGAAACAAATAAACGAGAATGTACAGGTGCACATAATTTTATTTGCTTAGTGTATGCCTCTACCATCTGTAGATACTGAAACTAAAGAATTCCACGACAATCCTATATTTTCAACACTTTCTTCAACACTACTTAAAATATCACCTCCGGTTGTAGTGTTCTTCATGGCTACTACATCGAGGAACTCCTCCCTCACCTGAAGATCACTATTAACACCTCTAATAAATATGGCAAGCTGCGCTGTTCCAGTGATATCAACACTTTCGTCCAGAGCTAGAGAATACGCCATAAAATCTTTACAGATATTTGCAAGCTGGCTCTGGACGTCGTCTGCCATGTCCTGTATGCGACGCATAATGGTCATGTTAGATAATGGCACAATCCGAAACTGTTCAACTTGAGATGGACACAAATGTTCCGCTGCAACTACCAAACATTCCTTTATTAAATCGCCATCAGTTAAGGGGCGCAGGGATTTTGCTAAAAGCAAAGCAATTTTGTAACCCACTCTGAGAGCTGCCTCAGTTGATTTTCCTTCGTCGTCCAGATCTTCTTCGGATAGATTCCTTTTAAGTTTAATAACTTCCTGTGCATGGTCTGGTCAATCACATTTTCCACGTCCGCAGTCTTTCGCGTGGTACGACATATAATGTCGCTGCAAATTAAATTTCGTAAAAGAATTCAGCGTTTTGTGACATACTAAAATTTTGCATCACCATCTTCTTCTGTAAACAGATACAATTCCCCCCAATGGGGGTTGAACTGCGAAAGCATGGTTGGGGTTACACAACGGCGACTTCACATGATTCTTAAACAGCGAAGTGACTGTTAAGAGCTGATCGTAGTACTTTAAACGTTACACAGTCGGCGCGAATTCAATAGGCACGCTGCGGC
The DNA here is from genome assembly GCF_023898315.1 of Schistocerca nitens. Taxonomy (NCBI): domain Eukaryota; kingdom Metazoa; phylum Arthropoda; class Insecta; order Orthoptera; family Acrididae; genus Schistocerca; species Schistocerca nitens. Next base: position 485,918,968 of record NC_064620.1, read on the forward strand.
CCTAATCAAACATGCGCGCGCATTTCCCCTCCCACCCCTCCCTCCCTACTCCGTGACTTTGCAGCTGCTCGCGAGCACGTGCCTGAGCAGACGCGAGTACTCGCGCTCAAAACTGGCCAGTTGTTAAGCCCTGCTCTAAGCACTATGGGACTTAACATCTGAGGTCATCAGTCCCCTAGACTTTGAACCACTTAAACCTAACTAACCTAAGGACATCACACACATCTGTAGCAGAGGCACTATTCGATCCTGCGACCGTGGCAGTCGCACGGTTGTGGACTAAAGCGCCTAGAACCCCTCGGCCACAGCGGCCGGTCGCAGGGTCTTCCATCCTTCCATCGACTTGTTGAACCCATGCCACATTGAGTTTCTACGGTACTCCGACCAAAATGATGTCCGACACGATATGAAGAGGTATGCCATGGCTTTTGTCACCTCAATGTAATTAAGTGTGTGAGGAATGTAACAATAAATTTTAAGCAGTTGCTCAAGTTCAAAGCGAAGTTTATGTAATTAAATGTATTCACGGATCACAGCAGAGAACTAAAATTACGGCGTTACTGGAAAATTTTTCAGGAGAGCTAAAGTGACGTGAAATAAACGAGAAGTCAGTTCCAGTTTCCAGCTGGGGTGTTATACATACACCAAAAAAGTTTTGCGTCATCCTGGTTCCCAAAAATCCTGAAGATAGACGTTGACTGTGGATATTGTGTCACAGACCAGTCCCTTTGACTGTTCAGAGATGCCACTAAACCCGCCCAGAGATGTAAACAACCGTGCATGAGCAGCACCTATTACACAGTGGGGGGGACGACAACCGATCAGTTTCAGTCATTCCACCAGGAAGGAGGTACACTGCTCGTGTTCTCTGAAGTTCAACCATGCCTAGACGGTCAATAACGCGGTTATTTTGTGCCACGAAAGGCTCTCAACAAGGGAAGTGTCCAGGCATCTCGGAGTGAACCAGAGCGATGTTGTTCGGACAAATGGTTCAAATGGCTCTGAGCACTATGGGACTTAACATCTGTGGTCATCAGTCCCCTAGAACTTAGAACTACTTAAACCTAACTAACCTAAGGACATCACACACATCCATGCCCGAGGCAGGATTCGAACCTGCGACCGGAGCGGTCACGCGGTTCCAGACTGAAGCGCCTAGACCGCACGGCCACACCGGCCGGCTTGTTCGGACATGGAAGGAGAGAAGGAACTGTCGATGACATGCCTCGCTCAGACCTTCCAAGGGCTATTACTGCAGCGGATGACCGCTACCTACGGATTATGGTTCGGAGGAACCCTGACAGCAACGCCACCAAGTTGAATAATGCTCTTCGTGCAGCCACAGGACGTCGTGTTACGACTGAAACTGTGCGCAATAAGCTGGATGGTGCGCAACTTCACTCACGACGTCTACGGTGAGGTCCATCTTTGCAACCAAGACACCTTGCAGCGCGGTACGCCCAACAACATGCCGAATGTACCGTTCAGGATTGGCATTACGTTCTCTTCACCGATGAGTGTCACATATTCCTTCAACCGGATAATCGTCAGAGACTGTCCAACGAGTGCAGCAAGGTGGAGATTCCCTGCTATTTTGGGGTGGCAATATGTGGGACTGACGTACGCCGCTGGTGGTCATGGAAGGCGTCGTAACGGCTGTACGATACGTGAATGCTATCCTCCGACCGATAGTGCAATCATATCGGCAGCATATTGGCGAGGCATTCGTCTTCATGGACGACAATGCGCGTCCCCATTTCCGAAACGGCTATGTTTGTAAACTGTAAGGCAGCTTGAAAGACGTCGTGGTCTCCTGACCTTCACTGCTTACATATTCCGCCTTCACATTCATATTCCGCACATCAAGATGCTTCATTTGAACCTGAACTCGATAAGATAAAGTCAATGTTGTATGAATTCATGTAAACGATATGCAAATAACAAGTGTGCACCGGGGTTGAAATACTCGAGGCTAGCGTACATGCATACATTCCAGACACGACGGTCACGGGACCTTTTAGTTCAAGAGAGGCAGACCACACACCAAGAGGCCAGTCCCATCAGAGGACGAGTCAACCTCGGCCGCCCGTGGATCAGACAGCGTGTGCCCGAGTGAAAGGGGGAACGACCCCGTATTAGGCTTAAAAGCAAATTCCGCTACATTGTGTGGGAGCATCCAACCTACGCATTCTTTACACATAGCACGTAGTTTCAGAGATTTTCACAGGAAGACAGCAAACGCCAAATGCCGACACTACAGATTTCCGGATTGGTCGCCTTAAACGAAACGTCATTCTCCCGTTTTAGAAGAGCAATGCTGATTGGCAGACGATATTTCTGACGCCTTGAGCTGAAGGAGTAATGGAAGAGACTGAAAAATATACCCCTTCACGTCTGACGTGGAGAGGCGCCATTCCGTTGTCGCTCTTGGAGCGAGGAACAAGTCTCTCCTCAGTACTTCACTGGGAGAGCACCTCTGTCGAGAGTGAATCGAAGCGTGACTCTATATTGAGTCCTTACGATTAAGCGTTGTTCATTGTGTTGGCTGACACACTTATTGTGCGGTGTGAATGGACAGAGTTATAGTTAAACGCCTGCGAGCGAATTTTTGAATGACATCACGGTGGACTGGTTATTTGACTGGTGTACCACGCCAATAGTTAGACTAGGGGCGAATAGGAATCCTTGACTTCATCAAAGTGTAGGGAGAGTTTGATTGGTGAAGGTAAATCCAGATAGAACGAGAATGGTCTTATTTGTCAGCAGCGTGTGGCGCAGACAGCAGTCATCGCAGCTTACGGTGCTGTGTGCTACAGCTATTGCGAGCCCCATATTTCTTCCACAAAAGTACACTTCACTGCATTTCACACGCGACAGCCTCGACTGTACCTAGCAACATTGCAAAGGATAATTATTCAAGTTGAGTAGGTGCGCCTCTCAGCCATTCTGCCAAGTCAATAACAAACTTCGTATAGAAATTTCATTAGCGCATCCTATCCTTGAGAGGTAACTTCACATTCCAAAAAGAACCAGGATATAACTTGTTCAATTCATAACTAAAAGTGCCATTGTGATTTCTCAGAATTTTTGCAAAGTAAATAATAATTTTCGTTAGTTTCATGTTTTTCTTACACTAACTAGCACTTCTCCAGTGCCCAAGTATCCCACTAGTTACGTAAGAAATTTTGTGAATTTTTGTGTCATTTCCTTACAGTGGACAACTCCAGAAGATATTTATTGCTGGAAGTTTTTCAGGCATTTCTCTTTAGAACGTTAGGAGCGTCTGTCTGACTTCTGTAGTAGTGTGGGGATGGAAATTGCATCTTGCAGGAGCCACAGGGTAAAGGGTACGTCTCAGATTAATCCGTTGGGCAGAATAACAGAATAGCTGACCGCCTAGATGAACGAAGGGGCTACCAATGGTGATACGTCAACGACGGTTCAGAGAACGTTGCCGTATATGGGCCCCCACAGTTGGCGCCTGGTTCAAACACCCATGATGACTTCTGTAGTGTTCATCGGCGGCGAAGGCTGGAATCTGCACAACGGTACTGCAACTGGATGTCCAGTGATTGGAGGCAGGTGGTCTTGCTATATGGACTACGTTTTAGGCCCCATTGGCCTGAAACGCCTCAAAGCAAACATGCTACAACAATCGTCGTAATGGTCCAGGTGAGAGGACGGTGTGTTAGGGTCTGGGAAATGTTTTCGTGCCGTTCCCTGTGTTGTCTCGTCAGTCTGGAAGGGATAGCTGGTCAACACAAGAACGTAGGTGTTTTTGGGGACCGTGCCCACCCCTACAGGCAGTTTTTTTATCCTCGGCAAGATGGCATCTACCAGTAGGACAATGCATCGAGACACAGAGCTCGCAGTGTACGTGCGTGGTTGAAAGAGAACCAGTATGAGTTTACCTTAATCCCTCGGCCATCAAATTCCCCCGATTAAAACCCAGTGGAGAGTAGATGGGACCACCTCAATCGGGCAGTTCGCGTCCTGTATGCTCAACTCAGAAACCTGGAGCCACGGCGCTGGACTCGGTATGCTTTCACTTCAATGTCGGCACCTTCCAGAACCTCACTTACTCTCATCCTGTTCGTCTGGCAGAGGCCCGCGCAGTAAAAGTTGGTTATTTTGGTTTTGACGGTTATCACATTAATGAGACTGGACAGTGTATGTCGTGAAATAACTTAAACAACAAAGCAATTAAATTATTTTAATTAGTTAAATAATAACAAGTGCTATGACTATGATACAGATTTACACAAAAAGTTATCAGTGTTGGAGAATACACCAGAACCACTACTAAATACTTAAAGAAACGAAACTGAGGCAAATAAGGAAGAAGTTTTACAAAGCAATGGCAACCCTGCACTATAATACGGAATCTATTTATGGACCGCAAGCAGACAGGAAGACTACCACATCTAGACACCATAAACGCTGTGTCTGAGAGCATTAAAAGGATATGAAAGACCCTCAAACAGAAAAATAGAGGTATTAGGAAAGAGCTCCATATCTACAGCCTTGGAAGAAAATTTGGAGATATCAAAAGAAACTGAAATGAGCGTATAGCATGGATAAAATACAAAAGGCTGTCTCTCAAAAATTCTTCTTCCTTTTCTCCTTCTTTTTCTGTTTATTCTGCCCTTTACGGTTTACGCACAATGTCTGTCCCGTTTCCTGTTTAACTCTCCTACATTTCAAGTACCAATATCAGTTGTTCGTGAAATGCCACGTGTATTGTGCATTTCTTGCCCAATCTGTTGCCTTTCAAATATCTCCAGCTTTCTCCGAATGTGAAGTTTACTAGCAGATGTGTATGTCCTCTCTGTTTTACCAACCATTAGCAGAATGTATGTTGCGGCTGCCGCCTTGAGCCCTCATGGCCATGCAGGTTATCGTTAGAGGTTTCCATCCCCTAGAAGTCTTACTTTCCCCATAGCCTCACAGTTTCGTGTACCGCTGTATCGAAGTTTTTCTCTAACGACGTCGCAGCTATTATCTTCGTCGTAACCTTGACAGGAGGTCCTTACGAAGTACTGTCACTCGAGGCCAGGTGAACCAAGATCTTTGACGAGGTGTTCTCTCCTCTCCCCCCTCTTTTCTGCACCAAAACTACTATAAATCCAGATGACTAAGAAATATAGGCCGAGAAAACAATACGACCACAAGCATACGCCTATTACATGAAGTAAAAACATGAAGGAAACAAAATTATTACAATTGGTTCTGACTTTATAACTCATGGTGAATTTAACAAATCAGCCAGCAGACATTAAGGAAACCGTTCAATGTCAACTTAAAATGCGTGGGAAAGGCATTGTACAGACTTAAGATCGCAATATTTCTACACCAGTGCTAATTTCATTTTGATTTAGTTACTTGAAAAATACATATTTACCTTACCACGTTGACTAGTAGAAGTAAAATAGTTAATAAATCCTGAGAACAATATAATATTAAGGTAAAGACACAACTTGAGCATAAAAATACGATGGTGAGCGGGAAGTCCTATAGTAGGAAAGATATATTACTGGCGAATTATGATTTAATAAATAATGAATAATGTACCACATTTCAGAATGTATAGCTCAATCCAGTTTGAGTTAAGCTATCGCCATCAAATTACAGCAGCAGTGCTTTAATGGCACTGAAGTATAGTTCCTGTAGTTTCTCATAAAGAAGCACGCGATAAATAAAACAAATATGTGCGCTACTACAAGAATTTTGCAAATGGAGCTATAACTTTGTTTTACACACAGCTCCAATTTTTATACAACACGGTGTACCACCTAATAAGTGCGATATGTGAACTCTCGAAAATGAATTTCGAAATTCAGTACCTTAGGATACCGCCGACAAGGTACACAGTATTCACTGTTTCGCCAAGGTTTTGGCCTCTGTCGAAGACATATTAAGTAGAAAAACGCAAGTTATGTGTGAAAACAGGAGTTCCGTTGTACGGAGACCAGAGACCTTTGTGTAGAGGCCGTTGTATCTCGCCTGCTGGGAAACAGTTGGCATGCACTGCCATGAACCGCCCATATCCTGGAAGTCTGTGTGTGTGTGTGTGTGTGTGTGTGTGTGTGTGTGTGTGTGTGTGTGTGTGTGTGTGCGCGCGTGTGTGTGTCGTTATGTGTCCGCGTGCGCTTGAGAAGTGGGTGGAACTGTGTGTGTGGGAGTACGCTTCTTTGCCTGTATATTTTAGTCGTTCACGGAAGACAGCGAGAATTTTGTGGCTCGCTGGTCGTACTGCATCAGACACATGCATCCGGGTCGTGATGGAGAAAATAAGTGGTTCAAGAAAATGTACGGTGACATCTAATTGTAACAGGTGTAGTAAGTAAGTAACAGGTGACGCATAAATCAAACTCTCATGAAGTATTTATGTAGGTTCAAGTATTACATCTACATCTACATACATACTCCGCAATCCACCATACGGTGCGTGGCGGAGGGTACCTAGTACCACAACTAGCATCTTCTCTCCCTGTTCCACTCCCAAACAGAACGAGGGAAAAATGACTGCCTATATGCCTCTAAACGAGCCCTAATCTCTCTTACCTTATCTTTGTGGTCTTCCCGCAAAATATAAGTTGGTGGCAGTAAAATTGTACTGCAGTGAGCCTCAAATGCTGGTTCACTAAATTTCCTCAGTAGCGATTCACGAAAAGAACGCCTCCTTTCCTCCAGAGACTCCCATCGGAGTTCCTGAAGCATTTCCGTAACACTCGCGTGATGATCAAACCTACCAGTAACAGATCTAGCAGTCCGCCTCTGAATTGCTTCTATGTCCTCCCTCAATCCGACCTGACAAGGATCCCAAACTCTCGAGCAGTACTCAAGAATAGGTCGTATTACTGTTTTATAAGCGGTCTCCTTTACAGATGAAACACATCTTCCCAAAATTCTACCAATGAACCGAAGACGACTATCTGCCTTCCCCACAACTGTCATTGCATGCTTGTCCCACTTCATATCGCTCTGCAATGTTACGCCCAAATATTTAATCAACGTGACTGTGTCAAGCGCTACACTACTAATGGAGTATTCAAACATTACAGGATTCTTTTTCCTATTCATCTGCATTAATTTACATTTATCTATATTTAGAGTTAGCTGCCATTCCTTAAACCAATTACAAATCCTGTCCAAGTCATCTTGTATCCTCCTACAGTCACTCAACGACGACACCTTCCCATACACCACAGCATCATCAGCAAACAGCCGCACAATGTCCAAAAATCATTTATGTAGATAGAAAACAACAGGGGACCTACCACACTTCCATGGGGCACTCCAGATGATACCCTCACCTCCGATGAACACTCACCATCGAGGACAACGTACTGGGTTCTATTACTTAAGAAGGTTTCGAGCCACTCACATGCGCGGACCAATCCCATGTGCTCGTACCTTAGTTGGGAGTCTGCAGTGGGGCACCGAGTCAAACGCTTTCCGGAAGTCAAGGAATATGGCATCTGTCTGATACCCTTCATCCATGATTCGCAAGATATCATGTGAAATAAGGGCGAGTTGCGTTTCGCAGGAGCGATGCTTTCTAAAGCTGTGCTGATGTATGGACAGCAACTTCTCTGTCGCAAGGAAATTCATTATATTCGAACTGAGAATATGTTCGAGAATCCTGCAACAAACCGATGTTAAGGATATTGGTCTATAATTTTGAGGATCCGTCCTTCTACCCTTCTTATATACAGACGTCACCTGCGCTTTTTTCCAGTCGCTCGGGACTTTACGTTGGGCAAGAGATTCGCGATAAATGCAAGCTAAGTAAGAAGCCAATGCAGTAGAGTACTCTCTGTAAAACCGAATTGGAATCCCATCAGGACCTGGCGATTTATTTATTTTCAACCCAATCAGCTGCTTCACAACCCCGACGATGTTATCACTATGTCTTCCATACGGTAATCTGTACGGGACTCAAACGGCGGTATGTTTGTACGATCCTCCTGTGTGAAAGATTTCTCAAATGCTAAATTTAAAACTTCAGCTTTCGTTTTTCTGTCTTCCGTTGCCAGGCCAGACTGATCAGTGAGTGACTGGATGGAAGCCTTCGACCCGCTTACCGATTTTACGTAAGACCAGAATTTCCCTGGGTTTTCAGCAAGATCTTTTGCTAAGCTATGACGGTTGGTAGTGGTTAGTCTGTCTTGTGTTTATGTATTCGTTTGCGTATGCTGTCCAAATGGTGCGCTAACAGAAAACGCAGACTCAGAAAAGCAGGTACATATTTGTGAACGTTAACGTTTCTATCCTAGGAAAAAATGTTCTCTTCCCAACTATCACAAATAAGAAATATTGTGCAATAGTGAGGTCCCTGTACCCCAGTTACACTAAATGAAATCTTTTGCTTGTGTTACTTCGATTAAAAATACTGATGTATCTGTTAACAGGAATATTAAACTGAAACTATCCTGTACGAAATATAATTTGGTGAATGAAGCTATATGCAAAGCAAGCAAAGTTCCACATTCTGACAGCGATGGGTCAATCGGGACCTACTGACCGCCAAGTCCTCCTCAACAAATGCCGTCATTGGAGCAAGTATGATAGGGTGCCGTGTCAGCACAGCGCTCTCCCGCTCGTTGCCGGTTCGCTTGATCTTGGAACCGTCATTTCTCAATCAAATAGCCCTCAGCTGGGGTCACGAGTCTGGGTGTGTCCTGTTTCAATCTTCCCAACATCAAAAAATTCCTGACAGTACCGAGAAGCGAAAACGAGTCCTCTGCATAGCAACCAGAGATGCTGGCCACTGGGCTATAAAGGTGGGCTGCACGTTGCAGTTGGTTTTAATTTAACTTAGCAATATCTACTGTTGATTGTCGAAGCAATATTCCATGAGAAGTTCAGTCTCCCCTGTAAAACTGTGAAGATGTGGGGCTTAGATTCAAGGAGAGCAAGGCAAGAAAGACTGTACCTTACCAAACTAAAAATTAACGGTATGTGAAACAGAAACGAAAATAAAGTCTGTCTGTTCGAGACTGCATATCTACTTCCGCATAGACACTGAGGGAAAAAACCGCAACACCAAAAAATAATAAATGTAGAGTAATGAAATTTCGGGAATACATTTGTCAAGGTTACATACGAGGTGCATTCAAGTTCTAAGGCCGCCGATTTTTTTTCTCTGGACTGGAAAGAGATAGAAACATGCGCATTGTTTTAAAATGAGGCCGCGTTCATTGTCAATACGTCCCAGAGATGGCAGCACCGTACGGCAGATGGAATTTTACCGCCAGCGGCGAGAATGAGAACTGTTTTAAATGCTTAAAATGGCGACGTTTTCCTTACTTGAACAGCGTGCAATCATTCGTTTTCTGAATTTGCGTGGTGTGAAACCAATTGAAATTCATCGACAGTTGAAGGAGAGATGTGATGGAATTAGAGATGTGTCGAAAGTGCGTTCGTGGGTGCGACAGTTTATTGAAGGCAGAACATCGTGTGATGACAAACCGAAACAACCTCGGGCTCGCACAAGCCGGTCTGACGACATGATCGAGAAAGCGGAGAGAATTGTTTTGGGGGATCGCCAAATGACTGTTGAACAGATCGCCTCCTGAGTTGGCATTTCTGCGGGTTCCGTGCACACAATCCTGCATGACGACCTGAAAATGCGAAAAGTGTCATCCAGGTGGGTGCCACTAATGCTGACGGACGACCACATGGCTGCCCGTGTGGCATGTTGCCAAGCAATGTTGACACGCAACGACAGCATGAATGGGACTTTCTTTTCGTCGGTTGTGACAATGGATGAGACGTGGATGCCATTTTTCAATCCAGAAACGAAGCGTCAGTCAGCTCAATGGAAGCACACAGATTCACCACCACCAAAAAAATTTCGGGTAATCGCCAGTGCTGAAAAAATGATGGTGTCCATGTTCTGGGACAGCGAGGGCGTAATCCTTACGCATTGCGTTCCAAAGGGCACTACGGTAACAGGTGCATCCTACCAAAATGTTTTGAAGAACAATTTCCTTCCTGTACTGCAACAAAAACGTCCGGGAAGGGCTGCGCGTGTGCTGTTTCACCAAGACAACGCACCCGCAGATCGAGCTAACGTTACGCAACAGTTTCTTCGTGATAACAACTTTGAAGTGATTTTTCATGCTCCCTACTCACCTGACCTGGCTCCTAGTGACTTTTGGCTTTTTCCAACAATGAAAGACACTCTCCGTGGCCGCACATTCACCAGCCGTGCTGCTATTGCCTCAGCGATTTTCCAGTGGTTAAAACAGACTCCTAAAGAAGCCTTCGCCGCTACCATGGAATCATGGCGTCAGCGTTGTGAAAAATGTGTACGTCTGCAGGGCGATTACGTCGAGAAGTAACGCCAGTTTCATCGATTTCGGGTGAGTAGTTAATTAGAGGCCTTAGAACTTGAATGCACCTCGTATTTAAGTGCTTAAAATTACAAGATCACAGGCTAACGTAAGCGTGAGATAAGCCCTTGCAAATGTGAAATGCTCGTACATTAACAACCGGTGTAACCACCAGAATGTTGAATACAAGCATGTAAACGTATATGTGTTGTTTTACAGGTACTGGATGTCAGTTTTACAGGTGCCGGATGGAGTTCCATGTCTGTTGCACTTGGTCCGTCAATACAGGGGAGATTAACGCTCCTGTGCATGGAATTGTCGTCCGATGATGTCCCATCTGTGCTCGGATGGAGAGACAGACATGGTAATCGAGCAGGCCAAGGCAATATATTGGCAATGTGGTGAGGATGTTGGGTTACAAAAGCGGTATGTGGGCGGGGGTTATTGAGGTCCCTGGGCTAGCAGGACAGAGCGGATGAAGTTATATATGGGAAAGGGGCAAAAACAAGTTACTGTCGCCGGCCGGTGTGGCCGAGCGGTTCTAGGCGCTTCAGTCTGGAACCGCGCGACCGCTACGGTCGCAGGTTCGAATCCTGCCTCGGGCATGGATGTGTGTGATGTCCCTAGGTTAGTTAGGTTTAAGTAGTTTTAAGTTATAGGGGACTGATGACCTCAGATGTTAAGTCCCATAGATCTCAGAGCCCTTTTATAAGTTACTCTCAGTTGTACTCAACATATAAACTTTATTTCTTAAAACAGACAGTCACACAAGCAAGAATCAAAACTCCCAAGGTTTTAACGAAAAACCTCCTTTGATTTATTTTAGATCGGCTGAGGGCCACATCGTAAATCCAAGTCACAAGGCCCAAGCAAGGAATTGAGGTACAGGAGTTCTTCTGGAGGTTTCACTCCTTTAGAAATTTTTATCTTCAATGTAAATAGGCCGAAAGCCTTAGCTTAAATTTTTCCACAAAACACGACTGAAGGCCTCACATTAATAAAGAACAGTGCTACGGCTTAAGGCCGAGACAATGATTTTCAATCTTTAATCTAAATAGGCTGAAAACTCGGCTGAAGGCCACCTATCAACAAAACAATTTAACGGCTTAAGGCCTAGGAAGAAGAGCTTTAAATTTGAAAAGGCTGAAAGCCTTATCTTAAAATATTTCATGTAAAACTCGGTTGAAGGCCTCATACTAAAGAAGAACAATCTTATGACTTGACAAGGATTTTGAATTTTTAATTTAAGAGAGATTAAAATTCGGCTGAAGGCCTCACACCAAGCAGAAAACAATTTTACTGCTTAGGGCCTAAAGGGAAGAGCTTCTAAATTTCAACTAAAATTGGCTAAAGGCTTTATCCTAAAATGCTTCACATAACTCTCGCCGAAGGCCACATACGGAACCCAAACAATCTCATGGCTTAAGGCCGAGACAAAGAAATTTCCAATTTTTAATTTAAGCTCTAAAACTCGGCTGAGGGCCACATGAAAAGTAGGAAATATTTCTTATGGCTTAAGGCCTAAACAAAATTTTTCAACTTTTGATCTGAAAATGCTGAAAATTCAGCTGAGGGACACATACCAACTTGAAACCAATCTACGGCTTAAGGTCTAGGCACAAGTAATTTTCAGTTTTAATTTTGAAAGGCTAAAAAACTCGGCTGAAGGCCACATACCAAACAAAAACATTTTTTACGGCTTAAGGTCTAAGAAGAAAAGCCTTCCAGTTTGAATAAGCCAAAACTAGGCTGAAGGCCACACAGAGTACTTAAGGCTTTAAAGGAAATCATTACGTAAAACACAAGGAGCGGCGCTCAGAAGGTTCCAAGGATCGGTCTGGGAAGGTAACACTAACGCACGTTTGGGTGAGACAGTGAGCCAGACCTACAACCTCTTAATCGGAAGGCAACCCAACCGAAAGCCAGCTGATGTACCAACCAACAAGATCAGTTCTTCTCCATCCGACCACTTAGACGACAACAAGATTTCAACAGTACAACGTTCTGGATACTGGTGCCCGGTCCAGCCAAGTCAGAATAAAAGCCCAAAACTACCAACAACACCTCAGCTGTCGAACTACACGCCATGCTGGACAGCATCAACATGACGAGGAAAATACATTGCCGAAAACTACGTCAATGACCAGGGCAGGTCACCAGAACGTCAACGGCCACAAGGCGGAAGATTCCGCTGGTACACTTTATTAATGAAGGAATGAATTACATTAAGTTAAACACCACACAGGTAGGCGGCTGCAATTCTAGCCGACTTCAATGCACACACGTTGTTGCTCGTGGGAATCTCCCAGAAAGTGACCATGAGGATCAAACGAAGAGATGTGAGGCTTGATAGTAGGTTAACTGAACACTAGCTAGAAGCGCATCACAACTCCAACCGGGCGTGCACGCTGCCAGCGGCTCCAGCCTGACCATGCACCATGGAGACTTCCTCGCTGCTCTGCCCCAACCGACCGACTGCAGTGCGCAGACAGCATTTCAATAACTGCCCAGTGGACATGACACAAGCTACACACAGTTCCACAAAAACACATTGAACTCGAACAATTGTAAAATCAAGCAATGAACAACAACAAAGACTAATCACAAGTCGACACACACAGAGAACCGATAGGCGGTCGGTGACCAAATACATGTCGCCTGATCAGACGACCGACCGACCGGCCAAGCAAGGCCGTCGCCACTCAAGTCATGTGTGTCGGCAACGGTCGGCTGAATCATGGCTGTCCGGACCTCACTGCTGCCGCGCCCCCGGCTTCACTGCTGGTCCATCTCCAACTGACACACGACGACCGGGAAATACTATCGGTCGCTCCAGAGATGGTACGAAAGTGCACTTATCGATAAGCGCTGCTGCTGCCACTCACGGGAAAGTAAGGCAGTAAATGGAATAAGAAAACGAGGTGGCAGTACCATAAAAGAAAATGACAAAATATAAATGGCGTGAACACGAGCCGCGCACGGCTCAGTTATCCTGTTGGAAAACACCCCCTGGAACGCTGTTCAGCACAATAGGTCGAATCACTAGACTGACGTATATTTTTGTGGTTGGGGTGCGAGGAATAACCACGAGATTGCTCCTGCTGTCATGAGAAGTCGCACCCAAGAACAGGACTCAAGGTATAGGTCCAGTGTGTCTGACATGCAGACCGGCTGGGAGCAGATCCGCAACTGGTCTCTTTCTCAATAACACACGACCATCACTGGCACCGAGACTAAATCAGCTTTCACCAGAAATCACAACAGACGTCGACCCTGCCCTCCAAATGAGCTCTCGCTTGACATCACTGAGTTCGTAAATGGTGATGGCTTTGGGTCAGTGGAATCGATGCTACAGGGCGTGTGGCTTAAAGGTGACCTTGTGGTAACCGATTTGTAACAGTTCGTTGTGTTTCTGTTTTGCCAACTGCTGCTGCTCGAATTGTTGCTGCAGATGCTGTACGATGCGCTAGAGACGTACGCCAAACACGATTCTTCGCTCTCGTTAGAGCCACGTGGCCGTCCGGATTCCTCTCTTCTTGCGACTGTACATTCTTGTGACCACCACTACGAGCCATCACGTACAGTGCCTGTGCTTATACCAGGTCTTTCTGGAATATCGCGGAAGGAACACCCAGCTTCCCGTGGCCCTATTACACGACCTCATTCAAGCCCACTGGGGTTTTGATAATGGTGTCTTTATCGCCTTAAAGGCATTCTTGATTAACATCAACTCACCATGCCCAGTCTCAAAGGTAACGCTCACCGCCGTCATAGCGTGTGCTTAAAGTAAATCTAATTTGCACCCTCATTTGGCGGTAGTAGCATCACTCTTACGCGACTGTCACGAAATCTGAATAGATATCATCTTTCGTTTATCTCGCAACTCCTTCTTGGTATTGCGATTTTTTCCGTCAGTCTATATCATTATTTTGCAGTTCACACTCAAATGTCTCCCGCTATTTCTTTGCCTTTCCTTTCCAGAACAGTACGCAGGAAAAATTTGTATCTACCTTCCAGTGCCAGCTCCAGCTCCAGTTTCTCTAATTTTAACAAACTGGCCATTTCTACCTACCTATATATATATATATATATATATATATATATATATATATATATATATATATATATATATACGTGAGTAAACAAGATATTTCAGCATTTGGAGTAAAAGGTTAGTGGTTTTTATTTCGTAATATACCTCGCTGCGACGTAAAAAAATTGTTTTAATGGTTGCCACTGGAACTCCCTTTTCATATCCGTGAGAATACGAAACTAATTGCCAGTCTTTAAGTTTTTCGATGTTCTTGGTCATTGCTACCTGGTAAGGATCCCATACCTCTCGAATCAAAATCTGATTCTGAGCAACGCCCTGTTGCTCCACCTTGTGTACTGTAAAATGCTTAGACCCTTCTTGACACACTGTCAAAGGACGTCGAGACGTTGCTGCTGAAACTGGCCTATTCTTGCACGACGGGCCTCCTGAGGTCATCTACTGTGTGAGAAAGTTTCCTGAGATGACGCAACGCAACTTTCAGTTCGTCCCTTGTATGGTCGGTTGGGTTCATGTAAGCATGTCAAATGACACTGCGGCTGTTCCATCTACTGCTCACAATGTGGTCTCTGTGTACTCCATCAGTTTCTTGAAAGACAAATACATCGCTGAAATATTGACTGTAGAGCTGGACAATAGACTGGATGGCCCTGTCCCAATACCGCACCGGCCTCAAATTACTCTCAGTGTTGATAAGAGGAGCCTTACATCCACATGATATTTTTTTGGTGTCTCCAGTCTTCTGACGGGCTGCATGCAGCCCTCTCACTTGCCAACCTCTTCATTTTGCAGTAGCACTTACAAGGAACGTACTCAATTAATTCTTCACGTTGATCTATATTTTCGAATGATACATCTTTGCACATTCCGAAACCAAGTAATATAATGCTGGCTGCTGATTTTTAGTGGTCGTCCTGTCGTTCCTCTAACCTTGGACCTTCACTCATAGGTTTTGCTTGGTATCCAGCCTTGATCCATACTTAGTAGATATTCTTCCTAAACTTTTAGACCATTTCTCCTATTCCAAGCAAAAGGTCTTAGAATTCTCGTTTCTGCTGGTTCAAATCTCTGTGATTATTTGATCGTTAGTCCCCTACTTCGGATTCTTAGAGCAGTGAAATTACTATAGTATTAGGTACTGCCTCTTTCCTGGTTTTGATCAGTAGCGTTCTCCTAATCATATCTGTGTAAGTACCTTTGCAGTTTCGATTCAAGATTATTATGATAAGCTTAAGAGATATCACAGCCAATGTGGCTGAATAGACGGACTTGTTCTAGTATGTTATTATTGATTACGACTTTAGCTCTACGGTGTTCTTTTTTTATTTTTTATTTTATTTTTTGTCATCAGTCTACTGACTGGTTTGATGCGGCCCGCCACGAATTCCTTTCCTGTGCTAACCTCTTCATCTCAGAGTAGCACTTGCAACCTACGTCCTCAATTATTTGCTTGACGTATTCCAATCTCTGTCTTCCTCTACAGTTTTTGCCCTCTACAGCTCCCTCTAGTACCATGGAAGTCATTCCCTCATGTCTTAGCAGATGTCCTATCATCCTGTCCCTTCTCCTTATCAGTGTTTTCCACATATTCCTTTCCTCTCCGATTCTGCGTAGAACCTCCTCATTCCTTACCTTATCAGTCCACCTAATTTTCAACATTCGTCTATAGCACCACATCGCAAATGCTTCGATTCTCTTCTGTTCCGGTTTTCCCACAGTCCATGTTTCACTACCATACAATGCTGTACTCCAGACGTACATCCTCAGAAATTTCTTCCTCAAATTAAGGCCGGTATTTGATATTAGTAGACTTCTCTTGGCCAGAAATGCCTTTTTTGCCATAGCGAGTCTGCTTTTGATGTCCTCCTTGCTCCGTCCGTCATTGGTCATTTTACTGCCTAGGTAGCAGAATTCCTTAACTTCATTGACTTCGTGACCATCAGTCCTGATGTTAAGTATCTCGCTGTTCTCATTTCTACTACTTCTCATTACCTTCGTCTTTCTCCGATTTACTCTCAAACCATACTGTGTACTCATTAGACTGTTCATTCCGTTCAGCAGATAATTTAATTCTTCTTCACTTTCACTCAGGATAGCAATGTCATCAGCGAATCGTATCTTTGATATCCTTTCACCTTATATTTTAATTCCACTCCTGAACCTTTCTTTTATTTCCATCATTGCTTCCTCGATGTACAGATTGAAGACTAGGGGCGAAAGGCTACAGCATTGTCTTACATCCTTCTTAATACGAGCACTTCGTTCTTGATCGTCCACTCTTATTATTTCCTCTTGGTTGTTGTACATCTTGTATATGACCCGTCTCTCCCTATAGCTTACCCCTACTTTTTTCAGAATCTCGAACAGCTTGCACCATTTTATATTGTCGAACGCTTTTTCCAGGTCGACAAATCCTATGAAAGTGTCTTGATTTTTCTTTAGCCTTGCTTCCATTATTAGCCGTAACGTCAGAATTGCCTCTCTCGTCCCTTTACTTTTCCTAAAGCCAAACTGATCGTCACCTAGCGCATTCTCAATTTTCTTTTCCATTCTTCTGTATATTATTCTTGTAAGCAGCTTCGATGCATGAGCTGTTAAGCTGATTGTGCGATAATTCTCGCACTTGTCAGCTCTTGCCGTCTTCGGAATTGTGTGGATGATGCTTTTCCGAAAGTCAGATGGTATATCGCCAGACTGATATATTCTACACACCAACGTGAAAAGTCGTTTTGTTGCCACTTCACCCAATGATTTTAGAAATTCTGATGGAATGTTATCTATCCCTTCTGCCTTATTTGACCGTAAGTCCTCCAAAGCTCTTTTAAATTCCGATTCTAATACTGGATCCCCTATCTCTTCTAAATCGACTCCTGTTTCTTCTTCCATCGCATCAGGCAAATCTTCACCCTCATAGAGGCTTTCAATGTATTCTTTCCACCTATCTGCTCTCCCCTCTGCATTTAACAGTGGAATTCCCGTTGCACTCTTAATGTTACCACCGTTGCTTTTAATGTCACCAAAGGCTGTTTCGACTTTCCTGTATGCTGAGTCTGTCCTTCCGACAATCATATCTTTTTCGATGTCTTCACATTTTTCCTGCAGCCATTTCGTCTTAGCTTCCCTGCACTTCCTATTTATTTCATTCCTCAGCGACTTGTATTTCTGTATTCCTGATTTTCCCGGAACATGTTTGTACTTCCTCCTTTCATCAATCAACTGAAGTATTTCTTCTGTTACCCATGGTTTCTTCGCAGCTACCTTCTTTGTACCTATGTTTTCCTTCTCAACTTCTGTGATGGCCCTTTTTACAGATGTCCACTCCTCTTCAACTGTACTGCCTACTGCGCTATTCCTTATTGCTGTATCTATAGCGTTAGAGAACTTCAAACGTATCTCGTCATTCCTTAGTACTTCCGTATCCCACTTCTTTGCGTATTGATTCTTCCTGACTAATGTCTTGAACTTCAGCCTACTCTTCATCACTACTATATTGTGATCTGAGTCTATATCTGCTCCTGGGTACGCCTTACAATCCAGTATCTGATTTCGGAATCTCTGTCTGACCATGATGTAATCTAATTGAAATCTTCCCGTATTTCCCGGCCTTTTCCAAGTATACCTTCTCCTCTTGTGATTCTTGAACAGGGTATTCGCTATTACTAGCTGAAAATTGTTACAGAACTCAATTAGTCTTTCTCCTCTTTCATTCCTTGTCCCAAGCCCATATTCTTCTGTAACCTTTTCTTCTACTCCTTCCCCTACAACTGCATTCCAGTCGCCCATGACTATTAGATTTTCGTCCCCCTTTACATACTGCATTACCCTTTCAATATCCTCATACACTTTATCTGGTCATCTTCAGCTTGCGACGTCGGCATGTATACCTGAACTATCGTTGTCGGTGTTGGTCTGCTGTCGATTCTGATTAGAACAACCCGGTCACTGAACTGTTCACAGTAACACACCCTCTGCCCTTCCTTTCTATTCATAACGAATCCTACACCTGTTATACCATTTTCTGCTGACGTTGATATTTCCCGATACTCATCTGACCAGAAATCCTTATCTTCCTTCCACTTCACTTCACTGACCCCTACTATATCTAGATTGAGCCTTTGCATTTCCCTTTTCAGATTTTCTAGTTCCCCTACCACGTTCAAGCTTCTGACATTCCACGCCCCGACTCGTAGAACGTTATCCTTTCGTTGATTATTCAATCTTTTTCTCATGGTAACCTCCCCCTTGGCAGTCCCCTCCCGGAGATCCGAATGGGGGACTATTCCGGAATCTTTTGCCAATGGAGAGATCATCATGACACTTCTTCAATTACAGGCTACATGTCCTGTGGATACACGTTACGTGTCTTTAATGCAGTGGTTTCCATTGACTTCTGCATCCTCATGTCGTTGATCATTGCTGATTCTTCCGCCTTTAGGGGCAATTTCCCACCCCTTGGACAAGAGAGTGCCCTGAACCTCTATCCGCTCCTCCGCCCTCTTTGACAAGGCCGTTGGCAGAATGAGGCTGACTTCTTATGCCGGTAGTCTTCGGCCGCCAATGCTGATTATTTATCAAAATTTAGGCAGTGGCGGAAACTCTGTCTCGAAATCTGACAGAAAACCCAAAGATATTCTGGTCGTATGTAAATGCGGGAAGACGCAGTCAGTTCCTTCACTGCGCTATACCAACGGAAATTTGGTATGACAGTGCCACTAAAAAAGGGTTACTAAACACTCTTTGCCGAAATTTCTTCACCAAATAAGAATGCGAATCAAGAACAGCTGCCAATACCAGTAACTTAGACGTAGACATCATCTGTGTAGCCAAGCAGTTTAAATCACATAATAAAAGCAAGACTTCGAGTCCAGATTTTATACCTGTTAGCTTCCTTTCAGTATATGGTGATTCATTAGCTCCATACTTAGCAATTAGTCGAAATATCCGTACCTAAGAACTGGAAAATTGCTCAGTTCACACTTATACTCAACAAAGAAATAGGAGTAACCCGCTGAATTTCAGGACCATATCAAATTTTTTTGGAAATTTGTGGTAAGGGCTTATGGGATCAAACTGCTGAGGTCATCAGTCCCTAATCTTACACACTATTTAACCTAACTAAGTTACGCTAAGGACGACACACACACACACACGCCCGAGGGAAGACTCGAACCTTGACGGGGTGTGCCGCACGGACCATGACAAGGCCGAGACCGCGCGGCTACCCCGCGCGGCGGACTATATCACTAACGCCGATTTGCAGTAGAATTTTGGAACATATACTGTGTTCCAACGATATAAACTATCTCGAAGGAAACAACTTACTAAAGAAGCCAACATTCTTGTGAAATACAACTAGCTCTCTACTCTCACGAAGCAGTGAATGCTATTGACCGGAGGTGTGAAATTGATTTCATATATATAGATTTCCAGAAGGCTTTTGACATCGTTATCTCATAAGCGACTTCTAATCACATTGCGTACCTACGGAGTACCGTCCCAGTTGTGTGACTAGATTCGTTATTTCTTGTCAGAAAGGTCACAATTCGTAGGAATTGACGGAAAATCATTGAGTAGAACAGAAGTAATATCTGGCGTTCCTCTAGGATGTGTTAAAGGCCCCCTGTTGTTCCTGATGCACATAAACGAATTAGGAGACAATCTGGGCAGCCTTCTTAGATGTCGTCCTCTACCTTCATGTAAAATAATCAGATTATCAAAAATAACTGCAAAGTTATTTGGACAAGATGTCTATATGGTGCTTCTTCCAGTCGACTCTGACTAATGAAAACTATGAAGTCATTCACACGAGTATTTAAAGGAATCCGAAAAATTTCAGTGACCCTATAAAAGACACTAATCTAGAGATTGTGAACGTAACTACTTACTTAAGGATTAGAGTTACGAAAACTTAAATTGGAGCGACGCCAGACAATGTTCTAGGCAAAGCGAAACGTAGAGTGCGATTTATTGGCAGAACAGGTCTACTGAAAAGACTGCCCACGCTACGCTTGTCCGTATTCTCCTGGAGTGCTGTTGCATGGCATGGCATCCGCATCAGATAGGAATGACATAGAAAATTGAAAAGTTCAAAGAAGCAAAACCCGTTTCCTATTATCACGAAAGAAGGAGGAGTGTATGAAGGATATTATACGCTAGTTGGTGTGACAATAATTACAAAGATGGCGTTATTCATTGCTGCGAGATCTTGTCACAAAATTCGGATCACTAGCTCTCTTCTCCGAATGCGAAAATAATTTGTTGACGGCCACCAACAAGGGGAGAAACGATCATCGTAATAAAATGAGAGGAATCAGAGCTCCCACGGGAAGAGTTATGGGTTTGCTCGCCGTTGAATATATGAGCGATAGAGAAATAGCGAATTGGCGAGACCATTATTAAAGGCCGTTTCCGTTGTCGTAGGATCTCCTCATGAAATTTCAATCAGCAGTTTCTCCTCTGAACGGGAAAATATGTTGTTGGCGCCCAGCTACATGGGGAGAAATGATTATTGTATTGAAATAACAGAAATCAGAACTTGCACTGAAAGATTTAAGTGATCGTTTTTCAAATGGTTCAAATGGCTCTGAGCAGTATGGGACTTAACTTCTAAGGTCATCAGTCCCCTAGAACTTAGAACTACTTAAACCTAACTAACCTAAGGACATCACACACATCCATGCCCGAGGCAGGATTCGAACCTGCGACCGTAGCGGTCGCGCGGTTCCAGACTATAGCGCCTAGAACCACTCGGCCACTACGGCCGGCTAAGTGTTCGTTTTTTCCGCGCCCTCTTCGAGAGTGGAACTGTAGAGAAATAGCTTGATGGTGTTTCGATAAAAGCGTTGCTCATGAGACGCAGGCTAGCCAGATCGTTTCCACCAACATTTGAAAATTAGAGCCCTTGAAGACTTTCAACAAAATTTGCACGTAATTTCAAACCTTTTATTAATTTTTTTTCCTCGCTGACACCCTCTTTGAACAATGAATGGCAGAAAATTCTTGAGGGTATTTTCGTTCTGTCGTTGCATTTGCAAAAAATGCTTGTTGTTTTTCACCAGACGCGTTTCGTTTTATTTAGGTAAAGCATCATCAGTGGCCTGTAATGAAGTTATTTACATTCTGATTTTCTTTAAGATCTAAAAACAGTTCGTTAACAACATGTTGGCTTTTACTTACGATGATTTCCGCTTGATTTCTCGCCTACATTGAGAAATAGTGTTCATCACATCGGTGACGTTTTTCTTCTTTAGACACATGTAATTGTGGTCTAATTTTTAATTGTTCTGCGGCGCTATGCATTTTTTTTATTTTTGCAGCACACTTTTTCGCACACCACTGTTTTCTATTTGTTTTTATGCTTCTAAGTATGTATTGTGGTTTGTGTTTTGTTGTGTTGCCAACATAACCTAACCTTGCCATTAGGTTGTATTTGACCTATACACTTTTTTTAGGTGTGGAATTCTATTTAATTATGTAACTGTGTAGTTAGTATTTATATACCGTGTAAGAGTAGGGAAGGAATAGTGATGGAGGGTATTTTTGGGATGGGGGAAGCCATGATCGGCGGACATAATTGTATAGTAGTGTGATGGAGTGTGAGTTAGAGGAGAAGGCGAGGAGCAAGAAGTGAAATGAAGTTGAGACGGGGGGGGGGGGGGGGGGGAGAATGGGTGGGAGAATTGGGAGAGAGTGAAGAGTGGAAGAGTGGAAAAGGTTCTTCTCCTGTTTCATATAATTTCATCAATTATTTTTTGTGTAGTCTGGTTTCCAATATTTACTTGGGCATTGAGCATGTTTATTTTTTGTCAATCCTTTCTGTATCTGGAAACTTTCTTGGAAAGGGAGGAGGTGTCAACGTCTAAAGAAGAAAAACATCAAACATGTGCTAGCAGACACCATTTCCCGAAGTAGGCGAAAAATCAAGCGATAATCACCGTAAGTAAAAACCAATATATTGTTAAGGAACTATTTTTCGATCTGAAAGCAAATCGAAATAGACTACTAAGGATGCTTTACCTCAATAAGGAGAAACGAATCTAGTGAAAAGAAACACGTATTTTTTGTAGTTGCAACGCAAAACTGAAATACCCTCAAGAACTGTAAAGCAACTACGGACAATATGCCCAGACAAATAAAGGAAGAAAAGTTTATCGGTTGCTACATTTTCGCTGATCATGCAGTAAAACTTCAGTTTCAGGTGTGACGTTTTAATTTATTACTTCCTAACTAATAACTCTATTCGTAACCAATTTTCCTGACGGTATTCACCTATAACACTGTGTGAACCTGCAAAATTATTCTATGCAAAAGTGGATGCCTATCTAGTGATTATTAGTAATTACTACATACAAGAATGCAAGCCCCACAATCACGCCAACCTATATCTAATTTGTGCTATTTAGAAGACGCGTAATTATGAGAAGATACATAGAGTAAACAAATTCTGTAATGTCTCTGGTAATCCACCAAGGAAGGTGGGACTTCTACCAGACCCATAGTACTTGTCAGACATGTAGTAGATGAATAATGACAACAAAACCAACGGCTGTATTTGAATCTATCATAGTTTATTCTTTGTAACACATGCTACCAGTACCGACACCACATGGTGTCATCTTCAGGCCTCGAACGTAACCTGTCATCCACAACCGTTTTCAGGTGCATTTTGGCCCAGTGCATATGATTCTGTTCAATTCACATGAAATCTGGCAATGCAACGAGCTATACAGGGGAGCCTCTTAAAAGGCGAAAGCGCCGCCTTTATATCGGCCGCGTGGAATATACCAAATTTCTAACCCAGGCAAAATTTATCTCCAAATATAGAAACCAGATTTAACATCTTAATCAGAAAACACCACGGTGCATAAAATGTATTATTCTATTACATCGTAACCAGCAACAGTAACATACTCAGTTTATTATTTATCGCACCATAAATTCATTTCAAAAGCATATGTATAGGCTCCTAAGAAAACTTTGATTGTATGCTTTGATTTTGTTTCAGCTTCCGCAAAATCGTCACATGAAATCGTTGACATTTATGTGGCCAGATTTCGTTTTCTGTGCACCTGTCGCAAAAGGTTCAGGCGTAAGTTTCTGCTACCTTCACCTTTAAAGATATTATAGGTAAATGGTGTGTATTTTGTTCATGATGAAATTAAATGGAGGGCTGTCTCCAGTTCTCAAGAATTTCCCTCTTTTATCGCACTTGTGACTCATTAACTCCTTGACACCGACTTTTATTTCAAAAACGTCAACTTACGGTTATTTTAATTAACGACTTAGTTAGAAGTAAAAGTATGAAAAGAATATCTCTTGCCGTTTCATTTTCCAAGAGGTTTTCCTGGTTTCCAGAAGACGACTATACAAAACGTACAAGAATAACTTACAACAGACAGACATCAGAGCACAAAGAGAATCTCTCCAAGTTTGTAACTCTTCTGCAGGTCCTCAATATGGGCTTCGTTTGCGATGTGGCAAACGTCAGTTCGTGGGTGCAAGTCGTTGAAGCGAAATGTCTGGCAAGGCTCGAAGGCAGCCCGCTTTGCGAACCTGGTACTTGGGTTGCCTATCTGCAGGTGCGAACCTACTCGCTGTGACAATACGGCGACTAGGGTTAATCATGGAACTTGGGAAAGCAGAACCAACAGGTGCAATCTGTAATTATAAAAATTTCTTCTGACCAATAGGAGGCCTCCCTTTATCAGTGGGTTACTTATAGCAATAACATGCAACAAAATCCACTTGGTTCCCCGACAGCCTATCGTGGGACACATACAGTACATCCCATAGGTGCATTTACACCTGTGCTCCATGCGGCTACTCGGCGTGCGTCTGTACGTAGCTCATCACGGGAGGAGGGGCTCCCAACGTGACCGCACCTTTAGGATTAAAGTCGACGTCGACGACTCTCTACTGAAGCAGTAAATAAAACAACGCGAATTTCACTGCACATATTGGTTCGACTGTGCACAGTGTACAACAGAAAAATATTTCCATGCTGCTAACAACGCATTCTCTCTTGAAAGAAAAATGAATTCCTTTTTAACGAACTCTTCTTCCACTGTTTCCTTCGTAGGAGCGCCCAACGGTGCTGCAGTTCACGCACTAAATAAGCAGTTTTTGTTAGCTCCGTGAAGAAAAGTAACACGTAGAATTGACACTAAGGTTGCTCATTCGTAACGACATATAAAGCCGCAGACACAGATCTGAACAGCATTGAATTTGTGCTGGGCTTAAATATTCACAGTGTTGTCTTTCGATTCTGTCATACGGAACATTGCTGCTTATAATTATTCCAATTAGTTATTAAGATCTAAATTTATGTAGCGTAAATAAATCTTCAGCAAACGTAAGCCTCGTACGCCCCATTCTTTAAAGATTCAGACTAACATGTAGCGTATAAAACAGCTTGAAATATCTGACTAAAAATGAGGCATTGTGTTAACTATTTGATGTTAACCATGAAAAACCTTTATTATTGAAGACATAAAACCCTAATTATCTTGGTGTCATTAGTTCTGGACTACTTCCTCAGAGATTAAAGAAATACTCTCAAACAAACTTGTTGGAAGTTCCCAAGTGCTATCATTAGCAAACACTGGATGACTATAATCTGGGTAACCTGCGCTCCGTTTTGAGAAAACCTAGTTTTCCACGTATCTGAATGGCAATGTCGTCCTACCTCCTTAAACATGCGTCGTACAATTACATAATGTTGCAGGTACATTCAGTGGTACATGTGGGTACAATTTGCAAAACGTATTGCAAGTAGATTTAGCAAAAAGTAAGTGATAAATTAAATGGCCATTCTTGATGTTGAAGTTTTATAGCATGAACAGTGAAAATACGACAACCGATCAACTTTTTTCCTTTCATTATTACGTTCAGTGAAAAAACGTTCCGAAAAGGTTTGAAATTATATGTCAAGTTTTATGGAAGTGCTCTCATTTTCTAATACTGGATGAATATAGTCTGCGTACTTAGGCCGCTGTGAGTTAACACTACCTCAAGACGTAGATTGAGTTTCCAACGTTCAAATGGCTCTGAGCACTATGCGACTTAACTTCTGAGGTCACCAGTCGCCTAGAACTTAGAACTAATTAAACCTAACGACATCACACACATCCATGCCCGAGGCAGGATTCGAACCTGCGACCGTAGCGGTCACGCGGTTCCAGACTGAAGCGCCTTTAACCGCACGGCCACACCGGCCAGCTGAGTTTCCAACGTTAACATTTTACTTACAGTGTTAAAAATTTTGTGTAATGTCTCATAATGAACATATATTGACGTAATGAGTTCACTTTAAAATTTGGTCAGTACCTATACAAATAACTGCAACTGGAAGTCGTTAGCCAGATAACAGGGATTGGGTGACTATTGTCCTCGTGTAGTACTATATTCGTAGATTATTTTTCTCACAAACGATGTGCATCGACATGCTAAAAATGATACTGCAGTAAAACCTATACCTGTTCATCAATGGCGGTCGTAGCGCCTCAAGGTTTTGTAAATAGATTCGTTTGAGTCATGATTGAAACCGCTGCGACCAGGCATAGGATAATTAATTGGATACACAATAAAACCGGATTAACCCCTATCTTCCCAGGTCATTTTTTGTCATTTACTATCCCAGTTGCGGTCTGAGTGACCACTGTATTTAAATAGTCATGAAAATTTCATTCAGAAATTTCAATGAAACAGTTCAGATTTTATGTAAAATGTTGCATTAAAACCACACAAAAAACGTTCAAATAAATTTTAAAGTTAATTTCTTCAAAAAAAACCGTTTAATTGAAAAACTGTACAAATTAACGTAATATTACATAATAATGTTAATGCTATGGAAACTCAAATACCTGGCACTACAAATTTTACTTTTTGCTA
The DNA here is from genome assembly GCF_023898315.1 of Schistocerca nitens. Taxonomy (NCBI): domain Eukaryota; kingdom Metazoa; phylum Arthropoda; class Insecta; order Orthoptera; family Acrididae; genus Schistocerca; species Schistocerca nitens. The sequence continues at coordinate 485,945,248 of NC_064620.1, forward strand.
TACTTTTATTATTTATTCTTCATGTAATAACATAAACATACTAACACCAAACATTTAAAAAAATGAAAATTACACTAGTACTTTCTAGGTGTTTAATTTTCTACTCAGCGGTTTTCTTTGCACTCACTGGAAATTTTTGTACAGATTTGAAGTCAGATTGCTTTCTTGCAACAATAGCAAATACGAGGGTTGTCCAAAAAGTAAGTTCCGATCGGTCGCGAAATGGAAACCACAGTGAAAACCAGAAACGTTTTATTTGCAACAGTTAGGTACACCTTCCACCTACTTCACTACATAGTCGCCGCTCCAACTTCGAGTTCTGCCGTAGTGTTGCATCAACTTTCCAATATCCTTGTCATAGAAAGCAGCCGCATGTGCTTTCCGCCAGTTATCTGCACTCGTCTGCAGTTCGTTGTCTGTGAAAAATTTTTGTCTTCATAGCCAGCAGGTCTTGTGAGCAGAGATGAGACTCAGGGGGAGCCAGTTACGGACTGTACTGTGTGTGATCAAACACTTTCCATCAGAAACGCTGCAGGAACGTCTTCATTACCCCTGCAGTGTGCGGCCGAGAATTGGCATGAAAAAGGAACTGCCCGACAGTTGTGTTATGTGGGCTGCATGACACAGGCGAAATCTCTTACCAGGCCCTCGTACTTTGCGGGAGACGCAATTCCCTACGCATCTTTACGTGCTCTCTATTCACTCAAAACTGAAAAGAGCGACGCGACACGATCCACGGGCATACTAGAGACACTGCCCAACACATCTGTGCAAAGCTTAACCGGAGTTTCCCAGTGGTTTCCATGTCGCGACCGATCGGAACTTACTTTCTGGACAACACTCGTATAATGGCTCTGAGCACTATGCGACTTAACTTCTGAGGTCATCAGTCGCCTAGAACTTAGAACTAATTAAACCTAACTAACCTAAGGAGACCACACACATCAATGCCCGAGGCAGGATTCGAACCTGCGACCGTAGCGGTCGCTCGGCTCCAGATTGTAGCGCATAGAACCGCACGGCCACTCCGTAAGGCCAACCCTCGTATAAGACGACTTTCTCTTCTTCTTTGTTATCACAGGTGGAACGTGTTTTGCGTTGTTCCCATCGTTCCACAACGACTTGATCTCTTGGGTCTGCTATGCCCAAAACACAGTGGAGGATGCAAGAAGTTCACAGGGTAAGTGACACTATTTGTCTCGCTTTGTCACCGACGTATTTGTAGGAATTGTGAAGGACAAACTATTCACCCCACTTATGACCAACACGCGAAAAGATGCCATTGGCCATCGTTGGAAGAGGCTTCGACGACCAGCCATGTTTGTTCGACCAAATATATTTCTAGCAGCACCTTCACCGAAGAATTCAGTCTCTACACTTCTGCCTTCATCACTTTGATCATTTGTTTCATTCAAGGAATCTACAGGAGCCAAAACAAAGCCGTCTTCACTCTCGCACAGTTCCTATCCTATATTACGTTCACTTTCAATTCTTTTGTCACTATCTGATCGAACATCACTTCCTAAACTGTCCTCAAAACATTTTAAATCAGTATCCTCAAAGTGAGGGTCCGTAACATGAATAGTAGACGTACACATGTCAGCTGAATCCATAACACAAAGCCTCAGGTCAAGTCTCAGAGACCGACAGCTCCGAAAGAAGCAGTAATAGTATAGGTCCACGCTATATTAAAGCTGCTACTGACAAAAGAAACCATCTCAGCTTCGAAAAAGAACAACTACATAACGCTGTGATCTCCTACCCCACGATTATGCATTAGCAAAAGAGTAACAATAAACTCGAGCGGTCTGTGAGAGCAGACCTGATACTTCAAGGGTTTATACAGGGCTTCGCAGATGGAGACATAACATCCCTGAGGAAAACAGCTAGCCAAGCACCAAGCGGGGCAGCGACGGGCTGGCGGAGCGCCTCAGCTCTACTTGTCTGCGCTGGTCCGCGTCTTGCTGACAAGGGAAACTCTCCGTCGCAACCCCCTCAGATTTGATGGTAAGTTGGCCCATTGGATAGCGCGCAAAATACTGAAAACAGATCAAGTATGAAAACGGGGAGAAGGTGTACCGAACTGCGGAAAAAAGGAGCAAAATAGAAACAATGAACGGTCCGTACTTAAGGGAGGCAGGACGTCAAACGGGTCGACTTGGAGCAGGAAAGGCACCACAGGGCATTTTAATTTCCTCTGTGTATACTTTCACAAATAAATTCTTACAACTTTGTCAGCATGACCAGGAAGGATTCAAGATTCACATTCACAGCAATTAAAGTTCAAAAACATAACCAAGTAATTTTTTTACAAGTGAAATTTCATAATATTTTCACTTACTGTTGGCTGCATTTGTTGCTATAGGTACACTTTCCCTCATAATTCTTCGATGAATTTTGCACAGCAAACAAACCATACTTACAGGTGTATGACACTCTAGAATTTATTTAATTTATGGGAAAATGAATGAGCTGTTACATTTTAAACTTCATGTTTAGAAGAAATTCAAATTTTATAATTATTTATCTCAACTTTTACCACAGATTTTAATAGATTTAGAAAATTCTAGAGTTTTGCATTAAGGAGTTTGTGTTTAACAAGCAGTGCAAAATTCGTGGAAGAATCTCTCTTACTTATGAAGAAAAGTGTATCTATAGCAACAAATGAAGCCAATAGTAACTGAAAAAATTATGAAATTTCACATGTAAAAAAATTTATTTCCTTATGTTTTTGAGCTTTTACTGCTACGAGTGTGAATCCTGAATCCTTCCTGGTCATTCTGACAAAGTTTTATGAATTTATTTGTAAAAGTATAGACAGTGGAATTTAAAATGTACTGTGGTGTCTCTCCTGCTCCAAGTCGGCCCGTTTGACGTCCTACCCCCCTTAATATATGCAACATCGAGCACCATAACTTACAGTGATTTCGTGGTTGTGTATTCAAGGTACTAGACTGCGAAGCCGAAGACCAGCTTTCCCCATTTTTTTCACAACATTACGAACTGTTCGTGCTGTCATTGACATCTCTGTTCGTTGTATTCAAATCTGTGTATGTGTCGCGACGTAATGTCCTTTTGCAACAGCGAAGTTTAATGAAGGGATATTTATTCTACACAGATACCACACGTTCTGCCTCTTGTGTTTCGTTTTGGAAGTTTTAGCTCTTGAATTCCTTCGTTGTAACATAGTTCACACCCGTTTATTTGTTGTTTTAATTTCTGTGAGAGGTCCATGCGACATCTAGCATGCACTCACTGTTCATCACAGTTACTTGCGACGGTAATATATTCTTACCATATGACTCGTATTCTGTGATGAATAGTGATAGCAGTTGAGATGCCGCATTGACCTGTCACAGAAATTAAAACGCCAAATAAACGGTTTCGAACTATGTCACAACGAAACAATTCAAGAATCAAAACTTCAAAAACGGAAAGCAAGAGGCATAACATGTGGTACCTGTGTAGAACGAACAGGAGGTTCCTTGGTTACACGTCGCTGTTGCGAAGGACATTATCCGACGACACAGACAAACATCTGAAAAAACAAAAAATTGGAGCACGATGACAGTTTGAACCACAGTCTTCCGCTTCGCAGTCTAACACCGTGACCACACAGCTATGACATTTCTATGAAGTATGTCGCTCGATATTGCACGTATTAAATACGGACCGTTAACTGCTTCTATTTTGCTTTTTTTCACAATTCAGTACACCTTCCTCCTGTTTTCATGCTTGAATTGTATTCAGTTTTTGACGGGCCTACTTGTCAATAAACCTGAAGGGGGAGCGATGGGGAGTTTCTCTTCTGAGCAGCTGTGCAGCTTCGCCATCCAGCCGACTGGCCTACGAATCCGACGGACCAGACCGCGAGACACGGGGGCTCGGGGAGCTAGAACCAGTACTTCGCGTGACTCTACTCACGAGAGCAGCTTAACGTTAACATGAGATCATAGTTGTGTACACCAACTCGGCGACCAACTTCCCCACGCTGGCAGTCTTTCTAGCCGCAAATAGTGACTGGCCAACCGACTGGTTTTAATAACCAATTGGCCAGTCGGCTGTTTCTTTGTTTGGTCGTTTTTTTTCGGTTGGATTTAACAAGCCTCTGCGGCCATATCAGCGACATTCATGTTTTGATTCACTCTGGGATATGTGTGATTTCACTTATTGTGAGACAACTGACTTACACAAGTCTCTGACAGTTACGAGAGATGAGTGTTTTCACCCAGTCACTGGTTTTGGGTGATTCGGTCTGCATATTTTCTCAGCCTTTTCAGCTGTACTAAAACTATGAGTAGGGTTGCCAACTTTATTAGAGACAAATCATGTATTTTGTTTCAAGGAGAGGTGATGAAATTATATATTCTTGAAAATGAACTTTTTTCTAAATTCATGTAGTTATCTATTTAAATACGATTTTTTTCGCACTCCCGACGTTAAAAATCTAGGTATCTTTTTTTTAAAAAAAAAAAAATAGTCAAAGCTTCACAATTGCAAAATGTGTACGGCAACTTCAAGTGCATCCTGAACTCCTTGCCCCATGTCTCTCTGCAACTCCTTCTCTCCTCCACTCTATGGCCATTTCCTTCTGTTCTCTCTGTTCCCTTACCCCTGTCTTTGATCTAGAGCGTTGTAAATTGTTATTGCAAAGGAAACCTTGATTGAAAATTGAGATCCAGCTGCTGGACGTGTGAGCATAGTACCTTCAGTGAAAGTATTTCTCATACTTCTGATCTGTGAATGGACAATTTAGATTCCGTAGCAGTACTCTAATCATAGGCCGATAAACCACAAATAATACGTTTCTGTTTTCTATAAAACATCCAACGAGGAAGAAAACGGAACAGCATATTTCTATGTATACAGTTTTTGTTTGACTCTTAGATACAAGGAGAAAGAACGTACAGAGAGATTCAGCTGAACCTACTGATGCGTTTCACAGAAGCAATAACACTTTAAATACCACTCATGGTGTTCTCATGTTCTCTCATTCGCTACGAGCAAACTGTTAGTACTACAGAAAAAAATGAAAAGACCTTTTTGTAAGAAATTTAATGTAGCTAAATTTTGTACTGGCATACACTTTCGCTAGAGGCTGTAGTTTCCTAATTATTCGAGACGAATGTGCAAAAGTGACTTTGAAATGCGTTTTTCTTTAATAATAATCGTGGCCTCCAGTGAAAAGTATTCCAGTACAAAATTTAAATGTATCTCAAACTTGCTACGAAGAGGTTGTCACATTTATTCCGTAGGGATATTAGTTTGCGCTAGCGAGAGGCAGAACATGAAAACCTCGTGCATGGTTTTTGAAGGTGTTGCGGGTGACACAAAACCCATCAGTAGGGGCAACTGAATCACGCTGTGTACGTTAGAACGACCTGACTAATGGTTTACATGACTTGCTATTGTAGCTGAAACTGCGAGAAAGAAATAGAGACTGCACATTTTGACAGCACACCTCAGAATATTCTTTCTCGCAGTTGGTTTTAACAGATAGCCTGAAAATTGTCGTTAAAAATGCTGTCTATATATGTCTGAATGTTTAGAGCATCTCGTAAAAATTTCAAACAAAGCAGTCAAGAACTTTTCGAGATTTTTGGCAACAACCAGTTGTGTTTATATAGTAGTATAGAAGTATGCATTAAATTTGTATGGAAACATCAGAGCACCAGACCTACTCGCACCATCCGTTCGTTTTTTTCATAGTATGAATCTTCCTTGTAGAACACTGTAAATAACATTAAATTTATCTTTTAGATCATTTTTAATCCAGTCATATAATTTCAATTTCCACACCACTGAGCGTTTCGGCATTCTGACCAGGCTTCCCCACTGTCCATGTTTCACTACCATACAATGCTGTGGTGCGAACGTACAAGGCATAGGCAAAACAATGTGAACAGTGGTAGTAATTGAATGGTTGTGTTTGACGGTCAACAACATAGGTAAGGCACGTCTCGCGCTGGACTGTTCGTGTTCAGGACGGACTGGGCAACAGTGCAGGTTGTTTACGAGTAGTGCATATAACACTCTCTATCCGCTACTGCTATACCATAACCTCAATGCTAGAAACAGGTTGTGACATAAAACTATTTTGTAAAAGCAATTATGGTACAAAGCAGCATAGCAGTGTTACCCTCTGGGAGGAATTTTGTTAAGTTGACCGTGTTGTACCTAACGGAGGTGGCCTATCGGAAGTGAAAGTCAGAATTACGTAAATATTCGAAAAGTAACAAACAAAATTTTGTTTACCTGCACTGTTTAACTGATAATGGAAAACGGTCGCCAGCCTAACTAGGCAAAAGAATGATTAACATTCTCGTTGAAGAAAATAGTTATTAGTAATTTTAACGGATAAACACAACCTATACTTGGCCATACGCAAGTGCAATGAACTCTGACACACTCATAAGTTTACGGTAAGACTGAAGCTAACAGTTGGAACAGCACAAACTATTTGCAAAATTATAACAGCTACCGAAACACACTATTACTTTCAGGGCTTACACAAAGTGAGTGGTCTTTATACTGTTAATATGCACACAAGAGAGAGAAACACTTAGTAATCATGAACATATAATTTCCTACTCTGCAATTTTCCACTTTTACTACCATGAGACATAAAATTAACATTTATGTAAGATACTAACTCACTTTCTGCGATTAACAACAAGTAGTAATGTGATCATTTACTAAGCAAAACTTTATAAGCCTCAGTCTTGAGAAATTTTAATTTGAATTTCGCAACAACACATTAATAATCAGTTTTACTAGGAAAATTATTTCAGCAAGCATCATTAACTCTAACTCACTCTCTTACCACATTAACTTTAACTTTACTTTGTCCAATAGGCATTAATTAGCAAACTGAGTTTTAACGTACTTTCAGTAAGGACACTCGGTAATCACTTTAGTTCAAACTGAGAAGACCCTGAGAGGTGTTATGATGAGGAGAAAAGTCAAGGTAGGTACATAAATTCAGATATAAATTACCTTATATTTCAGCACATTAGCACATCCATTAAGCTGATCCTTCACTGTACATCATTATAGTATTACGTTGCAATGATTGCGCAATGTGGTGGCAACTGCATGTTGGTAGGTTGAATTGCAGGCAGTATTGCTGGATTCTGTCATTTCTTGGTGGCGATGATAGATACAAATTCCAGAATAGTTCCAGCTATTTATCCATCCATCCGAGGCCTTGGAAAGAAGCAGGAAAAGCCTCTCTCGGAACCAGCACAATATGCATCTTTTACTTGGCAGTGCACGGACTCGTAGCTCATCTCCGACTGCTGGCTCGTCCCCGACTGACTATCAGTTCCACCTTTTCCACCTAGGCCAACCACATTTTGCGCGCGCTACAGTTCCGTTCCCGAGGGGAACCACACTACCTCTTATACACCAAATTACTAAGATTCCTAAGTGAGGATCAGCAGTTTACATAACAGCAAACAAACGCATTGAATAACACAGAACATTTGCACATATTAACATGTCTACAAAAAATTATTCACACAAAATTACAATTATATACAGTAAGTTTTGTTCCCTCCAAATGGGACAAAGCACTTAAACGAGAGATATGCTACACAGCATACAATCAAATCCTGACATCAAAGTTTGTATAAAGAAAGGAGTATACAATTTTATGTTATCGATTCAAACAAACACATTTACAAAAGCTCAATGATGTAACATTAAATGAAACAAAGACAAAATAGATCAGTAGAGCATTAGAGCCATGGTGTTACATGCACACTTCGTATTTGCATTCAGAGGCCGAGATCGACCTGCAATGTAAGACCTAAAGAGCTCCCAAGTTGTGGCCGCACGGTTACCTGGAGCATCAGCAACCAAGACAGCCAAATGTTTCAAGAGCAACTGTTTCAACAGTTATGACAGCCTACACAAAACATGGAAAGACATCATCGTGTAAATGTAATAGTGGTGAAACCTTCCCGTTTCCTCTATACCTCTTTTATTAATGATATCCTTCCCTTTTACAATAACCTATGTAACCTTCCCTTAGGATTTCTTTCTCTTGCTTAATAATAACAAATGAAATCTTCCCTATGAAATTTATTCTCTTTCTCAATCTTCGCATACAAATTTAATTGCTGCTTTTTAAAAGTGATTTTCGGATTATTTCGACGAAACATAGAATGTGTCGTCGTCTGTGGCCCTCAGTCGTTATCTGCAATAACCCAAAACTGTTCCTTACCTTTTTTACTGTTACTGGATCGCCATCTGATTTACTATACTTTATTGGCTGCTGGTGGGCTTTCGTAATAAGTGGCTGTATTTATTACCAAAGCTGACGTTATTCTTTAATTAATTTGATTGAAGTTACGTAATTCATAGTTAAACTTTTTCTTGACAACAATAAAATTTTGCAAAGTTTTACGTTGATGGTTTTTGGGATGGATTATAACTATAAATGGAATATTGCTGGCAAAAGTTAATTATACTCCGAATGAAATGATTTTACAAACGTTCAAATGGGACTTACTTTTTACAATAATCTTACAACTAGCAATGCGCAAACATACCTACAGTAGTCTTTAGTTTCTCAAAAAATTAATTTAATAATATTAGTTCCTCTCACTATAATAGTTAGCTGATGTCTTTGTACATCCGTTTATAATCTCTTGTAAATCATAGCTGGTGGCTGGCAGGCACACCGCTCCTCTCAATCTCTCGCTTCAGACCTGCTACCGATTCGCTTCACTTCTCGCTTACTACTGACTTCCTACGAACGCTAAAGTGCGGTCTTTCCTGCCAACAATGCTTTCTGGTGCAGCCAATCCCTGCTGCCATTACAAAATGTATCAATGCGCGGTCTTTCCCGCTCTTTTCTTAAAATGTATCCATACGCGGTCTCTCCCGCCCTTTTTAAAATTGTATCAATTTGCGGTCTCTCTTGTCAACAGTACTTTCTGTTGCAGACAATCCCTGATACACAATTATTTCCAACATAACAAATATTAATTATTCCTACTTAATCCTATTAATAAATTATAAACATCTTTCATAAATTGTGATTTGACAATAGATAATAGAAATATACACGTCTTACAGTGGGCGCAAATCAAAACTAAATGACAGAGATCGTAGTGCACTAACACGAAGTGTGGCCAAACAACACAAAACTACGGCGGCTAAAGTGACTGCAGAGCTCAATAGCCATCTTTGAGATCCCCTATCTACCGACACTGTCCGCCAAGAATTTCGTAAAGTGAATATTCATGAACGAGCTGCTATGCAGAAACCATTAGTGACGACAACCAATGCAAAGAAGCGTAAAACTTGGTGTCAGGTTCAAAAATCCTAGACGGCTGATCATGGAAAACACGTCATATGGTCCGACGAGTCAACGTTTTCGATATTTCCTAACCATCGGGGCGGATTTACGTCTGGAGAACGCCAAAAGAGGCCCACATTCCTGATGCTTGATTCCAACGTTTAAGCATGAAGGCGTTAGTGTGACGTGTGTGTGTGTGTGTGTGTGTGTGTGTGTGTGTGTGTGAAATCTTATGTGACTTAACTGCTAAGATCATCAGTCCCCAAGCTTACACACTACATTAACCTAACTTATCCAAAGGACAAACACACACACCCATGCCCGAGGGAGGACTCGAACCTCCGCCAGGATCAGCCGCACAGTCCATGACTGAGAAGTGTGACGCCTTAGATAAGTTCGTACCGACTAAGGTCCAAAGCGAGGGGAAAGATCCACCGTGGTATAACAATCATGTACGAAAGGTACTACGGAAACAAAGAAAGCTTCACCATAGGTTTAAGAGTAGTCGAATCATAGCTGATAAGGAAAAGCTGAACGAAGCGAAAAAGAGCGTAAAGAGAGCAATGAGAGAAGCATTCAACGAATTCGAACATAAAACATTGGCAAACAATCTAAACAAGAACCCTAAAAAGTTTTGGTCATATGTAAAATCGGTAAGCGGATCTAAATCCCCTATTCAGTCACTCGTTGACCACGATGGCACCGAAACAGAGGACGACCGAAGAAAGGCAGAAATACTGAATTCAGTGTTCCGAAACTGTTTCACTGCGGAAAATCGTAACACGGTCCCTGACTTCAGCCGTCGCACGGACGCCAAAATGGAAAATATTGAAATAAACGATATCGGAATTGAAAAACAACTGCTATCACTTAGTAGCGGAAAAGCATCCGGACCAGACGAGATACCCTTAAGATTCTACAGTGATTATGCTAAAGAACTTGCCCCCTTTCTATCAGCAATTTATCGTAGATCTCTGGAAGAACGTAAAGTACCTAGCGACTGGAAGAAAGCACAGGTCGTTCCCATTTTCAAGAAGGGTCATAAATCAGATGCGAATAATTATAGGCCTATTTCGCTTACGTCAATCTGTTGTAGAATAATGGAACATGTTTTATGTTCTCGTATTATGACGTTCTTAGATAATACAAATCTCCTTCATCATAACCAACATGGATTCCGCAAACAGAGATCATGTGAAACTCAGCTCGCCCTATTTGTCCAAGAAATTCACAGTGCCGTAGACACTGGCGAGCAGATTGATGCCGTATTCCTGGACTTCAGGAAGGCATTTGATACGGTTCCGCACTTACGTTTAGTGAAAAAAATACGTGCTTACGGAATATCGGACCAGGTTTGTGATTGGATTCTGGATTTCCTAGAAGAAAGAACACAACATGTCATTCTTAACGGTTCAAAATCTGCAGATGTAGAGGTAATTTCGGGAGTACCGCAAGGAAGCGTGATAGGACCTTTATTGTTTACAATATACATAAATGACTTAGTTGACAACATCGGTAGCTCCGTGAGGCTATTTGCAGATGACACGGTTGTCTACAAGAAAGTAGCAACATCAGAAGACTCGTACGTACTCCAGGAAGACCTGCAGAGGATTAATGAATGGTGCGACAGGTGGCAGCTTTCCCTAAACGTAGATAAATGTAATATAATGCGCATACATAGGGGCAGAAATCCATTCCAGTACGATTATGCCATAGGTGGTAAATCATTGGAAGCGGTAACGACCGTAAAATACTTAGGAGTTACTATCCGGAGCGATCTGAAGTGGAATGATCACATAAAACAAATAGTGGGAAAAGCAGGCGCCAGGTTGAGATTCATAGGAAGAATTCTAAGAAAATGTGACTCATCGACGAAAGAAGTAGCTTACAAAACGCTTGTTCGTCCGATTCTTGAGTATTGCTCATCAGTATGGGACCCTTACCAGGTTGGATTAATAGAAGAGATAGACATGATCCAGCGAAAAGCAGCGCGATTCGTCATGGGGACATTTAGTCAGCGCGAGAGCGTTACGGAGATGCTGAACAAGCTCCAGTGGCGGACACTTCAAGAAAGGCGTTACGCAATACGGAGAGGTTTATTATCGAAATTACGAGAGAGCACATTCCGGGAAGAGATGGGCAACATATTACTACCGCCCACATATATCTCGCGTAATGATCACAACGAAAAGATCCGAGAAATTAGAGCAAATACGGAGACTTACAAGCAGTCGTTCTTCCCACGCACAATTCGTGAATGGAACAGGGAAGGGGGGATCAGATAGTGGTACAATAAGTACCCTCCGCCACACACCGTAAGGTGGCTCGCGGAGTATAGATGTAGATGTAGATGTAGATATCATGGTGTCCTGTTGGTCCCTTCAATACTCTCAGAAGCCGTGTTACAGTCAACGATTATGTGAACATTTTAGGTACTCATATGCACCCCATGATTAAAATGTTGTTCCCCAACAATGATGCCATGTTTCCGGACGATAATGCACCCATTCAGACAGCCAGGACGGTGCAACCGTGGTATTAGGAGCATGCAACTGAACTGCAGCGGCTTCCCTGCCCAGCACAGACCCTGGACTTGAACATTATCGAACCCTTGTGGGTTGTATTGGAGCAGATTTCCGCCTCCCTCGTCACTACAGGCGCTAGGAAAGGTTGTCATCGAAGAGTGGCATAACATTTCATTAGAGACTATACAATCATTATATGCCAGTATTCGAAGAAGAATATCAGCTGTATTACGTGCAAATAGGGGTCCAACCCGTTATTAATAAACCATTCCCCAGTAACTACAGGTGTTCACATTATTTTGCCTATCCCCTGTACATTCACAGAAATTTCTTCCTAGAATTGAGACATATGTTTGATGGTACTAGACTTCTCTTGGCCAGGAATGTCCTTTTTGCCAGTGTTAGTCTGTTTGCTCCGCCCATCACGGGTTATAATGCTGCCTAGATAGCAGAATCACTTTACTTCGTCTACTTCGTGAATCCCAATTCTGATGTTTAGTTTCTCGCTGTTCTCATTTCTGCTGCTTAGCATTACTTTCGTCTTTCTTCGATTTACTCTCAGTCCATATTCTGTATCAGTAGACTGTTCATTCCATTCAACAGATCCAGTAATTTCCTTCACTTTGACTGAGGAAAGCAATGTCATCAGTGAATCTTGTCATTGATATCCTTTCACCGTCAGTTTTAATCCCACCCTTACACTTTTTTTTTCTTTTCCTCATTGCCTGCTCGACGTGTAGATTGAACATTAGGGGCGAAGGACTACATCCCTGCCTTACTTCTTTCTTAGTCCTGCAGTCTTATTCTTCCTTGTTCATTCTTGTACATAGCGTAAATTACACGTCTTTCAATCCAGCTTACACCTATCTTTCTCAAAATCTCGAACACCGTGCACCATTTTACATTATCGAACGCTTTTTCCTGTTCGACAAATCCCATGAGCGTACCTTGAATTTTTTTAGTCTTGTTTGAATGTGAACCTCGACATTACAACTCTCTTTCTGATCTTCATGTAATAGATCTTCAATTTTATTTTCCATTCTTCCGTATATTGTTCTTATCAGCAGCTTGTATGTACGTGTTGTTAAGTTCATTGTGCGATAATTCTAGTACTTTTAGGCTCTTGATATTTTCGGAATTGTGGGGATGACATTGTTCCGGAAGTCTAACGGTATATCGCCACTCTCATGCCCTTACACACCAATGTAAATGGTCGTTTTGTTGCCACTTCCCCAGTGATTTTAGCAATCCCGATGGAATGTTATCCATTCCTATGGCCTTATTTGATCTTAAGTCGACCAAAGCTCTTTAAAATTCTGATTCTAATACTGGCAAAATGCCGTCGGCATGCATACCTGAAATTATTGTTGTGGCGTTGGTTTGCCGTCGTTTCTGGTGAGAGCAACGCTATTAATGAACTACTGACAGAAACTCGCTCTTTGTCCTACCCTCATATTCATAACGAATCGTACTCCCATTATATCATTTTCTGCTGCAGGCGATACTGTTCCGTACTCGTCTGACCAGAAAGTTTTGTGTTTTTTCCGTTTAACTTCACTGATCGCAACTGTATGTAGACGGAGCCTAAGTGTATCCCTTTCCAGATTTTCTAGCTTTCAACACATTCAGACTTCTGACATTCCACATTTCGAAAGAACAGTTACCACCGTATTTTAGACCCGAAAGCACTCTGGCACTATTTTAATTTGCAAGATAATAGTGGTGAACGGTGAAGTAGTTTGAGATTTCATGACAGCTGACTGTGAGTCAATGTCCATTACGTGTTCTGGTTCTCATCAGTCTGACGTTGAATTGATTTGTCTGTCTGTGTGTTGGGATGGATACAAGTTACGTTTTCGAATACAATTTTTTGCTAGTGTTTGACTGTAAGTATTTCACCAGAAGTTGTAATGTTCCGGCGCATTCTGCCCCCTAATTGGGACTTAATAGAGAAGACGATGGGGCATCTGGAAACTTGATCATGACAGAATGGAGCACATAATTGCCGTCGAGTTTTTCGAACTCTCAAAAGTTATAACTTAGAAATTGAGGAAAGAAAATTTCAAGATCTTCCTTCTAATTGAAGTAGTTTTGATAAAGACAACTGTTATTACCTTCACTGTTCAGTGAAGGCCCATGAGGTTCATGCTATTCGTAGCCATAATTTCGTTCGACCGTGACAAAGACATAATCAGGCAATGACTGTAACTGGGACAAGACCAGTTTCTCACAGCCTTCAAGGTTTCAGCTTTGATCTGCTCTACAATGGACCACACAGGATCACGAAAAAGAGATATTTGTTGGACCGGCGGTCAGTTTCCTGATGTCGAAATACAAATTTATTAGAGTCTCGAACGTGACTAGTGACTTTGAGCTTACTTAATTCCTTTTTATGCAGACATGAATAAACTTTAATGTTCTAATGTTTTGTTAAGAGTATAGTCATCAGTTTCATTATAGAACAATGTGTTATCAATGTTTCATGTTGAATGGCTGAAGTCGTAATGAGGGATCTAATCGAGAGTGGTTACTACAATGTTCAATGGATGAATTCCATGGCGTGGGAAAGCTGAATGTCTTATGTTATAAGGCGATATTCCAAGTAAAAAAGATAAATTACAGAAAACAAAATCCTGAGAGTTTACTGTTAGTTTCCAGTTTTACTGCAAATTTTTTGTCATTATTTCTTTAGAATCAAACGTATTTTCGGTGTTTCTGTTTCTGAAATTTTTGTGAAATTTGCCCTTGAGAGTTATTTTTGTTTTCATTAGTGCACGTTGATTAATGTCCTTTTACTCTAGTACACTTCAAATAATTTGAAGAGCTTCGTTGTGACGAAAGGTATAAATTCTGTTGCCCGCTTACGGAATATTAATACATCGATACCCAGAAGAAATGAATCAGTGCTCCATGTTGAGGGTGGACCTGTTCATTACGTGGATGTATTTAGTGATTTGCCCTTCGTTTCTTTACCCCAAAAAGGTGTCATGTCTCGGGCATAAGGAAGTACACCAGACGGCCCCGTCTATACATTATACACATTAATATTTTACTGTACGTATCTTTATATCACGTGTTAGTTTTCAACTGAACTTCCACCTTACGGCAGAAGAGGTGCACCTTGAAACAGCTTTCGCTCAGTAGAGTAACAGACGGTACGCATTAGCACCTAGTGGAGGTATTCGCTGGAGTCAGGGACCTACTGTGCTGCAGCGAAAGTCCTTGCACGTGCAACTAGTCCCTGTGTACCAACAGCCAGTGTGTGGCCTTCACTCCTGGCCCCGAGTTCCTGCTGTCCTCCTCGCAGAGAATGTACTGTGCTCCTTCACAAGAAATATATGAGCAACGAGACAGAAAACTGGGATGTTACTGGACAATTCCGGTAACACCATCCACTGGGAGACAGCAGTAATGCTAGCAACACTGTTAATAACATATAATACGATAGCTTAAATAACTCGGTAGTAGAAATAAGGGAAGAAAAAGACTAATTGAGTTTTGCAAATAAACTGGAGCTAGTACAGCAAATACAAAATGGTTCAAATGGCTCTGAGCACTATGGGACTCAACTGCTGTGGTCATAAGTCCCCTAGAACTTAGAACTACTTAAACCTAACTAACCTAAGGACAGCACACAACACCCAGCCATCACGAGGCAGAGAAAATCCCTGACCCCGTCGGGAATCGAACCCGGGAACCCGGGCGTGGGATACAGCAAATACACTCTTCAAAAATTACGAGAGGAATATGTATACCAGGAAAAGCCTCTACTTTTTTAAGATCAAACATACAAACTTTGTTCTAATAATCAGTATCGACATATTTCATTTCCTAACGAAAGGAGGTTGTGGTCTCAAGATTCCAGCTGGATTACGTCATGGTCAGACAGATTCCGAAATCAAGTATTGGGCTGTACGGTATTGCCAGGAGCAGATATAGAATCAGACCACAATTTAGTGAGGAAGAAGAGTAGGTTGGAGTTTCAGATAATCGTCAGGAAAAATGAACGGGGATTGACGGCGAATGCAATAGTGCTGAGGAATGGTGACATGCATTTGAAGTTCTCTGAGGTTACAGATACTTCAGTTGAATTGAAGAGGAATGGACACCTCTAAAAATGGCAACCATAGAATTACAAATATAAGTACTAGGAAGATAACTGCGAAGAAACAATGGCTAACGGAAGAAATACCTCAAGTGAACGACAAAAGAAGGAATGTTCAACGGAAGAGAGAACATAGCAATATAAGTAACTTTGGAATGAAATAAATAGAAAGTGTAGTGAGGCTAAGACAAATTCCTGCAAGAAAAATGTGAAGAAATCGAAAAAGGCATTACTCACTGATTGAGTGTTAGAAAAGTCGAAATTACGCCCGGTCTAATTAAAAGCAATGGCATCAATATTAAGAGAGCCATGAGAATTCCACTGTTAAACACAGGAGAGAGAACGGATAGATGGAAAGAGTATACAGAGGGCCTTACGAGGGGGAAGAACTGTCTCATGGCCTGATAGAGAGATGAGAATCAAACTTTGTCAGAGCTGTGGAAGACTAGCGATAAGGCAGAAGGAATAGGTAACACTCCTTCGGAATTTCTAAAATCATTGAGGAAATGGTATCCAAACGAGTATTCTAGCTAGAGTGTACAATATAGGAGACGGAAGACACACAATCATACTTCCGGAAAAAATATCATCCACATAATTCCGAAGACACCAATGGAAGGCAAGTGCGAGAATTATTGCATAACCAGACTAACAGCTCATTCATATAACTGTTGACAGCAATAATATACAGAAGAACGGAAATGAAAACTTAGGTATCCTTTGGTGACTATCAGCTTGGCTTTAGAAAAGGCAAAGCAACCAGAGAGGCCGTTCTGACGTTGCACTTCTTAATGGAAGCAAGACATACTAAAAATAAGACACCGTCCTAGGATGTGTCGATGTACAAACAGTGTTCGATACTGTGAAATGGTACAAGTCGTTCGACATTCTCACAATAATTGATGTAAGCTATAGTGAAAGACGCGTAATATACAATATGTGTAAGAACGTAGAAGGAACAGTGAGAATCAGACGATCCGTGCTACGAACGAATCTCTGTGTCTTACCGAACCAAATATTTTGTTTTGGAGACTCTTTGTGAAGAAAATCGGACGTGTGAGAGGAGGAGAGAGATTGTATTGTTGTGAGACGCCATTACGGTATATAGTAGATGTTAAAAAAGTTTTTTGCACAAAATAAAATGCAATACCAAACATCAAGTATTCAAGGTGTGTATATATCCATACCTAAATTAGTTAATTATCACGATACAGATATTACAAGACGCAGATCGCTCGGATGTGAAGTTTGGAACGATAGTACGAACCTGCATTTCACACGGTGAGAATTCGTCGAGAGATTACCTCCGAATTAATACATTTTAACTTGATAAATTGTTGGACCTATCACCCAGACTCACCAAACAACATAGCCTACAGTTGTGCCGAACGATCTGCGTAGCGAGTAAAGGTTTCAGAGATTTCAGATGGCGCAGATAACGACGAGGAATTTCCGCGAGATCGCCAATGCAGAATACATCTCTTGTTCTCCTGTGGTACTTAAAACTAATTATTTATATTTTCTAGGTTTTCAGGAGAGTAAAGACAAAAGAAAATAAGGAACTAAGCTTCACCAACTAAAACCAATAACTAAACCAATAATTAAAAGAAAAGCACTCGTAAATAATATTTATTTATAATAATAAATAAAGAATATTTTTAATTAACTAACTAGTAATAGTAATAACAATAATATATTAAAAATGCACTTACACATCATGTCATAGCTTTGTATAATTGAGTGGGCTACAACATTCCACATAAGTTGATTTGAAATTTTCATTCACAATGTTTGTCAGTTTCATATTTACATGTATTATATTTGACCACTAACTGCTTTGAGAATGCTTGAAAATGACCACGTGTCGAAACTGTAATCACAATAAATAATGTTTTAACAGCCTAAGGCGGAATGATCTCATTTAAAAATATCACGAAAGCTGTAGACCCGGTCATCATCAATTTTCTGAACATATGTGTGTTGGTGTAGCATGATTAATACCGCCTATGGGATTATCAGGTAAAAAGAATGTCAAATTCACCGTGCAATTCAAAATAAATCAAATAGTAATCATATAAATTTTTTGCTAAAACTTACAAACTATCCAAAGATCCAAAAAATGAAAGAAACATCATTTTCTGCCATTAAAATGGTTTCTACGTATATATGGTACCAATGTTATTGAATAATAAGCACGCATGCTCCCAGAAGTGCACTCGAAATGTGACGACACCTCTAAGTCTTGTTTAATGCTGTAGACAAACCATACCCATACACTTGAAAGCAGCTGTCAATTTCTAACAATGCACAGGCAGCGGTCCTCAACCGATCAGAACAAAGCTCTTACCTGCTGGTTACGCCCGAACACTGAATAATATAATACACACGAAAGAACGGCGCTTTATCTACACACCCTATTTTTCCACGTAATCTCCATCCCGTTCTATGACCTTCCTTCAGCGCGAAACAAGGGCATATATGCTCTGTCGGTACCAATCCTTGTCCTGGTGGCGGAGCCAGTGCTTCACTGTGTGAATCACCTCTTCATCGTCCTCAAAATGTCTTCTCGAGTCGTAATGCGTCTGTCCTCGCAAATGACATCAGCAGCTCGCTGCAACAGTTTAGGCGTGACAGCTGCGGGCGGTCTCCCCGACCGCTTTAAATCGTGGAGCTCCGCCGAACCGCCTTCTGATGACCTCACCCTCCGTGCCCAGCGACTAACTGTACTTCTGTCGACAGCAGATGCTCCATAGACTTTGCACAAGCGTTTGTGAATATTCTCCACAGTTCCTTTGTCTGCAGTGAGAAATTCAAAGACTGCACGTTTCTTGTAACGTATATCACCTATAGAGGCCATTTTGAAACGCTCCTGCAGTTACGCTATCTCTCGGAAGTGACGGAAACTTGGCGCTCTCACTCAGGAGACTTCAAATAATACATAAGTAACGTTTCGCGTTCGTAATATTGTTTTCGGCTGAAAAAAAAAAAAAACATGTGGTGCATTACTTTCTGGGCAACACTCGTATCGTCAGGAGAAGGCTAGGACATTACAACGCACATGGATCCCTCTAATCAATCATTCTACCCGTGCTCCATGCGCGAATAGAAAACCAAGAAACCCTAATCCATTGTCTCACAAAAATGAAGTACGCTGAAGACATGTTCGAGTAGTCAATGTAACTTCGAACACTTATGAATCATCGGCGGTGTGTCGCAATTCTCTGCGAGTGGGAGAACGCCCACCAATTTGCATTAGTGTTACTCATGTGCCGCGTTATTACCAGGCCTGGTAGGGTATATAAGGGATGGGAAGAGCATCAGATGTCCTGCCATCTCTCTGAAGGACGCAGAGAGGTCGCAAATTTGTGCGAGTGTTGTTAGTACGTCACAGCGTTTCGAGCGATCTCACGGTGTGATTCTATTTGACAGGATGGTCAAAAAGTGCAATAACGAGAGTTGTGTAGCAGTGCCCCGTAGTTGGACTGCTTGGGAACGTGAGGGCTAATGTACTGGTAGTCAGTCTTCTGGTACAAGACTTCTGACCACCGCAAGGGAAGATCTCCGTACTGTACACCAAACACAAGTGACACCTTCACATCTGTGCGTGCCATCCGAGAAGAAGTAACGGACTTCCTGCAACATTTTGTGTCATTCTGAACCATTCGTCGGAGACTAACAGCAGCAAGTCTTGGGAAATACCGTCTCATGTGTTGCCTGCAATTAACGTCTCACTGCGTTTAAGTTCTGGTGCGCATGGGAAACATGGAGTGCTGATGAAAGGCTTCGCACTGTGTTCAGCGATGGCTCGTCGCTCTTCGTTACCACGAGTGACGATCTTCAGCCAGTATTTTGGCAACCTGGGGAGAGGTTCCATTTTGCAGTGCTTTGCAGAGAATACTTGCATTACTTTGGCGTCGCTGTGTGGCGAGCCACCGGGCAGTGATTGAAAGATTCCATTGGAGCAAAGTTACATCACGGACATTGGCGTCCTCATGAACTACCTCTCATGCAACAGTATCGTAATGCCATTTTTAACAGGACACTTGTCGCACACACATGGCTCTTGTCTGCATGAACAGTCTGATTGATGTTGAGGTACTCACGTGAACAGCAACATCCCCAGATCTGCCCCCGACAGAACATATATGGGACCAACTTGGACAGCAACGGCGTCTCAGTGGCAGTAATCACGATGTCAAGGACCAGTAACAACAGTTGTTGAAGGAGGTCACAAAAGTGGCATGAACGTCCATTTACAGAGGCTGTTCGAAGTGATGATCACTGGTTTCAATGCGGCGCTGCAAACTTCTTATCGTAGATTGAGTGGTATTCCTTATCACATCGGCACTTATCGAAGCACATGCTCAGAAAATTCCTTCTCTGGCCTGCCGCAGTGGCCGAGCAGTTCTAGGCGCTACAGTCTGGAACCGCGCGACCGCTACGGTCGTAGCTTCGAATCCTGTCTCGGGCATGGATGTGTGTGATGTCCTTAGGTTAGTTAGGTTTAAGTACTTCTAAGTTCTAGGGGACTGATGACCTCAGAAGTTATGTGCCATAGTGCTCAGAGCCAATTCCTTCTCGCACATCTTCAGGTGTAGTCGGAACTTCTTTATAAACAATGTTCTTTACGAATCCCCACAAGAAAAAATCCAGAGGCTTCAAGTCAGGCGAACGAGTCGGCCACGACACATCTCCTCCGCGTCCAATCCAACGATTTGGGAGTTGTCTCTGCATCTCATTTCTAGCCATCAGCGAAAAATGTGCCGGACAGGCGTCATGTTGATACCACATTCTGTTCCTTGTTCCTAAAGGTATTTCTTCCGATAACAGATCTAATGTTTCTTACAGGAATGTGGTGCACTTCCTACCATTAGGATTCCCGTCGATGAAATAAGGGCCTATAATGCTGTCCTCCTGAATCCCACACCATAAATACACCGACCACGGTTTTTGGTGTGTAACTTGCTGAAGCCAACATGGATTTTCAGTTGCCCAATAATGCATGTTATGCAAATTAAGATTTCCATGGTTCGTGAATGTAGCCTCGTCAGTAAATAAAATCAAATTAATAAATGTGTCATCCCTCTCAATCTGAAGTTGAGCCCATCGGCAGAATTCAATGCGACGCATACAATCCGTACCAGTTAATTCTTGGTGGAGACTAATATGGTAAGGATGATATTAATGGCGATGCAGAACACGAACAACACTACTCTGGCTCATGCCAGATTCCGATGCGATTTGATGCGAACTAATACAAGGATCTCGAACCACAGTGGCAAGAAATGGTTCAAATGGCTCTAAGCACTATGGGACTTAACATCTGAAGTAATCAGTCCCCTAGACTAAGAACTAATTAAAGCTAACTAACCTAAGGACATCACACACATCCATACCCGAAGCAGGATTCGAACCTGCGACCGTAACAGCAGCGCTCGGCCACAGCGGCCGGACACAGTGGCAAGAGTACCAATTTCCGTTTCCTCGTTAGTAGCTTTCCTTTGCCTGGTATGTTTCCGATGCATTAAAGATCCAGTTGTTCTCAATTTATCACACACATTTTTAAATGTATGACGTGTCGGGTGAGTACGTTGATGATATCTTTCAGCATATAAGTCTCTAACTCTCACTGAATTTCGTTGGCATTCTCCGTAAATGAGAAGCATATCGAATTGTTCTTCGTAGCAATGCATCATCCATATTCGCTTGATTCGACGATACTATTTTTACCGTTCCTATTATTGTTGTATTGCGAAACCGTCGAATGGTGTTTACATGTCAACGGCACGTTAGAAGGATACGCCGTCTTTAGCGAATATTTACTATTTGCGCAATATGCGAGATAGAATTGTCAGAGGATGTGCTTAGATAAGTGCCGAAGTGATAAGAAATACCACACAGTCCATGATAAGATGATTGCAGCACTGCATTGATACCAATGGTCATCACTTCGAACACCTTCTGTAAATGGACGTTCATGCCACTTTTGTGGCCTTCGTTGACCTTCAAAGACCTTACTGTTAAACATCATTGGATTCGTCTCGATAGTAATTATCAGAAAATAAGTACCAAACTACAGCATCCCATTAAAAAAAACAAAGTTGACCTTCATATCTCTGAAGCGACCGCACCTAGCAACAAAAAAACCGTCATATTATGGCCCCCGTTGTCCCATGCAAACTTGGTCCTACAAACATTTCAGCTCCTATCATACTTTCGTAGTTATTCTTGGTGGCAATAGTTACTCACCCTGTATATTGTACTACAGGAAGTATCCTCTCTCATGCAGTTCACACTGACTTACAGAGTATGGCTGCATATGTAGCTGTAGATACAGTTCGATTTCAGGCTTTGAATTAGGTCGTCAGGTGTGTCTGGTGGTAATAGGGTGGTAGGAAAATGTGCAAGAACCATTTAAATTCGTATCCAGAAGACGCTACTAATCACTCACGAAGTTAAAGCACCATTCATGTTTGGAATTGGCTCTGAGCACTATGGGACTAAACATCTATGGTCATCAGTCCCCTAGAACTTAGAACTACTTAAACCTAACCAACCTAAGGACATCACACAACACCCAGTCATCACGAGGCAGAGAAAATCCCTGACCCCGCCGGAAATCGAACCCGGGAACCCGGGCGTGGGAAGCGAGAACGCTACCGCACGACCACGAGCTGCGGACATGTTTGGAATTCCAGAGGCGTTTTTTATAAGGGCGCAGCACAGTGTCTCTACCCATTCCACTACGATTATCGATACCAACCCTGAATCAGAAACATAGGAGCGCACGCGCGATGTGACATGAGCATGTCCACTGGCGAATAAATGGCTTTAAATATGTCATCGGAAAGCGGGCACTACACTTCACTGCGCCGTATGAAGCCCATAGCTTCGTCTTATATTGACCTTCGTATGCTCGGCCTTGGTGTGTAACTGAACTGTTGGATTGCTATTGGTGCGTGCACGCATTGCGTATGAACGTCATTTGCTGAGCTCAGGCGTTCATTTTCGGATCACTGGGTACTCCGTGGATTCTGTCCATTCGGAACTATCTTGACGCTCCCTCGGTCGCAAATTATCTTTCATTCCAAGTGCTTGTATGCACTATTTCTATTACAGAGTGGTACGGATAAGCGACAGAATAGGAGCCAAACAACATCGTATCCGAAAGTGACGTAGACCGTGTTGCTGCTTGCACAGAGATGTATCCTGCTTAGATAGCCGTTTATTTTTAAAAACCTCAAAGAGTTACTGCTACGTCCGCAAGTGTTAATTGAGAGGTTGTATTGTAATGTCCGTACCGTCATAAACAACGCGCAATGGTGACGTTATAGCACAGTTGCATAAGCGTGAAGAGGTAGCTGTCGCCATATATCTAAACAGCGCGAACGTGACCCTGTCGACACCGTAATGTACTAAAATATGACTTACGAGCCATCCGCGAGTGACAACTAAAGTGCTTAGTTAAAGATAGAAGAGTTGGTTTATGGACTCTTGGAGCTCACATTCTACTTGCAAATGATCCTGACACTGCGCTGTCAACACAAACCACCTAACTACTAGCTCTGTAATCAGTCGAACACTTAGACTATGGTCATCCAAAATCGTGTTAACAGTGATTATCGCGTTCTTGGCCGACGTGATGTATCGCATATCCGATGCTCTAGCTCATCAAAAAATGCTAGATGACCCGATCAGCACTTTGCATAGTGCAGTATAACATATCTGCTTGGTTTTTTCAAAGGAGTACAAAGAATCCATGCCCTGAGGACATGATAAACCACGAGAAACTGCCTCATGCCATCACCGACCTTTAATAGTCTTCAGAAGCTATAAAAATCTTTCGACAGGGATAAGGTAGACCTAGACTAAAATATCTAGGTGTCAAGCAAAAAACCATCATACATTACACAATAAACCCTTCATTCACTGCGTCATGTATCAGTAATAATATAAAATATCTGATCAGTCAGCAATAAAATGTCAGCTCTGAAGAACCGCCACATTTCATAATTTTTACAAACAGCAACCATCTTTTGCAAGGTGTGAGGCGGACCTTTACAAAACTATCTATGTGCCGAGCATCGAAGTTTCTACATTACACTATAAACGCTCCATACGGAACCACTGATGGCACTTTGTGATTGGAAACTATATGAGCAGACACCAACGAAAAGTCAGTTCTGAAGACGAAAATGCGGAGGACACCTGACAAATTTGCAAATCGTTGGTCATGTGTTAGACAAACTGTAGACAGGGAAGGATGAGAAGGAACCAACAAGCTTCCATAACAATTTCAGGATGCTACTACGAAAGAAGACCCGTATAAATAATTCATTCGAAGCGTCATTGGAAAATGGTTACTGATCGCACACCCATCCGCTTACGCCTTAAAACCAGATTAAGGCTTTTTTCTTTTTTTTTTTTAGTCATCAGTCTTCTCACTGGTTTTTGTAGCCAGCCACGAAATTCTTAACTGTGCCAACCTCTTCATCTCGGAGCAGCACTTGCAATCTACGTTCTCAATTGTTCGTTGGATGTATTTGAATGCCTGTCTTCCTCTACAGTTTTTACCCTCTACAGCCCCCTGTAGTACCATGGAAGTCATTCCCTGATGTCTTAACAGATGTCCTATCATCTTGTCCCTTCTCCTTGTCAGTGTTTTCCACACATTCCTTTCCTCGACGGTTGTGGGGAGAACCTCCTCATTCCTTATCTTATCAGTCCACCTTATTTTCAACATAATTCCAGAGCATCACATCTCAAGTGCTTCGATGATCTTCCGTTCCGGTTTTCCCAGAGTCCATGTTTCACTACTGTGCAGCACTGTGCTCCTAATGTACGTTCTCAGAAATTTGTTCCTCAGATTTAAACCTATGTCTGATACTGGTAAACTTCTCTTAGCCAGGAATGTCCTTTTTGCCTGTGCTGGTCTGCTTTTTATATTCTCCTTGCTCTGTCCATCACGTGTTATTTTGCAGCCTCGGTGGCACAATTCCGTAACTTCGTCTACTTCGTAATCATCAATTTTGATGTTTCTCGCTTTTCTCATTTCTGCTACGTCTCATTATTTCGTTTTTCTTCGATTTACTCTCAATCCATGTTATATTCTTATTAGACTGTTCATTATATTCAACAAATACTGTAATTCTTCTTCATTTTGCCGCACGGAGTGGCCGGGCGGTTTCAGGCGCCATGTCACGGACTGCGCGGCCCCTCCCGCTGGAGGTTCGAGTCCTCCCTCGGGAATGCGTGTGTATGTTGTTCTTAGCATAAGTTAGTTTAAGTAGTGTTTAAGTCTAGGGACTGATGACCTAACCAGTTTGGTCTCTTAGGAATTCACACACATTTGAAAATTTTTTTCTTCTTAATTTTACCGAGCGAGGGCGACGGTTCAAACCCTTCTCCGGCCATCCTGATTTAGGTTTTCCGTGATTTTACTAAATCGTTTCGCCGCGCGGGATTAGCCGAGCGGTCTAAAGCGCTGTAGTTGTGGACTGTGCTGCTGGTCCCCTCGGAGGTTCGAGTCCTCCCTCGGGCATGGGTGTGTGTGTTTGCCCTTAGGATAATTTAGGTTAAGTAGTGTGTAAGCTTAGGGACTGATTACTTTAGCAGTTAAGTCCCATAAAATTTCACAACCATCTGAAGATTTTTAAATCGTTTCAGGCAAATGCCGGGATGGTTCCTTTGAAAGGGCACGGAGGCTTCCTTCCCCATCCTTCCTTAAACCGAGCTAGTGCCCCGTCTCTAATGACCTCGTTGTCGACGTGACGTTAAACACTGATCTTCTCCTTCAATTTCACTGAAGATAGCAATGTCATCAGCGTATATTATTACTGATATCCTTTCACTTTGAATTTTAATTCCACTCTTGAAACTTTATTTCCGTTGTTGCTTCTTCGTTGTATAGATTGAACAGTAGGGGTGAAAGACTACATCCCTACCATACGCCATTTTTAATCCGAACACATCGTTCTTGATCATCCACTCTTATTGTTACCTCTTGGTTCTTGTATATATTGTATGCTACCGGTTTTCCTCTATAGCTTACCACTATTTTGCTTAGAATTTCGAACATCTTGCACTCTTTGACATGGTCGAATGCTTTTTCCTTGAACGTGTCTAGACTTTTCTGTAGTCTTCTTCCATCATCAACAGTATAGCTGAAATTGCCTCTCTGGTGACTCCCTCTTTCCTAAGGGGAAACTAATTGTCATCCAAGACGTCGTCACTTTTCTTTTCCATTCTTTTGTCTATTAACGTTGTGAGCAACTTGGACGCATGAGCTGTTAAACTGATTGTACGATAATTCTCGCACATTTCCGCTCATGTAACCTTTGGAATTACGTGGTTGATGCTTTCCCGAAAGTCAAATGGTACATCGTCAGACTCATACATTTTACATTCCATCGCGAATAGTCGTTTTGTTGATACCTTCCCCATTTATTTTAGAAATCGTGATGAAATGTTATGTATCCCTATAGCCTTACTCGATCTTAAGTCTTCCGAAACTCTTCTAAATCCTGATTCTAGTGCTTGATCCCCTATCTCTTCTATAAGGACTCATGCTTCTTCTTCTATCACATAATCAGAGAAGTCTTCACTCTCATAGTGGCCTTCAATGTACTCTTTCCACCTATCCATTCTCTCCTCTATATTTGGCAGTGGAATTCCAAAATGTTACCACCCTTGCTTTTAATTTTATAGAAGGTTGTTTTGACATTCCTGTATACTGAGTAAGGCCTTCCGACAGTCACTTCTTTTTCGATTTCTTCACACACTCCGGTGGATACCACGCAGTCTCCTCTGTGAAACCTACAGGTATTTATGGAGCTGTGCTCTCGGCAGAACACGGCAGCAAGGTGTGATGATTCTATGAGCGTGAGACTGCAACTTGCTCATCTCAAAAGCACTTGTAGTTTGGTCATTATACGTGTAAAACGGATACGAATCTTTGAGAGTCATACGAAACAACATGCTAATGCGCTCCTTTGAAGCACCGACAAGACAAAGTCAAAACATGGAACTTTCTGGCAGATTAAAACTATGTGCGGGACCGAGACTCGAACTCGGGACCTTTGCCTTTCGCGGGCAAGTGCTCTACCAACTGAGCTACCCAAGCACGGCACAAGCCCCCCTTTAACAGAAGCTCTCGTTGGAAGGTAGGAGACGAGGTACTGGCAGAAGTAAAGCTGTGAAGGCAGGGCGTGAGTCGTGCTTGGGTAACTCAGTTAGTAGAGCACTTGCCCACGAAAGGCAAAGGTCCCGAGTTAGAGTCTCGGTCTGGCACACAGTTTTAATCTGCCAGGAAGTTCCATATCAGCGCACACTCCGCTGCAGAATGAAAATCTTATTCTGGAAACATCCCCCAGGCTATGGCTAAGCCATGTCTCTGCAATATCCTTCCTTTCAGGAGTGCTAGTTCTTCAAGGTTAGCAGGAGAGCTTCTGTAAAGTTTGGAAGGTAGGAGACGACATACGGGCAGAAGTAAAGCTGTGAGGGCGGGGCGTGAGTTGTGCTTGGGTAGCTCAGTTAGTAGAGCACTTGCCCGCGAAAGGCAAAGGTCCAGATTTCGAGTCTCGGTCCGGCACACAGTTTTAATCTACCAGGAAGTTCCATATCAGCGCACACTCCACTGCAGAGTGAAAATCTCATTCTGGAAGGTCAAAACATATTCCTTTCTGTAGCTGTAGGCCTCTGGGAAAGAAAACGCGGGAATTTCATTGGCCAGCCTGGTCTCACGTGGTAGTTTTTTTTACTGAGAAGCGGGACACTCCACGAGATTTGAGTCTTGTGATTCGATGTCTGCCCGTGAGAGGCTAGGATCGGCTCTCGAAGAAGGGACGAATGTTACAAGGGAAGACAGGAGGAACTAAAGTGGCACTTCGCCTACTACTAGTGAGGGAATCGCTTCGATTTCTGCTCGCAGAACTCGGTTGTGAGAAGTAGTCATTTCACTTTGCCGGCCCAACTGGAGCATGATGTAAAGTTTGTGGTAGGTTACAATTTTCTTTTAAATAAATAAAATCTATTGGACACTTATTAAAAATATTCTGGTTTATATGGAATACATTGAATGATGGTGAGTGCATACAAATAATCTCGAATTATCGTATAGTGTGTTGTAAGTGCAAATGGTGTTTTTACTCTGTGCATTGTTAGCAAAACTATCTACGAACTGATTTCGCAGACCAACTTCCAATACCAATAAAGAAATACAGTCACTGCCAAATACATTCAGCCTCTTAGGAACTGACTCCTCTGGCCCTGTTCAACACTGATAACTTTGGTCCCTGTATATATATATATATATATATATATATATATATAGTAAATATAATACATTATTCTAACCAATGTAACTTTAGTGGTAGATGCTTTTGAAAAGACAAACTTAACTTGCAGTACAATTTTGCTAAAAAAACGCAGTGTCAGTAATTCACAAGTCAGAACCGCTTCCCCGTCCTGGTCATACGTTTTTCGAAGAATTCGGTTTTTTTCATAATGGTTTCATTCATCAGCCAAAACAATTTCATGTGCATTTCAGAGTATTACACCTAGAATTTCTCACCGCTAAGCCAGTAGCTAGCATATATATATATATATATATATATATATATATATATATATATATATATATATATATATATATATATATATATATATATATATGCTAGCTACTGGCTTAGCGGTGAGAAATTCTAGGTGTAATACTCTGAAATGCACATGAAATTGTTTTGGCTGATGAATGAAACCATTATGAAAAAAACCGAATTCTTCGAAAAACGTATGACCAGGACGGGGAAGCGGTTCTGACTTGTGAATTACTGACACTGCGTTTTTTTAGCAAAATTGTACTGCAAGTTAAGTTTGTCTTTTCAAAAGCATCTACCACTAAAGTTACATTGGTTAGAATAATGTATTATATTTACTAGTTAATCCACAACCAGTGAGATTTATACAGCAAGCATTATGTAACATCAATAAACCAGCATAAATGCAAATCATCAGTTTGCATAAAGATTTGCAAACAAATCATAGAAACATTACAATAGTGAAATATCTAACCAGCTTTTTTATCGAATCAACAATTACAAATCATCAATTTACATATAGATTTGTAAACAAATCATAGAAACATTACAAAAGTGAAATATCTAACCAGCTTTTTTATCGAATCAACAATTACAAATTATCAGCCACTTCATCTATACTAAGGCGCTGACGAAACAAAAATCATGATTATTTAACATCTTTACCATGCTTGTGAAAAGACTTCTGCTTACATGTTCTCGTAATTCCTGCATTAATCTAACAGTTGGTGGCTTCACACAGCAGACCACAAATACTGCCTACTGAATCGTCTTTCGCTCACAGACAGCTGCCTACAACTTTGCGCCCAGTGCTCTCTTACTCTAATACTACGTCTCAGACCAGAAGCAGTGCCGGCCGAAGTGGCCGTGCGGTTCTAGGCGCTGCAGTCTGGAGCCGTGAGACCGGTATGGTCGCAGGTTCGAATCCTGCCTCGGGCATGGATGTGTGTGATGTCCTTAGCTTAGTTAGGTTTAACTAGTTCTAAGTTCTAGGGGACTAATGACCTCAGACGTTGAGTCCCATAGTGCTCAGAGCCATTTGAACCATTTGAACCAGAAGCAGTATCTTTGGCTCTGCGGTCGTGCACAGTCAGCGGTCCGCATTATAAAGCCTATCACAGACATACATTCATTGGCCAGCCTGGTCTGACGTGGTAAGTTTTTAATGAGAAGCGGGACTAGTTTCATTTTAGCTTACATTAATATTACTATCGTATTCGGGTGCCACATACAAGTGTGCCCCAGTAGGCTCCTTTCAAGGAGGCTTTCAGGGATTCACAGCCATGGTCCAACGCAGTGGCCACCGTCAGCAGCACTGGCGAATAACACGAAAACGACGCTGTTAAAAAAAAGGCAACATTGCATCCGGCTTCGGCATGTATAGGTCGCAATGTACTCAGTAAACATTATAGTGGTAATGAGTAGGGGGGAATCGCCCTTCTGGCATGCATAATTTTTACAAACTCAAACTTGGAAATCACTGTCATCAGATCGCGGAAACGGAAAAGTATGCCAATTGTGTAGTAACCTACCTGTCGGTTCCTTGTCTTGAACCTCTGCCAACCTTAGTTCCTTGTAAATGTTTCATGTTCTTGTGATAATTTGCCAGTGTGCGAAATCTTATTTAACATGTTCGTGTTATACTTCAGTGTAACTCCTGCACTCGTTTTTGTGACTGTAATAAACAATAGTATTTATGTCAACTTTGACGTTGATTCCAAACGTATTTCACCTGACCACAAAGTTAGAATGCAGTGTCACTATTCCACCACACTTTTGACGTCTGTTGGGCCATAATTTAGTGTTAATAAAAAATCCTTGGGGAACAAATGACTTTTTATAGTCTTTATTGGGCATCTGCATACTGATAAAGGTTAAATACCTAAAGGCGAAGGCGATGGAGTAGAACAACTCAATTACGAAATACACTATGCGGTCAAAAGTATCCGGACACCCACAAAAACATAAATTTTTCATATTAGGAGCATTGTGCTGCCACCTACTGCCAGTTACTCCACATCAGTGACCTCACTAGTCATTAGACATGGTGAGAGAGTCAGAGAGTCGAGTTCGCGATGCCGACGAGCGAGGACGATGCGCGCGCGGCCGGGGCAGCCGCCTCGGACGCGCCGGAGTCGGCCGCTGGTCGGTCGGTTGGGCCTGGCCCGCCGGACGCTCCAGCGGCCGCTCCACACTGGACGGATCCCAGGTTGACGACCCAGGCTACGGCACCGGTTCGTGACAGGATAGAACGACGATCGACAGGCGCTATTCGGCCGCAGAAGACTACACACCACACGACGAAGCCGTATTCGGACGTCGGCCATACATCACATCACGACGGACGCAGCAATGAAGACGACCGCCAGGACTACGCCAGAAGACTCGATATATGTCGGGAGGAGGACAAAGAAACGCTGAAGGACATACAACGCCTTATCCGCTATTCACGGGACACGCAAGAGCAGGATAACGACACCTGTCTGGCATCTCCATCTGTGGACTCAGATGTCGAATCAGAGCACTCCCACCAAACGGTCGACGACGCGGAGATGGCAGCGGCTTTTCCAGCAGAAAACGACAACGACTCCCCACACGCAGAGGGGGACTTAACACTCGTATACAACAAACGGCGCAGAAGCAACGCATTAGCCAAGGACTTAGCTAACCCAGCTAAGAGACGAACGGAGACCATCCCCACAGTGAACCGATTCGCCCCAATGGCACCTCAAGCTGCGCCTCCATCAACCACCAACAAGCCTCAGGCACAAACTTCTAATGCCGCAGAAGCCGTGGACAGAGACAAGAATGTGCTTCGCAAAGTGCCCCCAGTCACAATTTATTACACAAAGGATTACGTTCACCTCAATGAAACGCTCAACGGACTTCTAGAGGGCAACCTTAAAGCTATATACCAAAAGGACCGCATCAAATACCACTTTGAGTCCTTCGAAGACCAAAGGCGTGCAATAAAATTCTTCACGAACCACAGCTTCTCCTATTTTACGCATCAAGCACCAGACGACAGGGAACTGAAAGTAGTTGTCAAACGCCTTCCGGCGGAAGTTACCGAAGAACAACTTTCCTTTGCCCTCAAGGAAAAAGGCTTCAAAGTGCTACAAGTCTACCAATTTAAGGAACGCGACGAGAAGACGAAACAATTGATACCGCAACCTGTGTACCGAGTCACCCTCCCATCCGGAAAAGACAGTGACAAGACCTATGATGTCAAATACCTGCTCTACACACGAGTGGTAATAGAAACCTATAATAGTAAAGAAGGACCAGTCCAGTGCCAACATTGCCAACGTTTCGAGCATACAGCAAACTACTGCAGCATGCCAGCACGCTGCGTCCCCTGCGGTGGATCCCATAAATCATCGAATTGTACCCATCCTAGGACGGCGCCCCCAAAGTGCGCCAATTGTGATCAAGAACATCCAGCGACCTTCCGTGGCTGCCCCAAATTTCAAGAACTCCTACGGAAATATACTAGAAGGACACCAAAGAAGTCGACCCCACAACGGCCTATAATTGTTAAGAACTCGGCCATTGCAGCGATTCCGGCCACCCAACAACAAGCGGCACCTCTCCCTGTGGAAACAATCGCCTCTCGACCACAACCGGCACCCAGGGTGACTCTACGACAGACAAGACAACAGCGCTCGTACTCCGAAGCAATACATGCCCATTCACCGACGCCAACACCAGCGGAGACATCATCTGCCTGGTCGACCACCTTTACACCAGCGTTAACAGATATTCTTCAACTACTCACCGCCCTCCAGCAGAAGCTGACGTCTATCCTCTCGCTTGTAGAAAGCGTACTGACAGCTTTTCAAACACCCTAAATGGATAGACGGCATCACACGAGGAATCTTAACTTCTGCATTTGGAATGCCAACGGCCTGAAACTGAAGAAAATAGAATTCACGGACTTCTTACATCGCCACAAGATAGACGTAGCATTTGTCTCCGAAACACATCTCCGCGAGTCAACCGACCTCCGTTTGAGGAACATGCACATCTACCGGACGGACAGACGGGACCAACGGGGTGGAGGAACCGCAGTTCTGATCAAAAAATGCATTCGTCACCACCAAGAACGTTTACCCCAACTCCAGACTTTAGAGGCCACGGCAGTAACAATCCACACGACGCTCGGAAACATTACCTGTATTGCGGCTTACCTTAGCCCAAAGAAGCCTCTCCACCCAGAAGATCTTTACGCCGTTACAGAGGGTTACGACAAGATCCTCCTTGGAGGGGATCTTAATAGTAAACATGTTGCCTGGAATTCCCGTAAGACTAACCCAAAAGGACATATGTTGTTTGCACTGGCTGAGAATTTACATGTTTCCGTCCATGGACCACGGGAACCGACGAGGATACCTTACGTCCAGACACAAGACCCTGATGTTCTAGACATCGCCATAATCAAGAACATCAACCCGAATCTCCAACTGCGGACGCTGGATGATCTTTCGTCGGACCACAGACCGGTGTTAGGACTCATAGAGAGGGCTACTTTGCAACTCCCACTGCCGACGACAAGAACTTACGACTGGCAGCAGTTCCAAGCGTACCTCAACAACAATGTGCGACCAACCCAGGTTGTTACTACCAGAGAAGCGATTGATGTGGCAGTCGCAGTACTCACGAAGAAGATTAACAATGCGAAACAACGAGCACTCACGGAGCACCTGCAACCAGAAGTCAATTATGACGAGTTTCCACCACCACTGCAGGAACTTAAGACAAGGCGCAATCGATTTCGGAAACGATGGGTCCGTTACCGCCATCCGGATGATAGACGGGAGACTCACAGACTAACCCGAGAACTCCGGCGGAAGGTTCAGGACTGGAAGCAACACACGTGGGAACTCAAAATGGACAACTTTCTATTACGCACCAAAGATGAATGGCGAATAGTTAAAAGTCTCAGACAGCAACAGCCCCCCAAAAGGGCAATTCGCGGACCCCATGGCCTCTTGTACGACTCACTGGCGCAGGCGGAGCTGTATGCGGACACATACCAACAACAGATGACTACGCCCCCCACGGAGGATGGAGATGATGCACTCCACCGTGCAGAGGAGGACACAGCGGCGGAATGGGAAGCTATTCGGGACGCCCCGACTAACGCTATGCCCCGGCTGACAACGCCGGAGGAAATTCGGAGGATTATCAAGTATAGCAAACACACCTCACCTGGAGCAGATAGAATCAGCAATACGGAATTGAAACACCTCCCGAGAAAGCCTGTTGTGCTTCTCACCCGGATAGTGAACAGCTGCCTCAGGACTGGATATTTCCCAGAGGCATGGAAGATTGCCAGAATAGTGCCAATACCAAAACCGGGCAAGGATATCTCACACCCTGACAGCTACAGACCCATAAGTTTACTGCCGACGCTGGGAAAGGTCCTGGAACGTGTCCTACTGAAACGCATGCTGGACATCCTTGTGGCGCACAACATCATCCGACAGGAGCAGTTTGGCTTCCAGGCGAAGCTATCGGCTGAGTTACAACTACTGCGCATCACGGAATCTATCCAAGACAATTTCAACAAGAAACGACATACTATTGGAGTATTTCTCGATATAGAGAAGGCTTACGATAAAGTATGGCGAGGCAACTTGATCGTCAAGCTCCGACGTACCACTCCCCTACCAGACTGCTACTTAAAACTTCTCGATAATTTTCTTCAGGATCGCAGATTATATGTTCGCATTGACGACAAGAATTCAACAACACGGCCTGTCCTTGAAGGACTTCCACAAGGATCGGTCATATCTCCACTGCTGTTTAATTTATATATTAACGACCTCCCGACGGTGCCACATGTTACTGCCAGTTTCTATGCCGACGACACAGCGCTCCTGACTGCAGGCACTAGAATGGACCACCTCGTCACACGGATGCAGCGCCAACTAGATTTAGTGGACCACTGGACCCACATGAACAAAATAACGGTCAATGCAGAGAAAACCAAAGTTATTGTCTTCACACGTCGGAGACCCATCGTCAATGAACGCCTACGGATATCAGACCAGCCACTCCCCTGGGCAACAACTGTAAAATACCTGGGAGTGCATCTGGACGCAAAACTGTTGTATAGTCATCACATTATGGAGAAGAAGACGTCTGGCCTCAAAATGCTGGGAGCTCTCCTCCCATTTCTGAAGAGCTCATACCTCAGCCAACGCACGAAACTCCAGTTGTACCATGCCACAGTCGAACCATCTATTTTGTATGGATCGACCTCTTGGGGTACTACGTGTGCCATTAACTACAAGAAGCTACAGGTTGTACAAAGCAGATGCCTACGATGGATCACAGGAGCCCAATGGTGGATCCGAAATCATGACATTCATCGAGCCTTAAGCGAATCTTACCTCTCAGACAAGGTCAAGGAGAAGGCACGAACCTTATTTCGGAAGTTGGACATGATACGTGACAGTACACCACAACTCACCACAGTAGGTGTGGTAGAACCCTTACGCAACCACAAATATAAAGTACCGAAGGCGATAGTATTTGAGCCTTTGTAAATGATATCCCAACGTAATTCTCCATAATTTAAGGACATATCGTCCTTTAGCACTTCTACACACATGTTTTCAAACACACACCAAAAGCAGCGAGTTAAAGGACCCTTCTGTGTGCCCAAACTAAAGCTGAAAGAAGAATAAATAAATAAAGAGAAAATTTTTACTCCTTCCATTCCCTACAGAAGTAAAAATCAACGAAGTTGATCAGACTTCAGCACCACCACCCAATAAAAAAAAAAAAAAAAATGGTGAGAGAGAAGAATGGGGCCCTCCGCGGAACTCACGGACTTCGAATGTTGTCAGGTGATTGGGTGTCACTTGTGTCGTACGTCTGTACGCCAGATTTCCAACACTCCTAAACATCCCTAGGTCCACTGTTTCCGATGTGATAGTGAAGTGGAAACGTGAAGGGACACGTACAGCACAAAAGGGTACACGCTGTTGACTGACAGAGACCACCGACAATTGAAGAGGGTCGTAATGTGTAATAGGCAGACATCTATCCAGACCATCACACAGGAATTCCAAACTGCAGCAGGACCTACAAGCACTATCACAGCTAGGCGGGAGGAGAGAAAACTTGGATTTCATGGTCGAGCGGCTGTTCATAAGCCACACATCGCGTCGGTAAATGCCAAACGACACGTCGCTTGATGTGAGGAGCGTAAACATTGGACTATTTAACAGTAGAAAAACGTTGCGTGGAGTGACGAATCACGGTACACACTCTGGCGATCAGATGGTAGGGTGTGGGTATGGCAAATGCCGGTGAACGTCATCTGCCAGCGTGTGTAGTGTCAACAGGAAAATTCGGAGGCGGTGATGTTATAGCGTCGCGTGTTTTTCATGGAAGGGACTTGCACCCCTTGTTGTTTTGCGCGGCACTATCACAGCACAGGAATACACAGATGTTTTAAGCACTTTCTTGCTTCCCACTGTTGAAGAGCAATTATGGTATGGCGATTGCATCTTTCAGCACGATCGAGCACCTGTTCAAAACGCACGGCCTGTGGCGGAGTGGTTACACGACAGTAACATCCCTGTAATGGACTGGCCTGCACAGAGTCCTGACCTGAATCCTATAGTAACTTTCTCATAATGTGGGGCTACAGTCGTAATATGTTTCTTTAAAGTCAGTACCGCCATTAGAATGTTGTTTATTTACAGTGTTACAAAAAAAATGGCTCTTAGCACTATGGGACTTAACATCTGAGGTCATGAGTCCCCTAGAACTTAGAACTAGTTAAACCTAACTAACCTAAGGACATCACACACATCCATGCCCGAGGCAGGATGCGAACCTGCGACCGTAGCAGTCGCGGGGTTCCGGACTGAAGCGCCTAGAACCGCACGGCCAACGCGGCCGGCTACAGTGTTACATTCACACTTACACAATCATGATGTCGGCTTCAAAGTGCCATTATCAAGTGTGTTAAGTGTTATAAATTGACTAAGATGCCCCAAATCATGATTGTGTATGTGTAAATGTAACACTGTAAATAAACAACAGTCTAATGGCGGTACTGACTTTAAAGATAAAAGGGTGAATCCTATAGAACACCTTTGGGATGTTTTGGAACGCCGACTTCGTGCCACGCCTCACCGACCGACATCGATACCTCTTCTCAGTGCAGCACTCCGTGAAGAATGGGCTGCCATTCCCCAAGAAACCTTCCAGCACCTGACTGAACGTATGCCTGCGAGAGTGGAAGCTGTCATCAAGGCTAAGGGTGGGCCAACACCATATTGAAGTCCAGCATTACCGATGGAGGGTGCCACGAACTTTTAAGTCATTTTCAGCCAGGTGTCCGGATACACATAGTGTACCAGGAACTTTACGAATGACAAATGAGCATCGCCTTGCACAAAGGTTAAAGTCGACTTTAAACAAAAATGTAATGTGTTGCACAAAGAAAGACGAAATGAAATACTATCGTTTGATTACGTTTAAGCAATCGGTCACTTGTGTCATTCGCGAACTTAAAGTCTCTGAAACTTCCTGTCCCTGAAACTTCCTGCCCAAAGCAGTTTTTGTAGAACAAACAGTTACCTAGTAATGGGAACGACACATGGCAGAGTCAGAATTGTTAGGATAAGTATAGCAGTCTAAGATTTTACGTCCA
Source organism: Schistocerca nitens (assembly GCF_023898315.1). Taxonomy (NCBI): domain Eukaryota; kingdom Metazoa; phylum Arthropoda; class Insecta; order Orthoptera; family Acrididae; genus Schistocerca; species Schistocerca nitens. The sequence continues at coordinate 485,982,455 of NC_064620.1, forward strand.
ATCTGCCCTGTCCTTTCTATGGTATCACGTATCGATACTACCCCACATGTGTCAAAGTTGGCAACGGACTGCAAATTTCCATCAGACGCCGATGTCGGTCGTGCGCAATCCGACGGAACCAATGGAGCATGCCCACTGAGCCACACCCCCAGTGCTTCCGTACCACGAGTTACCTCTGCTGCAGCCTGGCAGGCCACTCTCGCTTGCAGCCTCTTCACTATGACATTCGGATGCTGCCTAGCCACAGCTCCACCTCCATCATTCATCTTAGCATAGAGACACTCATCCTTGGAATAAATGATGACTAACTGAAACCCTAAGCTGCCGACAGGTGTTGTTGATATACCTCGATGTGGACAGCTGAAAATGTGTGCCCCGACCGGGACTCGAACCCGGGATCTCCTATGTATAAGGTACATTATATGTGTAGAATTGTGGACAGTTGGGAATGTGAGTCTCACGGGAAGCGTGCAAGGGATAAGAACTGCAGTCGCGCTTTTCATCTGTGTCCTCGGTGGCTCAGATGGATAGAGCGTCTGCCATGTAAGCAGGAGATCCCGGGTTCGAGTCCCGGTCGGGGCACACATTTTCAACTGTCCACATCGAGGTATATCAACAACACCTGTCGGCAGCTGAGGGTTTCAGTTAGTCATCATTTATTCCAGGGAAAAGCTGGACGGTCATCAACAGTATTCTGTTCTTTCGAGAACAGTTACTGTCCTCATATATACAGGTAAAGGCTACCCAGGCATTGACCTTCGTCTGTGCGAATGCGCACAGGTTGCCCAAACTCTTACGGGAATCGCCAAAGCGTGCACGAGTAATGAGTGAATGGGCAAATGTGTATAAGGTGCATTATATATGTAGAATTGTGGACAGTTGGGAATGTGAGTCTCACGGGAAGCGTTCAAGGGATAAGTCCCTGCAGTCGCGCAATTCATCTGTGTCCTCGGTGGCTCAGATGGATAGAGCGTCTGCCATGTAAGCAGGAGATCCCGGGTTCGAGTCCCGGTCGGGGCACACATTTTCAGCTGTCCACATCGAGGTATATCAACAACACCTGTCGGCAGCTTAGGGTTTCAGTTAGTCATCATTTATTCCAGGGAAAAGCTGCACGGTCATCAACAGTATTCTTTTCTTTCGAGAACAGTTACTGTCTTCATATACATACACTCATCCTTGTTGAATTGAGTGCAAGTCTGTGGATCTTGCTACATTATTTGTAATGTCTTCATGCGCTTGGAGAAATACAAGTTAAATAAGTCTGTTGTTTGTTAACTTGTTTGCTAATCATTTCTGCTCCTGTCCAGCTTTCATACAATGTCAGTTGCTGTACCACTCTGTGTACGATGTTGTACATAACATACCTGGCAATGAGTCATCGTACCTCTGTGTGGCAAGCAGTTTCTTCTTCCTGTTCTGTCGTCTTTCTTGTGTTTTGTGTCCCCAGTGTTTATCTCAATCTAGGTTCTGATATGGCTGCTTTTGCAACCACTTTTGCTCCTCTGTGCTTCCCCCTCTTGTTATTTTGAGCATTCCTCAACTGATAATGGCTACTACGATACAATCCCTGTTGCTCCACCTGTTGTTGATGTAACTATTTATTCAATATCAGAGTCAACAAATGGAGCAACTACTTGCTTGCTTTCGACTGACATTAACAGATATGACGTCCTTGTACAATAATCTCCTGCATGCGTAGAAGACGTTAATTTTGTATCATTTCTATCAGTTTTAAGTCAGTGAGTTGAAGTGTGTATTTGTCATCTTGCACAGTACACAGGGAAATGATGTTAACAATCTAGGAGCGTTGTACTAGATAATGGTGTTAAACCCGAAATTTAGATTGTACATAAGAAAAATACACTAATATAGTCAAACGGCGGTGCCTTCCTTTATAAAATTGTGTATGACGGTAGCACAGCGCTATCGTGGACTTTTTTGACGACTCGCTTCGTGGCGGCGCAGACGACTTCACACAAGACTCCTTACCCAACGGCAGCGCCAATGCCTGCACCACCTACGTACGTGCCGCCTGTTCATGAGTCTGACGAGGTGACGGTAGCCTGGACAGAGTAGCTCGAAAAGTTTAGCGCACACATCACAGTGCATTACATAAACGTAGAGACAAATGAGACGCCCTGCTAAACCCGCAGGGGAAGGACAGGTAGTTTGAGTTGTGGAAAGGGGCCAAAATAAGCTGCTGTCAGTTACACTCGAACATGCAACATATTTGATCAAACATTACAAGAGCCAAGAAAATTAAAAAAAAACACAGCTTTAGTTGTGGAACTTAATTAGTGGCTGAATGCGACGTACAACCTCATGCCTTAAGGGCAACACCACTCTAATTTAAAAACGGCTGAAAGCCAATAACTTAAAGCTCAACTAAAATCAGAAATTTAAAAGGTAAAGCCTTATCTTAAAACAGTTCTTTAATTAGGCTGGAGGCCCAAAGAATCTGACACTTTAGGAGCAAACAAATTAAAAATCGGCGGAAGACCCAACACTTAAGACTCAATAAAATTAATTTTAAAAATGGCAAAGGCTTTACGAAAAACTATTCTTAAATTAGGCTGAAGGCCCAAACCATCTGATGGCTTAAGGTTCAAATGGTTCAAATGGCTCTGAGCACTATGGGACTTAACATCTGTGGTCATAAGTCCCCTAGAACTTAGAACTACTTAAACCTAACTAACCTAAGGACATCACACACACCCATGCCCGAGGCAGGATTGGAACCTCCGACCGTAGCGGTCACGCGGTTCCAGACTGAAGCCCTAGAACCGCACGGCCACACCGGCCGGCGATGCCCTAAGGGCAAAACAACCTTTATCTAAAACTCGGCTAGCTACCATAGAAGTACAAACAACAAGAACAAACAAGAAAAGGCAGTACACCCAAGGGCGCTCAGAAGTTCTGAGGGTCGGCGTGGAATTCAAACACTGAATTTACGTCAACGGCCAGGGCAGGTAACTGGAAAGTTAATTGCCATAAGGCACAAGATTATGCTCGTGCACTTCAATTCAAATAACCAAGCACAGTTAAACTCCACCGGAGGGTGGCTAAAATTTGCCAACTTGAAAACACATGTTGTTCCTCGTGGGAATATCCCAACAGCCGACAACGAACTCCAAACGACACAATGTGACCAGTCGTGACCTGCTGGTAGATTAAGTCAAAACTCAACTTTCATGTCCTGGATCGGTGAGCCACGAACATTGTAGCAACCGGAACAGCCCCACACACTCCGACATCGCATAGAGGTCGCCAGCGGGCTTGGCCAAACTACGCGCCACGGAGATTTCCTCGCTGCTCCACGCCAACCGACCAACTCCCCACATACAGCCCAGCCGGAAACTATAAGCGCCAGGCCAAAGACAGTCCAAGGTGCGAATATCGACACACACCGCTGCTGCCACCCGCGGAAAGAGAGGATAACAGCATAATCGCGATAACCGCGGGAGACTAAACACACAATAGCAACCAAGGTTTAATCCAACGCCTCGCTTGAGCGAGCCGCGGTTCAACAAACATTCTGATTTCTTGGTTTAAATGGTTCAAATGGCTCTGAGCCCTATGAGACTTAACTTGTGAGGTCATAAGTCCCCTAGAACTTAGAACTACTTAAATCTAACTAACCTAAGGACATCACACACACCTATGCCCGAGGCAGGATTCGAACCTGCGACCGTAGCGGTCGCGCGGTTCCAGACTGTAGCGCCTAGAACCACTCGGCTGTCTGATTTCTTGGACATGGCGATTGTTTCCCACATCCCGCCCTGAACTAGGACAATATGAGGACCTACTGCAAGCGCATACTGAGTAGTAGAAGGACAGAGTGCAAGTGGCGGCTGACCGGTACAAATCGTTAAGGTTGCGTAAGCAACAAGGACAGATATACCGTCAGTGGGTGACTGAACTGCAATGCCTTACTCGACAATGTAGATTCAGATGTGACTGTGGCAAATAGAACAGTGATACAATGACTCTTGATGCCATCACAATCTTGAATTCAGGAACAGATTCTGAAATACTCACAACTTTCCTTCCAGCACCTTCTGCTGTCTTTACACTATAAGGATTTCTGCGAAAGCGCGGCAGAAGGTTTTGAGGTACCGCCTGTTTGATCTGTAGATAGGTACAGTAAACAGGCTTCCCAACCAGCTTGCAAGTAGCGGTCCAGCCGGCTACGGCTAAACTGCTCACATAAACAAATGTCGCGTCTGGCACAATGTGTGAAATCGTGCCCTTGCTGTAGTACAGTACATGCTCTCCGATCTCGCTCCCTCATGTAAAGTGATTTGCTTTTTTGTGGCAAATAGCGACATGTACAATCTGTGTTCTTACAGAAACGTATGACACCCCCTTGTGGTACTTCTTCATCAACAGTGTGTAGTGTGATGTAAAGCTGCACAATGTCGTTAGTGCAAAAGAACGTTTGCAGTGCTACGTGAAGACAACAAACTTTTTGTGTCTCTTACTATTGCTAGAGAATCAGTCCATTTTCAACTTGACACTGGAGCTTTAGTGACTTTGCTCAACCGTAGCCCTTACTTATTGCTTGGCAAACGAAAGTTGTGCACATCGCGCCATATGCTGGTGGCGTATGGCTACCAAGACATTCCTCTCTGAGGTACTTGTAGCGTGCTTGCGACTTTCCGAAATCCGACGAAGACACTTCTTTCCATACAAGAGAGTGCTAATATTTTTGGTCTGGTCTCTCTTTGTTTGTTAATCATTCAGGAAATGTGCTTTCTGTTTCTTCCTTTGATCTTCGGGACAGTGTTGCTAAGTTATGTGCAGAGTTTCAGGATTTATCTTCTGAGGATTTGGGCAAAGACAATATTTTGTTGCCCATGTCACAATGAAGGATGATGCAGAACCACGTTTTGTTAGAGCTGGTCCTGTCCCTCAGGCTCTTCGAGACGTGACTCAGGAACTTACTGTTTTGCTATAAATAGGGGTCGTAGCAGCCATTACTGCCAGTCAGTGCAAGTCCCTTCTTGTTACACTAAAGAAGCCGTCCGGCAGACTCTGGTTGTGTGCCGATTTTAAGAAAACTGAATCCTAAAACAGCCACTGACAGTTATCCGTCTCCACGCCTGGAAGAATTGATGGCTGAACGGGATGCAGATCATTACTTTTCCAAAACTGACTTGCGCGACGCTTACTTAGAAATACCTCTGGATGAGCAGTCGCAACACGACTTTGTCACTAACACTCATCAAGGTCTCCTCAGATTCTTGAGATTGTCGTTTGGCGGTACTTCTGCACCCGCCAGTTTTCAGCGCTTTCTGGCGCACCTGATTGCAGGAGTTCCTGTTTGCTCGAACTATTTAGATGACATTTTCGTCTCATGTCGCACTCCTGAACAACATGTTAGCAATCTTCACACTCTGTTTCAAGTATTGTCTGCAGCTTGTCTCGAATGTAACAGAGAAAAATGTGTGTTTTTCAGACTGAGTACTAAGACATGCCACTAACAGCCAGTGATTACACCCATTGCAATCACATTTGTTTGCTATCCGTGACCTTCCATCCCCACTCAATGTGCGGGAACTGCAGTCTTAGGGAAGCTCACGTATTACATCCAATTTATTCCTAACGCCGCTCAAATAGCGGCTCCCTTGCCTCGCTTACCCTGCTTTGCAGAAGTTTCAAAATGATTTGCTTAGTGGTCGATGCCTTGTTGAATTTTACTCAGCTAAACATGTGGTCTTGGCTGTGGATGCTTCCTGTTATGGCGTCGGTGCAATTTTGTCACAAAAATTTGGTGCTCTCGACATGCGGATTGCCTTTACTGAGAAGTTGTTGAACAAGGCTCAAAGTAATTATTCGCCAATTAAAAAGGAGGCTCTCACCACATTCTATGTCATTTTCACCAGTCTCATTTACTCAATAATATTTACTTGTTGACTGACCATAATACTCTGAAATCTTTGTTAAGCCCTTCGCAGCCAGTCCCAACTCGCATAGCGCAGAAGCTGCAACGGTGGGCTCTTCTTTTGTCAAATTACCACTATGAAATTGTGTATCGGCCCACTTCTAAGCATGGCAACGCAGACGCTCTCTCTCGCCTCCCTGTATGCCCAGGTTCAGCATTCGGTGACACCTCTGTACCTTGTTGCTACATTGATGCACAACACACAGATGCTTCGCATAGTTTTCCGCTTAGTTATCGGAAAGACGTCCAGGCCACAGCCATGTATCTGCAGTTTCTGTTGCACTACACCCGCACTGGTTGGCCGCGTTCAGCCAGACAGTTTCGTAGCTCTGTGGTTCGCCGATATTTTGCCTGTTGGCACACCCTCGCAGTTCACCAACGTATCATTTTGGTTCGCACCAATGATGACCAGTCACGTTTGTAGTGGTTCTCCAGGCCCTCCAACCTGACGTGCTTCGTTTGCTGCACCAAGCTGTCGGCACGACGTCTTTGCACTTGGCACTGTCTGGATGCGCAAATTCAACAGTCGACTTCTCAGTGCCAGGCCTGCGCTGAACATCAGTTAGCCCCACCTCGGCAGTTCTTTGCACGGGCCAAACCTCAAGCACTTTGGCAACGTTTGCACATAGATTTGGTGGGTGCTTACCGGAATACACGCTGGCTCATTGATGTTGACACTTTCAGCAAATTTCCCTTCGTGGTTCCTCTGCGTTCGTTCCACAATATAGGCCTTGTCATCGGTGTTTTGCCAAGAGCATCTGTCTGAAGTGATTGTGACTGACAACTGACCTCAATTTATTGCAATAGAATTTGAACAATTTTCCGCCATCTGCGACAACAACCACACCACGAGTGTACCGGTTCGCCAACAGTCCATAGGCGTGCCTCCCACAGAAGCGACCAAGTTCTGTTGCTTTCGCTCACAGCCAAGCGACACAGTGTAAGTGGGCTGCTTCTGTGTTGGCAGCTCTGTGTAGCTGTGTGGCTGGTTGGACTCGTTGTTGGAAGTTAATCGCCAGTAGTGTTGGGCAGTTGGAAATTGGTCACCAGCAGTGGTGGAAGTACTGTTGGGCAGTTGGAGGTGAACAGCCAGCAGTGAGGGATGTTGGATGTGAGAATTTAGCATTGATGGAGGGTAGACGTCTGAAGTGTTAGCGTAGGCTAACGATCTGTACATGTTCGACTTGGAGATTGAATATTATTCATGATTATATACCTTTGTATTAGATGTCAATGACGATTTATATTCGTGTTTGAACTGGATGTCACATTATTAAGGAAAAAAATACATTGTTTGGTTTGCAACAAGAACTTTCCTTTGCTAACCACATGCCTATTAGTAGTTAGTGACTTTACTAGTTAGAATCTTTTATTTAGCTGGTAGTATTGACGCTCGCTGTATTGCAGTGGTTCGCGTAATGAAGATTTTTGTGAGGTAAGTGCTTAATCAAATGTATAGGTTATTGTTAAGATTTCTTTTTAGTCAGCGCCATTCTTTTGAATTAATTATTTGAACTCAGGTTGTAATTTTTTTGAGCTGTCAGATTGCGTTGCACTAGAATGTTGTGGATCAGTGTTGACATGATAAGAAAAAGTAAAGAGAAAGTAGGCTCAGTACGTTCAGTTTTACTCAGCTGTTTCAGAAGTTAAGTCCCATAGTGCTCAGAGCCATTTGAACCATTTTCAACCCACAGTCGCGGTGGAGTTGTTACAAGGACGGCGCCACCGCACCTTACTTCAGGTGCCGCACCTTTCACGGCAGACGCCGCCAGCTCCGTCCAGACAGGCCAACGATTCGGGCTTTTACAAATTGTATGGCGGACGGAGGTACGGGAGCGAGGCACAGTTGCACGTTTTCTTGGATGTCCTCTGATTCTATTGCAGGGACCGAGAAGTTTGCTGAGACGCCGCCAGAATCAAATCCGTCCATGTGATCCTGTCGCAGGCTTTTTCCTTTCAGATTCTGTGCCTGCCTGGACGCAGAAGCCCTCGCTGCATCCGGATCTCGCAGGCCCCGCTCCGTCGGCGCCCGTCCTTGACGTCGCCCACGACGTCTGGTTTCACGTTGGTTTCCCCACGAGCTGAGGTCACTCACCACAGTACTTTTCGAACACCCGAAAAGTAGAGCAGTTTCCGAAATGCTTGTGCCGAGCCTCCGGGCCATCACAATTTGCCCTCGGTCAAACTCGGAGAGATTCTACACAAGACAGCACGTTCACTGGAACTAAACGCAACGTGCGTGTGTCTGACTAGCATTCCTTCTTCACCAACTGACGCTGCTTTCGCCTGGACGGGTTTATATCGACAGTAGGTCGGTGGTCATAGTGTTCTGGCTGATCGGCATATGTCCGGGATGGAGATCAGTCACTGCAGAATTTTCAGTAGTACAACTGTACGTCCAGACAGACCATATCTTAGAAGGCAGTCTTTGTACACAATCACAGAGGCAGATACCGAGTCCTGATGGCCAGAGTCCATGGGAGGCCAACGCTGGAGAGGCGGAGGCTCGAGACGATGACTGGCTGCTCGTAGTGACTCCTGAGGCGTCACGTCCAATTTGGTGTGGCAACCGAAACTGCTGTCTTCTTGGCTAGAACGATGTCTGAATACAACTCTGGCGGACAGGCAGGATATGATCTACTTGTTAGCACGTGACAAGGTGGAAGCAAGTAGTGCAATGTTAGCCATGTCTCTGGTTGCGATACGGTCGCCGACTGCTGGAATTGTACACGAAAACAAACGTAGAAAGTTTACATTTGTTTACCGAAGTAACAATGCCTGCAGGGCCAGCGCTAATACAAACCAACAGACATGCCTGTGTTGCTGGTGGACGGAGTATCTGATACAGCAAAAGGGATACTGGCAGACCAAGGGAATATAGATGTAAGTTCCGTGTCTCATCGAGGCCATTTCACGGTCGTCGCCGTATCGACAGCCACCGTTGACTGGGGATGGGACTCTCTTCCCGGCGGCTGCCCCACGTGCCGCGTCGGGTCCCTTTGCGGGTGTCGAGACGCTCTCATCTTCATTTGTTTGCTCAGCCTCTGGAGAGGGGATGCGCACCCTCTGTCCGGTTTTTCCGCTGGTGTTCGCGGGCGGGCTCAGGGTGTATTCTGGGGCGTGGACGGCAGCTCGGCACTGGCCTCCGTTTCGGCTCCCGTCTCCTCATTGCAACTGCATCTAGCTCTACCACTCCCCCCCCCCCCCCCCTCCCAAAAAAAATCACATTTCGCTTATCTACACTACACAACTAAGATGGGGAGACTTTTTGGGGGAGGGGGAAAGAGGGGCAGGAAAGGGAAGTGGTTTCACGTACCGATACCAATCCACGGGCATCAAAGTTGGCAGCAGAATTGCAGGTTTCCGTCAGATGCCTGTAACAATTGCGTGGGATCTGGCGGATGCAGAGGAGCACACCTGCTGAGCTAGTCTTCCACGAGCGCCCTCTGTCGCCACAATATAGGACGGTTGGCGGCAGCCAAAGAGGCCGTTCGCACTTACAGTCTCTTCGCTACGAGATACGGACGACGCCTAGTCGTGTCTCCGACAGTCGTTTAATGAACAAAGTAAGAGCATATGGACTATCAGACCAATTGTGTGATTGGATTGAAGAGTTCCTAGATAACAGAAAGCACCATGTCATTCTCAATGGAGAGAAGTCTTCCGAAGTAAGAGTGATTTAAGGTGTGCCGCAGGAGAGTGTCGTAGGACCGTTGCTATTCACAATATATATAAATGACCTTGTGGATAACATCGGAAGTTCAGTGAGGCTTTTTGCGGATGATGCTGTAGTATATCGAGAGGTTGTAACAATGGAACATTGTACTGAAATGCAGGAGGATCTGCAACGGATTGACGCATGGTGCAGGGAATGGCAATTGAATCTCAATGTAGACAAGTGTAATGTGCTGCGAATACATAGAAAGAAAGATCATTTAGCTACAATATACCCGGTCAGCAACTGGAAGCAGTTAGGTCCATAAGTTATCTGGGAGTAGGCATTAGCAGTGATTTAAAATGGAATGACCATATAAAATTAACCGTCGGTAAAACAGATGCCAGACTGAGATTCATTGGAAGAATCCTAAGGAAATGCAGTCCGATAACAAAGGAAGTAGGTTACAGTACACTTGTTCGCCCACTGCTTGAATACTGCTCACCGGTGTGGGATCCGTGCCAGATAGGGTTTATTGAAGAGATAGAGAAGATCCAATGGAGAGCAGCGCGCTTAGTTACAGGATCATTTTGTAATCGTGAAAGCGTTACGGAGATGATAAACTCCAGTGGAAGACTCTGCAAGAGAGACTCTCAGTAGCTCGGTACGGGCTTTTGTTGAAGTTTCGAGAACATACCTTCATCGACGAATCAAGCAGTATATTGCTCCCTCCTACTATATCTCGCGAAGAGACGACGAGGATTAAATCAGAGAGATTAGAGCCCACACAGAGGCATACCGACAATCTTTCTTTCCACGAATAATACGGGACTGGAATACAAGGTAGAACCGATAGAGGTACTCAAAGTACCCATCTCCACACACAGTCAGGTAGCTTGCGCAATATGGATGCAGATGTAGATTGTTAATACACAGTGCAGAGACTCTCATCCTTGTTGACACTGAGAGCTGGCCTCTATATCTTAGATCTATGGTGAGGTGGGGCTTTACAGCTTTAAAATAATTAAGCAACTTCACTGTAAATGACCAATATCTGTTTATTTTTGTGCTCAGTACCACAGGTTTCGATCAGAAGAGCATTATCAAGCCAAAAAAAAAAAAAAAAGAATAACCAACCCGTCATTACAACGTTTGAAGTGAACAACTTCTTCGAAGTAGAATAACATAGCTTCTCTTACAATAGCCGCGCGGTGTGGTCGCGTGGTTTGAGGCGTCATGCCACGGACTGCGTGGCTTCCCGCCGGAGCTTCGAGTCCTCCCTCGGGCATGAGTGTGTGTGTTGTTCTTAACATAGGTTAGCTTAAGCACTTTGGTCCCTTAGGAATTCACACACACTCTCTCTTACAATAAATAATCTCCAAAAGACACATATATGTAGGAGACGCACACAAGACGATCGTACATTGAAATGTACGATGTACATATCACCATCAACCGCTTCAGATGCCTTCACTCCATAAGACACTGCTGCTTGGAAATGAACCCAGGGCACTGGCACAAGGTCTGATGGTGAGAACAATCTCGCATCGCAGCTGGCTCTGTTCCCCATGTAGTGATGATGGAAATATCCTCCAACACTATTCGACTTTGCGACATCCAGATCAAGGGCCGTCGCACGACGAACAAACGGAAGTGTTAACGACTGTGTAGACGAGGGATTGTTAAAACTGCGGTTTCAAGACGTCTTATGGACATCCTTTCCTCAAAATCTGGAGTACATAAGATTTCCATTCTTTCTTCGTTTAATGAATACCTGAACTTTTATTCCAACAAGTGGATAAAGTAGCGCAACCTTAAAAATTTACAATGAAAAGATACAAACAAAACTTAGTCATACTATATCAAATACTAGTGCCTTTGTCCTCGTTATGGAAAATGTCTTCAGCCTCTGCCCCAAAAATAATTGCGTTAGTTGCTAAATGTCTACTTCTAACGTTACTTTAAAAATTATACGACATTGTTCTGTAAAAAATAAACATTTTTTGCTTTTACTACCAAATCGTTCTTTATTTATCAATTCGCTTTGTATTTACAATCAAGATTAGGAAACATACCAAGTTACATTTCACGCCATAATATTTCTACACTTTTGCATTATTTTGCATAAAACAGAAATACGATAGAACAGTTTTATCGTTTTCCCTGTGCTTCCTCTTACCGTATATACGGTGTGACAATTTTCTTCGTTTTTTTCATTTGCTTTTCTATGCCTTCAAATTCTTCATTGATACACAAGGAATTGTACTCTCTCTCAGTTATCGTAAGAAAGTTCTCCTTGAACACTGTAGCTCGCTGCGCCAAGGGGATACAGTTTACTTTCAGTAACTGGTACGACCTCATAAATGCTGTTCTGATAGTTTCTGCTTCCTATCTGAAGAATAAAATTACGAAGCAATATACTTGTATAATGAAGTGTAAAATCATGTACCTTGGTGTCCACATTAAGTTACTTAAGGGGTGTATTATATCTCCACAATGTTTTACAGCCAAGACTATTGCAACTGTTGTCATTGAGGGCGTAAGTGTTCTTGTAGCCTAGCCTTTTGGGAGTAAGTGCTAGACTTTAGCCAGTACAGCTTTTGCCTTATTTGATAGGTCTGTTTTCCTTGCAGACACTGTTTCTGTCATGAGGACCATTAAACACTGCCAAAAGCTACTTCCAACTACTCCTTAATACTCTCCGACCCTGGAAGTGGTGTGGAATCTACACTCCTGGAAATTGAAATAAGAACACCGTGAATTCATTGTCCCAGGAAGGGGAAACTTTATTGACACATTCCTGGGGTCAGATACATCACATGATCACACTAACAGAACCACAGGCACATAGACACAGGCAATAGAGCATGCACAATGTCGGCACTAGTACAGTGTATATCCACCTTTCGCAGCAATGCAGGCTGCTATTCTCCCATGGAGACGATCGTAGAGATGCTGGATGTAGTCCTGTGGAACGGCTTGCCATGCCATTTCCACCTGGCGCCTCAGTTGGACCAGCGTTCGTGCCGGACGTGCAGACCGCGTGAGAGGACGCTTCATCCAGTCCCAAACATGCTCAATGGGGGACAGATCCGGAGATCTTGCTGGTCAGGGTAGTTGACTTACACCTTCTAGAGCACGTTGGGTGGCACGGGATACATGCGGACGTGCATTGTCCTGTTGGAACAGCACGTTCCCTTGCCGGTCTAGGAATGGTAGAACGATGGGTTCGATGACGGTTTGGATGTACCGTGCACTATTCAGTGTCCCCTCGACGATCACCAGTGGTGTACGGCCAGTGTAGGAGATCGCTCCCCACACCATGATGCCGGGTGTTGGCCCTGTGTGCCTCGGTCGTATGCAGTCCTGATTGTGGCGCTCACCTGCACGGCGCCAAACACGCATACGACCATCATTGGCACCAAGGCAGAAGCGACTCTCATCGCTGAAGACGACACGTCTGGAGGCGGGCTGCACGATGTTGGGGCGTGAGCGGAAGACGGCCTAACGGTGTGCGGGACCGTAGCCCAGCTTCATGGAGACGGTTGCGAATGGTCCTCGCCGATACCCCAGGAGCAACAGTGTCCCTAATTTGCTGGGAAGTGGCGGTGCGGTCCCCTACGGCACTGCGTAGGATCCTACGGTCTTGGCGTGCATCCGTGCGTCGCTGCGGTCCGGTCCCAGGTCGACGGGCACGTGCACCTTCCGCCGACCACTGGCGACAACATCGATGTACTGTGGAGACCTCACGCCCCACGTGTTGAGCAATTCGGCGGTACGTCCACCCGGCCTCCCGCATGCCCACTATACGCCCCCGCTCAAAGTCCGTCAACTGCACATACGGTTCACGTCCACGCTGTCGCGGCATGCTACCAGTGTTAAAGACTGCGATGGAGCTCCGTATGCCACGGCAAACTGGCTGACACTGACGGCGGCGGTCACAAATGCTGCGCAGCTAGCGCCATTCGACGGCCAACACCGCGGTTCCTGGTGTGTCCGCTGTGCCGTGCGTGTGATCATTGCTTGTACAGCCCTCTCGCAGTGTCCGGAGCAAGTATGGTGGGTCTGACACACCGGTGTCAATGTGTTCTTTTTTCCATTTCCAGGAGTGTATATCTATCACCCAGTAGATAAAAAGCAGAAAGAAATACAGCTTGCAAATCCGTGCAGTATAGTACGAATGCGTATGCCGGCCGATGTGGCCGTGCGGTTCTAGGCGCTTCAGTCTGGAACCGCGTGACCGCTACGGTCGCAGGTTCGATTCCTGCCTCGGGCATGGATGTGTGTAATGTCCTTAGGTTAGTTAGTTTTAAGTAGTTCTACGTTCTAGGGGACTGATGAGCACAGATGTTAAGTCCCATAGTGCTCAGAGCCATTTGAACCATTTTATACTACGAATGCGTAAAGCGAGACCAAACCGTCGTGTTCATTTGAGTAAAAACACACTCGCGTATCGGAGGTTATGTACTATCTGTTGAATGTCTAACTCACGAAGTGTTCTTAATAAATATTGTGCCCATATTTACAGAATTTAACTACTTGATAGCATGCTGCAGATATCCATTTTAAAATATCGTAACAGCTGTGAATCGGCATAAATATTGAATACGCACTATTACCAGAATAAGACTATCATGTAAGCTTCGTAACTCATCTACATAGCCTATTACAGAAACCCATCAACGAGAAGCTGTCAACAACATGACGAGAGATCTTAAACGACAATAGACACTAACGAAATCAGTGAATTACATTTGCCTGGTTAGTTCAGGAGCTTTTGTTTTATTTTTAGGTCTCGCTGGGAGTTCCGTGGAACTCCAAGGCGACGACCACAGCTCACAAAGATTAATGTCCCAAATGCTGGGAGATTTTTATGCGCCAGGCGCAGCTTTTGTAACACGACACACGATCAGGACTGCAATTGTGACTGTGTTGTACCACAAACACGCATATACAGGGTGCTCCATTGATCGTGACCGGGCCAAATATATCATGAAATGAGCGTCAAACGAAAAAACTACAAAGAACGAAACTTGTCTAGCTTGAAGGGGGAAACCAGATGGCGCTATGGTTGGCCCGCTAGATGGCGCTGCCATAGGTCAAACGGATATCAACTGCGTTTTTTTAAGTAGGAACCCCCATTTTTATTACATATTCGCGTAGTACGTAAATAAATATGAATGTTTTAGTTGGACCACTTTTTTCGCTTTGTGACAAATGGCACTGTAATAGTCACAAACATATGGCTCACAATTTTAGACGAACAGCTGGTAACAGGTAGGTTTTTAAATTAAATACAGAACGTAGGTACGTTGGAACATTTTATTTCGGTTGTTCCAATGTGAACATGTACCTTTGTGAATTTATCATTTCTGAGAACGCATGCTGTTACAGCGTGATTATCTGTAAATACCACATTAATGCAATAAATGCTCAAAATGATGTCCGTCAACCTAAATGCATTTGGCAATACGTGTAACAACATTCCTCTCAACAGCGAGTAGTTCGCTTTCCGTAATGTTCGCACATACATTGACAATGCGCTGACGCATGTTGACAGGCGTCGTCTGTGGATCACGATAGCAAATATCCTTCAACTTACCCCACAGAAAGAAATCCTGGACGTCAGATCCCGTAAACGTGCGGGCCATGCTATGGTGCCTCGACGACCAATCCACTTGTCATGAAATATGCTATTCAATACCACTTCAACCGCACGCGAGCTATGTGCCGGACATCCATCATGTTGGAAGTACATCGCCATTCTGTCATGCAGTGAAACATCTTGTTGTAACATCGATAGAACATTTCGTAGGAAATCAGCATGCATTGCACCATTTAGATTACAATCGATAAAATGGGGGCCAATTATCCTTCCTTCCATAATGCCGTACCATACATTAATCCGCCAAGGTCGATGATGTTCCACTTGTCGCAGCCATTTTGGATTTTCCGTTGCCCAATAGTGCATGTTATGCCGCTTTACGTTACCGCTGTTGGTGAATGACGCTTCGTCGCTATATAGAACGCGTGGAAACAATCTGTCATCGTCCCGCAATTTCTCTTGTGCCCAGTGGCAGAGCTGTACACGACGTTCAGAGTCGTTGACATGTAATTGCTGGTGCATAGAAATATTGTACGGGTGCAATAGATGTTGATGTAGCATTCTCAACACCGACGTTTTTGATATTCCCGATTCTCGCGCAATTTGTCTACTACTGATGTGTGGATTAGCCACAACAGCAGCTAAAATACCTATTTGGGCATCATCATTAGTTGCAGTTACTGGTTCACGTTTCACATGTGGCTGAACACTTCCTGTTTGCTTAAATAACGTAACTATCCGGCGAACGGTCCGGACACTTGGATGCGTTGCGCATTTTGATCACAATAGCCATACATCAACACGATATAGATCTTTTCCGCAATCGGTAAACGGTCAATTTTAACAGGGTTATGTATCACTAAGCAAATACCGCCCGCACTGGCGGAATGTTACGTGATAACACGTACTTATACGTTTGTGACTATTACAGTGCCATGTGTCACAAAGCGAAAAAAGTGGTCCAACTAAAACATTCATATTTCTTTACGTACTACACGAATATGTAATAAAAATGGGGGTTCCTATTTAAAAAAAAACGCAGTTGATATCTGTTTGACCTATGGCGGCGCCATCTAGCGGGCCAATCATAGCGCCAACTAGCGGGCCAACCATAGCGCCATCTGGTTTCCCCCTTCAAGCTACACGAGTTTCGTTGTTTGTAGTTTTTTCGTTTGATGCTTATTTCGTGAGATATTTGGCCTGGTCACTATCAATGGACCACCCAGTATAATGCCGAAAATGTATTGTAAATCTTTTGTCACAATGATTTTCGACTGTTTCGTCATCAGGAAGATCACTTTGATGGTTAAAGTATGTCAGGTGATGAACCAGCAAATGCTAGTTGCAGCTAAATAAATTTTTGATTTTTGGTGGTATACAGGCTGAAGCAAAATTCGCCACAGCGCGATTCTGTGCACACTAACAGCACAAAAATGTAACATTTCACCCCAAGCCATGTTTTCAGTAAAAATTGGATGCCAAATAAAAGCAATTTGGCAACATTGTAGTAACATGTACGAGGAGTGTCTTGTTTCATTACTCTCCGGGTGTGCTGCGCAGTCAGTTCAGTGAGTACAGCTTTGCTTTAGAGTACTCGGGTTTGACAGTTCCATATTGGATCAAAAGGATATTTTTTTTATAATTTTTGACGTTGATCTGCTCAATAACGCTGTAGTGCACTGTTTCTTAAATACGAGGGCCACTCAAAATGAAATGCACACTATTTTTTTAAAATCCATCTTTTATTCTACCTGTTTGAAAGTTTTACAGTGTGTAGATACATCCTTTAGGAAGAATATTTTCATTTCTCCACATAATTTCCATCCCTCTCAACTGCCTTACGGCATCTTGGAACCAGCGCCTGTATACCCGCACGGTAAAATGCCGGAGCAGCCTGTTGGAGCCACTGTTTGGCAGCGTGCACAAGGGAGTCATCAACTTCAAACCTTGTTCCACGAAGAGAGTCTTTCAGTTTCCCAAAGAGATGATAGTCACATGGAGCCAGGTCAGGACTGTAAGGCGAGTGTTTCAGTGTTGTCCATCCGAGTTTTGTGATCGCTTTCATGGTTTTTTGACTAACATGTGGCCGTGCATTGTCGTGCAACAGCAAAACATCCTGCTTTTGCCGATGTGGTCGAACACGACTCAGTCGAGCTTGAAGTTTCTTCAGTGTCGTCACATATGCATCAGAATTTATGGTGGTTCCACCTGGCATGATGTCCACAAGCAAGAGTCCTTCGGAATCGAAAAACACTGTAGCCATAACTTTTCCAGCAGAAGGAGTGGCTTTGAATTTTTTTCTTGGGTGAATTTGCATGATGCCACTCCACTGATTGCCTCTTCGTCTGTGGTGAAAAATGATGGAGCCATGTTTCATCACCTGTCACAATTCTTCCAAGAAATTCATCTCCACCATTCTCGTACTGTTCCTAAAAATCGCTGTATACCGTTTCTCTTGTTTCTTTGTGAGCCACTGTCAACATCCTGGGAATCCACCTGGCACAAACCTTTCCTTTTTCAACGCCAACACTTTCAGTATCCTGCAAACACTTCCTTCCCCTATCCCAACGTAGCGTGACAATTCGTTCGCTGTGATGCGTCTGTCAGCAGTCACCAATTAGTTAACTCTCTGCACATTGTCTGGAGTGTGTGCAGTACGAGGCCTGCCGCTGCGAGGAAAATCCTCAATATTTCCGTGTCCGCTTTCACCCCGTAACCTGCTTGCCCACCGACTAACTGTACTGCGATCGACAGCAGCATCTCCACACATCTTTTTCAACCTCTTGTGGATGTTTCCCACTGTCTCGTTTTCACAGCACAGGAATTCTATGACAGCACGTTGCTTCTGACGGACGTCAAGTGTAGCAGCCATCTTGAAGATATGCTGTGATGGCGCCAGCACGGGAACAGGTTGAACTAAGTTTTAAAACAAGCGGGAAGGATGCATCTACACACTGTAATATTTTCACACATGCAGAATGAAAGCTGTATTTTTACAAAAATAGTGTGCATTTCTTTTGGAGTGACCCTCGTATCCTTGAGCAACAGGACTCCTTAGCACTGAATACACTGACCGAAAAAAAAAATCGCAACACCAAGAATGAGTTATGCAACATGAACGAAAGTTGGTAGATGTGTTTCTATATCTGAAAAATGAGGTCTGTTCGAATTTCGTACCAGCCGTATAAGAGAGGTGGTAGTAGCACCACTATAAGGATGCAAATCAGGTTTGCTTTAAATAGACGTTGTTATCTACCTTTGAGATTGGACGTGGTGAGGTGCTGTTGGTCAAGAATGCATTTAAGGCCACAAAGACACCATCATCAACGTCTCACTGAGTTTGAACGAGATCATGTAGTAGGGCTACGAGAATCGTGATGTTTCTTCTGCGATATTACAGAAGCACTTGGCATGAATGTTGGCACTGTACATGACAACTAGCTGTGGTGGTCACTCAAATGTATGGTCTCAAGAAAAGCGGGCTGCGGACTGCGAAGCGACAGTACCGAGTGGGAAGACCATCGCGTTCGGCGTATGGTTCTGGCTCATCAAACGATGACTGCGGCAGCAGTTCGAGCTGTATTTGGCACCACAGTGACACAACGAACTGTTTAAAATCGATTACTTCAAGGACAGCTCAGAGCCAGACGCCACGTAGCATGCGTTCCACTGACCACAAACCATCGCAATTTGCTACTTCAGTGGTGTAAAGCCAAAGCTCGCCGAATTGCAGGGTGGAGGTCTATTTGTGTTTTCTGATGAAACCTGGTTCTGCCACAGTGCCAGTGAGGACCCTGGGTTGATTAAAATTTGACCAGTTGATAGCCTGCAACCAACCTGCCTAAGTGAGTGCTACACTACTGGCCATAAAAACTGCTACGCCACGAAGATGACGTGCTACAGACGCGAAATTTAACCGACAGGAAGAAGATGCTGTGATATGCAAATGATTAGCTTTTCAGAGCATTCACACAAGGTTGGCGCTGGTGGCGACACCTACAACGTGCTGACATCAGGAAAGTTTCCAACCGATTTCTCATACACAAACAGCAGTTGACCGGCGTTGGCTGGTGAAACGTTGTTGTGATGCCTCGTGTAAGGAGGAGAAATGCGTATCATCACGTTTCCGACTTTGATCGAGGTCGGGTTGTAGCCTATCGCGATTGCGGTTTATCGTATCGCGACATTGCTGCTCGCGTTGGTCGAGATCCAATGACTGTTAGCAGAATATGGAATCGGTGGGTTCAGGAGGGTAATACGGAACGCCGCGTTGGATCCCAACGGCCTCGTATCACTAGCACTCGAGATGGCAGGCAATCTTGTCCGCATGGCTGTAACGGATCGTGCAGCCACGTCTCGATCACTAAGTCAACAGATGGGGACGTTTGCAAGACAAGAACCATCTGCACGAACAGTTCGACGACGTTTGCAGCAGCATGGACTATCAGCTCAGAGACCATGGCTGCGGTTACCCTTTACACTGCATCACATACAGGAGCGCCTGCGATGGTGTACTCAACGACGAACCTGGGTGCACGAATGGCAAACTGTCATTTTGTCGGATGAATCCAGGCTCTGTTTACAGCATTATGATGGTCGCATCCGTGTTTGGCGACATCGCGGTGAACGCACATTGGAAGCGTGTATTCGTCATCGCCATACTGGCGTATCACCCGGCGTGATGGTATGGGATGCCATTGCTTACACGTATCGGTCACCTCTTGTTCGCATTGACAGCACTTTGAACAGTGGACGTTACATTTCAGATGTGTTATGACCCGTACCTCTACCCTTCATTCGATCCCTGCGAAACCCTACATTTCAGCAGGATAATGCACGATCGCATGTTGCAGAACCTGTACGGGCCTTTCTGGACACAGAAAATGTTCGACTGCCGCCCTGGCCAGCACATTCTCCTGATCTCTCGCCAATTGAAAATGTCTGCTCAATGGTGGCCGAGCAACTGGCTCGTCACAAAACGCCAGTCACTACACTTCATGAACTGTGGTATCGTGTTGAAGCTGCATGGGCAGCTGTACCTGTGCACGCCATCGAAGCTCTGTTTGACTCAATGCCCAGGCCTATCAAGGCCGTTATTACGGCCAGAGGTGGTTGTTCTGTGTACTGATTTCTCAGGATCTTTGCACCCAAATTGCGTGAAAATGTAATCACATGTCAGCTCTAGTATAATACATTTGTCCAATTAATAAGCGTTTATCATCTGCATTTCTTCTTGGTGTAGCAATTTTAATGGCCAGTAGTGCAGATGCACTGGATCTACAACTAGTGTTATGATCTGGTGATTTCGTATGACAGTAGGAGCACTCTTGTGGTTATCCCACGCACCGTGACTGAAAGTTTGTACGTGGTGGTTCGTGAAGAACGGCGGCTACTAATTCCTTACATGTGTAGCAGGTCAGTGCAGCGATCGGTGATTTAACTAAATTCTGTTCGTGTGTGTTTCTTGCGCTATTTACATGAGTTACTAATTACTGTATTTCGTATATTGTTAAGCTTTTAGCGTCAAATTAACACTCTCCAAATGTGTCAGCGTGATTTGTCGCCACTGATTTGCCAAACCCGCTGCAAAAGCGTCGTTATAACTTTGTGGAGCAGTGAGCGTGCATGTGTTACTTATGATACAGTAGCTGGGTAAAGGGACTGGGAGCTCTGGAGCCTGCTGTTCAGTTTACAGACAGACTATGCCACACTCGCCTTATTGTCATTGTAGCTATCTTGTAAATGGTGCCCCACATAAAGCCGGTACGCCTCATGTTCGGGTTAATCGTCTCTCGTCAGATAGCTTAAAACAGCTGTGTGTTCCTGCGTCAGTTTTTGAGAGAAGCTCGTATTGTTGAGTTGTTACAGAAATGCGGCAGTTTGCATTAGGACAGCGAAATGATATTGTGAAACGCTACATAAAGAAAAGCTCCATCAAGGAAAGTAAACAAATGTTTCAAGCGAAGTATTCTTGTAGGAAACTCCCCACGACCAGCACTACACAAGAAATGGAGGCCTGCAAGATCAGTTCAGAATGTGCTGAGGAATAGGCGACTGAAACTGAGGACTCCTGGTGTGTAGACATAATTTTTATAGATATTACGGGAAGTCCCCGCAATTCGGTAGGGAGTTTACCGCAGCAGGTTGGTGTGCCTCGTACATCGTGTCACTTTGTACTAAATGATATCAAATTAAAAGCTTGTAGTGAGAGTGCAGTGCAAGAGTTGAAATCTGAGGATCAGGTAAAAAAGTGTTCGTTATCGTAACTGGCTGGTGACATCAACTGCTAACGGTTACTTGGTCCCCTTGCTTAACTTCATGTCAGATGAGGCCTGATTCCATATGTCAGGCTATGCAAACTACCGGAATTGTAGATTTTAGTCACAGGACAACCCATATACTCTGCATGAAGAACCTCTCCATTCGGAGAAGATACGAGTTTATTGTGCATTGTCCGGCATGTGTTAATTAGCCCCTTTTTTAAGTTACGCCTTAAACAGTGCCAGATATCTAAAGATCTCTGACTCTTTATATGCACAATTAACAGATGCAGAGAAGCTGTATGCAGTACTCCAGCAAGATATAGCAACCGCTCACACATCCAACCAAAGTATGGTACACATCACCAATGCGTTCCCTGAAGACAGACTTGTCAATAGAGGCCTCTGGCCATCAAGGTCACCGGACTTAACGTCCTGTGATGTTATTTAAGGGGACAAACTAAGAAGCAAAGTGTATGATAACCACAAAGGTATTACGAAAGTGTAAAATTGTGAGGTAAGCACAGCTCTTCGCAAACCTCTCTTCCGGTCACTAATACGTGTACTCGCGTGATTAATGGGTAATTATTCGTGATTCGCGTAATTACTCGCCGCGTAAGTGCGCGTTGGACACATTTAGATTATACAACGACCAACAAAACGAGCTGATGTCTGCAATTGTCAGTTCGTAAGTCAGTTCCCAAGGGCAGTCATGTTAGGCTGAAGTAATTACATATGCTTTGCAACTCAGGTGGAGCATCATCCTTATTTTGTGACTGTTATCTATTTATACAGCTTGGAATGCATTAAAGAAGGTAACAGAGTCTGGTGATCGCTAGTAGTGTAATACGAATAGCGTTATTTGCTGAATGTCACCGTAACAAGACAACAGCAAATAAAGAAGGATTCTATTTACACAAGAGGAACTGAAAAGGAAGTATAATCAGTTGGGCACCGGACTGGATGATTAGCTTTGACGGATTAATTTCTCTGATCCATTCTAGTCGAAGTGAGATAATGCTCAGTCAACTGGGAGCTCTGTATCGACGAGACGCTAAATCGCACCTTTTTTCCGTAACTTCATTTATATAAATGCGTTAATGAAATATTCGATTCAATTTCGGCCTCCCACAACGCTGATTAAACAAAATTTACAAAAACATCGATGCGTCGTACTGGTTTATACATCGGTCTGCCAAGACCAGAAACGCTGTAAAACGAAAGTTTTTTTTCCACAGAAATTAAAAAATGATAACACCGTATTTGATAAACGTGGCTCCTGTATAGTAAAGTCTCTGTCTCAATCAAAAACACGAAAAAAGAGGTAAGTTGTTAGCGCTTTAATATAAAAGATGATGTGAACGTAGCGAAAAGTTTTTTAAGAATAATTGGTGGGATATTGTCACACTGTTGCTGTGGGGAACTGAGTCAGATTTGTTACATAGGAAAGAATAAGGAAGTAGGGGGACAAAGGGAGGTGCGGCACCAAAGTACAATTTTCCAAGATGGTGGCTGTGACGTCAGCTGATGACGCAAGTACTGTTCTCCAAGATGTCGGCTTTTGGAGGGAAGTTTGAATTTTTGCGTGAAGATAGTTAAATTTGGGTACCTTCACTAACCTAACCCCCTCCCCTTCCCCAGCAAATGGTGGGAAGTTCAAATTCCTCGGTTTCAAGCTCTAATATTCAAACTCCTGTCCTCAGTGGCAGAGCACTGTAATTTAGTAAGTGTCTTTCCATATTTGACGATCTGTAGGCCACTTTGCAAGGTTTAATTGTCTGTGCAATATGGTGATTTGTGCAAAATAGTTTTTTGCTGCTGCAAGTCTCGTCTGCAGAAAGAAAAAAAAGAAAGGGGTCGGGTGCTTCCACACCAGTGGCATCAGTAATTTGGCGGGTAAATTCAATAAGAACCAATCATAATGCTCCATTCATTTCACAAGACATCCTTTGTGCCAGGACGTAGGAGTCTCTACATAGCAGTGAGAGTGTTTGCGTTTCAGAGATGTTTGTTGGAAGCAGGACTTAATTTCCAGGAAGGGTAACAAGTGATGGCTGGGGTGCCATGTTAGGACCATCAGGAGGAATGCATTCGGCGCTATTCTCGCTATATTCGTAAACAGGTTCTGTTAGGACAAGAATTTCCATGCAGACTGTCTGAGACATCATTAAAGCTCCTACAAAAGCGAACGTTAACTATTTCTGGGACACTATACAATTTCCGAGAGGTCGACTTGGCACTTATTTTACATAGCCATGTGACAGCAGTATACCATTGAGAACCTTTTAGATGATGAGTCACCACACGGACATTTTGCGGTGATGCGTCAGCCATGCTGGGTATGCGTGCATGGTTAGACGCAGCTCATATGTCCCATTAGGATCGCTAGGGAGAAAGCAGTGTGTGCTTTTCTCTAACAAATTTCTATAGCTTTATCTGTGATGTCAGTATCCACAGGTATAGTGTCAGCAATGGTAAACACACGTGCTGCCCAGAGGCGTTTCATGTGTGGAGTTCTGTGAGATCAGTATGACACTCGAAGAACACTAATTGTATCCCCAAAAATAGACGTCACTTTCACCTGCTTGGTGTAGGTGGCAGCAGCGTGAGAGTGATTGCTCGTGCTAGCTTGTGTCCTGCGGTGGCTCACGGCAGCATCGACACATGCACTTTTGGAGCCTCTGATACGTTAACGATAGTACATAAACGTTTTTATGTGCAATGACTGTTTGTCCACTACATTTTTTCCGGCTGTTTAAGCATTGTGAGCGTGTTGGCAGAACGTTATGTATGAATTATTTCAGTGATATTCGAGTAGTTTGCAGGTTTGCACATCAGTGTACCACATTATTTCGGTGATTTACGAGCAGTTTGCAGGTCTGTATGCTGTGTACTGCACTATTTGGACTATTTACGAATTGATTTCATGTCTGCAAATCAGTGTACTGCATTATTTACGAGTAGTTTGCATATCTGTGTGCTGTGTAGTGCATTATTTCGACAATTTTGGAGTTGTTTGTGTGTCTGCAGAGCGTTTAACATGCCTTATTTCGGTAATTTACGAGTAGTTTCAAGGTCTGTAGGCTGTGTGGCGTGCCCCCAAGCATGTCAGAGCATGTGTTTTGTACCTGCCAAAATTCAAACTTCCTGCCAAAAGCCACCATCTTGGACAACGGTACTTGCGTCAACAACTGACGTCACAGCCGCCATCTTGGTGACATTACAGCCGCATTCTTCGATAACAGTATTTTCTGGATGCACCCCCTTTGTCCCCCTACATAAGGAAAACTTCAATGTGCAGATATGAAGAGCTAGTAAGGCATGTAACAGGTCAGACAGAGGCAGAAAATATTAGAAAAGAACTTTATGCATCCATTGTACACAAAAAATTGGTAGAGGATAGTATGGAATGAATTGTTGTTGTGGTCTTCAGTCCTGAGACTGGTTTGATGCAGCTCTCCATGCTACTCTATCCTGTGCAAGCTTCTTCATCTCCCAGTACCTACTGCAACCTACATCCTTCTGAATCTGCTTAGTGTATACATCTCTTGGTCTCCCCCTACGATTTTTACCCTCCACGCTGCCCTCCAATGCTAAATTTGTGATCCCTTGATGCCTCAAAACATGTCCTACCAACCGATCCCTTCTTCTAGTCAAGTTGTGCCACAAATTTCTCTTCTCCCCAATCCTATTCAATACCTCCTCATTAGTTACGTGATCTACCCACCTTATCTTCAGCATTCTTCTGTAGCACCACATTTCGAAAGCTTCTATTCTCTTCTTGTCCAAACTGGTTATCGTCCATGTTTCACTTCCATACATGGCTACACTCCATACAAATACTTTCAGAAACGACTTCCTGACACTTAAATCTATACTCGATGTTAACAAATTTCTCTTCTTCAGAAACGATTTCCTTGCCATTGCCAGTCTACATTTTATATCCTCTCTACTTCGACCGTCATCAGTTATTTTACTCCCTAAATAGCAAAACTCCTTTACTACTTTAAGTGTCTCCTTTCCTAATCTAATCCCCTCAGCATCACCCGATTTAATTTGACTACATTCCATTATCCTCGTTTTGCTTTTGTTGATGTTCATCTTATATCCTCCTTTCAAGACACTATCCATTCCGTTCAACTGCTCTTCCAAGTCCTTTGCTGTCTCTGACAGAATTACAATGTCATCGGCGAACCTCAAAGTTTTTACTTCTTCTCCATGAATTTTAATACCTACTCCGAATTTTTCTTTTGTTTCCTTTACTGCTTGCTCAATATACAGATTGAATAACATCGGGGAGAGGCTACAACCCTGTCTCACTCCTTTCCCAACCACTGCTTCCCTTTCATGCCCCTCGACTCTTATAACTGCCATCTGGTTTCTGTACAAATTGTAAATAGCCTTTCGCTCCCTGTATTTTACCCCTGCCACCTTTAGAATTTGAAAGAGAGTATTCCAGTCAACATTGTCAAAAGCTTTCTCTAAGTCTACAAATGCTAGAAACGTAGGTTTGCCTTTTCTTAATCTTTCTTCTAAGATAAGTCGTAAGGTTAGTATTGCCTCACGTGTTCCAACATTTCTACGGAATCCAAACTGATCTTCCCCGAGGTCCGCTTCTACCAGTTTTTCCATTCGTCTGTAAAGAATTCGCGTTAGTATTTTGCAGCTGTGACTTATTAAACTGATAGTTCGGTAATTTTCACATCTATCAACACCTGCTTTCTTTGGGATTGGAATTATTATATTCTTCTTGAAGTCTGTGGGTATTTCGCCTGTCTCATACATCTTGCTCACCAGATGGTCGAGTTTTGTCATGACTGGCTCTCCCAAGGCCATCAGTAGTTCTAATGGAATGTTGTCTACTCCCGGGGCCTTGTTTCGACTCAGGTCTTTCAGTGCTCTGTCAAACTCTTCACGCAGTATCTTATCTCCCATTTCATCTTCATCTACATCCTCTTCCATTTCCATAATATTGTCCTCAAGTACATCGCCCTTGTATAAACCCTCTATATACTCCTTCCACCTTTCTGCCTTCCCTTCTTTGCTTAGAACTGGGTTACCATCTGAGCTCTTGATATTCATACAAGTGGTTTTCTTCTCTCCAAAGGTCTCTTTAATTTTCCTGTAGGCAGTATCTATCTTACCCCTAGTGAGACAAGCCTCTACATCCTTACATTTGTCCTCTAGCCATCCCTGCTTAGCCATTTTGCACTTTCTGTCGATCTCATTTTTGAGACGTTTGTATTCCCTTTTGCCTGCTTCATTTACTGCATTTTTATATTTTCTCCTTTCATCAATTAAATTCAATATTTCTTGTGTTACCCAAGGATTTCTATTAGCCCTCGTCTTCTTACCTACTTGATCCTCTGCTGCCTTCACTACTTCATCCCTCAGAGCATGGAATGAATGACTTCTTTTTATTTCCTGCATCTATTCATGGAATGAATAGATGCAGGAAATAAAAAGAAGTCATTAAGTCTAAAAAGTCCTAAAATGTGATGAACCTTACATAGATTTACAGCACCAGAAAAGAATCCCAGGTATAGATAAAACCATAATCACTTTACTTTAAGTTGCATAAAATTAATAATTCACAACAAATGCCCACAGAGTGAGGAGATCTTCAAGGTTAGTTGAATCAAAATAAATAATTTGTTTGATTTATAATCGATAGTGAACAATTGCTCTGCTGTTTCCCTCAAATAAACGTATTATAGTAAGTGCATTAGTTAATGAAAATTTCTCCTTATTGCCCTTAAATAACATCACGTAATTTTTTGTTTTCTATTGCTGGCGATGCTTTCAATTCTCTATAAATATTTTTATTTCTTTAATAATGCAGATTCATATTACATTACTATCCAGAAAAGCTTAAATTTCTTATCGTTACTGAATTTCATCACAGTATAACACGTGTTGGACTGCGACGATAATTGTTGTAGCTTCCAGTTTGCGGAACTGGCGGCCGTTTAGGGTGGGCCTTACACTATGGATAGGCGCGGAGGGGGGTGAATGGGCGGGACTTGTTCCGGGTGAAATCCTAGCGCTAAGGGCACGTCTTACTTTCACTCCGGTGAACAGGTAGGTGGAATGCGCCTGTGAGCCCTCTGATGGAGGGGGTATGTGTCGTGACTGACAGCTGCCGCCTTCAGGCTTCTCCCTGCCGCTCGGGCCCATTTACTCCACACTGACCACCTTGTAGCGTCAGTTCTCGTCCAGCAGTAACTCGCTGTTCCCAGTACCTGCACAATACTTAAATCATTCTATAAAGCGTGCCTCCCCAAAACATTTTACAAATACAGCACTAAGAATTCCTTACAGTCGTCTCAGATAGTATTTTGTACATTCAATAAAAAAGGTTAATAGAAATGAATATTTACATGAATAGAACTGTTACACTAATTCAATATAAAATGTCTTATACTCTGCTGACAATATTTACCATAGTATTACATATAAAGAATAGTGACTTAACCTATGGGCCCATTGTTAATATTCGTGTATGTGTAGTTATTGACTCATTAAGATAAAGAAAAGCCCATATCCCTATTCTACTATATGTAATCCCAACTACGGCCTACCCGTCACTGGAGCATGTTCACAACTACTCGTCACTATTTAACTTCGCTAACTACGCTATCTACAGGCACCACTGCACGTCCCTCGCCGTCTCCGATCCCAGAGGCCTCGATGGATCCCTGATACTGCTCAAGACATGGTGGCCGCACACAAATACACAATGAACACATATTAGACGAGATAAAATTAGCTGCAAATGCCTTAGTAATGGAAATTAATAAAGATACTATATGTAACTTATCGGTTACACCAATTTGCCATACATACGCTCCTGTCCTGCCCCGCTGAGACAACTCGAAGGATGTTGCTGTCTCTGGCATGGCCGATACACTGAGTTGGTCGCTCCTCATCTGAGATGGAACTGGATATAATGAAACTTACGGCCGAAAATTTACACAAAAGAAAAACACGGCAGACATCGCGAGTTACAATGCAAAGACTCTACCTCTGTAAACAAATTCTTCTAAATATCATCCTTTCGGACTTCTCTTGTGTGCTAGGCCTGACACCAATTACCCGACTTGTTGAGGAATTCCATACCTTCTGCAGTACACCACTCATGCAATAAATCCCGACGACAGCACACGTTGAGAGACGTGACGTACCATCGTACGAGAAACTCGCCACACTCCAGAAAGGTTACGCCCAGCTGCAGCAGCTTGGGCGGCCACAATGGCCACCTTTGTATATCCGCCTCCAAACCCTAAGAGAATGGTGCAACACGCTGTGGCGTGACCAACACGCCAACGAAAAAAAAAAAAAAAAACCCTCCGCTAAAACAAACAAATGGTGCAACGCTGTAAGGCGTGCCCAGAACACTGTCGATATGCAGCCAGTAGCTTTACTCAACAAAGACACAGTAATAGGTGTGGTGTAAAGACAAAACACGCATGAAGATCGAGTGTGTGTTACCACTCACTCAGATGAGTGGTGGCCCCCCATGTAACGGAAAGTCCGGAAAAGTGAGTTAAACCGACACTTCGCTTTCAGAATCAACTAAGATCGAGCAAGATCATATGTCGCTTCGTAGCCCCTACAAGCTACACACGTACATGTTAAAGAATATAAATAAAAACAAATTACCACACTTAACGTCTAAGATGAACACAACAGAAAGATGTTTTCTAACCCAGTCTATTTTACAAATTTTTCCCTTTTCTTTCACACACAGGACTTGTTCCACAAGTGGCTTAATGTAGGATATGTGGTGAAGACCAAAGGATTTCTTGCCCTTCAGTGTCTGCAGTTCGTACGCGTTCTGGTGGGCGAATCTTTTAACTCTGTAGGGCCCATTGTACACCGAGAAAAACTTTTGGCATATCTGTTTTTGTCTATTCGAAAGCCGTAAATATTTCACCAACACTTTTTGCCATATGCAAAAACTACTTTCGCGCGCTCCTTGTATTTCAAAGTATGTACATGGCTCTGTCCGAGTATTTGTGCAGATTTTCCGCGAGCCGAATCCGCACGGTCCTGGTTTCAATCTCGCCCTCCATTTCTGTTTCGGTGATTGGAACTCGGGTTAGGACCACGTATTTCGATTGACTCATCCCGCTGTTCATCTGAATCTCTGCGCCTTCAGCTCGTGTCGTACCGGCGGGTATTGTTTGTTCTCTGCAAGTTACTCTGCCGTCCTGGATTTTGTCTCCCGTAGTCCTGCCTCCCGGATGTTCCATCACGCTCATTCCTCCTCTCATTGTTGTAATTGCGCGGTGCTCCACGAAAGTCGCCATTGTAATGGTTATGTCGCCCTTTCCTTCTGTCTTGCACTGCTTCTTTTTCAAAAATTAACTCCAACTTGCGCAGACGGCTTCTGAATGCTCCACTATTCGATCCGTACTTTCCTACAAGCGCTTGCTGGTAGCTGCTTGGCAGTTTCGCGAAACAGAACTTAGTTTTTTCACCATCACTATGTGGCACATCAAGAAACTGATTCTTTTTAATTAAAGCCTCAAAGAGCTTCGTGGGGCTCTTGTATTCTGACGCCTCCAGATCTGGACACAAAATGATTTATTGTTTTATTGGGTCTTGCATTTGGCGCGAACAGTACGTTCCGAGAAACGCGTCGGTGAATTCTTGGTACGTTCGGCGTGTATCCGCAACACCGCGCATTTTCTCAGCTGTCGTGCCCTCGATGTGCCAGCAGATAAATTCTAATTTTGCTGTCAGTGGCCAAGATATTGGTAGCGTGTTAGAAAATTGAGGTAGCCAAATTATTGGGTGAAGTTAGCCTCAATTTTCCTGGAAATTTTGGAATTTGAGGACCGATAAAATGTGTTTGTAATCAAACTCTGGTCCCTCTTGCACATTTCTATTGGTTCTTGTAATCTAGTACCAAACGCGCCCGTCTGTTCGACACGAGTTGACTGACATCTCCTGGTGCGTGCTGTGACCACAGAGTCCTGCCCCATAACGATACTGGAACTGAGCGTTAGTTGCTCCGATAGGGCTGTCATTTTGCGTCCGGTCGCTTCCTGGGCTGCTATGCGCTCTTCGTAGTCCACTACCTTGCGCCGAGCTGGTGAACGGTGGGCCGCCGGCCGGCGCCACACTTCCATGTTTGCCGGTCGTCGCCTCTGGATGCGATGTACCAATTCGTACTTGGCGTTCCAGGCGTGCTACACGTTCTTCTACACTTCGCATCTTTGGGTGGTATCCGCAACGCATTCCTTAACGCTTTCTATTCTTTGCGTCGTACTCGCAAATGTTTCTTTCCCCTGGGCTTTTATTGCATCAATTCCTACCGCATTGACGTGTCCAATTCGCCTGCCGATTCTTGACCGTTATTTGCGATTTTTGCCAATTTTTTGTCGCCAACTGCTTCTACTCTTGCTAACTCGGCATCTTTCTTGGCTTAGACGGCCCTTTTCTTCGCCTCGACACTCGTCTTACCGACCACCCCTATTTCACTCTTGACTTCGTTCACAACTGTAAGTGCCTTATCCTCTACTTCATACTCGTACATTCTCTTTTCTAGGTTCTGCTTTTTGTCCTTTAACACCCCCAAAATCTCTAATAATAAATTCTCCGACTGACAAGGCCCGTCTTCACCAGTTAGTGATGTTACTCTAGACAGTTGAGCACTGTTATACTGTGGAGGTCGAATTTTCTTCGGTGTGTTCTCATCTGTGATCTTATTTATATAAAGAAAATCCTCCACATGCTTATTCACTTCTACCTCCTCTTCTTTCTCACCGATTTCACCGCTCTTTTTCTCCTGCTCAGGGTCTGCCTCCGATTCGCCACTATCGTCTGTGTTCCACACCTCCCGTCCCGTAGGAATACTCAACATTTCTTCATGTGGTACAACTCCATCGTGTGCAGTCGCGCCCTGCTACGATTGAAAATTCATTCACGAAACATCATAAATAAATAAATAAAGTAAAATTTAAAAAAATATATAACAGAGAACTAAATATACCACTTGACACAAAAATTGCACTAATCCACTCCCAATACTAAAAAAAGATTATAATTTAACCCACAAATGTCGATAAGACAACCCCTCCAAATTAATTTCAACGCTGAAGCAACGCTGACAGTTTCAATGGAATATGATGTGGTACAGAACCCACACACATCAACCAACACACACAAAACAAAACCACATGAAATTACTAAATAAATGCGCACCGCAAAATATTTCTACCGCGAAATCTAATTACAGGAAGGAAAATTAATTATGGCGTTTTTCTTTTAATTATGATGTCAGAAAAGTTACATAACAAATCCTGACAGCGTCTCAGCAGTCACAGGAAAGAACCAAAGCAAGGGTCGCCTTACTATATGAGGTGCCGGGATGGAGAAGAGTTTGTACCTCTTTAATTCTGTCGAATTTTGCATGAGAACTGGACATGCACTCGACCCCCTCCTTACCTACCACCTAATTGATTATGAGCGCAACGGCAACGAAAGGAATTGATGGTGGACCCTGCTAATTGGTAAAATAGGGAGTGCACACTCACAGTAATTTAATAAAAATCATTACCTACTCAGTGAAGAAAAAGCGAAATTTTATCATAATAAACGACAGGAAATGGGATTCTGCATCTCTATGAAATGATATGCAGATTGAATATTACAATGTGATTTATTATAAATCAGAGCACAAAGTACTTGATTGTCAGTACAAACAGTAAGCTATAGGGTAGGCTATACAGAACTATTATGAGAATAACAGTTGGCTCGAGAAGAAGGGGCTCCTACTCGCTGTGATGCAATAGATTGACAATAGTGACTGGAGGTCGTATGAATCAAATATTACTCCCCAGACTATAATGCAGTATTGCGATTAGTAGTGAGAGCTCAAATGGGGTCACATCGAGAAACAAGCAAGGTGGACTTGTAGCAAAGTGAGTCCGTGTGCTGCTGGGGGATTCAGTATAATAATGATAGGTCCTATAATGCTGGAGCCGCAAAATACTTTACCAGTCCAGAAATCTGCAGCACGTCGTCGGTAGGGAGCGTTCTGATGATGTAGGCGCCGACTTCTGCTGTGCAGCAACTCTGTTTCAACCTCTGGCCTCGAAGGCTGGCCGAAAAATTCTAAGTTCTGCTGAAAAAGTGCGACCAAGTCGCAAGATCAAATCCCGAATCCCTGCGCCCGCACAACGCAAGAGCGAAGCCAACACTGTTCAACTTCCTACTACCCTCGAAAACCGCCAATCAGCATTCAGTGCTGATTCCAACATTCCCCCACACTGTCTCAGAACATCATTCCCGCCAATAGCGACCGTTCCCTCCAGTTTCAAGCAGGGATTTATCACATCAACTAGCCTCAGTTTAAGTAGACCAATCATGCCTCTGCTATTCAGCTGAGGGCACTTAACTAGCCCTTTGACCGGCTATGAAAACAAATTGGCTAGACCACCCGCCATCCGGCGCCAGACAGTTGCGCCCAGCAGGGCACGGTCCACAAGTTTTCTCAGAATCATGACAATGCAGTCAGTCGTCGCCAGCAGTCTTCCTTCCAGACGCGCCGGAACGGTAAACACATAAACTGCGGCGACACTCAGACGTCTCGCAGGTCGTTTCGCCCTGCATACAATAGGCAAGACTCGACGGACGTCAGTCGTCCCGCCAGGCGCTTAAGCCCATTGATGTACGACCGTCTCAGTATTCGGAGAAGTGCAGCCCCCAACCGGAAACGCAGTGTGCCGCGTCCTCCGATGCTCGCCTCGCACAGGCCACCCAGGGAAGTAACCCAGCACGCATAGGAATCAGGTGAAAAGTATTTTGAGCTCTCAGTACAAATACTCTCATTACAATAAACTTATTCGGCCTGTTACCATCGTGCAATGACATAAAAATTAATGAAATTGATGAAAATGAGAGGTGACATGCAAAAGAGGACATGGAACCTCTAAAGGTAGGAGTACTTGTTTGGTAGGAGAGACGTGTTTCACAACAGCGAAGATGAACAAGTGCTCATAGCCCTTAGGCATGCATTTTAGAGTCCATACCTACTAGAAATTTTTTCTTGTTCTGGCACATACTACTTTCTCCCAAAAGATGCAAAGCGAAGAGCTTACAGTAGAAGATGAGTTTCACAGTGTCGAAGATGAATAAGGGTCCGTAATTCGCAAGATATGCACTTTAGAGCCTACGTTTACAGACGTTTTTTTCTCCTTGCTTTGGCACAAGGAACCTCTCCTCAAAGTGTGTAAAGTAAAATAAGTTATGCACTGTGTGACTGGAAACATATCTTTACCAGAGAGATGCTCCTTGGTACGGACTTGAATTTAGAACATAATTGGGTGTAATTTAACATTTTAATTGTGATTAATTCCTTCTTTTAAGAATGTTTTGGCAATTCCCTTGCCCAGTTATCGAGCTGTAGTCTTTCCCTCCTAAAGATACGTTGCTGGTTTCAAGTTGAAGTGATTAACCTAGAATCCATATCGCTACGGTTCAGAATAAACGTAAATTTGTTTCTACAGTCTGGGTCAGGTGGACCATCCCATTAAGTTGCCTAATTAAAAATACCCTAAGAAGAGTATTTTGCTAATCATCATAACTGGGGCCCTAGATTAGTATCTGACTGTATGTATCAAAACGTTATGACCCTCTGGCGCCGCGAACAGAACGAATGATTACGAAAAACATTTACATGGAATAAATATTCATTGAATCTGCATGCAGTGATTTAAAAACTGCAGAACATGCAAATGGATGGAAAATAGAATGTACACACTTTCATTTCAATTCTCTCTGTAATCGAACCACCGATCCGTGAATGAAAAATTGTGTAAATAAGCGAACAAAAAAAAATCGCAACACAAAGAAGGAGTTGTTGACGTAATCTAAAGTTAGTAGACGTGTTTCTACGTCTGGAACATTGTATCTATTAATATTTCGCGCTAATCTCATAAGACTGGCGCTAGTAGCGCCACTATGAAGATACAAAGCAGATTTCCCTTAAATACGCTCTGTAACAGTCTTGAACGTTGGTTACCTTTACTATTGGACGTGATGACTTGATGGTAGTCAAGAATGCCTTCAAAGCGAAAGAGACACCATTTTCTGAACCCCACTGATTTTGAACTGGGCCGTGTAATAGGGATACGAGAAGCTGAATGTTCCTTCTGCGATATTCTAGAAAGACTTGGCAAGAATGTACACTCATGCTCATAAATTAAGGATAATTGTAGAATGTGTTGTCACAAAACGTGCCACTACACAAAACTGGCGCTAATAGCATAGGCACATAGGGAACACACACGACACAGATTTGTAAGTCCACGGTATTGGTGATAAGTTGAGAAAACCTTCCCGAAACACATGTGCTACAAACCGCCACTGTTTCCTGCGCATGTACCCCGACATCAATATGGAATATGATCACCATGCACACGTACACAGGCCGCACAATGGGTTGGCATACTCTGGATCAGGTGGGCGAGCAGCTGCTGGGGTATAGCCTCCCACTCTTGCACCAGTGCCTGTCGGAGCTCCTGAAGTGTCCTAGGGGTTTGAAGACGTGTAGCGATACGTCGACCGAGAGCATCCCAGACGTGTTCGATGGGGTTTAGGTCTGGAGAACAGGCAGGCCCTCCATTCGCCTGATATCTTCTGTTTCAAGGATGGCAGCTCGGTGGGGCCGTGCGTTATCTTCCATCAGGAGGAAGGTGAGACCCACTGCACCCCTGTAAAGGCTGACATATTGCTGCAAAATGACGCCCCGATACAGCTGACCTGTTACAGTTCATCTGTCAAAGACATGCAGGGGTGTACGTGCACCAATCATAATCCCACCCCACACCATCAAACTACGACCTACATACAGGTCCCTTTCAAGGACATTAACGGGTTGGTATCTGGTTCCTGGTTCACGCCAGATGAAAACGCGCGAGAAACACTGTTCAGACTATCCCTGGACTCGTCCGTGAACATAACCTGGGATCACTGTTCCAATGACCATGTACTGTGTTCTTTACACTAGGCTTTACGGGCTCTCTTGTGACCAGGGGTCAGTGGAATGCACCTTGCAGGTCTCTGGGCGAATAAACCATGCCTGTTCAGTCGTCAGTAGACTGTGTGTCTGGAGACAACTGTTCCAGTGGCTGCGGTAAGGTCCCGAGCAAGGCTACCTGCAGTACTCCGTGCCCTTCTGTGGGCACTAATGGTGAGATATCGGTCTACTTGTGGTGTTGTACACTGTGGACGTCCCGTGCTGTAGCGTCTGGACACGTTTCCTGTCTGCTGTGTGGCGCGCGGAGGGCCTACGACCTGCTGTGTTTGACCAGCCTCCAGTCGCCCTAGTATTCTACCTCTCATAACGTCTTCAATATATGTTCTTTTAGCCATTTTCAAGATACAGCCACCATTAGCACGTCTGAAAACGTCTGAACACTTACTCGCTGCACCGTAATCTGACATGCACCAACACATCTCTGCATATGTGGACTGCTGCCAGCACCACTGTGCGACGACTGCAGGTCAAATGCACCGCATGGTCATACTTCGAGGTGATTTAAACCCGAAAACCGCCCACCAGAGCGTTGTTTCACCATGTATCATCATTATCCTTAATTTATGAGCCTGAGTGTAGTTATCGTATATGATTGCTGGCACCGATGGTCAAGAGAATATGCAATCGCAAGAAGACCGGCCTCCATACAGTAACTCGGCACTACTGAGAGGGAACACTACCGTGTTCGGCATATGGCCCTGGCGCATCGTAATGCACCAGTTGGCATTCATAAGAAGAAGAACACCAAAAATGCAACATGACCGTAATATGTAAGAATTTGTCCACGCAACCTGTAAGTACAGTTCAAAACATTACTACTTAATAGGAAATACCAACCGCCAGAACTGCTTAACACCAATAGGCACAGTGACAAAAATGTAAATTAAATAGCTAACATATGTACATATTCCAGGCCAGCAGTTGGCATCACAGTGCCATAGCGAACTGTTACCAGTTGGCTAATTCAAGGACAGCTCCGAGCCAAACGCACTTCAGCGTTACGGTACATTGATAATTTTTACTTATGGACCGTCTGACAGCAATTGAATAAAACACTAGTGCCATACGCGTTTCACCTTTATTTTCTGCAAGGCATCATCAGTGGCCTGGAATATGTACATATGTTAGCTATTTAATTTACATTTTTGTCACTGTGCCTATAGGTGTCAAGCAGTTCTGGCGGTTGGTATTTCCTATTAAGTAGGAATGTTTTGAACTGTACTTACAGGTTGCGTGGACAATTTCTTACATATTACGCTCATGTTGCATTTTTGGTGTTCTTCTTCTTATGAATGCCAATTTGCGGTTTTTTTCCCACATTCCACAGCACTATGTACTGAACGCTTGTTTCAATGCAATGTTTTGGTTTCTGTTGCCGACTGTCAAATGTTTTTGCCAAAGATCGAATGTTATTGCCAAAGATAGAATGTTATTGCCAAACTTTCCAGTGTAATTATTGAAGTATATGTGATCTATTCGTGTACCCATTTGTATGTGCGTTTGTGTATGTGTATGTGTTTGTTTGTTTGTTTGTGTGTGTGTGTGTGTGTTATGGTGTTTTTTTCCTTATTTGTGTGTATGTATGTGTATTTTGGTGTGGTATTTTCTTTTTTTTGTGGTCTCTCTCTCTCTCTCTCTCTCTCTCTCTCTCTCTGTGTGTGTGTGTGTGTGTGTGTGTGTCCAGATGGTGTGGGGAAGAGATTTTTTGTTTTATGTCATCATTTCTTTTATTAAGTGTAGTAGGGAGCCTGTGCTGATGTGTGTTTGTTCATTTATCACATGTTTGTTTTCTGCTATGGCTTTCTGGATGTGGAAGTTTTCTTGCGTTTGTATACGTCGTTTGTCATGGTTGCTTATTCTCATTATTTTCATTTCTTGTTCCATTTCAACGTGCTTTCCACCGATCCCAAACCGCCATTTGTGACTTCAGTAGAGTCAAGCAAGGGCTCATTGGAGGTCAGGGTGGATATCCGTTACGCTTTTTGATGAAAGCTGGTTCTGCCTCGGTGCCAGTGACGGCCGTGTGTTGGTTGGAAGGTGGCCAACTGAGGGCCTGAACTCAACCTGTCTGCGTACTAGACACACTTGACCTACACCTGGAGTTATGAAAAATGGTTCAAATGGCTCTGAGCACTATGGGACTCAACTGCTGTGGTCATAAGTCCCCTAGAACTTAGAACTACTTAAACCTAACTAACCTAAGGACAGCACACAACACCCAGCCATCACGAGGCAGAGAAAATCCCTGACCCCGCCGGGAATCGAACCCGGGAACCCGGGCGTGGGAAGCGAGAACGCTACCGCGCGACCACGAGATGCGGGCCTGGAGTTATGATTTGGGATGCGATGTCGTATGACAGCAGGAGCAATGTCGTGGTTATTCCACGCACCCTGACTGCAAATTTGTACGTCAGTCTCGTGCGTCAACCTGTTATGCTGCCATTCATTAACAGCATTCCAGTGGATGCTTCCAACAGGATAACGCTCGCCCTCATACCGCTGTTGTATCCCGACATGATCTGCAGAGTGTTGAAAAGTTGCCTTGGCTTGCTCTGTCACTTGATGTGCCTCCAGTCGAGCACATATGGGGCATCATCAGACGACATCTTCAGCGTCATCCAGAAACAGAATTAACCGTCCCTGTTTTGACCGACCAAGCGCAACACGATGGAACTCTATCCAACAAACTGACATCTGGCAGCTGTACAACACCATGCTGCACGTATAGATGCATACATTCAACATTCTGGCGGTTATACCGGTTATTTAATCTACCAGCATTTGCAGTGGCTTTATTTCATGCTTGCATTAAACTGTCATCTTGTAGTGGCTATCACTTACATATTATGTTATCTAGACAAAAGCATATCCGAAATTTCATTACCCTACATTACTTTTTTTTGGTGTTGTGATTTCTTTCTGTCAGTGTAGATATTCTGCAAGTCTTCAGGCTCTCGTGAACGTCGTGATTGAAAGTAAAACCTTCTACATTGTTAGGCCGCATCATGTTACTCTTCAATTTGTTCTACACGATCAATATTTCAACCCCTTTTCTGGAAACTTCTTCAGGATATAACGCTTTTGTCCTCGTTAACTGAACATGCCATGTGTAAGACGCAACACATTCTTGCAGACAAAATAATAAAAGACGTTTTTCCTACTGGTTGCCCTTCTACAATCACTCAGTAACCGTTTA
Organism: Schistocerca nitens; assembly: GCF_023898315.1. Lineage (NCBI taxonomy): Eukaryota > Metazoa > Arthropoda > Insecta > Orthoptera > Acrididae > Schistocerca > Schistocerca nitens. The sequence continues at coordinate 486,021,168 of NC_064620.1, forward strand.
AACCTCATGATCTTCTGTTTTACGTTTCAAATTAATACTTATGGTAGCAACAAAGAAAATATACAGAACAGCGTTGTTACATCACTGATATAACGTCATGCGCTATAAATGAATGTCCCGTCTTCTGCAGATTCATGAAAAATAAAAATAGTGATTGTATTTAAATGGTTGGTACTATGTCATCAATAGCAACTAATCGCGTATGACAAAATCATTACAACTGAATTTAATTAATAGTGTTCGGGCAAATCGACTATAAATCATGACAGACGACACTAGTTCAACCAGTGGCTTCCAAACTGTAAAACTTCTATAAAAATTGAGACAAAGGGTGATTCTTCTAAATATCTCTGAGAATTTTTTATTGTCTAATTTTATCATCACGTCCTCTACTACAGCAAGACGTATGAGAGGCAGGAAAGGGGGACCGGATGGGGGGTGAATATTTGTAGATTTGTAGATTCTACCCTGAAAGCCATCTCTTGGGAAATTATTGGTAGTTTTAGCCAGGTACACATGTCGATCTTTGAGTGTCATCTTGTTGGAACGCTTTGACATTTCAGTTGCAATTCCTCGCGAATAAAAATAGCTTGTGAGCATTTGCGCCACCGTTATTTCTGCGTAAACGATGTCTCTTGTTACTTGAGATTTGTATGGATCCCACACGCATAGATATTTCTCCAATTGGACCATACAAGTCTAGTGTAAGCAATATCCACCGCAGACAAATTACAGTCTGCCATTATCCTAGTATATATCAAAGGCTGCATTACCTTCACCTGCTACTGGGCCTATGTAATCGTTCCACTTCATATTTCTAAACATTTTCATTTTCAGTTATTTGACGCCATTTGATATTAATTAATTATTTAGTCAACCCGTACCACATTCAGCCTTTCCATATGAGATACTACTGCAAAAAGATATCTGCAATCTATGAACAAGGTCGATATTTTGTCCACGGTTCATTGATGTAATATCGGCGAGCACTTCCTCTAAAACTGGATCGAGTATTATTTGATGAATCAATAGTTTGGACCAAATCCATTTCCCTGGATATAGGTTGAACAACTCTGTTATTGGTAGATAGAGATCCACGATAAACTGCTACGTTCTGTTTATCAAAAATTCAATAAAGTTTATACATCTAAGTGTCCAGATTCCGTGCTAACAAAATTTACCAGGAGCAGCCATTATTGAGATTTTTCTATAAGCTCTAGCACGCGTAAATAACGGTCCGCTAGTTTGCGTACGCTGTGATGGCATCCTATGGGTTCCATAGGATTTTTGTCAGGCGAATTTGGTCGTCGAGACGTCATCGTGAGTTTATTACTATTATTATTTACTTTTTGTGGCCTTCATTGGACCACTACAGCCAACGTTATACAAAGAATTATTCAGTTTCCTGACAGCCCAGTACTTCTTCATTCTCTCGGATCTCATCCTTCTTTCTTCATCGGAAATCACCCTTCCTATTGTCTGTTTGTTGATTCTCGTTTGCAGTCTGGTTTGTGTGTCTGTGAGTCTCCTGATTCTGTCAGTTTTGTTTCTTAGGTCTTCCAGTGTAATCTGAAGCTCATCCATATCTTCCTTGATTTCTGTAATCCACTTAATGTCGCACTTACTATTCCACAGTTTTTCTATTACTCTCCTGATAATTCTGTTCTCTGGCGTTCTGATTAGATGTCCGAAAAATGAAATGCGTTTCTTCCTGATTGTACTCATTACCGGTTCTATTTTCTTGTAGACTATTTCATTAGTAGCTACTCTCCAGTGTCCCTCTTTCTGGTACGATTTGTTGATGCACGTTCTGATGATTCTTCTCTCTATTTTGATTATTTTGTCTATTTGTGCAGTGTTAGTTGTTTTGAAGAAGATTTCACTTGCGTGTGTTATTTCTGGTTGAGTAGCTGTGTCTTAATTTTGTTGCTATTGACAGGCCCTTTTTGTTGTTGGTGTTCTTGGTGATATATTGTGCTCTAGTCAGTTTGTTTATTCTGTTATGCCATGTTGGCTTTTCATTGAGGTTAAATGCTATGATTTCTTCCAGATATTTAAATTTATTTACAATTTTAATTTCTTGGTTTCCTATGGCAATTTTGTTTATGATTGGTGGGTCAGTTAACATGATGACTGTTTTTTTCAAAGAATATCCCAAGACTAATGTGCTATTTCCTGTAGCGAGATAACTTGTTGTTTCGTTTCCTGAATACTGTTGGACAAGAGAGCAAGGTCATCAGCAAATCCTAGACAATTTAAACTTATGTTGTCTTTGGGTCTTCCAATTTGGATTTTCTTTGGATTAGTCTTGTACCATTCCCTCATTATGTATTCTAAAACACAGTTGAACAGCAGGGGTGTCAAGCAATTTCCTTGTCTTAAACCTTTTTTTTATGATGAATGGCTCAGAGAGTTCCCCCCTGAACTTGTCTTTTGATACAGTGTTGGTTAAGGTGAGTTCTATCAATTTGATTAATTTTGTTTGGAGCCCGAAATTTCTTAAGATTTTTTACGTTGAAGGTCTATGGATACAGTCATACGCTTTTTTAAAGTTCACGATGGTTATTACAAGTGGTTTATTTCGTTTTTTGTAATATGCTGTGACTAATTTTAAAGTGATGATCTATTCTTCACAGCTTCTCTGAAGTCTGAAGCCTCCTTGGTATTCACCTAATTCTTCCTCTACTTGTTCTGTGATCCTGTTACAGCCAGCCGTTGTGATCGAGCGGTTCTAGCGCTTCAATCTGGAACCGCGCGATCGCTACGGTCGCAGGTTCGAATCCTGACTCGGGCATGGATGTGTGTGATGTCCTTAGGTTAGTTAGGTTTATGTAGTTCTAAGTTCTAGGGGACTGGTGACCTCAGATGTTAAGTCCCATAGTGCTCAGAGCCTTTGATCCTATTATATAAGATTCTGGAGAAAATCTTGTATCGGCAGTCTGAGAGAGAGATACCTCTGTTATTATCTGGGTTGCTTTTATCTCCTTTTTTGAGGAGTGGGTGGATTATGGCTGTGGTCCAATGTTCGGGGAACTTTTCTGCTATCCAGATTTTTGTTAGGGTTATGTGTAAGGACGTTCGAATTGTATCACTGGCATTTTTGCACATTCCTGCAAAAACTTCTTCTTCTCCGCATGCTTTATAATTTTTCATCCCTCTTAGTGCCGTTTCCACCTTTTGAATTGTTGGAGTATTTATGAGATCAGGTGGAGTCTTGATGGGTGTGACTGTATTAATTGCTAAAGTTTCCTGGGGTTCTTCACAAAAAAATGGTTCAAATGGCTCTGAGCACTACGGGACTTAGCTGCTGAGGTCATCAGTCCCCTAGAAACTAGAACTACTTAAACCTAACTAAGGACATCACACACATCCATGCCCGAGGCATGATTCGAACCTGCGACCGTAGTGGTCGCGCGGATCTACACTGTAGCGCCTAGAACCGCTTGGCCACCCCGGCCGGTGGTTCTTCACAATTCAAAAGTTTACTAAACGCTTTTGCCACGATTTCGGCATTTTCCTTGTCATTATGCGCCATTTTTCCATCTTCCCCTTTCAGCATTAACGTAGGAGGGGCAAATTTTTGTAATGGTCTTCCAAACATTTTGTAAAAGTCTCAGGAATTGCTTTTGTGGTAATTTTCTTCTATTGAGTCGATTAGATCTTTATGTGATTGTCTCTTGATTTGCCTGATAATTTGTGTAAACTTTTTCCCGATATTTTTGGTTGGTTGCATTTTCTTCTGTTCTGTGTGTTTGAGATTTTAACCCTGCACTATGTCTTTCTTCACGAATTTTGTCACATTGTGAGTTCCACCAGACATGTCTTTTACGTGGGTTCAATGGGTAAGGCTACCGCTGTAGCACAGTTCTGGCTCCGAGACACGAACAACTATACTACTGAAAGGTGACATCGCCGTCAGGAAGGACATCAAGCATGAAGGGATGCAGGTGGTTTGCAGCTGCTAGCGCGACTTCGATTAGTGCCACAGGTCCCGTGCAGGCGCAGGAGAATGTCTCCCATAGTACGAGTATAATACTTCTCCCACTAGGTATCGTCCGTGGTGCGCTGCACGTTTCGAGCCACCTTTCACATCGATGACGGTGTTTGTGGAGACGACCAGCGACCTAGTGTAGCAAAAATGTGGTTCACCCGAAGAGCCGCCACATATTAATCAAAATCGGGGATAAATAGTATTTATTTTGGAAGAATTAAAAAGGGGAAAGTAATAATAAACTTTAATAACTGCACAGTATTACTAAGAAGCAATATAATGAAAAGTAATAAAAAAGAAAGTAGCAAAGACCAAGCGGGGCAGAAAGATATGGCGCGCGTTTGTTTTTTAATACATATAAAAGAACATGTAAAACATTATTGAGCTCTCTACCTTCAGTTATCGCGATCGGGCTAGTCGATGAAAAAGTGGTACGCGACTGCGAAATTCGTTAAGGAGATTATTTAAAGACTCTTCAAGCACGTTTAAAATACATTATGTGTGACGAAGTGATCAGAGACGTTTATTGTCGGGTGAAGTGAAAATGATTCCGACAACATAATTCGAACTTTGTGTTAGCTGGGAAAAATACTCTTGGGAAACTATTATGGTTGTGGAACCCACGAAAGTTGTACGCAACGGAAAGCTATAGTTTACGTAATTCTGCATTTTATAAAATTGTGAAACGCGTGTGCGCGGAACATTAAGAGAATCTTATCCTTGGACGGTTGCGGGGGTAACTGATACAAACAACGCGCCAGCATAAAAATAGTTCGCTTATCAACTACCAGATATTAATTAACGGGGAACTAAAAACAGTGCATACACCATTAAATTGAACCCTGCATGTGAGAGACGAGCACACCGAACATTTCGAGAGCGAAGAATAGACATTTAAGTGCCGAATTGAGAGCCTGGGTCGTGTCGATATTTGGACATTGTATGACACGCAATATTCAGAACACGATATCGACCATTCTAATACTGAAAAGAAGGATAGGATCATAACCTCCAATCCCGATTCATATTTCATATTTAGTTAGTGAAAAGTAAAGTGATAATAAATAAACTACATTTCAATTTTATCCACGATTTTGGCTTCATTACGTAGTCTTGACTACATGATAAACAATATCTGTGGAAGTTGTATACAACGTATCGTCATAATATTTAGTCAACCAATATTATGGGAAACCAAAAAATATAAATGCATGAAATTGTTCTTACAGCGGATGTATAATGTGTGAGTGCGACGAACTATACTGAGAAACTGAACATCCATTACGTACTTGCATGTTTATCTGCGAAAATGGTCCTTGTCGGTACATCAGCATAGAGTTCGAATAGAATCTCTGGAACATTGGAAACCATTCAGATTAGTCGAATCTAAATACGCATAATGCTGGTATCACTAGGATGTGTTCTTTCTCCTCACCCCCGTGCCAGTAATTGAATTAAGAGTCAGCGGGGAATAACATTTAAATCAATTGACGACCATTGAGCTAGCGTCACGAATTTTCAAACGTCCACTGCCATGTATGAAGGCGAGTGACACCACGAATGCTAACGTCGATCGAGGGGTGTCGTCGTGATCGTATTGAATGACATTGAGCGCTCACACCTTGCAGTGGCAACCGTATTGATGATGTCGTTGGGTCAACATGTGAACACGTAGCAGTGGTCTGCTGCAGAGCTCCGTGTTCGACAATATTTGATGAATGGTGCGCTCCGAAAAACGTGTACCAGCATTGCGCTCTTTCGGCAGAGATGCCACAAATCGCCATCTATCCTACTATACAGCGCCACATTATATGGAGAGTGCATATAAGTTATCTTACCTTATGGGCCTAATAAGGACAATATTCCATGGCTCGGAAGGTCATGCCTATGGATGGAATGCCTTGTCCTTTAAGCCTACTAGATTTAGTGACACATGGAAGGAGACTAATTGGCATGACAAGACAGAGACGGATCGAAGGAATGCAGGGATTTGACTGACGACACCTGAGCCTAGTCACGGAATACTGAAGACGGTGATGCAGAGCTATTATACACATTAGGTCGATTCTTCATCGTCAATTAACGTATAATTAATGTTTCCCTACAAAAGCGTGGTTCTTTTCACAAAAAGCTGCGGTTTTTCATTTATTCAATTCGACGGAGAAACACTGCGACAAATATTACGCAGCACAACATAGCAGAGCTGTAACTACGCTCCTGACCTTCGCTTCTTGTGGAAATTTTTGTGAAACGAAACTAGATTCTAAGAGAAGGTGCCCTTGGAAGAGACGGCCTCTCTTAAACTTGCCCTTCCAGTCGGGTGGTTAAAACGTAGCTCTAGGAAGTGGAACCGGTCTGTAGTAAAGACTAGCGCAAAGATTAGAGACTGACTGTCACCTGACTGCTTCCTTCTCCTCTTTCCCAAGAGGTCAGCGGCAGAACAACACTCCTGGCAAATGAAACTGGCCTCAGAGAAAATCGACGAAGGGCTATTATTGATATATTGGATCGGGAACAGCCAAACTGTCTAGTTGTTACATAACCAAACAACCAAAATGTTAAAAGTATTTTTGATACTGAAATGTAGAATAAGACTCTCTAACCAACCAACAGTATTTTGTTTAATAACAGTTCTAACAATTATGTACATTTTTCCTTCGGATGCTCTTCTAGCTGTCATAAGAATATTTGATTTGATGCTAGTGCTATAATAATTGCGTTTCTGGTGGACTTCGGCAAAATTCCGCAACTTGTAGCAGTGAAAAAAAAAACACTAATGAAGCTGCAATTATCTGCTTTGAGAATACTATATAACTGCAACTTCTATGAACTTTTCACTGTATGAAATTATAAATGATTACTACCAATGTCACTGATATAAAATATCAGTATCTCCTTCCAAGAATTAGGTGTTACAGTATCAATTCCTATCTCTATCATTCACCCACCGCTTATGAGGTCCACCTAGTTCCCTTTTCCAGTCTACAGAATTAGTAATACGTTTTCTATCAACATGGTCCTTTAGTTTAATTCTGTTCTCTTCTACTTCTCATTAACTGAAAGTATTTTTATATCTGATCTTACTGTTGTCTTTCTTATTTTACTAAATCAATTACAGCGCTTGAATAGTAAAAAAAAAAATCGTTGTTCGTCCCTCCTTAAATGGTTCTTGATTGGATCGTTTTCTGTCTTGACTCTATCAAAAATGTAGGAAGATAGTATGTTTCCAAAGACAATCGTGATATATGGTATATATATTCACATACAATGATGTAGGGTTGCGCCGTCCGGACCTAAAAACTACAATTCTCACCATAGTAGCTGGTCGTGAGATTCTCAAGCGTTGTTCAAATACCTTAGAACACACAATAATAATAATCCTAATTGGCCGATACTGACTCCGTATTCCTTTACACCCACTATTATATCAGTTGTGTCACCCCCTATGGTGCACGCGATCAATACTCCAAATACCCAAAATATTGTATGGTTAACTGATGAGTTTTCCAACATTCACATAAATCCCTAACCATAGAAAAGAAACCTCCACAACATCTAATTGCCGGTACGACCAACTACTCTTCAAAATTCATCAACAGATCTGCCATATAATCGCGTACGGTACTTCCGCACTCATTATCCACAGTGCGTAGCGTTACACCACCTAGCTATCTTCCGAATCTAAATTACCATGCGCTTGTATAGCAATCACGCTGAGCTGCCACGTAGACACCAATACTTCTCAGTACTAAACCAATCGATTAAACTCCCGACCTCAGTACTGGCTGCCGACCGAGCGAGGTGGCGCAGTGGCTAGCACACTGGACTCGCATTCGGGAGGACGACGGTTCAATCCCGCGTCCGACCATCCTGATTTAGGTTTTCCGTGATTTCCCTAAATCGCTCCAGGCAAATGCCGGGATGGTTCCTTTGAAAGGGCACGGCCGACTTCCTTCCCCGTCTTTCCCTAATCCGATGAGACCGATGACCTCGCTGTCTGGTCTTCCCCACACAATCCAATCCAACTGGCTGCCGAATCTTAAACAAATTAATTTCAATTAACTTGTCGGAGTATGTCATTACTGATGACGAACGAGAATTGAGAATCAAACTATGACACGTCCGTGTCCTGTTATACATCACTACGACCGACCGTTACCCGTCCGCGTCGTGATAGCGACTACTCACTCTAAGTTCATTCTTAGTGGCCTTCGGTAACATTTCTGGTGACCAGCTGCAGTAGTTGTAGCGTCGCTGACTCGCGCAGCTACCCACTCGCTCTGGTGATGGAGCATCTCTGACTGCTCCCTCCTTTTCGTTAGCTTTTCATCTCGGCCTTTAGATACAACATACCAAAGGAATACAAATTAAAAAATATAGCTTTACAAATATAAAACATGCATTTTCTTGTGAGACCAAGTTGAATCGGCTCTCTTACGTAATGCAAAACGAAATAATCGTAACAAAAATTTTGGTGCATTACATTGTCCATCTGATAGGAAAACACGAGCAGTGACCCAAGGGGACAAAATATTGCCGGCCGTAGTGGCCGCGCAGTTCTCGGCGCTCCAGTCTGGAACCGAGCGACCGCTACGTTCGCAGGTTCGAATCCTGCCTCGGGCATGGATGTGTGTGATGTCCTTAGGTTAGTTAGGTTTAATTAGTTCTAAGTTCTAGGCGACTGATGACCTCAGAAGTTAAGTCGCACAGTGCTCAGAGCCATTTGAACCATTTGACAAAATATTCTGGATAGCGTGTGAGCCAAACTCACATGTACCACAGTGGCGGCTTCAACTGTAGCAGACCAGCCACCATGAAGCACCTTCCAAAGCAAGTTGGTGGATGACCCACCATACTCCCAGTCACTGGCCTGTGCTCAGGGCCTCTGGATTCGTCAGAGTCAATTCCACCTTACGAAGCCAGCACTCGCTGCAGAAGACACGGGGACAAAATGTAATTGAGGGAATAAAACAAGTCGTATTGAATGTTGTTTTATAGCATCTGACAACGCCACACAGGTTTCTCAGGTTCCATCCTGACGAAACAGCCCGGAAGTGGGTGTCCCCTACATTCACAGGAACATATGATAAAATTTGTAGATGGCTAGGTAAGTGAGCACGGCGAGAAATTTATTTCAAAGAGCTACCACCTCTGGCTGCACAAAGGTGCAGAATCGGTTGGGAATGAAGTCAAACTGAGGCTTTATGCACTTGGGGACTTGGTGTTGTATCGTCCACATCACAATTCCATCGTCCGCAGCTCGTGGTCGTGCTGGCGGTAGCGTTCTCGCTTCCCACGCCCGGGTTCCCGGATTCGATTCCCGGCGGGGTCAGGGATTTTCTCTGCCTCGTGATGACTGGGTGTTGTGTGATGTCCATAGGTTAGTTAGGTTTAAGTAGTTCTAAGTTCTAGGGGACTGATGACCATAGATATTAAGTCCCATAGTGCTCAGAGCCATTTGAACCATTTGAACCACAATTCCATCATCATTGACATGAAAGTCACCGAAGTGGTGCCAAACAAAAATAAATGAACTTGGAGGCCAAACAACCCAGATGTGGTTTCCCAGTTGATAATGTCATATGAACAAAATTTAATTTCCATTTCGAAGGCAGATGCAGGCAAGTCATTCGTTGCTGCTTCAAATCTGGGCCAAGAAGTTCACCAGTCGAAGTGGTTGGCGTGCGGTGCCCTGCCAGTCTTCCGGCAACCCATGAGCAGACGTTTTCAGTGGCTGAGAGGTTTGTAGAACACGCTAGCAAGAGTTACCGGTGAAGTCCCTACGTCTCGAGATAGGGCAGGATAGCACAGGCAACATGCTGTCTGGCGTTACCTTGTTGAAGGATAACATCATTGAGATCTTGAAAATGGTGCACAGCATTTGGCCATGACACCTCAGAAATGTAACGGCTGCTGTTCATATTACCGCCTACGTGAACCAGAAGAAATAGGAATGTCTGTCTACCAAATGGTACCCTATACCATCATGCTATGTGCAGGACCGGTACGACGACGACAAATGTCCTCACACAGAGATACGTCCAGTTTGAGTCTGTATGCAGAAGTAACAGTCATCTGAAAAGAAGAGTTGCCACCTCCTCTATGTTAAGCGTCGAGCACACCACTGGCAGTGCACCTCTCCCAGCTGCGGCTTCAAGGGCAGCTGCAGCAGTGGTCGCCGTGCTTAGCATGTCCGACGTGACAGCACACTCTCAATCAGTGATTGGCGCAGGTCATAGTTAACTAGGATTTATTTCCATTACATACTAAAAAACAAAATACAAAGAAACTTGCTCAGCAATGACTTTGTACGCCAACTAGACTTCACCACAAATTAATGATTGTCCATGAAAGTGCTTCAAAGTATGTAAGTTCCATAGGAGGAATCACGACGATGGTAGTCACTGGACCAGTTTATGATGGGATTAATAAGTGTTACGCTCAATTAGCGCAGGCCCCTATCAGGAAATGCGACGAAGTCTAAGTCTATTCGGTAATTTAGTGACGGCAATTACTGAGCACAGCCGACAGTCTACGTTCCACACGAGAACACCAGTCTCGGAGCAAGACGGAGGAGACCAAACTTCCTGGGGAACAGTCGGCTGCTCGTAGTGGCTGTGGTGCAGTATATTCCAAATCGGACTCTTTCAAGAGCCTCGTCGTTGAGATCCTGGTGGTCGCTATGCTTCAAAATTGCTTGAAGTGGCTCAGCGAACTAAACTGGCAGGGAGCAGTTGGGCGATCTTTTATATACACGGCAGGTGGAGTGATATCTGTTCGATGATTGGATGGCACATGATTAGCGAAGACAAAGTAGTGCTTCCGTTTGTGACGTCGTTGTAAGCGATGTGTACGCTGCTGGTATCAAGGCTTGCGCCTCTTATGGTAGGGCTAGTGTCTCATGTTCCTGTGGTGCCGGTTGGAGTCCCACATTAAAACAGAGCAGCGTGTTTTGGACACAATCCAACTTTTTATGATTGATACGCCGTATCTACCGTACTGATGCCATCTCGTTCTGGCGAGGTAGTGTCTCCTCCTGTTGCTCCAGGCATACTTCCAGGCAAGGTACGTGGCGTGACTGAACTACGCTGCTGTACTGCCGAACGCGGTGCTATGGCTCTCCTCGACTGATTGATTCCATGTTCGTTTAACATTCGCGGGATACCAGCCAACGCGAGGAACAATATCATGGAACGATAATCTCCAGCCTCGGCAGGGCCTCATCCTGCCATTGTCGAAACCCAGCATGTGCTGGCAGACGTTTCTCCTTATTACACCAGTTATAATGTCCGCCTTCATAGCTGTCGGATCAGTGTGGCTGGGTGCCAAAAGAAGACGTCCGTGTTCCATTCCTATCTACATCATGGAGTTTGTCCGCTTGGGAATGGGTGTTCTGTTGTCCCATCATCGTTCCATCATCACTGAGACGCAAGACGCCTAAATGGCGTCATCTAAAAAGCCTCGTGCCCGGCGGCGAGCTATCATACGACAGAGAGAGAGAGAGAGAGAGAGAGAGAGATCAGCTATAACATCGCCTTCTAAGGAATAAACAACATACAATGAATTTTATGAACAAATACATGAAGTAGCTATGGGCGGCTTTCTTCGTCCAGCTGTTGCCAATATATTTATGGAGTTTCAGTTCTTGGAACAGCAGGCGCTGCAGACGGACAGTAAAAGACCAGCTAAATGGTACCGCTGTGTGGGCGATACCTTGTAGTACTGACTCATGGTGAAGAGGAATTAGATGTCTTCTTGGTGCATCTCAATGGTACTAAACAAAAGATATAGTTTACAATGGAGAAAGAGAGGGATGATTAACTTAATTTTTTGGATGTATCTGTAATCAAACGGTTGTACGGGACTCTGGGCCATGAGGTATACAGAAAGGACACACACACTGATAGATACCTCCACAAGAAATCAAAATATGATCCTAGACAAAAAAATACATGTCATTAAAACCTTTATGGACAGAGCAAACAAAACCTGCCGCCAAAAAAGAAAAGAAGCCGGAAGTCCTGAGTAACAACAGCCGCCATCTGGAAAAGCTTTTCTCCCGCTCATTAATAAAATTACGGACCACATCGTGAAAGGTCTGACCGGATACTTAGTTGAAAAGGTCTTTAAACCCACCAAGAAGATTAATGTATCTAAGAACTAAAAATGACGAACGGCACCCCCAGCAACACCTGGGGTATGTACGAGGGTCATTTTTGAAATAAGAGCCGATAGCGCATCGTGTCCACGCATCTTGTCACATGACGTCCGTTCACCGTCGGCCAGTCTATGCCAGTCTCTCACTATGCCGCTGTTACTTTCGTCACCATGTCAATCAGTAATCCCGCCGATTGTGAAATTTACTCGGTTATACGATTCTTCAAAGCAAAACAACTTCGTGCTTCTCAAATTCACCTGTAGCTTCCTAACTTTTATGCTGCTGGTGTAATGAGTGATGGAAATATGCGTAAATGGTGTAGGCTATTAAATGAAGGAAGGACAAATGTTCATGATGAACAACGATCTGGACGGCCCACTGTCATGAATGATGACTTCATACAATAAGTTGATGAGGCAACTCGTCAAAACAGGAGCTTCACTATTGACAAGCTGCATCAGAAAATTTCCTTAAGTTTCAAGATCAATAGTTTGTCACATTGTTAGTGACAAAATTCACTGCAAAAAAAATGGCGGATATGGGTGGCGAAAATGTTAAAGAAAAACACAAAACACAGCGAATGGCACATTCTTGGTCCGTTTTGGAGAGCTATCACAAGGATGGTGATGGGTTCTTGAGACACATTGAGACCGGTGACGTAACTTGGATTGTGCATTACATTCCAAAAAATAAACGTCAATCCAGTGAGTGGCAAAATTGAAACTCCCCGACGAAACCAGGAAAATTCCAACAAGAACATTCAACGCTGACAATCATGGCCACAGTTTTCCGTGACCGGAAAGGCATTGTTCTGTTAGACTTTTTACCAAGAGGAATGATAATAAATGCTGAGACGTACTGTGAAACATTATTAAAACTTAGGCACGGAACTCAAAGTCGCCGGCGGAGACTGCTCTTTACTGGCGTCGTTCTGCTTCACGACAATATTCGGCCTCACGTTGCGGCAAGAACAGAGACGCAACTGGACAGGGTTCATTGGGAATTATAGGATCATTCACCATACAGCTCTGAGTTGGCACCATAAGACTATCATCTGTTTGCAAAACGCAAGTAATTTCGTGGTGAAAAGCGCCTGGAAAATGATGACATGTTGAAATAAACTGTTACTAATTGGTTTAAAGGCAAAGCGGCAGAGTTATTTGACGCTAGGATCCAAAAGCTGGTGCCACGACTTGACAAATATTTGAATATTTATGGCGACTGTGCTGAAAACTGAAAAGATGTGCATATTGTATTTTGTGATACAATTTACGTTCATAAATAAAATTTTTTCTACTCCATTACAAATCAGTTCTTACTTTAAAAATAACCCTCGTAAAATTGCGTGCAGTTAGACATGTGTATATTCGAACCACGAAAAGAAGTGTCAAAACACGTGTAGAAAAACACACAAGGAACTGTAATCTGGGAAATACCGAAAAATCGGCCGGTAGCAGCAAATGTTTCCCGAGATGGGAACCACGAAATAAAACTCAGTGAGACAAGCGTTTTAGCAAAGACATAGCATTACCATGCATTTCATCTCCGAGTAGTGCTTGAATCCTCAGTTATTTGCTGGACGTATGCCAATATCTGTCTCCCTCTAAATTTTTTGTCCCCTACAGCTAACTCCAGTATCGTGGAAGTTACAGCCTGATGCCTTAACAAATGTCCTGTCATCCTGTTCCTTCTTCTTTCCAGTGTTTTCCATATATTCCTCTCCTCGTCGATTCTGTGCAGAGCCTCCTCATTCCTTATCTTATCAGTCCACTGGATATTTAACATTCGTCTGTAACACCGCATCTCAAATGTTTCGATTCTCTTCTGTTCCGATTTTCCCACAACCCACGTTTCACTCCACCTCAGTGCTATGTTCCAAACGAACATTCTCGGAAATTTCTTCCTCAGATTGAGGCCTATATCTTATACTAGTAGACTTCTCTTGGCCAGGAATGCCGTTTTTGCCTCCTTGTTCGATCCGTCATGTGTTATTTTGTTGCCTAGCTAGCAGAATTCCTTAACTTCATCTACTTCGTTACCATCAATCCTGATGTTAAGTTTCTCGCTGTTCCCATTTCAGCTACTTTTCGCTACTTCCGTTTTTCTTCGATCTCAGTCCTTCATCTGTACTCATTACACTGCTATCCCATTCAGCATATCTCATAAATCCTCTTTAATTTCATTTAGGACAGCAGTGTCATCTGCGAATTTAATCTTTGATTCCACTCTTTTTTTTATTTCCATCATTGCTTCTTCGATGTATAGGTGGAACAGTAGGCGGGAAAGAGTACATACCTTTCTTACACTCTTTTTAATCCTAGCACTTCGTTCTTGTTCTTCCACTCTTATTGTTCCCTCTTGGCTCTTGTACATGTTGTATTTTAGCCGTCTCTCCAAATTGCTTACCCGTATTTTTATCAGAATTTTCAACATCTTGATCCACTTGACATTATAGGACGCTTTTTCCAGGTCGATAAATCATACCAACATGTCTTCATTTTCCTTTAGTCTTGCTTCCATTATCAACGGCAACGTAAGAACTTTTCTTAAACCAACCTAATCGTCATTTAACAGACCCTCAATTTTCTTTTCCACTCTTCTTTATATCATTCTTTTCAACAACTTGGATGTATGAACTGTTAAGCTGATTGTGCGATAATTGTCGCACTTGTCCGCTATTACAGTCTTCGGAATTGTGTGGATGGTATTTTTCCAAAAGTCAGCTGGTATAGCGCCATTCTCAAACAGTCTACACACCAACTAAACAGTCGTTTTGTTGCCACTTCCCCCCATGATTGCAGAAATTCTGATGGAGTGTTATCTACCCTTCTGCCTTACTTGATCTTAAGTTTTCCAAAGCTCTTTTATATTATAATTCTAACACTGAATCCCCTATCTCTTGCATGTCGATTCCTGTTTCCTCTTCTACCATGCCATCAAGTAAGTCCTCTCCTTTTAAGAGGCCCTCAGTGCACTCTTTCCACCTACCCGCTCTCACCACTGTATCTATAACAGACGACTTCCCACTGCACTCTTAATGTTAAAGCCTGTGCTTTACAGTATATCCCTTATTACGTCTGTGTACATTGTTTTATGTATGCGCAGATATGTTGTACAGAAGGTGCAGTTAATCGTGAAAGAAAAAGTTAAATTACAATGAAATGAATACCCCTAGCTGCATACAGGGGTTGATATAAGTCAACGGGGACAGTTGAAAATGTGTGCCCCGACCCGAACTCAAACCCGGGATCTCCTGCCTACATGCAGACGCTCTATCCATCTTTTTCTTTGTGTTGATCTCATTTTGTTCTATACTGTTCGTTGAATTTGTTCGGGACGGACGTCCGATGACACCCGTTCAAGTTCTTCGTTGATCTGTTCACTCTTTTTTTTTTTTTTTTTTTTTTTTATTGCAAAGGGCAGCTAACCCTCTGACTGAACACGCTGAGCTACCGTGCCAGCATCCATATGAGCCACCGAAGACACAGGGGATAGTGCGACTGCACGCCTCCCGCTAGACCCACATTCCCAACTTATTGTCCGGCACTATATTCATAGTGCCCCTACCCATTATACTCATTACTCGTGGCTTTTTGCCAATTCCCGTAAGAGTTCGGGCACTGTTTGTGCATCCGCACAGAAGAAGTTGGTCAAATACCCGGTGAGCCCTAACTACATATACAGGGTGGTCCATTGATCGTGACCGGGCCATATATCTCACGAAATAAGCGTCAAATGAAAAAAACTACAAAGAACGAAACTTTTCTAGCTTGAAGGGGGAAACCAGATGGCGCCCTGGGTGGCCCGTTATATGGCGCTGCCATAGGTCAAACGGATATCAGCTGCGTTTTTATAAATAGGAACCCCCATTTTTTATTACATATTGGTGTAGTACGTAAGGAAATATGAATGTTTTAGTTGGACCACTTTTTTCGCTTTGTGATAGATGGCGCTGTAAAAGTGACAAACATATGACTCACAATTTTAGACGAACAGTTGATAACAGGTAGGTTTTTTAAATTAAAATACAGAACGTAGGTACGTTTGAACATTTTGTTTCGGTTGTTCCAATGTGATACATGTACCTTTGTGGACTTATCATTTCTGAGAACACATGCTGTTACAGCGTGATTACCCGTAAATACCACATTAATGCAACAAATGCCCAAAATGATGTCCGTCAACCTCAATGCATTTGGCAATAAGTGTAACGACATTCCTCTCAACAGCGAGTAGTTCGCCTTCCGCAATGTTCGCACATGCATTGACAATGCGCTGACGCATGTTGTCAGGCGTTGTCGGTGAATCACGATAGCAAATATCCTTCAACTTTCCCCAAAGAAAGAAATCCGGGGACGTCAGATACGGTGAACGTGTGGGGTGCTTCGACAACCAATCCACCTGTCATGAAATATGCTATTCAATACCGCTTCAACCGCACGCGAACTATGCGCCGGACATCCATCACGTTAAAGGTACATCGCCATCCTGTCATGCAGTGAAACATCTTGTAGTAACATCGGTAGAACATTACGTAGGAAATCAGCATACATTGCACCATTTAGATTGCTATCGATAAAATGGGGGCAAATTATGTTTCCTCCCATAATGCCGCACCATACATTAACCCGCCAATGTCTCTGATGTTCCACTTGTCGCAGCCATCGTGGATTTTCCTTGCCCTATAGTGAATATTATGCCGGTTTACGTTACCCCTGTTGGTGAATGACGTTTCGTCGCTAAATAGAACGCGTGCAAAAAATCTGTCATCGTCCCGTAATTTCTCTTGTCCCAGTGGCAGATCTGTACACGACGTTCAAAGTCGTCACCATGCAATTCTTGGTGCATAGAAATATGGTACGCTTGCAGTCTACGTTGATGTACCATTCTCAACACCGACGTTTTTGAGATTCCCGATTCTCGCGCACTTTGTCTGCTACTGATGTGCGGATTAGCCGCGACAGCACCTAAAACACCTACTTGGGCATCATCATTTGTTGCAGGTCGTGGTTGACGTTTCACATGTGGCTGAACACTTTCTGTTCCCTTAAATAACGTAACTATCCGGGCGAACAGTTCGGACACTTGGATGATGTCATCTAGGATGCCGAGCAGCATACATAGCACACGCCCGTTGGGCATTCTGATCACAATAGCCATACATAAACACGATATCGACCTTTTCCGTGTTTGGTAAACGGTCCATTTTAACACGGGTAGTGTATAACGAAGCAAATACCGTCCGCACTGGCGTAATGTTACGGATACCACGCATTTATACGTTTGTGACTATTACAGCGCCATCTACCACAAAGCGAAAAAAGTAGTCCAACTAAAACATTCATATTTATTTACGTACTACACCAATATGTAATAATAAATGGGGGTTCCTATTTAAAAAAACGCAGTTGATATCCGTTTGACCTAGGGCAGCGCCAACTAGCGGGCCAACCATAGCGCCATCTGGTTTCCCCCTTCAAGCTTGATGAGATTAGTTCTCAGTAGTTTTTTCGTTTGATGCTTATTTCGTGAGATATTTGGCCGGGTCACTATCAATGGGCCACCCTGTATACAGTCAGGACGTAGAATATCGTCGACGTACCGCTGTGCTGTAAGGGAGCTGCGGATGACAACCAAAGTGGTTCTGCTATGAAATGATATGGCACTCCAGACAGTCAGGTTGATGTCCCAGCACTGTCTGGGAATCTCCAAAGGCATTTTCGCTGTCATCGGGGCTCATTTCGGAGAGTGATTCATCGCTGAAGACAATTCTACACCGGTCAATGTGATTTCAGGCCAAATGTGTCCGGCACCACTGCAAACGGGCTGGTTGGTGTACGGAAGTCAGTAGTAGTCAGGGCAAGGGGCGTCATGTACTCGGTCCCCTTTCTGTGAGCCACCAATCAATTGTCCTGGTGGTCAATGAAGCATCAGTTTCACGTCGGATCGATGACACTGATGAATTACTACCGGAAATGTTGGAGAATGTCCCGCTAGCAGTCGGGCAAAGAGTATGGTTTCAGCACGACAGAGCCCCATCATGCTTTGCCGTTGACGTAAAAAAAAATTTAGACTGGGTTTTTCCCAGTTCCAGGATTGGGAGGGATGGGCCATAATTTTCTCCTGAGCTTACTCCTGTGGATTTCATTTCAATGGGGGGCGTGAAGCCCTATTCGTATGAGACACATATAGACAGATTAGGAGAGCTGGTTGCCCATTTGGATGAAGCCGCAGGCATTCTTTGCGAAACACCTGATTGTTTTGAGCGTGTTATACAACGATTAGCCGCAGGCATTCTTTGTGAAACACCTGATTGTTTCGAGCGTGTTAAACAACGATTAGCGAGCAGATGCCAGTTGTACTTTAATGTAAAAGAACAATATTTTCAGTGACACCCCTAAGATGCAGTTTAAACATCGTCTCTGAAAATCATAAAGTTCAAAACCATCACTGACCCCAGGTGGGGACGGTGCACATGTGGATATTTTCGTCATTTTAAACAGAATTTCCTTTTATCCCGTCTAAACACTCTAAAGTTCTCTGTAAGTAGTTAATCAGACGACACTATTCCGAGTTCAGGTTTATGTTTTCTTTTACCATTTTGTGTCATTCTGTCACAAGAATTTCATGCCATATTGTGAAAATAATGTTTTTGATCTGTGTCTTAGCAATTGTCAGGCAATGTACGCAACTGTCATTATAATAAATAGTCGTCCTGGGAAGGACAGTTAAGACAGACGCTCAGTATGTCTTGTGAGGATTTGTGCGTCGGATATCTTACATATATTGTAAGTACAGTATTATGAAAGATCTTTTAGCAACACAAGGACGGCGTGGGGAAGGCAGCAAACAGACGTTGTTTGCTATGTGTACTCATGATATATTCCGACAAAAAAGGCAATGTACGCAACTGTCATTATAATAAATAGTCGTCCTGGGAAGGACAGTTAAGACAGACGCTCAGTATGTCTTGTGAGGATTTGTGCGTCGGATATCTTACATATATTGTAAGTACAGTATTATGAAAGATCTTTTAGCAACACAAGGACGGCGTGGGGAAGGCAGCAAACAGACGTTGTTTGCTATGTGTACTCATGATATATTCCGACAAAAAAGAAAAAAAAAGAATGCTGAGGTGTGGAAGAAGGACTTATACAACTGGAAAATAAATTGCAACTGAAATTGTCGAAACAAGTATGCACACGCTATTCCATCAAAGCATAGATGTGAAAAGGTGGTACAGAACATTTTGCACCTTGACTTTTATTGGCTGTGACCTGTTGTGAAGGCCGCCATTCAAGTCCCACAGGATGCATGTCTGTGGAAGAAACTTGCAAGTCTTGTCGATCGTGCGTCACAAGCTTGCTTTGTGTTACAAGGGCAACGATTTGTAAGTGGCCACCTCTGCAAACAGATTGTTTGCGTCTCATTAACGTATGAACGTTGTCTGCACTTTCCCGTTTACCTGTGACACGTTGCAGCACGGTCTCGAGCGGTTTGAGTACATGTAACTGACTTGTGAAAGATACTATTTGAGCGAGATTTAGCTCTGCTCAGTATTGTAGTACTAGAGAAAAAAAGACCTGAAGCAGATGGGCAAAATTTATCTTTTCTCTCAGCTGGTTTATCGTTGATAGCTTCACTACACCACGGACGGAGTAATCTAAAGTAAATAGGCATGTGCACTTGTAAGGTGGTCACGTCATTTTTATTTTCGTATATTATCGATGTGCACGTCAGAGAGAGAGAGAGAGAGAGAGAGAGAGAGAGAGAGAGAGAGCAAGTTACGGTACTGTTAAACAATCTTTGGTCTTGTTGTGGCACAGTCTTTGCCTCTGCGTGGTCTGATACATTCTTAGTTGAAGTGTGGTAGCTGATGGATGTATGCGATAGTGATGTGTTGACTTGTGGTTGTATCTATTAGATGAAAATACATTTATTGTAAAGAACAGAAAGGACGAATGTGGGAAGCGAAAATAATTTAACTTTTGAATAATGTTATTATTTTTTTAAGCGAAGAAGTTGTAGGTAAGACTGCAGCACTGCGCAGCTAGGAATGATTATTGTCAACTAGTTAACTAGCTCAGAGCTGGGAGGGAAAACACCCTGCTTCCCTGAGTCATGCCTTAAGATATCAAGCTGTTCGGTTTTTATAGAAATTCTCTATTAACATTGTACCCTTTTCAAATCATTACTCACTTTGATAAGCATGGTATTGTTCGGACCAATGTTATGTGTGAAAATCATGCGAAGTTTTACTCTGTCTTTTGAATACATATTTCATTCTAAAATCGTTGTCTCTGGATATCATTTCATAGGAATAGTTACTCTCCCCATCCCACTGTTTAAAGATTTATTATATGCATTACTACATTTCAGCATGTGGTATGCACCAGTCTGAATATAGTTTGGAAGTTTTATTTGGAAATAGAAATCTAGCTTAGCCATTGCCTGCTTGCTGTTTGCTGTTGTGCTATCGAGAAATCCGCAACAATGTTGTCAAGACGCGCTGTAAGTGGAAACTTTGATGAGGGCCAGATAACTGTTTTACTTTAATTGCGCGTTTAATATAAAGACAAGTTGTATTCAGACCAATTACAGTTCAGTTCAGGTTAGGTTCTGTATAGCCAAAGGTTAGCATACGAGTTTAAGTTGGATAACAGTTAGTGGGTACATGTTTCGGTAATAGGTTGATTTTTTTATGGAGTTGGAGGTAAAATTGGACTAAATTACATACAGAAACACATATATTGGGAAGATTAAATGTTATCTAATGGAACGTAGCCGGACACCCATTAGCGAACGTTAATATGGGATGGGTTCACCCTTCACTTTTACGAAGGCATGAACTCTGCTGGGGACACTTTCCAAGAATTTTCTGAATGCCTGTGGAGGAATGACAGCCCATTCTTCCCCTAGAGTCGTATCCGGAAGAGGTAGCGATGCTGGACGCTGGGGCTGGAGCGAAGTCGACGTTCTAACTCATCTCAAAGATGTTACGTTGAGTTCAGGTGAGGGAATCTGGGTACGCCAGCTCATTCCAGGAGTGTTGTTGTTCACAAACGAGTGACTGACTTGACAATTACTTTGGCCCTATGGACGTACAGAAATTCCTGGAGAACTCATCATCCATGTCCGTCTTTGCCATTTCCTGTTCCGCCCAGTTCTTGCCAACCCTCCTTGCTTCCCCTTCCACCATCCTCTTACACATACACCTAGGCCTACCTCTCCTTGTTATATCTAAAGGCTACATTATTCCAGTATTTTTCAGTCCTGATGTAAGCTACTAGGGAGAACCTTTATTTTCGAACAGAAACGCAACACTGGAGTCGCGAAGCAAGCGAGATCATTTGTTTTGCGCATGTGCCACGAGCGAAAACGGGCCAGTCGATCAACTCGAAGACATTTGACCACTCCCACGACCGAAAATATAAAATAATAGTAGTTCAAAAGATATCAACATAACACATATATTATGATGTGGACAGTGTGTAAGGATTGAAATATCGTATTTTAGTTTATGATCAAAATTGTATATCACATTTTTTGCGCCTCTAGGACTCAGCTACTGTGAACTGTGTATATTACGTTCCACTCAAATTTCATTTTTACATGTTCGCTTTAGCAGAAGGTGGGACATTTGTTTAAATTTTCCTGTTCTCAATGGAAAACTAACACTGTGTTTATTGACCGAAAATATACAAGTAACAGAATTAAAGATAGCAGTTTCTCAGTTGATATCACGCCATTCTTTCGTTACTACATGCCAGTCCCTTGCTGCACTAACATCGCTGCAGCTGTCAAATGGTTGAATTCCTTTCCCTATTGAGTTTCGCTACTCTTTGTTGTGAAATTTTAAAATTTTTCCGTGCGGATTAAATGTTCGAAGAGATTTCGGGATTGCTCCATGATATTTCGACTGGACACCGCCTGTCATCTACAGATGAACCATCGAAGACTGACGAAGACCTACTCCGCTCCGCCCTACACAGGGTGAGTCACTAACTATCGCCACCAAGAATAATTCCGAATGTATGATAGGAGCTGAAAAGTTTGTGGGACAAAGGTTGCATGGAACAACGGGGGACACAATATGACGGTTTTTTGTTGCTAGGTGGGATCGCTTCAGAGAGATGAAGGTCAATTTTGTTTTTTTAAATGGGATGCTATAGTTTGGTACTTAATTTCTGATAGCGGCTGTCGAGACGAATCCTATGATGTGTAAAAGTAAGGTGTTTCAAGGCCAACGAAGTTCACAAAGGTGGTATGAATGTCCATTAACAGAAGGTGTTCGAAGTGATGACCACTGGTACAATGCAGTCTTCTTACCATGGATTGAGTGTTATTCCTTATCACATCAGCACTTGTCGATGACCATGCTCTGACAGTTCTCTCTCGCATATCTTCAGGCGTAGTTGGAACGTCTTTATAAAAATGTCTTTTGCAAATCCCCCCCCCCCCCTCAAAAAAAGAAAAAAACGAGAGGCGTCATGTCTGGCGAACGAGCCGGCCACGACACACCTCCTCCGCGTCCAATCCAACGAATTGGGAATTGTCTCTGGAACTCATTTCTAGCCATCTGCGAAAAATGTGGCTGACACCCATCGTGTTGATACCACATTCTGTTCCTTGTTCCTAAAGATCTTTCTTCCAATAGCAGACCTAATGTTTCTTGCAGGAATGTGGTGTACTTCCTACCATTAAGATTTCCTTCGACGAAATAGGGGCCTATCATTGTGTCCTCCAGGATCCCACACCATGCATTCACCGACCACGGTGTTTGGTGTAAACTAGCCGCCGCCAACATGGATTTTCAGTTGTCCAATAATGCACGTTATGCGAATTAGCATTTCCACGGTTCGTGGATGTAGCCTCGTGAATAAATAAAATCAAATTAATAAATGTGTCATCCCTCTGAATCTGAAGTTGAACACATCGACAGAATTCAGTGCGACGCATGCAATCCGTATCACTTAATTCTTGGTGGAAGCTGATATGGTAAGGATGATATTTATGGCGATGCAGAACACAGCCGACCAGAGCGGCCGAGCGGTTCTAGGCGCTACAGTCTGGAACCGCGCGACCACTACGGTCGCAGGTTCGAATCCTGCTTCGGGCATGGATGTGTGTGATGTCCTTAGGTTAGTTAGGTTTACGTAGTTCTAAGTTCTAGGGGACTAATGACCGTAGCAGTTAAGTCCCATAGTGCTCAGAGCCATTTGAACCATTTGCAGAACACAGAGAACACTACTGTGGCACATGCTAGATTCCCTTGCGATTTGACGCGATGTAACACAAGTATCTCAAACCACAGTGGCAAGAGTACCAATTTCCGTTTCCTCGTTAGTAACTTTCCTTTGCCGGCTATGTTTCCGATGCGTTAAAAATCCAGTTGTTCTCAACTTATCACACACACACATTTAAATGTACGACGTGACGGGTGAGTAACTTGAGAGTATCTTTCAGCGTACAAGTTTCTAGCTCTCACTGAATTTCGTTGGCATTCTCCGTAAATGAGAAGCATATCGACCTGTTCTTCAAAGGAAAACATCATTCCATTCGCTTGATTCGACGATAGTAGTCTTACCGTTCCTATTAGTGTTGTATTGCGAAACCGTCGAATGCTGCATACATGTCAATGGAACGTTGGATGGATATACCGTATTCGGCGAATATTTACTATATAACGATATACGAGAGAGAATTGTCAGAGCATGTGCTTCGATAAGTGCCGAAGTGATAAGGAATACCACTCAATCCATGATGAGAAGGTTGCAGCACTGCAGTGATATCAATGGTCATCACTTCGAACACCTTATGTATATGGACGTTCGTGCCATCTTTTTAACCTTCGTTGACCTTCAATCACATCACTTGATTCGTCTCGATAGCCGCTATCAGTAAATAAGTACCAAACTATAGCATCCCATAAAAAAAACAAAGCTGACCTTCATCTCTCTGAAGCGGCCCCATGTAGCAGCAAAAAAGCACGTCACATTATGGTCCCCGTTCCCCTATGCAACATTGTCCCACAAGCTACTAACATACTTTCGGAGTTATTGTAGGTGGCAACAATTAGTGACTCGCCCTGTATAGCCGCTCAGAGAATTGCCGCGCATGCGTCAGAGCCACAGTGACAGATGGACCACACCACCCGGCAGCGCCCTCGCTGATGAAGTGCAAGGCTCAGCTGTCTTCGGCGCTGCCGCTCGCCGCAGCATCAGAGAAGCAAATCTCGGAGAGGACGAGATTCCAAGCATTATACAGCTGGTAGCGGCTGTCACGGTTCATTAGATTTTCTGCAGTGGATATTTCAAGGGACTCTTTTATAGTGGAGTCCCAAACAGATGTTGCTGTTGCCAAAATTATTGTTTTATAACACTCCATCGAATGTCAGTTGGAGATACAATGTTCCGCAATTGCATACTATCTGGGTTGCAGAAGGCGAGTGCAACGTTTATGTTCTGTGCAGCTTTCTTCCACTGTGCATGTTCTTTGTCCTATGTAGCCCATACCACACTGGCAAAGTATTTTGCAAATTCTCGCCTACCGAAATAAAAAGTTATCTTTCACTGATCCCAGCAGGTCCAAAATCTCTGTAGATGGTTGCCGGAAAATTACTTTTACCTCAAAATTACTAAGGTTTCTTGCTGTTTTGAAGGAAAAATTTCCAACGAAGAGAAGAAAAGCTAGGGACTTTGCTGATGCGTACTCCTCTTTATCCACCTTCCGGTTCTTTGTTTTAGGTGAGAATGCCCTGTTAATTTGCAGGGCACACTATCCATTGTCGCTGAACACTGTCTTTAAATGTACAAGCTCTGTAGACAAACTGTCTGCATCCGACAGTGTATGGTTTTTAACCCACTCATGGTTTGGAATGGGTGATGACAATTTGAAGAGCGTAAGTACAATTCAAAGTGAGTTGGCTTACAATAAACAGAATGTCCCAAGAGCCGTCACTCTTTCGTCTAACCAAAACATCCAGGTATGGGAGACAACCATCTTTCCCTAATTCCATAGTAAATCAAATGTACTCATGTAGATTTGTTGTAGATTGTGACACCACCACGAAATAAGTTACTTTTTTGTTTGTTTATCAACGCGTACTTTCCAACGCGTCTGCAAGGAGTGGAGTAATCCACGACATGAGAACACTGGTCGTGGTGATGCTAACCGACGTGCTTCAGAGACAACTTCTACGACTTGTCGATAATGGGTTTAGAATTCGACAGAAGTTACTGCTGTTAGTGAATTCTGGTCATTCAGATTCCGAGAGAACATTGTGGAAGTAACTTGGCAGTGGACATTCGGAGGCCGACAAGCCGCAAAACGCCATTGTTCACAGTGGCACATGAAGCTTCACGTATTCAGTGGAGCAAACAAGACAGAAACAGTTCAGCAGCTGACAGGAGGTGTACAGTGTGGCTCGACGAGTTATAGTTTCACCTATTTTCGAATGATGGAAGGCATCGAGAACATCGAATGCTTAATGAGACGTTTAGCTTTCAGCGTGTGGACAGTATATTTCAGGCTGGCGGTGGTAATGTGATATTTCCTGTGTGTTTCTGTACCATGAGTCTGGCCCAACTTTTCATGTTGAAGTTAACATGAACCAATATGTTTATTTCAACAGTCTCGGTCACCAAGAGTCGCCCGTACTTCTCTATTTCCATGATAAGAGTGCTGTGGATACTCCCGTCTTACTAGAAGACAACAGCCGTGTTCATAGGCTTTATTTATTGCCAGATCTGTACAGATTGTTTTAAGACGCAGTTCCAGACTGGAATCAGGATCACCTGAGGACAGCAACAAGTTAGATTGCCGAAACATCGCACCATCTGGATGACACCACCCGACTGAATATCCGAGAACACCTAAAAATAATAATATTGTGGGAATATCTGAGCTGCACATTTTGTTCAAGTTTCATATATCGAAATAATTTTGTGAAAGACACCGTTTTGTACTGCTAATATAAATTATATTATAAACATTGATATTCATTTTAAGAGGGTCTACTAACATTTGAATAGAAGGAGCTGCTTAATTGAAGTGCTTTAACTCATTTTTAAACTCTGCTACACATCAAGAAGGTATTTAATGAATTCTGTCAGGTTGTTCAAAAATGGTTCAAATGGCTCTGAGCACTATGAGACTTAACTTCTGAGGTCATCAATCGCCTAGAACTTAGAACTAATTAAACCTAACTAACCTAAGGACATCACACACATCCATGCCCGAGGCAGGATTCGAACCTGCGACCGTAGCGGTCGCTCGGTTCCAGACTGTAGCGCGTAGAACCGCACGGCCACTCCGGCCGGCGTCAGGTTGTTAAATTCATGTAGAGATGAAGGAAGGATGGTTAGGGTTTACCATCCCTTCAGTGACGGTATTCTTAAAGACACAAAACATCACAGAATGGGAGAAGAACTGGGAAGGATATTTGCAGTGTATTTTTCACGTGAACTATTCTGGTATTTGCCTTGAGTGATTAAAACGTAAGTCCGACTGATTGAATGGAAATTTTCCCTACCTTTCTCCAGAATATCTGTCCATAACTGCTGAAAGAATAGGATCCCTCCCCAGGTGGTCCCCATACTCCCTAACGTCGGTAATCCGGGGTAGTGCATAACCATTATTCTTCGCTGAACACAACGCAACGCCGTTGACCACCAGTCCACGCTTGTCGCTCACGGCTCCCTCCAAACGCAGCTGTTTGTCTTGCAATGTTAACGGCACTTGGTAATTTCCTAGTTCGGTAGCTGCAATGGTGCGATATGACACTGAATGCCGCAAGGAGTCCATTACTTTTTCTCGGATGGCAGGCGTAAATGTGAAGGGTTACGATGAGCGTGGTGCACAATACGGTGATCCTCCCTTCCGTGCTCAGACGTGGTCGACGAGAACCTTTATGACGAGTAGGGCTGCCTTCATGTTCACATGGAGTCTAACAATGTGCTAATGTCACATCCGAATGTTCCAGAAATCTGGATATTGCATGATTCGGCCAGCTGGCCAAATGGCCTACGATGAGGCCTCTTTCGAACAATGGCAGGTGCTGAAAATGCTGTGTCACACGAGTATGCGACGTCTCCGTGTCTTTCACAGTGATCAGCCATCATCCGACACCTCCACGCCACTTATATATTCTGCAACACTAAACACGTCGAACACTAATGCACTCTGGTGGCCGTTCTACACTGTGCGACATAATTAAAGAATCACTTTTTCCAAACGCTGCAATCGTCGCGCACTCCAACGTATAAACTTGGAATTTGGCTCAAAGGTGCCTACAACCTTCCTCAGCAATGGTCCAAAGGCGTGGCGCCCTGCAATGTCATCCTCGTGATAGACGACACTTCAAACAACAAGGTGTCGACAGATACGGAAGAAAAGTCCAGAGCCCAGAAGTTAATCTGACACATAAAGTGGGTCACTAATGTCATATTGGCACCAAATTTCGCCACTATTCTGCTCAACGCTACCGTAAGCTTGTCACAATATCAGAATATCGTCACAGCCCCTTTTACCCTAATCATCATCATCTCATCCCCATCGACGCGCAAGTCGCCGAAGTGGCGTCAAATCGAAAGACTTGCACCCGGCGAAAGGTCTACCCGACGGGAGGCCATAGTCACACGACATTTAGCCGGACGTGGTGGCCGAGCGGTTCTAGGCGCTTCAGTACGGAAACACGCGACTGCTGCGGTTGCAGGTTCGAATGCTGTCTCGGGCCTGGATGTGTGTGATGTCCTTAGGTTAGTTAGGTTTAAGTAGTTCTAAGTTCTAGGGGACTGATGACCTCAGATGTTAAGTCATATAGTGTCCAGAGCCATTTGAACCATTTGAACCTTTCACGCATATTACACCCTGCTTTTGACTCCTTCGCTGTGGAGGCCAAAGCAGCATTGACATCACGCGGTTTTCTTGTGGATGCCCTTGGAAAACATTTCAGACGCACTGCCGCTCAGAATCAAACCAAAAAGCCTCAAGGGGCGACATAAAGGGCGTCAGTGACGTAACCCCTTTCCTTTCTTTGGGATGTTGATTCACACACATTTAGCGGTCGAAACCAACAGTTCTCAGTGCTAAGAGGAAAAGGACGATGTTCTTGACAACTTTTGGCACTGTTCATACACTCTGGACGATTGTATCCTTCTCCACTAAAAGGGGTCTCATCCCTTTGCAGTGCATTGCTATGGCAACTTTAGTTCTCGTGTGCAGGGTTGAACTAGTAGAGACCTTTCAAAATTATTCGACGGAATTTGAACGTGATCTGAAGCAGCAAATGATACTTACGCTGTTTCATTGCTCCTGTTACACGCCTTCTTGTGACGTGATCGTGGAGGTATCGCACATTGACATATCTGAAAATAAAAAGGTAAAGCGTCCCTTATGACCCCAAGTTCGGCAAAACTCTCGTTGGCATCCGCTTCGTTGACTGAGAATTTTAAAACTGTACTTTTATAGAGAAAATCTGCGAACTAGTCAGAGGTGACCGAATGTAGGCGACCACATAACACACATCTGAAATCAGTCGCCAACATGCAGGCGCCTTGGTCTATTTCGCCAGTTTTCTCTGTAAAGGCACACGTTTAAAATAATAAACATGGTAGGCTCTACCAAAGTAGGGGTCTTATAGGTACCCTTCGCAGTTTTATTCGCACATGTTTCGGTGTCACTCCCTTCCATGGTCACGAAACAAGAGGGCGTGAAACAGGTGCACTGAAAAAACACATGGACCATCTTCTGCTACATACAACGCTCCTATTTAGTCGAGGAGGTTGAAAGATTCCTTATGGTTCCACTCTGCACTCCAGAGCAAAAATTGCGGTAGCGCTCCATTCCAAAGGGCGAGATCAGGTTCAGTGGTGTTTGCAGCTCCGTAATGTCAGTCGAGAAGAACAAATCGCACAGTGGTTACTAACAGTGCCAAAAGTTGTCAAGAACATCGAATCGTTCTGTGGCTCGTCGTACAGAGAACTGTCGTTTTCGACTCCCAAATACACTACTGACCATTAAAATTGCTACACCACGAAGATGACGTGCTATAGACGCGAAATTTAACCGACAGGAACAAGATGCTGTGATATGCAAATGATTAGCTTTTCAGAACATTCACACAAGGTTGGTGCCGGTAGCGACACCTACAACGTGCTGACATGAGGAAAGTTTCCAACCGATTTCTCGTACACAAACAACAGTTGACCGGCGTTGCCTGGTGAAACGTTGTTGTGATGCCTCGTGTAAGGAGGAGAAATGCGTACCATCACGTTTCCGACTTGGATAAAGGTCGGATTGTAGCCTATCGCGATTGCAGTTTACCGCATCGCGACATTGCTGCTCGCGTTGGTCGAGATCCAATTACTGTTAGCAGAATATGGAATCGATGGGTTCAGGAGGGTAATACGGAACGCCGTGCTGGATCCCAACGGCCTCGTATCACTAGCAATAGAGATGACAGGCATCTTATCCGCATGGCTGAAACGGATCGTGCAGCTACGTCTCGGTCCCTGAGTCAACCTATGGGGACGTTTGCAAGACAACAACCATCTGCAGGAACAGTTCGACGACGTTTGCAGCAGCATGGACTATCAGCTCGGAGACCATGGTTGCGGTTACCCTTGACGCTGCTTCACAGACAGGAGCGCCTGAGATGGTGTACTCTACGACGAACCTGGGTACACGAATGGCAAAAGGTCGTTTTTTTGGATGAATCCAGGTTCTGTTTACAGCATCATGATGGTCGCATCCGTGTTTGGCGACATCGTAGTGAACGCACGTTCGAAGCGTGTATTCGTCATCGCCATACTGGCGTATCACCTGGCGGCACTTTGAACAGCGGGCGTTACATTTAAGATGTGTTACGACCCGTGGCGCTACCCTTCATTCGATCCCTGCAAAACCCTACATTTCAGCAGGATAATGCACTACCGCATGTTGCAGGTCCTGTACGGGCCTTTCTGGATACAGAAAATGTTCGACTGCTGCCCTGGTCAGCACATTCTCCAAATCTGGCAGCAATTGAAAACGTCTGGTCAATGGTGGCCGAGCAACTGGCTCGTCAGAATACGCCAGTCAGTACTCTTGATGAACTGTGGTATCGTGTTGAAGCTGCATGGGCAGCTGTACCTTTACACGCCATCCAAGCTCTGTTTGACTCAATGCCCAGGCGTATCAAGGCCGTTATTACGGCCAGAGGTGGTGGTTCTGGGTACTGATTTCTCAGGATCTATGCACCCAAATTGCGTGAAAATGTAATCACATGTCAGTTCTAGTATAATATATTTGTCCAATGAATACCGCTTTATTATCTGCATTTCTTCTTGGTGTAGCAATTTTAATGTCCAGTAGTGTATGTTGGAATCAACGTCCCAGGAAAGGGGTGGTTTCATTAAGTCCCTTTGTGCCACCACTTTAAGCTCTCTCGTTTAGATTCTCAGCGGCAGTGTGTATGAAATATTTTCTCCGGCACACATAAGAAAAGCACGTGATTTCAACGGTGGGCGTCGCTGTTCTGACCTCCATAGCAGAGACAATAGAAGTATGAAACGTGGGTAAGTGGGGCTGTGATGGCCTTCCTATTGTGTGACACATCTACCGTGGCGACGGGAAAAAATTTCGGTTTAATATGGTGCCAATATGACATCAGTAACCCATTTTACACGTCGCATGAACTTCTGAGTTGTGGCCTTTTTTCCGCTTGTGTCGGCACCTTGTTGTTTAAAGCGTCGTCGAAAGCGACGGTGACGGCGTAAGGCGCCACGGTCTTGCACCATTGCTGAGGAAGGTTGTAAGCATCTTCTAAGCAAATTCCAAACTTATAAGTTGCGATGGGAGACAATTACGGAGCTTCGAAAAAACTAATTCTTTAATTCTGTTGCGCAGCGTACTTGTCGCAGCGACTTGCAACTTCCATCATCTATATCTCGCCTATGGTACCTACTTGTTTGAAGTTACACTGACAGTCAACCATGTCTTCTGGGTGCTTCATTTCTTTTGTCAGCCAGTGTAGTTCTTTCCATCATTACTTCGGATAATCCTATCACTCAGCTATGCTTCTGGCCTCCAATTAAACACGAACTAAAGAATACTGCGAAGGCGACCATTATACTCACGTGATAAACTTATTGTACCCACATGACGACAGATGATATAATCAAAGAAGCAGTAGGGATATCAACACTAGCTCCGCTGTGACGAAATCTGCCAGTCACCAACTAATAGATGTGGGTCATAAAATACAATTCTGCACTAACTAAGCACCATATGGTTCTTGATCTCTGGCTATTGTGAACATGGCTATTTTAATTTGGAAGAGGGAGTATTTACAGCAGGATCATGATAAAAATGTAGAACTAAGAGCAACACATTGTCGTCAAGAATGTTGAAAGAAACATTCAGATTCATGTTCACGGTACAGTAAAAGAGTGCTCTAAATTCAAGGTACGAAGAACACATGCAAAACAACTTAGTCTCACCAATTGCGTGAGCTTCACTCTCCATCCGCCGTGAATTAAACTTCTCATTCGACCGTTGGCACTCGACGCCTTGTATCATTTGTAAAAGAAGAAAAATTATGGTTCAAATGGCTCTGAGCACTATGGGACTCAACATCTTAGGTCATAAGTCCCCTAGAACTTAGAACTACTTAAACCTAACTAACCTAAGGACATCACACACACCCATGCCCGAGGCAGGATTCGAACCTGCGACCGTAGCAGTCCCGCGGTTCCGGACTGCAGCGCCAGAACCGCACGGCCACCGCGGCCGGCAAGAAAAATTATGACCTGTCGTACCACACTACACGCTTCCGGGCAGTTACTGTTAGTTCTTGTGTTGTTTGGTCCTTGAAGACGTGCAGCCTCGTATTCTACTTTGAACAACGACTCTTTGTAAGGCATGCGACTGAAAAAGTCCAATCCACGTAGTTCTCTTCATGATTTTTGTTCGCAAACTGCATTCACTATTATCAGCCATTCCTCTCGGGTATAAAACTGACTGTCCTGATCAAACCCTAACAGTCTGGTCCGGTGCCTGTTGGTTACCATCTTTAGAGGCTCGCTGGTTTTACGCCGTGTTACATGACTGCGCCATGTAGACACGTTGAAGAGTCCACGGCGATACACCAACAAAGAAGGCGACTTCAAGGGTGCGTCCAAACAGGTTGGATCCTTTCTGATGTTTTTTTCACAACTCCACATGGACCCATCTGCCTGCACTGATTTCGTACAAATTGACAAACTGCCTGTTGGCTTCTGTTTCGGGTTCTTCGGCCGACGTTCATCTAATGATTTTTCTGACGTTTCGCCAGCACGAGTGGCTGGCATTATCGAAGCTTCACCCTCCATTGCCGGTGGTGAACTGGAGCCGAGCTCGCGGCCGCAGACTATATGTACCTGGCGCGCCAATGTCCGAGGGCTTCTCCGCGGTCATTTCCGGTGCGGATCTCCTCTTGCTACCTGCGGCGGTCGTTCGCTGCAGTACGGGAAGCCAGGATCCGTTTACCTTAAGGCTTTCCTCTCGGACATTGGCGCGCCAGGTACATTTAGTCTACGGCCGCGAGCTCGGCTCCAGTTCACCACCGGCAATGGAGGGTGAAGCTTTGACAATGCCAGCCACTCTTGCTGGCGAAACGTCAGAAAAATCATTAGATGAACGTCGGCCGAAGAACCCGAGACAGAAGCCAATAGGCAGTTTGTCAACAAGTGGCCACGAAAGCCTTAACAATTTTGTATTCGTACAAATTACTGGTACATTCGCACAGCTTCAGTGACATTACTTGTGTCAGCGTTGGCGAGCCACATAATGGCTTGGTAGAAGTCCTACAGTGTGTCCAGCGCTACATAGTAAGCAGTGTTATCGTTTAAGAAAATTTTGGAAATTTGTTGTAAGGCCTTATGGTACAAAACTGCTGAAGTCATCGGTCGCTAAGCCTACACACTACTTAATCTAACTTAAACTAACTTACGCTATGAACAACACACACACACCCATGCCCAATGGAGGACTCGAACCTCCGACGGGGGGAGCCGCATGGACCGTGACAAGGCCCCTTAGACCGCTCGGCTACCCCGCGCGGCGCCGTTTAAGAAGGTGGCTTATGTTTTGTTCGGTGGTATTATTTGTGTTCAGTATTAGGGAAAATATAATTCCACGATTTCATCCTATCATTTTTAATCATTCTGGAGGTCAGAGATAGTTGTTAGTACTTGCATACTTTGCAGTCACATTAATGCGAGCACATGTAAAAAGACTGAATAACCATCTTTTGCAGGACGAGACGTGAAGAAAGAGTCAGTGAGATTCCGTAAGTAATCGACAGGGATGGAGAGCCTTGGGCAGTTGACCTAGATTCCTCGGCTCAGGATCGAAGATGAGAACAGACCAATTGAGGTGTTCCAACAGATTCTCCCTTGGGTTTAAATCCGGTGAATTTGATGACCAGGGGAGCATGGTAAACTCATCCTGGAGCTCTTCGAACCATGCACGTACACTGCGAGTTGTGTGGCGTGTTGCGTCGTACAGCTACCAAAGAAAAGCAAACTGCTTGTACGGGTGAACATTGTACCCAATAATTTATGCGTACTCGTTTTGGCCAACGGCCATCTGTCCGATGAAGCATAAAAGGTGATTTATCTGAAAAGAACACCTGTCAGCAATCAGTGAACGTCCAGTTGTGGTAATGGTGTGCAAATTCCAACCTTCACCTACGATGAATGGCAGTCAGCATGGGGGCATGAACCAGGCGCCTTCTGCGGAGGCCTATAAGCAGCAACATTTTCTGAACGGCTGTTTAGGAGACACTGTTGGTTCATCTGGGCGGTCAGTTGCTCAACAGTCGCACACCAGTTCATCCATATCCATCCCCGCAGCCGCCGTTCACCCCTGTCAGCCGTGGCCGTGGCACACCACAGTTATCTCTGCGCTTGCCTCGGCTAGAGTCACTTGTCCACGCACCGTATACTTTTACCACAGTGCAAAGCGAACGTTTTGGAAATGCTTCCACTCTTCGTCCGAAAGCAGATGATTATGCGCTTTTGGATGTCAGATAAATTTCTCCATTTCCGTATCACAACAACGACTACATTGTTTCCTCCGTCCCCCGATATGCTTTATATACCCTCCGCTGCTGGTGCTGTCCTCTGTCGTCTGTCAGTGGTTATTGCATGTTGACGTCGAAATAAGCGATGGTCACTTAGTGTGACTGGACTGTGGAATTCGTAGTTCCGTTAATGTACAGTGTGGTCCATTGATCGTGACCGGGCCAAATATCTCACGAAATAAGCTTCAACCGAAAAAACTACAAAGAACGAAATTTGTCTAGCTTGAAGGGGGAAACCAGATGGCGCTATGGTTGGCTCGCTAGACGGCGCTGCCATAGGTCAAACCGATATCAACTGCGTTTTTAAAAAATAGAAACCCCCATTTTTTATTACATATTCGTGTAGTTCGTAAAGAAATATGAATGTTTTAGTTGGACCACTTTCTTCACTTTGTGATAGATGGAGCTGTAATAGCCACAAACTTATAAGTACGTGGTATCACGTAACATTCCGCCAGTGCGGACGGTATTTGCTTCGTCATACATTACCCGTGTTAAAATGGACCGTTTACCAATTGTGGAAAAGGTCGACATCGGGTTGATGTATGGCTATTGTGATCAAAATGCCCAACGGGCGTGTAGAATGTATGCTGCTCGGTAGCCTGGACGACATCATCCAAGTGTCCGGACCGTTCGCCGGATAGTTACGTTATTTAAGGAAACAGGAAGTGTTCAGTCACATGTGAAACGTCAACCACGACCTGCAACAAATTATGATGCCCAAGTAGGTGTTTTAGCTGCTGTCGCGGCTAATCCGCACATCAGTAGCAGACAAATTGCGCGAGATTCGGGCATCTGAAACACGGTGTTGAGAGTGCTACACTAACATCGATTGCACCCGTACCATATTTCTATGCACCAGGAATTGCATGGCGATGACTTTGAACGTCGTGTACAGTTCTGCCACTGGGCACAAGAAAAATTACGGGACGATAACAGATTTTTTGCACGCGTTCTATTCAGCGACGAAGCGTCATTCACCAACAGCGGTAACGTAAACCGGCATAATATGCACTATTCGGCAACGGAAAATCCACGATGGCTGCGACAAGTGGAACATCAGCGACCTTGACGGCATTATGGAAGGAAGGATAATTGGCAATCTTAATGGTGCAATGTATGCTGATTTCCTACGTAATGTTCTACCGATGTCACTACAAGATGTTTCACTGCATGGCAGAATGGCGATGTACTTCCAACATGATGGATGTCCGGCACATAGCTCGCGTGCGGTTGAAGCGGTACTGAATAGCATATTTCATGACAGGTGGATTGGTCGCCGAAGCACCATACCATGGCCCGCACGTTCACCGGATCTGACGTTCCCGGATTTCTTTCTTTGGGGAAAGTTGAAGGATATTTGCCATCGTGATCCACAGACCGTCTGTCAACATGCGTTCGCGCATTATCAATGCGTGTGCGAACATTAGGGAAGGCGAACTACTCGCTGTTGAGAGGAATGTCGTTACACGTATTGCCAAATGCATTGAGGTTCACGGACATCGTTTTGAGCATTTATTGCATTAATGTGGTATTTACAGGTAATCGAGCTGTAACAGCATGCGTTCTCAGAAATGATAAGTTCACAAAGGTACATGTATCACATTGGAACAATCGAAATAAAATGATCAAACGTACCTATATTCTGTATTTTAATTGAAAAAACCTACCTGTTACCAACTGTTCGTTTAAAATTGTCAGCCATATATTTGTGACTATTACAGCGCCATCTCTCACAAAGCGAAATAAGTGGTCCAACTAAAACATTCATATTTCTTTACGTACTACACGAATATGTAATAAAAAAGGGTGTTCCTATTTTAAAAAAACGCAGCTGATATCCGTTCGACCTATGGCAGCGCCATCTAGCGAGCCAACCATAGCGCCATCTGGTTTCCCTCTTCAAGCTAGACAATTTTCGTTCTTTGTAGTTTTTTTGTTTGACGCTTATTTCGTGAGATATTTGGCCCGGTCAGGATCAATGGACCACCCTGTATTGGCTGCACATGTGGTTAAAACCGCAGTAACGGTATTCTTAAAACGTCTAGCTGTGTAGATCAATGAGCGACTGGTGAGATCCAAATTCTATATTGTATATAGGTCGTTTCTTCACAAACATCACATTTTGAAATAGAAAGTATTTTCATATTTAACTTACTGCGATATTTCGTCTAGAAAGTTACGTTATGTTAGTAATCATTTGTTTTTTTCTCTTAGAGCCCCCACTGATAATTTAAAAGTGTTGTCTTAGCTTCAATCGAAGACAGAGACAGGTGAAGAACTTCTACGGATGACATGTGATGAAATACGCGCGTGACATTTCAGCACTTCCATCAGCTG
Source organism: Schistocerca nitens (assembly GCF_023898315.1). Taxonomy (NCBI): domain Eukaryota; kingdom Metazoa; phylum Arthropoda; class Insecta; order Orthoptera; family Acrididae; genus Schistocerca; species Schistocerca nitens. The sequence goes on from NC_064620.1 coordinate 486,057,762, forward strand.
CTCATTTCACGCTGCGTTTGCTAAAGCTACCTGTTTTCGCGCAGGTAATACTGGGTTCAGATTCAAGGAATTCAAAAAGAAGAACTGGAGTTTTAGCACCTAGCTCATACTCGTTAAGTGCGTGCTCCTTGCGTTTCGTCACTCTAGTCCCTGACTCCTGGCACTTGAGGTAATCAACCTCTTCCCATATCTTTCACTCAGATACTACGCGGAACGCATTTAACCAGTCACACAACAATGTGTTAGTTTCTAAAACTACTATTGTCTCAACTTATGAACTGAATAAAAATTAGCCGCCCGGAGTGGCCGAGCGGTTAAAGGCGCTACAGTCTGGAACCGCACGACCGCTACGGTCGCAGGTTCGAATCCTGCCTCGGGCATGGATGTGTGTGATGTCCTTAGGTTAGTTAGGTTTAAGTAGTTCTAAGTTCTAGGGGACTTATGACCACAGCAGTTGAGTCCCATAGTGCTCAGAGCCATTTTTGAATAAAAATTTTCCAGCCACCGAAGTGCATAAACTATTGACCGCTGAAGCTTCATCTCCACATATCTATCGCGGATTCTTTCAACTTGAAATACGTTTTAAAAGACTCAAATAGGGATATTTATTATGAGAATATGTTGTGATGTGATAGGCAATGACGGCCTCATCATGATCATATTTAAGAATGATGTGGGGACCAGTTCTCACAGACACATCCTTCTCGGGAGGAAGATATCTCTCTTTAAATGGGAATGAGAAATTGCTTGACTGTCTCTATGAAGAAAATGATGTGTAAATAGAGACGCTTTTCTGCATCATCAGTCGTCTGACTTGTTTGATATGGCTCCCTACGACTTACTGTCCTGCGCTAACCTCTTCATCCCTGAGCAGCACTTACACCCAACGTCATACTCTTTTTACCCTAAGGGATGGTAATGTAGCACCGTGATCGGAGTTCCAGAGAATATTACACGACACAAAACACTTTAAGTTCATAGAATACAAACTAGTAGGAGACATGGAAGGTAAGCAGATATTAGGGATATTCTGTACAGTTTACACTGCGTTAGAGGTATACAGGGTGATTCAAAAAGAATACCACAACTTTAAAAATGTGTATTTAATGAAAGAAACATAATATAACCTTCTGTTATACATCATTACAAAGAGTATTTAAAAAGGTTTCTTTTCACTCAAAAACAAGTTCAGAGATGTTCAATATGGCCCCCTCCAGACACACGAGCAATATCAACCCGATACTCCAACTCGTTCCACACTCTCTGTAGCATATCAGGCGTAACAGTTTGGATAGCTGCTGTTATTTCTCGTTTCAAATCATCAATGGTGGCTGGGAGAGGTGGCCGAAACACCATATCCTTAACATACCCCCATAAGAAAAAATCGCAGGGGGTAAGATCAGGGCTTCTTGGAGGCCAGTGATGAAGTGCTCTGTCACGGGCTGCCTGGCGGCCGATCCATCGCCTCGGGTAGTTGACGTTCAGGTTTCATAACTAACCTTTTTCGTAGGACTCTCCATACAGTTGATTGTGGAATTTGCAGCTTTCTGCTAGCTCTGCGAGTCGATTTTCCTGGGCTGCGAACAAATGCTTGCTGGATGCGTGCTACATTTTCATCACTCGTTCTCGGCCGTCCAGACTTTTCCCTTTGCACAAACACCCATTCTCTGTAAACTGTTTATACCAACGTTTAATACACCACCTATCAGGAGGTTTAACGCCATACTTCGTTCGAAATGCACGCTGAACAACTGTCGTCGATTCACTTCTGCCGTACTCAATAACACAAAAAGCTTTCCGTTGAGCGGTCGCCATCTTAGCATCAACTGACGCTGACGCCTAGTCAACAGCGCCTCAAGCGAACAAATGTACAACTAAATGAAACTTTATAGCTCCCTTAATTCGCCGACAGATAGTGCTTAGCTCTGCCTTTTGTCGTTGCAGAGTTTTAAATTCCTAAAGTTGTGGTATTCTTTTTGAATCACCCTGTACATTCACAGACCCTATAGTGGAGAAACTTCAATAGCAGTCGCTGCAGGGAAGGTGGCACCTATCACTGCATGATTACTGTTGAATATTCGAGAGTGCACATTCCAAGTAACATATCACTTCCCCGTATAAATCTCGTGTAATGACTGCAACACGAAATTACAGTTCATACAGAGGTTTACTAACGACATTTCGACCAGGACACGGCCTGCGTTTCGACCGGTTACATTATCTCGTATTTATGTCCACTGATAGGCGTCCAGATACCTTTGGTCAGATAGTGCTTGCACAATGTTGGTCACACAGTGCACCACGTTGGAAGAGAGCGCAATATCGCAGATTTGCAAGCAAATACTTACATTTCGACGTGAATGGAGCAGGGACAGATGTAGTCCTCCGCACCAAACATGGTGAAGTGGTGAGCTTGGGTTTCACATCTCACTTTTTCCGTGAAGCCCTTGTAAAGGCAAATCGTCACACGCAGGACATTGTCTACTGTAAACATTATAGGGAGCGCAGATGTGGATTAGCTAGGGGTTGAGACACAAATCGGTCGCGTCCTTCTCGTTGAGATATCAGTCCACATAGCCAGTGGTAGGTCGAGAGTCAAGTTGGCTTTCTGTCAGATGGGTGGTGATGTTGCATCGTGATGGAATCACATTCCTAGGTATCAAGGCGAGGAGATTCATGGAACAGATTCATATCTGACAGAAGGGGCTATATGTAGAACTGCTAGTGGAAAAACAGTGGGCCATTGCATGTGAGTAAGCAATGATTACTTTCTCTACCAGTTCGTGTGTGGTAATGAAAAGGAAACTGGTAATACTGTTACGACGCATCCCTCCGTCGTAAATACACAGTGATTTGTAGATTATGTGAGTAGATGCTGATGCAGGTTGTTCACAGACATTTGGATGTCTACAGGTTTAATTATCTTCCTGTAAACTATGTGGAAACGCCAACACTACCTACAACTGGGATAAACAACACTATTTTACTCTCTATATATTTAGGACTGTAGTACGCGTTGTGAAGTGTTAATATGTAATGCGTATAAGTGATCCATCAGACAAAAGGTGCCCACCGAAATGTAGTGGCCGGCCGCTGTGGACGAGCTGTTCTTGGCACTTCAGTCTGGAGCCGCGCGACCGCTATGGTCGCAAGTTCGAATCCTGCCTCGGACATGGATGTGTGTGATGTCCTTAGGTTAGTTAGGTTTAAGTAGTTCTAAGTTCTAGGGGACTGATGACCTCAGATGTTAAGTCCCAGCTCAGAGCCATTTGAAATGTAGTGGATGGATTGCTTGTAGCACTGAGAGCAACAGAAAGTAGTGGTATTTGGTGTAGAAGTGTAGTTTTGAAATGAACGCTGCTTTATTAGAACATGCTTAGACAATTTTTTTTTTGAGAATTATGCATATGTGTGGTCATCATAAATGAGGTTCCACGCAAAACTCCATTCTTATTACAGAATTTACTTGATAACACCGAATGTGACATTCGTGTATTCGTTTGTATTTCAATTACAGCCATTTGCTGTGTACATTTTGTATAGTCCACGGTAATAATGAAACTTGTCAAATGTCTACTGATTAACTGAGACTACAAGATCATTTAAGGGGAGCCGGAGGTGCCTATGCTGCCCATGTTAAAATCACTAAGTTTGAGGAACATTTATGAATAAAATACCAAATAGAAAAATTTGAATTTTTTTTTACATGTAGAGTGGTTTAGTATTGCAGTTATGACAGAGGGATTTTGGAGTATCTTTTCTAGTTTCCTTCCAATTATTTTTTTTATTAATGACCCAAATTTTTTTACAAATAATTGCGTTATAATTAAACTGAAATGAAACTACTGAACATATTGCCAAATGGCTGTGTTACAATGTAAGTTTGACCACTAGGAATGCTGTATAAAAATTTCATCTCTCTAGCTTGAGTGGATTTTGAGAAAATGTTCCTTATATTCGAAAAATTCTAATTTACGGGAAATGGCTATCAAAGTTTCTCAATACATTCCTGCACTATAGGATGGATTTTCAAGGTCTTCTTCTTCATCCTCCAAAAGCTTCCTCTTCTGTCTTCTTTTCTGGCTTGTTGTTCCATCATACTTCACATGCCTTTCTCTTCTTTCTGTTCCTCTTATCCTTTCTCTGTCAATATTTCTTAGTGCCCGTGCAGTGTTCACCACAGCTGTAAATCCTAATGCCTTCAGAACTTCACACTGTTCCCTTGGTTGTAGGTTGCTATTGCATCATAAATGCCAAAGTGCAGTGTTTTTATGCTTACAAACATCCTTTTAGGAATCACTTTCCAAATCAAATTGTTAGGACTCTGCGTCTTTCCGTGTAGACATTTGTGTAACAATTCTGGCTGTGCTAAGTCATGAAAAATTGGTTTTATTGTTCCCTCCTGATTAATGTACATACTGCATATTACCCGCTTTATACAAGAAGTATAATACTACCAACAACAGGCGCAACACTGAACTAATTCGAAACGGTAAACAGCAAAAGAGACGATGTTCCGCGCTCTTATTCATTGTAGTATCGCAACTTAGTATTAGTGTTAATTGTCTTTTCCCTACGTTCTTCCTCTTCTTATATACACGGTTACTAAAACGTGGCATCGTAACCAGAACAAAAGTGTACGACAATATTAAATGGAGCAAGATGTTCGAAATTCTGAGCAAAATAGGAGTAAGCTGTAAGGAAATACGGGTAATATTTGTCACAGAAAACAATGTAGCCAACCCTTGCACACTCGCTGTATGCGTAACATAAGGCGCTGTATGCGTAACAGGCCGAGAAAATCCCAAGCAGTTCGACAGGAAGTCACGAGAGGGTGTTAGATGCATTCAGCGGCCGCCCATTTCCTCTGCAGGCGTGGGGGAAAATGGAAATAACTCCACTTGTAGGGCGAGTAGAACAATAATTCAAAGTTTACATTAAAGAGGAATGTTCCAATTAATTTTCGGTAGCAAAAAAAAATCGTAATTTTTTGTATTTGACCACCTCCGGCTCCCCTTAAAAAAGTTGACAAGGGAAGAGTCTGTTAGTTCAAATTATTGTGTGTTGTCAGATATATATTCTGTGCATACATGGAAATGCTGTATTAGACTTAAATCTTTTGTCACACTTCGCATATTTGGTGAGAAACAGGGGAAACAAATGAGACTGACATACTGAAGGTCGAGGCATGTGGTAACTGGGCCTCGAGAGAGAACATTTTTTCCGATGGGAGATACACAGGCCTCTGTGAAGCTGCTCACCTTCTCACCGGAATAACACTCCTCCACCTCCAGTGCTGGGAGCACTTACCAGTCTGGGTGAGATGATAACTACATTTTTATTTTTTTATTTTTTTACCGTCACTCTTCTGAGTGGTTTGATGCTGCCCGCCACGAATTCCTCTTCTGTGCCAACCTCCAGCTCAGAGTAGCACTTGCAACCTACGTTGTCAATTATTTGTTGGATGTATTCCAATTTCTGTCTTCCTCTACAGTTTTTCCTTCTAGAGCTCACTCTAGTACCTTGGAAGTCAGTCCCTGATGTCTTAACAGATGTCCTATCATCCTGTCCCTCCTCCTTGTCAGTTTACCGCATATTCCTTTCCTCTCCGATTCTGCGCAGAACCTTCACATTCCTTACCCTAACAGTCCACCCAATTTTCAATATTCGTCTGTAGCGCCAAATATCAAATGCTTCGGTTCTCTTCTGTTCCGGTTTTCCCAAAGCCCATGTTTCACTACCATACAATGCTGTGGTCCAGACGTACATTCTCAGAAGTTTCTTTCTGAAAACAAGGCAGATGTTTGATACTGGTACACTTCTCTTGGACAGGAATGCCCTTTTTACCAGTGCTAGCCAGCTTTTGATGTCCTCCTTGCTTCGTCCATCATTGGTTCTTTTGCTGTCTAGGTAGCAGAATTCCTTAACTTTATCTATTTCGTGACCATCAATCCTGATGTTAGTTTATCGATGTAATCATTTCTGCTACTTCCCATTACTTTCGTCTTTCTTCGGTTTACTCTCAGTCTGTATTCTGCTCTTTCCACTCAGCATTTCATGTAATTCTTCCTTGCTGTCACTCAGAATAGCAATGTCATTAGCGAATCGTATCACTGATATCCTTTCACCTTGTATTTTAATTTCTGAAGCTTTTTTTTATTTACATCATTGCTTCTTCGATGTACAGGTTGAATAGTGAGGAGAGAGACTACATCCCTGCCTTACACCCTTTTGAATTCGAACGCTTCATGCTTGGTTGACCATTCTTATTATTCCATCTTGGCGCTCTGCATATTGTATAGTACCTGTCTATTTTTATTGTGTATTAACTCTCTATAGCTTACCCCTATTTTTCTCATAATTTCGAACATCTTGCATCATTTTACGTTGTCGAACGCTTTTTCTAGGTCGCCAAATCCTATGAACGTGTCTTGATTTTTCTTTAGTCTTGCTTCCATTATCTACTGCATCGTCGAAATTGCCTCTTTGGTGCCTTTATTTGTTTTAAAGCCAAACTGATCGTCATCTAACACATCCTCAGTCTTCTTTTCCATTCTTCTGTATATTATTCTTGTCAGCAACTTGGATGCTTGAGCTCTTAAGCTGATTGTGCGATAATTATCTCACTTGTCGGCTCTTGTAGTCTTCGCAATTGTGCGGAAGATATTCTTCCGAAAGTCAGATGGTATGTTTCCAGACTCATATACTAGTCGTTTTGATGCCACTTCCCCAACGATTTTAGGAATTCTGATTGAATGTTATCTATCCTTTCTAACTTACTTGATCTTAAGTCCTCCAAAACTCTCTTAAGTTCCGATTCTAATACTGGATCCCCTATCTCTTCTAAATCGACTCCTGTTGCTTCTTGTATCACATCAGACAAATCTTCGCCGTCATAGAGGCCTTCAATGTAGTTTTTCATCAATCCGCTCTCTCTCCTCTGCATTTAATAGTGGAAATCCCATTGCACTCTTGATGTTATCACCTATACTTTTAATGTTTTTGACTTTACTGTATGGTGAGACAGTCATTCCGACAATCATTTGTTTATAGATTTCTTCACATTTTTCATGCAGCCATTTCTTCTGAGCTTCCCTGCATTTTCTATTTATTTCACTCCTCAGTGACATGTATTTCTGCGTTCCTGAATATCCCTGAACATTTTTGTACTTTCTTCTTTCATCGATTAACTGAACTATTTTCTTCTGTTACCCATGGTTCCTTCGCAGTTATTTTTGTACCTATGTTTTTCTTTCCAGTTTTTGTGATACCCCTTTTTAGAGTTGTCCATTCGTCTTCAACAGTACAGCCAACTGAGCTCTTCCTTATTGCTTTATTTACAGCCTTAGAGAACTTCAAGCATGTTTCGTTATCCTTTAGTAGTTCTGTACCCAACATTTTTGTATATTGCTTCTTCCCTGACTACTCTCTTGAATTTCAGCCTACTCTTCGTCACTACTACATTGAGATCTGAGACCTTATCTGCTCCTGGGAATGCCTTACAATCCAGTATCTGATTTCGGTATCTCTATGTAACCATGATGTAATATGACTGAAATCTTACCGTATCACCCGGTATTTTGCAAGTATATCTCCTCCTCTTGTGATTATTGAATAGAACATTCGCTATTACCAGCTGAAAGTTATTGCAGAACTCAGTTAGTCTTTCTCCTCTCTCATTTCTTGTCCCAAGCCCATATTCTCCTTCAATCTTTTCTTTTACACCTCCTCTACCATTGCATTCCTATCCCCCGTGACTATTAGATTTTCATCTCCCTTTATGTACTGTATTACCTTTCAACATCCTCATATAGTTTATCTCTTCATCTTCAGTTTACGACGTCGGAATGTATACCTGAACTATCACTGTCGGTGTTGGTTTGCTGTTCATTCTGACAAGAACAACTCTATCACTGTACTTTTCACTGTAACACATTCTTTGCCCTATCTTTCTACTCGTAACGAATCCTACTCTCGTTATACCATTTTATGCTGCTGTTGATATTAGCCTATATTCATATAACCAGAAATCCTTGTCTTCTTTCCATTTCACTTCACTGACCCCTGCTATATCTAGATTGAGCATTTGCATTTCCCTTTCCAAATTTTCTAGCTTTCATACCGCATTCAAGCTTCTCACATTCCACGTCCCGACTCGTAGAACGTTTCCTTTCGGTGATTATTCAAACTTTTTCTCATAGTCACCTTCCCCTTGGGAGTCCCCTCCAAGAGATCCGACTATTCCGGAATCTTTTTCCAATGGAGGGATCATCATGAGACTTTTTCAATGACAGGGCACATGTCCTGTGTATACATGTTATGTGTCTTTAATGCAGTGGTTTCCATTGCCTTCTACATCATCATTCCGTAGATCATTGCTGATTCTCCCGTCTTTAGGGGCAGTTTCCCACCCCAAGGACAAGGGAGAGTCCTGACTCTCTGTCCGCTCCTCCATCCTCTTTGACATGGCCGTTGGGAGAATGAGAGTGACTTCTTATACCGGAAGTCCTCGGCCACCAATGCTCACTATTAATCAAATTTTAAGCGATGATGGGTTTCGAACTTGGGACCGAGGACGTTTTTATTACCACCCATAGATCACGTGCGCTCATAACTGCATAATGGTGCAAATATAAAGAGGTTTCTTCCCACATACCGCATCAAGCTTGAATCGATTGGGGCATGTCACAGTATGACAGTACAGCAGGGCAAGGTCAATCGTGAGGTTTTGAAAACTTCCAGACATTTCAATAACACATCGTATCTTCTCAGGTAACATTGCCCAAGAAACAAACAAATTAATGTGCCCCATTCGTACGGTTGACTGTTTAATGGTATAAAGCAATGTCATCATAATGTCTGAGAACACTACTCCTCCGTTCCTCGAACAAAGTAATTTCATAGTATTTGGTACAGATTTTCTAATTACAAAACAAATACAGTTCCATGTAAAATGTAGTAGGTGGAAACATATCTCAACGATTAATCTGAAAAATTTTATATTCATTTGTTAGCTCGTTCTCTAAATTATGTTAATAACTGATGAGAAAAAGGAGATATGTAACTTGTTCTTTGTGGAAACATGATATTTTCTGAATAATACTGAACATAAACGCGTTATGTCACAAGGAAATAAATTAATCACCGTTAATGTTAGTTTCAATCTGTTGTTAATACTTTTTATGAACATTATTTTATGTTGTACCATTTGCTTCGTGCCTTGTACTATTGGTTTTTCATTCCCACTGCCATGAAACCCATCCCCTGAGTACATATATGATTTTTTCATCTTTTACTATATAAGAGGGATTTACATAACTTATAAGATGATTTTTGGTTAATAAACCAATTCAGGACAGGCATTCGATTATGATTATCAGTTTTCCTACACCTTATACGAATGACAATGTCTTCGCATTCACTGTTGTTTAGTACATATAGATCTATGCAAGTCTATTGTTATTTCACGTTTGACTAATAGTCATTTTCATCCAAATGTTAACGCAGTTTTGCGCTGTATACAGTTACAGGATGACAATTATTGAATTATATGAAAAAACACGTATATTACTTACAAACTACGGCGTGCACACACTTTATTCAACATTTAAACGTTACTATAGATATTTTGATTTAGGTTATGACTTGTTCGATGTGCCTGCCATCATTGACGATGAGGTGGCGCAGACGAATAGCGAAATTCTGCATGATCCATTGACGTGTCGGAACAGCGATGCTGTCGATGACCCCCTGAATGGCCGTTTTCAGCCGAGCAATGGTTTTGGGGTTGTTGCTGTACACCTTGTCTTTAATACAACCCCACAAGAAGGAGTTGCATGTGTTCAGATCCGGAGAATATGGCGGCCAATCAAGGCCCTTGCCAGTGGCCTCTGGGTAACCCACGGCCAGACTGCGATCCCCAAAATTCTCCTCGAGGACTTCAAGCACTCTCCCGCTTCGATGGGTCGACCTCCGTCTTGCCTGAACTACATGTTGTCGAAATTAGGGCCTCTTTGGATAATGGGGATGAAATCATCTTCCAAATCCTTCACGTACCTTTCGGTAGTCACCGTGTTATCAAGGAATGTCGCACCGATTATTCCGTGACAGGACATAGTACACCACACAGTCACCCGTTGAGGATGGAAAGACTACTCGATCACTAAGTTTCTCAGTCCCCTAAGTGCGCCAATTTTGCTTATTGATGAACCCAACCAGATGAAAGTGGGCTTCGTTGCTGAACCAGATAATATTCACATACAAATTCCCATCATGCACCGGAGCCAACCGTGCAGTGTGAACGTACTAACGCAAACCTTTCAGAAGTTATGACGGTTTTATTGCTTATAGTTCAATAATTGTCACCCTGTAAGTAACCAGCTTCATCAATGAACAGCTGATTCACTTCACTGTGTGTTAGTCAGTTCTTAATGTGAAGTATCAATGTTCACTGTTTTACTTCAGTTTTTGAGAGTTCCTCATGGGCCATCCATTACTGTTAAATAAATTCGTTAACCGATCCTATTAAATAGTTGTCTTTTTTTGTACAACCAGCTTCTTTGTAAAATTCAAACATAGGTAATCATGGTTTGGTTTTATATAAAGTCAAGCCTAAAAGCTTTGCTATTAAATTGCGGTTGCTTCAATTTAGCATCAGAATGATCATTAAAACTTAAATTTTCTTTGTTAGATTATTTTATTTTAAATTTTAAAGGATATTTTCATACTGGTTCCCTGAAGAGCATATTATGAACCTGGTTCAGCTGAGAAGTTTTTAAGTTACATCTTAAATGGCGCTTTCAGTTTTGCTACCGTTTTGTTTTCTGTAACTCGTGATCAGGTCTTTGCAAACTTTCATGAAGACGTTCCATAAAAAGTACCGATATGCAGTCAAAAAGTATAAGTGTGAGATCCGAAAGAATGGCCCCTGTAGGCAAGAGTATTAACATCCTAACAGTCGACTGCCCAAGCATTCGCAGGGAAGTCTCAGAGTTTGAAGCGCGCAGTGAAAAAACGGTTGAAATCTCAAATTAATAACAGTGTCAATACTGGGGAAAATTTAAGTGTATATCGAAACTTTAGGATAATGGGAAATGGAGGTGGCGTGTTTGTCACAGGAGACAAGAGGCGCATATCCACCAAGATAGAAATTGAAGGTGCATGCGAGATCGTTTAGGGAAGACTCATTGTCAGGAGCGGGCACAAACCGATGACTGGATCCTTCTACTGACCCCCGGACTCACCACGTGATGTCACTGAAAACCATAGAGGAAACCTCAGTTATCTAATTTGTTAAGTTATAGTATGACTGGGGAGTCATCCTATAAAAGTTCGTGGAGACTTCAATCAACCAACAATCAACTGTGATAACTACGATATAACTTTCTTAGTGGTGGGCATGAAGAGACATCCTGTGAAACATTACTGAACGCCTTCTCTGAAAACTGCCCAGAACAGACAGTTCGTAATCCCGCTCGAGATCTAAATGTATTACAAACAACTGCAACAAATAGACGTGACCTCTAGGATATCCACATCGAAACTAATAACAGCGACCACGAGGTGGTTATGGCAAAATGATTACCAAAATACAAAGGAAAAGTACAAGTAGAAAGACATAACTGTTCAGTAAACTAGATGAAAAAGCAGCGGAGTCATTCCTAAAAGTGAAACTTGAAACTTGCAACAGAGGACAGGAGCACGTAGAGGAACTAAGGCTCAGATTCCAAAGAATAGCTCAACATGCACCGGATAGATACACTCCTGGAAATTGAAATAAGAACACCGTGAATTCATTGTCCCAGGAAGGGGAAACTTTATTGACACATTCCTGGGGTCAGATACATCACATGATCACACTGACAGAACCACAGGCACATAGACACAGGCAACACAGCATGCACAATGTCGGCACTAGTACAGTGTATATCCACCTTTCGCAGCAATGCAGGCTGCTATTCTCCCATGGAGACGATCGTAGAGATGCTGGATGTAGTCCTGTGGAACGGCTTGCCATGCCATTTCCACCTGGCGCCTCAGTTGGACCAGCGTTCGTGCTGGACGTGCAGACCGCGTGAGACGACGCTTCATCCAGTCCCAAACATGCTCAATGGGGGACAGATCCGGAGATCTTGCTGGCCAGGGTAGTTGACTTACACCTTCTAGAGCACGTTGGGTGGCACGGGTGGCACGGGATACATGCGGACGTGCATTGTCCTGTTGGAACAGCAAGTTCCCTTGCCGGTCTAGGAATGGTAGAACGATGGGTTCGATGACGGTTTGGATGTACCGTGCACTATTCAGTGTCCCCTCGACGATCACCAGTGGTGTACGGCCAGTGTAGGAGATCGCTCCCCACACCATAATGCCGGGTGTTGGCCCTGTGTGCCTCGGTCGTATGCAGTCCTGATTGTGGCGCTCACCTGCACGGCGCCAAACACGCATACGACCATCATTGGCACCAAGGCAGAAGCGACTCTCATCGCTGAAGACGACACGTCTCCATTCGTCCCTCCATTCACGCCTGTCGCGACACCACTGGAGGCGGGCTGCACGATGTTGGGGCGTGAGCGGAAGACGGCCTAACGGTGTGCGGGACCGTAGCCCAGCTTCATGGAGACGGTTGCGAATGGTCCTCGCCGATACCCCAGGAGCAACAGTGTCCCTAATTTGCTGGGAAGTGGCGGTGCGGTCCCCTACGGCACTGCGTAGGATCCTACGGTCTTGGCGTGCATCCGTGCGTCGCTGCGGTCCGGTCCCAGGTCGACGGGCACGTGCACCTTCCGCCGACCACTGGCGACAACATCGATGTACTGTGGAGACCTCACGCCCTACGTGTTGAGCAATTCGGCGGTACGTCCACCCGGCCTCCCGCATGCCCACTATACGCCCTCGCTCAAAGTCCGTCAACTGCACATACGGTTCACGTCAACGCTGTCGCGGCATGCTACCAGTGTTAAAGACTGCGATGGAGCTCCGTATGCCACGGCAAACTGGCTGACACTGACGGCGGCGGTGAACAAATGCTGCGCAGCTAGCGCCATTCGACGGCCAACACCGCGGTTCCTGGTGTGTCCGCTGTGCCGTGCGTGTGATCATTGCTTGTACAGCCCTCTCGCAGTGTCCGGAGCAAGTATGGTGGGTCTGACACACCGGTGTCAATGTGTTCTTTTTTCCATTTCCAGGAGTGTATTTACCCAGTAGAACAATTCATAATACGAAGAACCTCCACGATATACAGTCACTGTAAAGATACTTCTAAACAAACAGTGACTACCGCGTAATAGTTGTAAAACAAAGCATAAGACTGTATATAGAGAGATAGAGCGAAACGTGTTTGGCTGCCAAGAGAACAAAGCGTGAAGTCTTCAGTGACTATCGTAGCACCGTAACGGAATATCGTCAAATTATCTTTCACAGAACGGGAAGAAATTCTAACCCTGCGTAACGGCCGTTAGTGACATTAGTCCAGTCACTTGCAAATGAGATAGAAACTAAAGCTGGGGACAGCAAACTAAAAGCTGAAATGCTTCCTCCATTACAAAACATTCCTTTGAAAAAGAAAACCCAGGAGAACGGTCAGAATTTAATCTTCGTACCACTGAAAATATGAGTGAAATAAATTTTTTTCTTTAATTGCATTAAGACGTTTGTACACCACGACCACACAAGAAGTATTGCAAAAAAGGGAAACTCCAGCATCGGCCGTTTATTACTGCGTATTGATTTCAGTCACTTTCAAGAAGTGGTTCACTGAACAAATCTTGCCATACTTTGCTTCGAATTCGGTCATTGTAATTACCATGCCAAGAACTATTCAGCTGTTACAGTAAAACAACGACAACAAGCACCAGGAAAGCGGATATCGTGCTGTGGCTGAAAAATAGAAACATACTGGACAGCGTAGGCGAAGCTCCTGAGGCTCGTTAATTTATATAAGTCACGCGACAGAACTAACTAATTTGACTTTCTTGCATGAGAATGTGGTAACACAGTTTTGCGTTTACCCACGTGTCACTGTCACTAAAATCCGATAGAATTAATTAATTTAGGCACAGGTTAAAAGCTATGCGGGAAAAATCAACACCAAAACGTTGACGATAACTGACACTGAAATAAAACGCCTGTTCATGAAGGAATAGACAACTTCCCCTTTCAGCGTGGGCAAACTGTGTGCGGAACGCTGAGAAGTCCCAGAAGGAAGACTTTGATTGGTAGGTGAAGGTGGATACAAAGCTTGAATCTGTCATTAAAATTTACAACCAAATGGTTCAGACATACACTCTGATAGCAGTGACAATTATGATGTACATTTTGAAACAAAGAAAAGTAATAGTGTTCCCTGGTTTTAAGTATTCGTGGTTTAAAAAATGTGTTTGCCACCATATGAATTGCATATAAATTGTGTATGAGTACTTCCTAGCCTTTACTGATTAGGAATTTGTAGCCTAAAGTATTCAGACTGCAACGTTCAACATATTGCTCAAAAAAAAGTCAAGTTTCTTCCAGCTTGTTCCATGCTGCATTTACTCGCGAGAATGCACCCGGATAAATTCGTCAAAAACTAAAACATTTCGACAAGTAAACTCCTGTCATTCTCAAGTCATGAATTGGAAAATGCCTTACAATGAAAAGGAAGGGTTAGCACTCGAGATATCGTGGTTTTCGACGTTATCAATCCACATTCCAACGACTTATTCGCAGGAGATGGTTAATAGTTGGTTCGTTCAATGAATCGTGTAATATTATTGGATTTCAGATACTTTGCATATGAGACATTTGTCATAAACGAAAAGGACAGCCAACGAGCTGTAGTTCGTAAAAATGCTAAGCATTACAGAGCGAGAGTAAAGAGACGAAAAATTCTTTTTTAATGTGCGCCTATACCAACGTTTAAATACTCTAAATAAACACTATGACCTGCTGGGCGCAGATATTTAAAATCATTGCTGCAGCGCTTGATAGCAAGAAGCTGCGAAACAGAAGAAAGAACAATCTATCTTTTGGTAAGAAATATTCTAGAGACTTCATTACCCTTGTATTTTTGGTCGCCGACATGTTAAGACACACTACATAGTCTTGCTACAAGTGGTATTTTTATTTTGCGTAAAAACTATGTGAAACGACGAACAAACATTTCGGTAACCCGGGTGAGGATAGAATGTACTTACGCACACGCAAGAACATTTAATTTTTATGAAGGAACGGGCTGACAAAACAGCTATTATTGGACTGCGCCATGCACAAAATAAATATCAGATGTAGTCATGCATTTATTGTGCATTTGTCAATATCTAGTAGTTTAAAGCCAATTTGTTCAAAATATATTAATATTTTACGATGCCGTAATTTTCTTCTTATTCTTTTCTTTCACTAGCCAAAAATGATGTTCAAATTGTATATGAGCTTTGTTACAGGTTCGCTCTTCATCGCGGTGTCTCGATTGTATTTGGGAGACCACCAATGTGTTCAGCTTCCGATCTGTTGATCTTTCTCTTACGAAATTCCACTAATTTGCTTTCATTTCCATTTTTATACTCAAATAGGTCCCTTAGGTATTTTCATCGAAGATTCTGATTGCGTGAAGGCAATCCGGGTCAAAAGGTCAATTAAGAAAACCCCTTCGCGTAATCAATCCGTACTTCTCCTGAACACAATCGAGAACCGACGCATCGGTGATCAATTAAAAATCTCTCTCTCTTTTTAAGTCGTACTGAAAAACGGCAACAAAGTATAGCCGTAAGTACGCAATCTGGTGTTAGGTTGCATTTTGCCAGTAAATATTACCGACCAACAGTTACAGCATCACTAATATTATCTACTACTATTTCTCATACAGAAGAAGCAAGTTCCTAACGCCAGATGTGGCGCCCGAACAGGGACATGACTAAAAACTAATCTGTTCTTTTTATTTTTCATGCTACCATCTGGACGAAATTTGGAAGCGCAAGGAAAAGAAACCAGTAAAAAAGGATGTATCTGCAGAAAACCGCAGTACGAATCCACAACAGCAGTAAATCGCAGCGCGGAAGACAACTAAAGTGAGTACGACTTTTCATTACGTGTGAAGTTTTGCGTACCGAGCATTCAATCGGCTAGTGAACATTCACTCTCTACGTTTCTTTCCTTTTCTTCACTCTATTTAATTTCCCAAATTTCTGCTTCTTTTTGCTGTTAGATCCGCTTCTTCCACATTATTTGGCTTAAAGTAGTTAGAAATAATCACAATTTTCATGGTTGTAAATTTTAGTCGATCAAAATGGCCGCTATCTACACCAGATTCAGTGCTGTATAAGTGTTTTTCATTTATTTATTGGCATCTTCGTGTGCTAGAGTTTCAATTGTTCATAACGCGTAAGCAATATCTAAGAAATTAGGACGCGAAATCATTGGCGCGCCTGACAAGTGAAAGTCATACTTATAAATTCTCTGTTCTGGCTCGTGTGGTGTAACTACGCTAAATTTAAGATGGTAGATGAGCAACCCAAACAACTTAGACTGCACGCTGGTGTAAACAAACTTGAATCTCGTAGTGAAGGTACAACAGACGACGAAGCGACACGCGAGGTATCGGCGCCACAGTCCGCGTCGCAACCGCGTGAATGCCCGTTGTGAGATGTACTAAAATTGTTTGCTGATATGAGACCCAGTTTTGAGGCACAAATGGGGCAGTTAACACAAAAAAAATGACAACATTGAAGTTCACATGGGTAATCTTAGAAGCCAAATAGCAGATGTTGATGCCAGATTACAGGAACAGAACAGAGCTGTAGACAGCAGGTTCAACAGTTTAGAATTGAGGATAGAGGAAACTCAGGTGCGAATGACCAATATAAATTCTGTTATTACCGACATCCAAACACAAATCAAAAGTTCGAATGACAACATGGAGGAAAAAATTAAAGCCATTACCACTGCTAACGCAAGCGAGCTAAACGCAAGCGTACATGCAAAAATAGACAGTGTTATTTCCATGGTGGATTCCGCCGATACCAACATTGGTAGAAAGTCAACAGATTTGCAGACTCAAGTCGATGTGTGTAAATCAACAGCGTGTGACTCTTCGGAACATTACAATGATGTTTCAAAAAGAGTAGGCCAATTGACAGAAGGTGTCAGTCACATTGGCGAGCGAGTAGAAATCCTTGCTCAGCGAATATCCGATGTCAATATTGACAAAAGGATCAAAGATGTCACCGCAGGAATAAGCACCACAGTTAATAGGGAATTTGGAAAGTGGATACAGTCCAATCAACAGTACATTGAATATAAGGTACACTCTGATCTAAAAGGTGCAGTTAAATCAGCCACAGTAGAAATCCTAACCGCTCCCGGTACTTCTGGTGACACTTTAACCAGTGAATTAGGCGAAATCAGACGAGCCTTCAGCCACGATCTTCCGGACTGGAAGCAACGGATGACCAATGACATAGATCAGCTGAAAAGGCAAGTTATAGAATTGCAAGATGACAATCAAAGCGATTATTCACTACCGCCAGAACAAGATACTCGTCAATAACCCGAGTATAAAGTACAATTATCACCAACTGTAAATAATACGCGTGATAAAGCTTCAACGTCACGTAGTCATACCGATTAACTGACACTCATTGAACTAATGCGAGATGAGAGTGTGCTGAAACAAACTTTTCCAACTTTTTATACCTGAAAAACGAAATATACATCCATGGTATTTATAAAATCATTCACAGGTGCTTTTCCAGAATCATGGAACAACAGACGGCGAATACAGTTTATATTAGGATAAGTATAGGGCGAAGGATCAATTTGGGGTACTGAAATAACAGACAAATGTCACACCTACGCAGATTTCGAAAGGCATTTTTTGAATAGGCCTAAATTCTGGAGTACAGGTATACAACAAAGACTCCAAAAAGGAGGTCTACAACGCCGAACCTTACAACACCAAGGAAGGAGGTTTGAGGCGTTATTTCGAAAAATATCTACGTAAAATTCGGTATTGGGACACGCCCATTTCAACCAAAGATGTCATCATGATCTTAAAGTCAAAACTTCCTGTGTCAATGAGGGAAAAATTAGTTAATGTGAGTAAAGAGGGCCACGAAGCCTTTCTTTCCATTCTTGGCAATTTGGATATGATCTATGAGGACGTGCGTGCGGGTGCGCGGAATAATTACAATAATGAACCGCCCGCTTCGCGAAAGCACGTAGCAGACTGTGTCAACGGAATGTCGTACCAACATACCACAGGACAACCAAACGCTCAGTCTTACAGCAATCATAATGATTTCAACAGCCGCAGTGGAAAACCATATAGCCCTAGTAAATACCCAAACCAGAATAGTTACAATACGATTTATCAAAACACACAGCGACAATACGGTAACTCGCCAATAAATCACAACGGTAATTACCAGCATCCGAACAACAGGAAATATAATGGAAATCGTCACAAGGGAAAGAAATGGAACAATTACAACGGGCCACAACACTACAGGGTCAGCCAAGTCAATTCACTCCCTTACATCAAATGAATTCTTTACAGCCCCCAAATGCCACATTTTCTCACCAACTCAACCAATAGTTCAGGAACAATAATCAGGACAATCCGCCGCATGCTTTTCTTAACACCGCCAGTCATAATAGCCAAGGAAACCCGACAATTTTTACACAGAGGCGAACCTAGCATCAAATGCGATGTCAAATGACACGCAATTAAGTGATGCACAGTTCCTATGGGATACGAACGCAAGTTTTCAGCCTGGTATGGAACAAAATACTAATCAAATAAATATAATTGACATTTCAACTCCATCCAAGTAGGAAAACCATTAGCAGCTTCTTTATGCCTCCACGGGTAAGCTGCGGCACAAAATTACAACACCCTGAAGTAACATTAGACAAATTAAGACAAGCTCTCATAATTTTAACCACTCATGGCAACCTAAGAAAAAGACACATGACAAAAACATTAGCAAAGTCTTATCGTATCATATAAATGAACAAGAGCTATTAAAGACCCACTTCAAACCATCTTTGATTCATCATAAGAATCGCAGGTGGCAGCACTTGTATGAAGGACCATTTATTATGCTAACAAAACCGCACATTACATCTATTAGCTGACCCTGTATCTGGACGAATAAAAGGATTGTTTCATCACGCAGACTTAAAGAAATACAGAGTCAACCACTGAAGATATCTGATAAGTTAAGCTACTAAATATATATATGTACCTAATTATAAGTTGTCATACTATGTGTGAAGTATAACCGTACATAATAATAATGCACAGGACTAAAACCCTGTCGACCTGCCTCCACAAGAGAAGTAATTTATGTGAGCACCTGAAATAAAAATACATTT